>NC_135655.1:15526209-16126209 GCF_964188315.1 Podarcis muralis | reverse complement strand
GGCAAAGGAGCCACAGGTGAAGTTGGCGAGAGTCCCACAGCTTCCGAAGGCTCCACATCCATGAGCAAGGCCAGGTCGGGCACCAGCTCCTGAACTTCCGCCTCCGAGTCTTTCGGAAGCTCAGAGCCCCTTGGAATTATTCCGGGCAGGTTGATCACCGTCCCTGTAGAGAGACTTCCGTTTGCTCTTTGGGCATCGCTGCTGGGTTCCATATCAATGTCATCGTGCCTTCTTGTTGATGGAGGAATCCACCTTGCAGGCATTGGGAAGGGTTCTGATGCTTCCCCTCCCGATCCAATCAAGTGCATTGTAGGAGCGTGCGCTGCTTGGGGCCTTCTGTTGCTAGGAAGGTTCACACTGAAGTCAGGGTGAATTGAGAGCTCTTCCCAGAATCTGCCACCGGAATCTGGAGGCTAGCATAATGACAAAACACTGTACCATCATACAAATACAAGACGTGCTCATTTACCCAAGTGGAATATGAGAGAGAGAGAGAGAGAGAGAGAGAGAGAGAGAGAGAGAGAGAGAGAGAGAGAATGAGAATGTGTACATACATTATGTGTCTGCATAGGTAAAGGTAAAGGGACCCCTGACCATTAGGTCCAGTCATGACCGACTCTGGGGTGGCAGTGCTTATCTCGCTTTATTGGCCGAGGAAGCCGGCGTACAGCTTCTGGGTCATGTGGCCAACATGACTAAGGTGCTTCTGGCGAACCAGAGCAGCACACAGAAAAGCTGTTTACCTTTCCGCCAGAGCGGTACCTATTTATCTACTTGCACTTTGATGTGCTTTCAAATTGCTAGGTTGGCAAGAGCAGGGACCGAACAATGGGAGCTCACACCGTCGCGGCAATTCGAACCGCCGACCTTCTGATCGGCAAGTCCTAGGCTCTGTGGTTTAACCCACAGCGCCACCCGCGTCCATAGAGGACATCTAAAGCATTCGGGTATGCAAGTTTCCGTATGTTTTACGATGTCCAGCTAGAGATGGATGGAACAGCTCAGTGCTAAAGCACAGACCTTGCATGAAGAAGGTACGCCCCTCTGACATAATGCTGGACAGTTTCTCACCTGCTTAACTGTTGCCAAGGACTGTAATCAATGATATAGTCTATTATAAGGTCCTTGGGGCAGAAACCTAATTTTTTTGCATAAAGCACCAAGCTGCAGGTGGCCAGGACTCAGCCCAGGACCGCTTGCATGCAAAGCCTGCACTGCAAGCAGCAAGTTGCAACTCTTTCCCACTTTTAAGGGGATTAGATAAGGCTCCGTCCTTGGGGGGCACACTACCTCCAGGATCAGACCGCCAACAATCCCTCTGAATACTAGTTACTGGAGACAGCAGCAGGAGACGGCTACTTCCCTTACGTTATGCTTGGGATGCTGGACTAGGCAGGCCTTTAGACGGAGTGGTAGGGCTGCCTTTATGTTCTTTTGGGGAATGGCGTTTTCACGGAACTGTAGAGTTGGAAGGGACCGCAAGGGTCATCCAGTCCAGTCCCCAGCAATGCAGGAATCTTTTGTTCCATGTGTGGCTCGAACCCACAACCATGAGATTATGAGTTCTCATGCTCTAGCAGCTGCACTACCTGTAAGGGGGAAAGTGGGGATACACTCTTCTCTAATGCATTTTAAAAATACATTCTTGTTACGATGAACGTGAAGGCAGGCTACTCTGCCAGTGGGGTTCTCAGAGTCTCCCTCTCTGAAGTTGGAAGGTGCATGTCCTGCAGTTTAAGTCTCCCAAGCTTAAATGGCCAGCTCAGGTCTTCATAGAGATTTGCTGATCAGAAGCTCTTCACGAGATTTGCAACTGCACCACGGAGACCTGAACAACTTCTTAAGGAAGCTGCTTGCCTGCCCTAATTCACGCTGCAGCCCTGGTGAGAGATGAAACTGGGGAGTGTCTCTTTTCAAAGTCACGGAGCTTCATTCAATTCAGGGAACATCCAGGGATTATGCCCAAGATGCGTTTCTGTGCTAAGAACTGAGCCCTCCACCTCATTCATTCATATACTTCTAACTTCACTTTCAACCAGACGTCTCCAAGACAGCCAACAAGACATACAAATTATGCCTTACAAAAATGTGCATATATATATATATATTCCTATAAATATTAATTACAAGCAACATGAATCCTCGCACAGTGAATTTCACAACTGATCAGAGATGTGAACTTGCACTCTCTGCAGCCACTACATCACCCTTTGCTAGGTCTGTATTCTATGGCCATCAGGCAATAATGGGTGAGTTTTGTGGAAGATATAGATAGAGCAACACAGCTGCCTGCAATTAAGGACTTTTCATGGGGTGGGGGCATGCAATAGCTATGGATGCAGGGAGAAGACTGTCAGGTGGTCAGGTGACAAAGAGGACACAGGGCTACTTCACTTTTAATAGCTGTATAAAAGGTAAAGGGACCCCTGACCGTTAGGTCCAGTCGTGACCGACTCTGGGGTTGCGGCGCTCATCTCGCTTTATTGGCCGAGGGAGCCAGCGTACAGCTTCCGGGTCATGTGGCCAGCATGACTAAGCCACTTCTGGAGAACCAGAGCAGCGCATGGAAACGCCATTCACCTTCCCGCCAGATTTATCTACTTGCACTTTGACATGCTTCCAAACTATTAGGTTGGCAGGAGTAGGGACCGAGCAATGGGAGCTCACCCCATCGCAGGGATTCAAACCACCGACCTTCTGATCGGCAAGTCCTAGGCTCTGTGGTTTAACCCACAGCGCCACCCGCGTCCCTTAATAGCTGTATAGAAGGCAGGATTTTCCACTTCTTCTACTACCCAACTATTAAAAGAGAAACAGTCCTTGTTCCACCTAACAAACCTTGGCCACAATAAGCCCTCACATTTCAGATTTTGCTGTTGCACCACTGTGCATTCCTACGTCTTCCCAGACCTTGTACCCCCCTCTTCCCTCAAACAAGAGAGCACCCTCAGGACACCTTGTGACGAAAAGCTGCACTTCTCTTCCTCAGCTTCATGGAACCTGTCGTGCAAATCACACTGAACGCTCCCTTGGTGCAGTTTCTTTTCTTCCGCTGTACATCTGTCATGGACTGGAGGGGAAACACTTGTTTATTGCATGGTTGCGGCTGCGCAAAGAGAGGAAGTTACCTTTTTCTCCGTGTGCAGCAGAACAGTCTCCTGCCCTCCTTGTTTACATGCCCCTCTAAATCCCTCGTGGGTTTTTCACAGTGCAGGGCACCCAGGGGCAGAGGAGGGGGGGGATCCTGTTGCACTAGTGCAAATGTTACTGGTTTTTGTTTAATTAAACAAGAGCACGTGGACAAGGGTGGACTTTGGTGCCCTGCGGCGCAAAGACAAAATTTGGTGCTGCACCCCCACCCTGTCATGAGGAAGACTTGGCTAACTGCCGCGTGAAACTAAACATGCAGAGAGCTTCTTTTCAGTTCTTTATTAGCAGTAAATAAAAATACATGGAGACCATGGAATGTGAGCTGTTGCTCAGAGTGCCTGCTTCTCCCCCGTGGCAGCTACTTCCTACCTCTCAGACCCCTCCTGCTGTCTGCGGTGGCCGTGAAGGGAATCCCACTGTTTCTGTTTGGCTTTCTGTTCAGATAGATATATATATAAAAAGGTAAAGGGACCCCTGACCATTAGGCCCAGTCGTGGCCAACTCTGGGGTTGCGGCACTCATCTTGCTTTATTGGCCGAGGGAGCCGGCGTACAGCTTCCAGGTCATGTGCCCAGCATGACTAAGCCGCTTCTGGCGAACCAGAGCAGCGCATGGAAACGCCGTTTACCTTCCCACTGGAGTGGTACCTATTTATCTACTTGCACTTTGACATGCTTTTGAACTTCTGATCGGCAAGTCCTAGGCTCTGTGGTTTAACCCACAGCGCCACCCGCTGGGAAACAACAACTGGGAAACACTTGCCTGTGAGCGCTCCAATTGGAGAACAGCCTTTACCAAAGGTGTCGTGGGCTTTGAAGACACTCAAACTCAGGATGCAAGAGAGAAACGTGCTAGGAGGAAGGCACGCTTGGCACATCCACACTGTGATCAACTCCCGCCTGGAAACCAATGTCCCCACCGTGGAAGGACATGTGGATCAGGAATAGGCCCCACAGTCACTTACGGACTCATTGTTAAAACAGTGTTTATGGAAGACATTGGATCCCAGTACGTTTCCAAGCACAATTCAAGTGTTGGTGTTGGTGCTGACCTTTAAAGCCCTAAACAGCCTCGGTCCAGCTCCGAGGGCCTTCTGGCGGTTCCCTCACTGCGAGAAGCAAAGCTACAGGGAACCAGGCAGCGGGCCTTTTCGGTAGTGGCACCTGCCCTGTGGAACGCCTTCCCATCAGATGTCAAAGAGATAAACAACTACCTGACATTTAGAAGACATCTGAAGGCAGCTCTATTCGGGGAAGTTTTTAATGTGTGGCATTTTAATGTATTTTTAATCTTTGTTGGAAGCCGCCCAGAGTGGCTGGGGAAGCCCAGCTAGATGGGCGGGGTACAAAGAATAAATTATTATTATTATTATTATTATTCGGCTATGAGTGATCACCTAAGAAAGAAGAAAGAAGAAGAAAGGACCTGGTTCTAGGGGAAGGAACGAAGGAAGCATACTATTCCAGAGACATCGTGTCACTTGGCTGCTGTGCTGTTTCTAAGAGATCGGACTCTTTTCTCTGCCCAGGGCTAGTGCACCTGCTATCCTGCTCCTGTTCTTCACTATCCATTACTTCCTTGCTCTTTTGCTCTTCTGGACTCTGTCCCATCTCCCACCACCACGAACCTGGGTCCATACTCCCTTCATCGACCTGACTGAAAGCTTCCTGAGGTGGGGGGGGGGGTGTCCTCCACTCCTCCTCCTCACCTGCCCAGTCCCTGACACACATCCCATTCTTATTTTCACAGTAATTCTTTTTTTTTTTAATGAACTGTGCCCCCTCAGTTTGGCACCCTGTACAGGGGAACTGCACACACCTCCCTAAATCTGGCACTGATTGTGGATAGCACATTGTCCAAAGTATTGACTTAAACCGTTAGGATACAAAACTTGATCAAATTATGAGCCTTTCCAGACCAGGTAAGTGTTGGTTGTTTTTCCGACTGCAGAACATTTTGCTGAATACCACCCAATATTTGGGAGCCGTGATCTAAGCACAACCCTTTCCAAACTGTTCATTCTTCCAAAAGGGAAGTATCAGTAAATCTCACACATGGTGGAAATTCCCTTTTGTAGGCAACTGTCAAAACTACAGGAGTCCTGTCCTCTGTTTCACCTGTGGTCAAAATGCCCCTAAGTTTAGAAAAACGGTAGTGTTGACATCCACAAATGAAGATAGTTGCTACAGAGTTTTATATAACAAAGCTGCAAAAAAAAAAGTACAAACCTACTTGATGAGCCAGATCGCCTGTTTTTTCTAGGAGTCCATCTGTGGGCATATAGATGATATCCTGTTTCGGAAATAATTACATTGTAAATAGAAGAATAGGAAAGCAGCTGCCTGAGTCTCAGCTAAAGCTCTCTGAAAGGTGGCAATAATGAATGTGAATTGCTTGAAATAGCTTTTGTAAAAACTTAGCTATAGTACTGTACTGGCCTGAATAGAAGCCTCATTTCCCCTCCAAATTCTGAGCATGAGAAGTTAAAGTCCGGCTAAAACTCACGACCTTACAAAAATTGGCTTTTATGATATCGCTGCTGAAACAGACAGACGGTAAAACGGAACGGGTGTGAGTGCCTGCGAAATTTTAAGGGAGCGGATTATATTCAGGTAAATGTATTTTTTTCTTCCCCCACCCCCTTGAATTTTAAAGGTGTGGCTTAAATTCGGGTGCGGCTTACATTCGGGCCCATACGGTACTTGCCTGACTGAAGAAATTTAACATGTGAAGTGGGAAGATGCGAAGACAACACAAGGGTGACAGAAGAGGGATTTTCAGCAGGTGTCACTTGTATGGACAGGTAAACCGGCTGAAATCCCCTCTGTTAAAGGTGCAGGAGTCCTGTTCTCTCCCGCATCTGGCCACTCCGTTAACATGCAATCCTAAACAGGTTTGCTCTCTAATAAGAGTGGTTAGGATTGCAGCCTGGAGATGCAATCCTGTGCTCCGCTTACCTGAAAGTAAGCCCCATTGAACTCAACAAGTTATATATCTGAGTAGAGATGTATAGGATTGTGCTGCAAGTTATTAAACTGTATGCATTTTTGTTGATTAATTAATAAATCTGCATGAATTTGCATATTAATACAATGCTTCTGAAGACAGAAAGCACACTTTGTGTTCAGAAGATGCCCCCATTTGTGGCAGTGGTACCAACTTCAAAAATAGTCTCCTGTGTGTAAGAGAATAGTCAATGCATATTCTAAGAAGGTGCCTGCCACCTAGGTTTTTTTTATAATAAAATGTTACAAAGGTTATTGTACTGTTTCTAGCATTCAAAATAATATTTTTAAATTATTTAAATTTTGCTGCTGAATTAATCAAGGGCACTGTTTCATTCAATTAAAAGATTTGGTGTTACTTAATGTAGTAGATTAGACAACTACTGTTTAGTTGAGTAGCCTGTTGGTAACAATAAATCTCTTAATAAAAACAGTGCATCCCTTAGAATATTAGAATTATTATCCTGATGATCAGTTATACAATTATCTAATTATCTGGCATGGCAGATAATACCCTGAGCTCCAAACTTCATTCCCCTGAGTATGAATATTATTGGAAAGCAAGCGCTACATTTAAGGAAATATTCCTCTTGAAAACATTGCTTTTGTACTGCCAAAAAAGACCCCTCTATTCTTCTTTGCATCATTAGCAGTATAGGGTGGTACCTCGGGTTAAGAACTTAATTCGTTCTGGAGGTCCGTTCTTAACCTGAAACTGTTCTTAACCTGAGGTACCACTTTACTTAATGGGGCCTCCCGCTGCTGCCGCCACCGCCACATGATTTCTGTTCTCATCCTGAAGCAAAGTTCTTAACCCGAAGTACTATTTCTGGGTTAGCGTCTGTAACCTGAAGCATCTGTAACCCAAGGTACAATTGTACAGAGAAGAGGCACAATTGCCTGGAAATGCAGCAGTCATTACCTTAAGGTTGGTGTCAGAAGCTGGTCTTGTCCCAGACGCCACTGTGCATTTCTGCTTTGAGGGAAAAAGAACATAGAGGCAATATTGTAAATGACCACAAATGGGCAACAAACCTCTCTAAAGTTGAAGAAATTCAAAATACATAGGATGATTTTTTAGTTGAATAGAATGGCCAAGTGAAAAGAGTGCTGGCTCTTTTGTTTCGGACAAGAATGGAGTTTGAAACTAGCCTTTTTGTATACCAATAGCTTAGTAACTTTTACCATCTTGTAACCAGGCAGCACTTCACTGCCTGTGCAACTTTTTCTGACTGCTGTGTGGAAAAACACATGAATCTGACTTTTGGAGAGTTTTGTAAGTAAACTATTTTATGACTTACCAAACATGTGATCTATTTGTGTGCTTGCTAAGGAAGTGAGATATATTGGGGTTCACTGGGAAAGGCACATTTAAAAGGTTTTCCAGCTATATTTCCATGCTTTGCTTTGCTGTCTTTTTTTGTGCTATTAAATTTTTGCTGGGGTTCTCTTATCCAAAAGCATTTGGCCAAAACCTAGGCCTCGGCTTCCAGGATTCCAATGAATTGTTATGAGGATAAAATAGTGCAGCCATGGGTGCTGCCCTACGCTCTTTGGAGAAAGGCTGGGATGAACATTTTATAAATAAATATTTTCTACTTGATTTTCACTACTTTTTAAAGACTAGGCAGCTCTGTTAATCTGAACATATTTGAGTAGGATGAGGATGGTGATGATAGGAGGAGAAAAGGAAGGAGAATTTATTTTATAAATATTAGAAACCAACATAGTCTTCTGTGATCTGGAACATATAAGACCAGTGTTTCCCAAACTTGAATCTCCAGCTGTTTTTGGACTACAATTCCCACCATCCCTGACCACTGGATGGGAGTTGTGGTCCAAAAACATCTGGAGACCCAAGTTTGGGAAACATTGATATAGATAGAAGAAAACCCCATAGAGTTAAATAAGGAATATACCATGAATCTGTTCCTTAGTCCCTCCATGTTGTCTGGAGATTTGGCAACATCCATCAGATCAGAAGTCTAAAACAAAGGTTTGATAGAGAGCTTTGCTGAAAAGGACCACTTTTACCATGTTCCTAAATATAAACAATTTCATTTAGTATTTCCATTCATCTTTGTAACTGGCAAACTACTTCATGGCTTAACCAATTGGTCCCCACTTCTGCTCTTTTTGCCTCCTGAGGAGGAAGCCAAACTCATGAAAGGTGTTGTTGTTTTTTAATGCTGATGACCTCAGCCCATTGTGACACAATGCACAGCTCCAAAATAAATCACCTCTCCTCAGCTAATCATGTTTTCTTAGAGCAAAACCAAATATACCATACTTTTCCGTGTATAAAACTAGGTTTTATTAGTTTAAAATTATGTGAAAATCTGTGAGTCATCATATACACGGTTAGTGAATGGTGGGGATTTCTTAAATTGGAGTCCCTAAAAATAGGGGGCGTCTTATATATGGGGGCATGTTATACCCGGAAAAATATAGTAGTTTGTTAAGGGTGCTGACCTCACAGACCTGTAATTCCCAGCAGCCTTAATAGAATACAGTCAAATACCACAGTTCAAGAAGGACACTGACAAACTGGAACGTGTCCAGAGGAGGGCAACCAAAATGGTCAAGGGCCTGGAAACGATGCCTTATGAGGAACGGCTAAGGGAGCTGGGCATGTTTAGCCTGGAGAAGAGGAGGTTAAGGGGTGATATGATAGCCATGTTCAAATATATAAAAGGATGTCATATAGAGGAGGGAGAAAGGTTGTTTTCTGCTGCTCCAGAGAAGCGGACACGGAGCAATGGATCCAAACTACAAGAAAGAAGATTCCACCTAAACATTAGGAAGAACTTCCTGACAGTAAGAGCTGTTTGACAGTGGAATTTGCTGCCAAGGAGTGTGGTGGAGTCTCCTTCTTTGGAGGTCTTTAAGCAGAGGCTTGACAACCATATGTCAGGAGTGCTCTGATGGTGTTTCCTGCTTGGCAGGGGGTTGGACTCGATGGCCCTTGTGGTCTATTCCAACTCTATGATTCTATGAAATCTCGTTCTATGTCCGCCTCCGCTTGCGTCCGCTTCGGTGAACGTCCGCGGCAAACCTGGAAGTACCAGAATGGTTTACTTCCGGGTTTGCCACTCGCATGTGCACAGAAGCGCTAAATCGCGCTGCGCATGTGCAGACGCAGCACTTCAATGTGCGTCATTTTCGGGTTGCGGCAGGGCCTCTGAAACGGATCCCCGTCGTAACCCGAGGTTCCACTGTAGTGTTCTCATTATATAACCTTGACACAACTATTGTTGTGCACCACCCAATCTCCAAGTGAAAGAATGTCTCTACTTTCTAAGGAGTGTTGGAGGGTAGTTATCCTCTTCTGAATAAACTCGTTTGCAGGTACAGTCCACCAGGCTTGCTCTGTTCCTAGGAGAAACAGGAGCGCTTCCAAAAGCTAGGGGGAAAAGTATATAGCTTATGTGGCTGACCACACACTTTGCAGAAGACTCAGGCAGTAATGAGAAGGGCATTCACCTGCAGGCTGTCAGGGCCAACAGTGCTAGCCTTCCTCTGCTAACAGTACAGTGGTACCTCAGGTTACATACGCTTCAGGTTACAGACTCCGCTAACCCAGAAATAGTGCTTCAGGTTAAGAACTTTGCTTCAGGATGAGAACAGAAATTGTGCTCCGGCGGCGCGGCAGCAGCAGGAGGCCTCATTAGCTAAAGTGTTGCTTCAGGTTAAGAACAGTTTCAGGTTAAGAACGGACCTCCGGAACGAATACGTAACCCGAGGTACCACTGTACTGTGATTCTGACATCTACTGATTTTAGTGTCAACAGTAGGATCTGCATCTCCAAACCAGGAAACACTTACATCTAGAAACCTACCTTTGGGTCATTTTTAATTCTGTTAGCCACCAAGTGCTAGCATTTTGCCTTTGCGAAGAAGGCACCTCTCACACCAAGGCAATCTGTTCCATGCCACGCTCACCACTATGGTAACAGAACTGTCGCACATGCTGCACTATGACATCACCATTGGCATGGAAAGCTTATCTACATAAGCGTATCCCAGAAAACCACTCAGCCACCTACCTGTATTTTCACCCTCTTCTCCTGGGCTGAGCATGCATTGGATATAGTTGCAGAAGTGTGTCTGAGTGTCTCTCTCACTCAGTGACTGGGAGAGACACACTGCTATGCCAGCAGAACGGCCACTGTATCCTTTGCATGCTCAGCCCAGGAGAAGTGAGAGTGAAAGCAAGACAGACAGTCCGGGTGTGCTGAAATGGAAGAGATATTCCAAGTCTCCTGAGGGGGCAAGAAGCATTCGCTTCCTGCATTGCCCTTGCTCAGCGTTCTAAGGCTCTTTTGTCTAGAAAGCTGCTTAGGTGTTGGAATCAGAGCGGCTAATGGTCCTGGACTGGGACTTAATGGCGCCATGTTGTCTGGCATCCTCTCACTGCTGCGCGGGAGACGATGCCTCATTTTCTGAGCTACAGCAGCTTGAGGTCCTTGCACAGTGCTTGGGGAGGCTGCAAGGAAGCCATGCTCAAGCCCTTGTGCATTGCCATTCTAATATTATTACTACTGCTGCTGCTTTGTTCATTTTGTTACTGGATGGTTTGTGGTTGTACTTTTATTATTTGTAACAAGCAGTGCTTTTGGGGGGGGGACACAGGGGTATGCATACCCCTAAACATTTTGTGAATCTAAGTTTGGCCTCATTGCGGGGCAGTATATCAATATGAGTAGGAAAAGGAGTACCCCTAAACATTTTAAGGGGAAAAAAGCACTGGTAATAAGTATGTGCTTTGTTTTTAATTGCTGTCTTTTTGCAACCCACCCTAGACTCATAGAACTAAAGAGTTGGAAAGGACCACAAGTCATCTAGTCCAAACCCCTGCAATGCAGGAATCTTAACTAAAGAATCCCTGAGAGATGGCCATCCAACCTCTGCTTAAAAACCTCTAATGAAGGAGAATCCACCACCTCCCGATGGAATCTGCTGCACTGTTGGAACAGCTCTTACCATCAGAAAGTTCTTCCTAACGTTTAGCTGGAATCTCCTTTCTTGTAATTCAATATTTAGATCCCAGCCTCTGGAGCAGAACTGGCACCATTTGGTGAAAAGTGAGCTGTAAGTATTCATCATCATATCATCCTATTTGTTATTCAGTCTTGTTATGTGGAACAGTTTTCCTGGACCACTTGGTGTCATTTGATACCAACCATGGTAACCTTCTGAATAGCTCGTCTGGGTTGGGGCTTGAAGGCATTGCTTTATGGTGGGGTTCTGGTCACTCCTGGATAGTTGTTCTCAGAAGAATGGTGCTGGGGGACATTTGCTCTGCCCCATCTACATGAAACCACTGGAAGAAGTCATCATGAGGGTTGCAGTCTCATCTCTCTGCTGTTCTGTCTCTTTTCCATTTTCTGATCCCAGGGAGGCTATACTGTAAAGTTCTAAACTGGTACTTGGGGGTTGTTTTGGGGATGGGTAAGGGAGAAATTCCAAGGAAAAATATTGAGTAATGTTGCAGGTGCTGTGGGTTGGGATACCATATGCTACAGAAAGTGGTTTACAACTAGCCTTCGACAGGGTGGCACACCGCATCACCCGAAAAACCAACTATGCAGTTTGGGAATTTTCTTGAGAGCTCACACAGATCAAAGGCTCAGGTGGTGGGGTTAGCCATGATTGTTTTATCAACTGCAGCCCTATTTAAAGAGGTCAGACCTAGCCACAGTAATCCATGTTCTAGGCACGTCGAAGATTGATGACTAATGTCATCTCCATGGGACTGCACTTGAAGACAGCCTGGAAATTCAGCTGCTTCAGAATATAGCCACCAGGGTCTTGATGGAGACAAGGTGGCAAGACTCCTGAACACTATACCAGCAACACTGGTTGCTGGTGTATTTTCAATCCCAACTTAAAAGTACTGGTTTTAACCTTCAAAGCAAGTCATCTGTCACTTGGTGAATCAATACTTCATAAATCAATACATCTGTTGAAGCAGTTCATTCGTATTAAATAGTACTCCCAGCTACACACCCACTCAACTGATAAAATATGACACCAGAGGTGTAGAGATGAACGACAAAGGAACCATCAGGTGCTTGTGTGCGCGCTCTTACGATCCTGGTTCTCACCAACAAGGTGAGGACAATGTAAGTACTGGAACTCTTAGTATGACTGTTACCAAGCTTTATCACTCTTATTCAGTGAATCTTAAGAACCTATGTAACAGGAATTAGCAAGTGGTCATTACCACCCCAGAGCCTCCTCTCAACATAGCACTGACACAGGGCCTCCATGTAGTTTTAAAAGCCAGGTTCACGACTACCATCTTTTTTTGAAGTTTGTAAGCTTGCACTTTGTTTTATAGACCATTCTAGGAGCCTTTATTGGCTGAAGAGTAGGATAAAAGTTTCTCTCATAATTAAGGCTGTAACTAAATTTTTCAGCATGTATGCTGATCAAACTTTGGCAGCAGCTGCCTATAGACCCCAGTAAAGGAATCCCATTGAAAACCAAGTAATTCAACCAAGATACATTCTGAACACTTTTATTTCTAGATACTTCCAGAGTAACTGTACATGCAAAACTGCATTAGTCACAATAGATTTACAGTAGATTCTAATCTATTTTAAGTGTGGAATTTAGAATCCTTTTTACAGTATATAAAAAGACTAAACATCAATATCCCAGAACTTTGAATAGGATGTTTAAATATTCCACTTTTTAAAGTTGCAATACCTAGTTACTAGGCATTGTATGTTACAGGTGGTTGAGTTATCAGAACTTCAGAGGCTTAACAGCAACATTGCAGAACAAATCTAAGCTCCCAACGTATCCCCCCTTTTCTGTCCACAGCCAACCTCAAAACCCTGCCATCCACAACCAATAGAATTTATTCACCTGTATATAGGATTGTACAGTGTTATTTGTCAAAAGAAGACACTCCCTCAATGGCATCTCACATAAACTTTAAAAAGAAATTTAACAAAAATAAAGGTGTAACATCTTCAAAAATAAATATAAAGAGGGAATGCAGACAAGTGTCAAGACATTTTGGCAGGTCACATTCATAATGTACAAAATATAACTTATTCAAAGCCAAGGGCAAAAGAAATATATCCAAATTTCTCTTTCAAGAAGTCAACCATTTAATCCACTTCTTCCATGCGTGATGTGTCATCATCTCCTTCAAGTGGTGGCATTTCTTCAGCAACTGCAGGGGTAGTTTCTTCTGGAGCAGTATCATCTTCATCTATACCTGTAATTAAATTATAGTGTTTTATCACTAAATTTAACTAGTATCTTTAGCAAAAATTGAATTCTATACTATGTTTATTTCCACAACAATAAAGCTTTCCCAACTATACAACATTTAGTTAACGAGATTTAACTTACCCAAACCAAGTTTTATCATTCTATAAATACGGTTGGCATGTGTCTGGGGGTCTTCTAGACTGAAGCCAGATGACAGGAGAGCAGTCTCATACAGCAGGATGACCAGGTCCTTCACTGATTTGTCATTCTTGTCAGCTTCTGCCTTCTGCCTCAGTGTCTCAATAATAGAATGGTCAGGATTGATCTCCAGGTGCTTCTTGGCAGCCATGTAGCCCATTGTGGAGTTATCCCTGAGTGCTTGTGCTTTCATTATTCTCTCCATGTTTGCTGTCCAGCCATATGTGCTGGTCACAATACAGCATGGGGAAGTCACCAATCGGTTGGAGACTACAACCTAGGTAAGTACACAGAGATTTAGAGAGAAAATCCATACAGCTAAATGTGCTACAGTACTAACATTTTTGCACGTGAATGTTAGCTTATTGGGTATTTAGTTTGTACCAAACTAATGGGGATACATGCAGGCTACTTCAACATAATGTAATATGGAATCATCTCAACACCAAGCTAGTACACCAAGTGCACCAGCATAATTAAGCTTTAGTTATCAAACAGCAATCCATTAGGTAGCACTAAGAATTTAAAAAGATTTAGACAAGGATTAGAAAGGTGGCATAGTGGTGAACACCACAGGTATCACATCAGCTGGGATTAGGTCTCAAATTCAATCTTTGGCACCTCCAGTTAAACTCTTAAGAGTCAGAGCTGGAAGAACTTCTGCAAATTGTTGCTTGGCAAGATGAACTAATAGTCTAACAGTACCAGATAACTTATGAACTTGCAAGAAACAATCTGACAACTGCTTTTACCAGAGTTTATATATTATTTCATGCTTACCTTCTCTACTTTCTTTTCAAGTATATCTTTCATGATTTTGCAGAGGCTTTCAAACTTTGCTTTCTTCTCCTCCTGTTTCTTTTTCTCCTCTTCATCTTCGGGAAGTTCCAGTCCCTCTTTTGTTACTGAAACCAAAGTCTTCCCCTCAAATTCTTTTAGCTGCTGTACACAGTATTCATCAATGGGCTCAATCATGTAAATTACTTCCAAACCATGTTTACGAAGGCGCTCCACAAAAGCAGAGTTTGCTACTTGATCTTTGGTTTCACCTACAAAGAGAGAAACAGATTCAATTACTTTAACTACGCACTCCTCCATCCCCAAAATTGGTTACGTCTAAGACCAAACAGTTTCCCTCAAATGAAATTTGCTACCAAGCCACAAACATATGCAGCATCAATGCCCAAAGTAACAATAGTCTAAAACATAGAAGATGAAATATGGCAAACCTGTGCAACAAATTCAAATTCTATAAAGCCACTCTTGGTCAATACTCAAGTCAGTCTAAAACGCAACACCTAAACAACACAGTTTCCCAATAATCCTGTTAATCAAGGTAACTAGACTTCATTTCACTACTGAAAGTTGTAGTCATTTTAGCTTCTAGTTATAAAAGTGAAACTTGCCTGTAATGTAGTATATATGTTTCTGGTTTTCCTTCATCCGGGTGCAGTAATCTTTTAATGATACCATCTCATCCCCAGATGCAGAAGTATAGTATCTCAACAACTCTGATAGTTTCTTGCGATTCTGTGAATCCTCATGTATGCCAAGCTGGAAGAAAGTTGCAATTTGTATGTTAGGTGTTACCCAAGACTCAAGGTGCACAGGAAAGTGCATTCTATGACCCAACCAACCTTAATGTTTTTGGAAAACTGCTCGTAGAACTTCTTGTAGTTTTCTTTATCTTCTGCCAACTCAGTGAAGAGTTCTAAGCATTTCTTGACTAAGTTCTTCCGGATCACTTTCAGAATCTTGCTCTGTTGCAGCATTTCACGGGAGATATTTAGAGGCAGGTCTTCTGAATCAACAACACCTCGCATGAAATCTGTGAAGAACATATTCATTAGTCTATCATGCAGAGTGATAATCTAGCTATTCCTAGACATGGGTTATTTATATGCCTAAGTAATTGTATGTTGCTTTCAGTTTATAACAAGGTTTCTTGAAACGGTCATCCCTTAGGGTAGATAGGGCACAGTGCAAGGGGTTAATAAAGACCTGGGGTCAAAAATAGCCTAGGGTTGTTGAAGTTTATGATGGCAAGTGAATAAAGATTAATCAGAAATAATTGCCATGGGCATTTTCACCTCCTTTGCAAATGAGAAGCCTCTATTTAGTAAGACAAATCCACAACTATTATTGGAAAATGCTGCTTTACTGCCAATTGTTTTAGTTACAGGGATCAATGCATGGTATCATTATTTTCCCTCGTTATAGTATTTGATCATTAATAAATGTTGATTATATACTTCTTGATTTTACTTCATATTTGCATAAAATTTAGGTTGGGGTCACTGACACACTCTGTAAGCTCTTTGAGCGGCAAGTGAATTCTTAGATTTGGGAAAGCCTGATTTAGAAAAAAGGTAGTACATCATGGCAGCGTTATTATGCTGCACACACATCACTCACTTGGCATTAGAGCTTATTAAAAAATGGAATTTAAAACAGAAGCACTCCACACATAACATGCATTAATTCACTCAAGATATGCAAAGTGCTGCATTTACACTTATGTTATACATCTTCCAAGCCACTCTGCACGCATCACAGGTAGCAGCAACTTCCATCCTATATCTACCAGGATACCACTTAGCAGATGCAGAGCTATTCACTTACTCAGATATTCAGGGATTAATTCTTCACAGTTATCCATAATGAACACTCTGCGCACATACAGCTTGATGTTATTCTTTTTCTTTCTGTTTTCAAACAAATCAAAAGGTGCACGCCTTGGAACAAACAAGAGTGCTCTGAATTCCAGCTGCCCTTCCACAGAGAAGTGCTGCAAAAAGAGAAAGTTGTAGTGAAACATCTGGAGAAACAAAGGATTCCTTCACCCCCTATGTGCCCACGTGACCACTTCCATTGGCAGAATAGGCACTTTTACACGTGCCATGTAATACCCGCAGCACTTCTGTAAGAACTCATTGGCACAGTGTGGCAGCACTGTCACTTTGTAACTCCTTGCCCATTGATAGTAGGCACATGTATTCACTGTATTCTTTTTTGGTGCCTGCTGAAGACATTCTTATTTAGGCAAGCCTGCCTACATTTTTAGAAAATTTTGTGAGTTTTAACTTGTCAGTGGTTTTGACTTTCTATATGTTTTAAATTTTGATTGCAATTTTTTTTTAGTAATGTTATTGTTTCATCAATTTTGTAAACCTCATTGAGGGCTTTTTCTACAATCAAGCTATACTACAACTTTAGCTTTCCATAAGTAACAATCTTACTTTGACTGCTAGATGATCTTCCCAGTCATTGGTTAGGCTCTTGTAGAATTCTCCGTATTCTTCATTAGTAATGTCATCTGGGTTCCTGGTCCAAATTGGCTTAGTCTTGTTCAGCTCTTCCTGGTCAATGTACTTCTCCTTGATCTTCTTCTTTTTCTTCTTGTCACCCTCTTTCTTTTCCTCTTCCTCATCAGAGCCAACATCTTCAATCTCAGGTTTATCTTCAGCTTTTTCTTCCTTTTCTTCCTTCTCTTCCTCTTTTTCCTCAGCCTCATCATCACTCACCTCTTTATCACGCTCTTTCTCCACCTGCCCACAAAAAACGAAGTTGAAACATGGCCAGTGAATTTGCATGACTAAACTACGTAACAAGTGAAAAGACCACTGGTTGCACATAAACCTCCACAATACCACTTTCTTTCGCAGCTTTGAACTTCAATTGCCCTCCTATTCCAACCTATTAGAGTGACTAGTTAATTCAAAATAATTTGCTGCAACCTTTCATTATTAAAGCTTTACCAACGCTTGAGCGTGCACTGAAAATTTTGCTTCCCTTGCTATTTTTGACACACATAAGTGAACTGCTTGGTAGTTCAAGGAGAATGAAGAACTATGATTTTTGTATCTGGTACACAATATAATGGCTCTGGAAACAAAGTCACTTACAAAAAGTGTTATTGGATATCCAATAAACTGAGAATGCTTCTTGACTATTTCTTTAATTCGTCTCTCTTCAATGTATTCCGTTTGATCTTCCTTCAAATGTAGAATAACCTTTGTACCACGGCCTAAAGGCTCACCTGCAACACAGAGTTACAGAAGTTAACTGCCACTGCCACAAAAGCTATTTTGAGTATTTGACTGCTAAGTAACAATTCCAAACAGCCAGCTTTAGAAAATGTAATGTTTTAATGTGCATAATATGTTGGCTCAGTACAATTACTGATCTAGTTTTGTACCAGAGCTCTAGTTTTTCTTAGAATCATAGCAATTTACTAAGGAGAACATTAACATTTCTTACCATTGTCCAGCCGGACAGTAAATGATCCACCAGCTGAAGACTCCCAAGCATACTGTTCATCATCATTGTGCTTGGTGATCACGGTTACTTTCTCAGCAACCAGATATGCGGAGTAGAAACCAACACCAAATTGACCAATCATGGAGATATCTGCACCAGCTTGCAAAGCCTCCATGAAGGCTTTGGTGCCTGACTTGGCGATGGTTCCCAGATTATTCACCAGATCGGCTTTGGTCATTCCAATGCCAGTATCCACAATGGTCAGGGTACGATCATGCTTGTTAGGAATAAGGTTGATCTTCAGGTCCTTTCCAGAATCCAGTTTGCTTGGGTCAGTCAAACTCTCATATCTGATTTTATCCAGAGCCTGTAGAACACAAGGTAGCCTTTTTAGTGTTTAGGAAACCTTAACATAAGCCAATTATTTGTTTTCTACCCCTTGGAAGATTTACTTACATCAGATGAATTAGAGATAAGCTCCCTGAGGAAGATTTCCTTATTGGAATAGAAAGTGTTGATGATCAGGGACATCAACTGAGCTATCTCTGCCTGGAAGGCAAAGGTCTCCACATCCTCCTCCATTGGCTGATCTTGTGTGTGTACTTCCTCTGGCATCTACCAATAGTAAAGAAAATTTTTTTAAAGCACAGGTCACTGAATGTAGCCACTGAATTAACAATTGCATGCTTTAAGCATCCTAACTAGGGTCCTAAGTATCTGTTATCTATGTAGGAAAACTGTGTTTAAAGTTTACTTTAGTGGGGAGTCAGTTTTAACTTAATCTCAAATATTGTACATACTAGACAGTTAACTAGTTCATCAATAACAGTTCCCAAAGTAATGTTTCACAGATCAAGAATTTCTGAAAGCAGCTTGCCATGCAAATTTTTCCTGTTATAAAGTTGCTTACAAGATAGATAAGAGAACTCATTTAATGATGCAGTATTTCCCAACAGTCTGCTCGCCTGGGAGTAATTCTAGCAGCAGCACCCTATGTAATCAATCACCAGCCCAGACTCTCAATATACATTGCATGGAGCAATGACAAATCAATCTTATTGTGAAAAAAGTTCACTCTGCCATACATAATATGCACCCGTTTTAAAAGTTTTAAGAAATCCTGGCAATTAATTAAAGAAAGGCCAATGTTTGCTGTGTGTGCGCTGGCTGCATCTACTCGGCATTAAACTCCACCGAATTCCGCAAGCTTAACAACTTCTGAAGAAGGCTTAAAGATGGTCTTGCTGTGGCTTTTTGCTACTGTAACATGAACCATTTAAACCTGAAACTCGGGGGGGGGGGGGGGGGGACTCAACAGCACCTGCAACTCAACAGCACCTGCCTAGCGAAACGACCAACGGCGAAAGGAACCGAATGAAAGAGGGACACTCCACTGGCTCTCCCAAGACGCCAGTCCCTGCGCCCCCTGCCGGCCTCGACGCGGAACACACTAAATCCTTCTAGAAACTGCTAGAGCCTTCCCGCCCACCCTCTTCTCTTTTTTTGCCCTTTCAAACCCCTCCCTTCACCAGCGCTTTGACAAGCCAATCCTCTCGGCCGCGCCGCGAAGCTGCCATAGACTTAACGTGCACGCGCCGCCACGGCAGAAGACGTTCCCCCCCCCCTCCCGCACCCCAACTCGCATCCGCCTCCCCATCACCACCGCCGCCCCCGCGAGCGCCGCTTCCATCTTCCCTTCCTCCCCCCCCCCCCCAGTACTGGACAATCGAGCCCGCTCTCACCGAGAACACCCGCCCGCTCCTTCGACGTAACCGCCTTCCGCGCCGAGCTCCCGCTTATCGGCTCCGTTATTATGCCCGTTAGCCCCGAGCAACCCTGTCTATTTATTCTTCCCCGCAAAAAACGCCGACTATTTATTGTACAGTTTTCTACGCACACTTAGAATGAGCGGCGAGAGCGGGAATAAGAGACACGCGGCCCATTTGCTTCGCTGAGGTGTTTATGTGTGGGGAAGAGACATCTTTCCCTTCTTGTGCCTTCTAAACCTCCCCCCCCCAAAAAAAAAAATCTCTTCAACCGCCTCCAACTCCGTCCTTCACGCTGCCGGCCGTGCCACTTCTTCCCTCCGTCCTTCTCCCCTTCCCCATCACGGCGCGGCACCTCAAAGCACCGGCAATTCCGCCCCGTCACTTTTCCGTTGCCACTTCTGTGGCTGTCGCGACGGGCGTCCGTGAGGGGCAACTGACACCGCCAACTGCCGTCCCCCTACCGAACGGCCTCCTCACCTTGGCGGCTGTTGGATTACCAGGCTGCTTGAGAACGCTTCCTCTCACAGAGCTCGCTCTCCCGCTACCTCCTCTCGAGCTGCACTGCGCGGCGCCCCCGCCTCACGCTCGCCTTATATAGCCTCGCCGCCGCCTCTTTCCAGAACCATCGGGAACCTTCACTGACAGAGAACGCGCGGGGCGGGGAGCAGGCGGGGTTTCGCCTCCCGCGCGAGGGGGGAAAGGGGAGGAGCCAAGCTTGGGAGGGGGGAGATGCGGCAAGGCGCGCATGCGCTAGCCGCGCCTCTCTTCACCTTCCCACATGGAAACTCGCCGAGTTGATATGCGAGGGGCTCTGTCGTCTTCTCTTACCCCCGCCTCGCGGGAGACTGCGCGTGCGCTAGCGCAGAAGTCCCCGCGAGGAGGAGGGAAACGCTGCAGCTTGGCGCGGTGACGCCGTCGCCCTCGTTACGGAGAACAGCCGAGAAGCAAGGGCGGGGCTTCTCGCATTTTCTTTGCTTTGCCCCTCCCATCCTTCATCGAACTAATGAGGAGGGGCAGAATTGCGCCCTCCCCCTCCGCGGCGGTTGGAGGCTTGAGAAGCTTCCCGACGCTGCCTCACCTCAGAATGTCCTAGAAGCCGCGGGAAGCTGAAGGTGTTCCTCTTCTCCCCCTCCACCAACACTTAAGAACTGCCCGGAAACGTCAAGACGTTGTTTCAGTTTACACACACACAGTTGCCCCCTTGAAAATAAACTGCCTTCCACAACCCCCTCTCTCACCATGTGTGATTTATACCTATATATCATATATACCTCAGGATGACTCCCCATGAGCCCAAGAGTGTCTGCAGACCCTCCAAGTGTCCCTATTTTCCAGGGAAGTCCCTGATTTAGAGAGCCATCTGGTTTCTGATTTGATCCCGAAATGTCCCACTTTTCCTTAGGATGTTCCTATTTTCATTGGAGAAATATTAGAGGGTATGGAGTTATCCGACCTCCACCGCAGCCATCTGAAGACAATCTTGCATAAGGAAGTTTTTAATAAAATGTTTTATTATGTTTTTATATACAGTCATACCTTGGGTTACAGACGCTTCGGGTTGCGTGTTTTCGGGTTGCGCACTGCGCCGAACCTGGAAGTACCAGAACAGGTTACTTCCAGCGCATGTGCATGTGCAGAAGCGCTAAATCACACTTTGCACATGCACAGAAGTGCTGAATCGCAACCCGTGCGCAGACACAGCACTGCGGGTTGCGAATGTGCCTCCCGCATGGATCACGTTTGCAACCCGAGCATCCACTGTATGTTGTAATCTGCCCAGAGTGACTGGAGTAACCCAGGAAGATGTGTGGGGTATAAATAGTAAAATTATCGTGATGGAATGGGATGTCCCTATTTGCATCAGAGGGTGCGTATCCGCAAAGGCTTGTGCCAGAATCTGTCAGTGTCTCAAGACTGCTATTGTGGCAAATGGAGCCAGCCCACCCATGAGGCAAGTGAGGCAACTGCCTCAGGTGGCAGAATCCACAGATCTAGCCTTCAAGGGACGTATCACCCTTTGCTGTGGTACCAGTGATGGCTGCAGCGGCGCATTCTTTGGAGGCCGGATCTGCTGCCTGCTTGGGAGCTCTACCAATTGCTGTCTCTACGGTGGCCTCCGGGCAAATCGGAGGTGCTGCTGGTCTCCCACTCCCAGGAAGGAAATGGGAGCTGCCCTGTGGGGTCTCCCGGGCTCTACACCCACATGGCGATATTTAGATTGGGCCCCTTCCCTGCACACGATGGCCTTCGATTCCTACCTTTAACGGTTGGGCAAGGTTGATTTGATTCTCCCCCTCGTTCCTGGTATAGATCTTCATCTACCCCTTTTTCCCTGGTGGGGAGGTCCCTGCCATTTTGTGGTTCGCCTCAGTTGCCAAAATGTCTTGGGCCAGCCCTGGTGGCAAATAACGCTCAAAGTAATTTGGAGTCTCCTGACCTCTTCCCCATCCTGGCACAGAGGGGAAGGGGGACTTGGTGAAACTAGACTAAATGGGCACGTGTTTGGTCCAGCTTTATTATTGCGGGGACCCAAAAGACACCCGAGCCACTTGCCTGCGCTCGCTTTCCTTGACTGAGGTTTAGCCCAGAGAACCAAATCGTATTTGTCACACCACTGTGAAAAGCTGGGAACACAGAGCCACCCCAATACATTTTGCTGCCCGAGGCAAAGGGACAATAAGGCATCTCCCTTTTCCATTCCACATACAGGAGGAGCCAGGTGGATGTTACTTCGGCACTAGCGATCTGATAGCATCCTGCACTGTACCTGTGGCTGGTACCACATGCTTTTGACAGAATCTCCCCAGATCAGAATACACAAGTTTACTTATCATAGTATCTAAGTTCAGTACAGTGGTACCTCTGGTTACATAGGCTTCAGGTTACATACACTTCAGGTTACACTCCGCTAACCCAGAAATAGTACCTCGGGTTAAGAACTTTGCTTCAGGATGAGAACAGAAATTGTGCTTCGGTGGCGCGGCAGCAGCAGGAGGCCCCAATAGCTAAAGTGGTGCTTCAGAAAGCATCTTCTTTGAATCCATTCTGTTGAGTTTTCTACACCATTAATCTGGACCTGGGAGCTAGCTAAGGTTAGATGTGCCTGCATGCAGGAAACTGTTCTGGAAACATATTATCTATGTTTAAAAATACATTATGTGTGAAACAGCCCACAGAGTATACTCATCTCCAGAACTGGAGCTCAAAAAGCTGTGCCCTTGGAAGCACACTGTTTTGAAATTCACTCAGACTCAGCACTGTGTGCTATATACTTAAAGCTGCCAGACAAAAAAGCATCACAAATAAAGCATGTGGAGCCAAGGTGTCTGCAACATTTCCGGGAATAAAATAAGGTATGAGAACACACACACACAGAGCACGCAATATACTAGAGGTTCTGTTTTCGGTATGGCTCTGCAGATTAGGCCTCAAGCTTTTATTAGAGGGTCTAGATTTCACATGGGGATGTGGTCAACAATGGCAATTCTGCCTGCCATCCTTCTGCAACAATGTTTAGTCAGCCTTACTCGTTTTGATTTCGCAGCCCCTGCTGCTCCCAGGGAATAACATGGTAGCATGTTGCTGAATGTTGTGTCCAACATACTGACAGAGCATCACACAGAATGCTCACTGCCCCACTAGCGCATGTCATTTTCAGAGCAAAACTTAATTTTTACAAATTTATTCCATGTGAGGTCTTTAAAAATATGTTTTGGGGTGTGAGGAATTCAAATCTGCTATTCTTTTTGTGATTGGACAACATGTAGCTTTGTAAGTCTATGTCCGATGAAGAAGCACATAAACTGCTTTAGGAAAACCAAATAATTTTAAGTTTACCTTCTGAAAATATCAGGAGATTCTAAATAATAATAATAATACTAATAATAGGAAATAATACATAATAAAATTGCAAGTACTCGGCAATCATTTTTAATTATTTCTATGCAATTTTACACACATTTTACATACATTTCATTTACACATTTCATTTAGCAAGCAAAACAAATTCATATTAATTTAACCAAAATAGCTTTTGAGTTCCCAACTTTTTAGAACCCAACATTTTTGGAATTTGAGCATTTAAAAATTCAACATGTCCTATGCCCACCCCTTCACACCCCCCCATGGTAAAGTCTGTCACTGAGGGAGACCTGTCTATCTTTCCAAAGTATAAGAGGTTTCATCCCCTCAAAAGGGTTGGCTATGCCTGCAATTAGCATCAAATTCGAGCAAAAAAACAACAAACACACTTTGAAAGTTTCCTGCACAAATAAACCCTTGATAAATCTGGCTGGAATTTAGCAAGCAGGTTTAATCTGCTCTAGAAAGCCTGCCTTGACAGCAAATTCCAGCAAAGTTTATTTTTTAGATTCCTCATTATAGTCAATGAGGGCAAAACAGAACTTTTGATTTAACTTATCATACTTGGACCCAAATAACAAATAAAATCAGAGCATCACACAATAGGCCTGACATGGATTGGGCTGTTTCCAAATGCTACATATAGATTAATCTTGTGCTTGCAGCACAGCCTTAATATTTCTGACTAAATCACACAGAATATTCAAATGCATCTTAGAAAGGATACAGGAAAGATGCTAGGATTGTCTAATAGTGAACAATCTCTTCATTTGTTGAGATGGAGAATCCAAAGCAGAATAATTAACTAGGGTCCATTTGCGTTGTATTCTGTTCATCCCCTCTGCAGTTCCATCAGAGCCTCTCATTCTCTGTTATCAAGTCATCTATGGCAACAAGCAAGCAAGCAAGTAAGCAAGCAAGTTCTCTTCCAAATAACTTTGCCTAAAAATAGGCATCTGCCAAAAACACCCAGTCAGATCTCAGAAAGGCACACGGGAGGAGAATCTATAGAGAATATACACTGCTCTGATCTCCTTTGGGGACGCGGGTAGCTCCCTTAGACCAAAAGACACCCCAGGTGTTACATAGTCAACAGCTGGATGCAGATTAAGATAGCTTTTATGATTTTTGCTAAATTTCCTAGAGAAATTTCCTCCATTACTATAAACTCCTTTACTATCTATAACATTAACCTATATTAACCAATATCATTGAACTATAACTATAACCATCTCTCAAGACACTGAAGACAAGAGTTTCCAACTCTGTCAGAAGTTATAGGCAAGTGCTATCCTATAACTTAAAATGTTTTGGGGGGTTATTGGGTTGTTATTGTTTTGATTTTATGTATTTTGTGTTTTTATATTGTGATTTTATTCTGTGAACCGCCCTGAGACCTGCGGGTATAGGGCGGTATACAAATTTAACAAATAATAGAAATAATCAATTTCACTTTCCTTATCGCAAAAGGTACAGATCTTTTGAGGAAATGGGTTTGTTGCAGAATACGTTCCAATCAACTATAATTCTATCCAAAAATAGTGACAGTCTGATGGTGTCCAAGATCCAAAGTGCAGAGGGTAGATCTGGTCCCCACCTCATCTGCCTCATGTTCCTAGAATTCTGTTCCCATGCCTTTCTGTGGATATGTAATCCATGAGTCATTCATAAAGTATACTATTTTAGTTTTGTTTCAGGTTCTGTGGTAGCTACAGCGGGAAGTGCAGCATTGTCCAAGTGTTTCCTTCTTCTTCTAAGTAAGACACTTTCAGTTTCAGGTCTGCATGCACACCATTTGAATAGCAATGCCCATCAACTTAGGAGGGGCCCGGTGCCCTCAGATATTTTACAGGGGAGGGGCAAAGACCCCTTGGCCCCTAGGAGTTGGTTCCTATGGGTCCCATCCTGGGAGTAATTGACCATATACAGGGTTCGGGGTGACACTGAATTTATTTGGAACGAAATTCCTCACTTGTTTCTTCCTCTTCCTTTGAATATTTGTATTTGATCAGTCTTTATTTTTAAGAAGATGAGTAGATCAAACCAAAGGCCCATCTAGAGAGCCAGCGTGGTGTAGTGGTTAAGAGCGGTGGTCTCGTAATCTGGGGAACCGGGTTCGCGTCTCCGCTCCTCCACATGCAGCTGCTGGGTGACCTTGGGCCAGTCACACTTCTTTGAAGTCTCTCAGCCCCACTCACCTCACAGAGTGTTTGTTGTGGGGGAGGAAGGGAAAGGAGAATGTTAGCCGCTTTGAGACTCCTGAAGGGGAGTGAAAGGCGGGGTATCAAATCCAAACTCTTCTTCTTCATCATCTAGGGCTCGTTCATGTGTTGCTTGACCCATGCCTAAAAAAGCATGAAGGCAAACAGTTTTCTGCCTGTACCATGCATTCTAGGCCCAGGCCCAGGTGGTTTTCCACTGAATCCTATTCAACTCAGTACCTAACTATTCTGAATCCTATTCAACTCAGTACATAACAAATTTGATGGTTGAAAGATAAGTGTTCACTGTGAGAGAATGTGCACTTGGCTGATGGCTGGAACCTCTCTGGAGTCATGTTGGTTTCTCTCTGGGTAGCTGATCTGCTGCCTCCTAGAAGTGCCTGCTGTTTTCCTTCATCTGCTAGTTGTACACACTATATTTCTAAGGAAAGCAAGGATTATAACCCATACCTTTGGTCTAGAGTGCTCTCTCATCCAAAGGAAAGCCAAAACCAGATAGTGTGCAGCAGTACATTAGGTTAAGAGAACATAGGTAACTTTGCCCAAGATTTATGGCTGAGATCCAATGACAACCCCAGTCAAAGTCTGACACTGTGTACTACTACACTACACTGGTTCCCACAGCACCAACACCTGCAAACTGTAAAATAGTTTTTGTATATCTCATGTTCCTTGCCCACCACCCTTCACTCAAGCAGGCAGCCCCAGGCCTGAAAATTACCCATTGGCAGCACATGACCATGTGGCCAAAGCATTATCATGTAGTCAGTGGTGGTATGGCATTATCATTGTCACCATCTGTTTATTTGAAGAAGAAGAAGGAGAAGAGTTTGGATTTGATATCCCGCTTTATCACTACCCGAAGGAGTTTCAAAGCGGCTAACATTCTCCTTTCCCTTCCTCCCCCACAACAAACACTCTGTGAGGTGAGTGGGGCTGAGAGACTTCAGAGAAGTGTGACTAGCCCACATGTGGAGAAGCGGGGATGCGAACCCAGTTCACCAGATTACGAGTCCATCGCTCTTAACCACTACACCACACTGTATGCTATTCTTCCACAAAACTGTGCCGCCCAAAGCAGCTCACAACATATAAAAATGTCCAATGACTATAACAGTTCAATAAATGTATTAGAAACCATTAGAAACAATCATAATGGGAAAAAGGAAATACAAAAGAAATCAGCCCATACAGCACTGTAAAATTTTAAAACCAAACAGGAGAGAAAATAACGTTTAGCACAGAAATAAAATAACAATATACAAAATATCACCATGTTCCAGAAAACCCTATCTTCAAATATAAAGGGCACCCACCACTTCTCTCACCTGGGGTAGTGCAGACACTCCAGCCTTTGCTCACACTCAGAAGGGCTTTGTGGCCACTGCTTTCATAGGCTCTCACCCCACACAGTGTTCCTTCTACTGAGCACATATTCATTATGTGCTGGTTCGATCTTGGTCCGACTGCACTGGCTACCAATTTGTTTCTGTGCCCAATTCAAAGTGCTGGTTTTGACCTCTAAAGCCTTAAATGGCTAAGGACCACAATACCTCAAGGACCACCTTTTCCCATATGAACCTCCCCAGACCCTGAGATCATCTTCTGAGGCCCTCCTTCGTGTGCCTCCTCCTTGAGAGGTCCGGAGGGTGTCAACACGAGAACGGGCCTTCTCTGCAGTGGCTCCCTGTCTATGGAATGCTCTCCCTAGGGAAGTTCGCCTGGCGCCTTCATTATGCACCTTTAGGCACCAGGCAAAACGTTCCTTTTTAACCAGGTCTTTGGTTGATCTGATTGACATCCTATGTCCTTTTAAAATGTGTTCTTTGGGGGTGGAGGGCTATTGGATTATTGTTTTTATTTTTATTATGTATTTTGGTTTTATATCTTGATTTTATTCTGTGAACCGCCCTGAGACCCCCATATATAGGGCAGTATATAAATTCTATTTAATTTATTTATTTATTTATTTATTTATTTGCAGCAAAAATGGACAAGCTCAAACCAAGCTAAAACCAAAGCCCACAAATGCCAAACAAACTACTGAGGAAATACATGCAGCTACTGAGGAAATGCACACAGCTAGATATTGCAGCTCACTCCCTTGCAGGTTAAGGGAGGACATGGGCAGCAGCATCGGTACTGTGTGTTCACATACAAGTCAGCTGCAATAAATAGCTTAGAAGGCAGTCTCCAAGGAAGCTGAGTGGTAATTCTGCTAGGACAATGGAAAAGGGCAAGCAGACCAAGGCAGGCATCAGAGACCCATGTGCTTTTGAAAGCATCAGCAAATAAAGCCATATCTATAGTTCTACTGGAGTTAGGAAAAGGCAGGTTGCACTGCTCTACATCCCCACTAGCAGATGGTACCTCATCAATGCAAGCTGCAACCCTACCCACGCAGAGAAGAAGGCAGAGTACATCATGCCTGCAGTTCATAGGCAGGCACGTGTGTTGCCAGAGGCAACCATCACACCCACTCCAGTCGATTCTCTCTCCATCTCTCTCTTTTCCATTGCTTTCATTTGGTGAATTAGTTGCGTCCCTCCAAGCATACAGAATTAAGGAGGGGGAAGTTGAATCTGTAAAGAACAGTAGAGATCATTGTATGTGAAATGTGCAAGAAACAGACCTGCTTTTCTGAGCTCCGTCTTGGAAAAGAGATACAGACATACCTCGGGTTACAGACCCTTCAGGTTGCGCGTTTTCGGGTTACGGACGCTCCGAAACCCAGATGTACCGGCATGGGTTACTTCTGGGTTTTGGCACTCGTGCATGAGCATAAACATTAAATCGCGCTTTGCACATGCGCAGAAGCACTGAATCACAACCCACGCGTGTGCAGACGCGGCGCTGTGGGTTGCGGACGCTGCGGGTTGCGAACGTGCCTGCCGCACGGATCACGTTCGCAACCCAAGTGTCCACTGTACTGTACAAGGAAGGGCTGTAGCTCAGTGGTAGACCATGTGAGCTGCATGCAAAAGGTCCCGGGTTCAGTCTCGGTGTTATGTACTGAGTTGAATAGGATCCAAAATGCAGCAGTCTGATTGGTCCTAGAACAATAGGATTTAGAATGCAGCAGTATGATTGGTCTGCAGGAGTCACCCAATCCAGCTCCAGATGGAAGTGAATCCACAACCCGATTGGCCTACAGGAGAATCCCGGAATTAGCCAATCACGTGCAGCCCATTGTGTAAATAATGTATATAAAACAGATACTTTGGGGGAACTTCCATTCCTCCTCACCACTATGAGCTGAATAAAGAGCATGAAATCCACTCTCGACTCCGAGTATATTTCACTCTACTTTCTTCAGGTGGGGCTGGAACTGGCTACACCTGCTTGAAACACTGGAAAACCACGGCCTTTCAAGTGACAATACTAAGATAGAAGGACCACTGGTCCGATTAGGTTTAAGACAGCTTCCTGTTTCAAGTATACTCAGACATTTAGGCATGAACCCTTCAAAGGAATCCATGATGAACACCCTGTGGGCACACAGCACGATGGACTTCCTTTTTCTGCTGTCAAAGGGATTAGGAGGGACGCAACTTGGGATAAGAAGAACCGCTCAGGATTCCAACCGTTGTTCCATGGCAGAGTACTATAAGAAGAGAGTGGCTGTGTCTAGTGATATGAGGTGAGGATATTCTCTGCTAGAAAATTCTCCGGAGAATATTCTCCACAAACTGTAAATTCTGTGTCGTCTACATAGCTGTGTTAAATGTACACACCTCATTAATCGAGAATGTTCTCGGGACTATTCTCTAAAATATTATTCTCAAGAATTTAACATCACTAGGTACAGTATACAAAAATGGGGACATAACATCATAATTTAAAGCAGACATGGGAAGAGCCAAGGAATGTGCATATCTAACTGCCCATGGAGGTATGGCAATGGATGTGAAAAAAATAAAATGGGTTGAGCTTGGGCGGTTGATTTGGTAAAACACTAGCAGGTGTTACAAGCCTTTGTGTCTATGAAATGTTAGAGACTGTGCTTTAATGGACTATATCACGATATGCAGCTTGTGCATGGAGCAAAGGCTGTTCAGGAACATTGTTCTCCAAAAGCATTAAAGACTATTTATGGCACAGCTAGTAATGTTAAATTCTCAAGAATAATCTTTTGGAGAATATTATCGAGAATATTTTCGATTAATGAGGTGTGTACATTTAAAGCAGCTGTGTAGACGGACACAGGTCCGTATAGTTAAAGCTATAGTTTTCCCAGTAGTGATGTATGGAAGTGAGAGCTGGACCATAAAGAAGGCTGATCGCCGAAAAATTGATGCTTTTGAATTATGGTGCTGGGGGAGACTCTTGAGAGTCCCATGGACTGCAAGAAGATCAAACTTATCCATTCTTAAGGAAATCAGCCCTTCCAGTGCTCACTGGAAGGACAGATCGTGAAGCTGAGGCTCCAATACCTTGGCCACTTCGTGAGAAAAGAAGACTCCCTGGAAAAGACCCTGATGTTGGGAAAGATGGAGGGCACAAGGAGAAGGGGATGACAGAGGACGAGATGGTTGGACAGTGTTCTCAAAGCTACCAGCATGAGTTTGACCAAACTGCGGGAGGCAGTGGAAGACAGGATTGCCTGGCGTGCTCTGGTCCATGGGGTCACAAAGAGTTGGACACGACTAAACAACAACAGACGACATAGAATTTACATTTTGTGGAGAATATTCTCCAGAGAATTTTCTAGCAGAGAATATTCTCACCTCACATCACTAACTGTACCCACCAGCAAAGTGCAACAAGCATTCAGGGCTCTGTGCTGGAAGTTCTTATTGTATCTCTTCTGCAGCATGGTTTTAATAATTCAGAAATCCCACAAAGTTCAATAATAATATAGTCGTCCCCCCCTCCACCACACACACCTACAGTCTGGAGTAAATATAGACCACTCAGCTGTTGCATGTATAAACCAAAAGAAAGTGGGAGGTAAGCTGCAATAAGGGAACTAGGCGTTGGGTCTTGCCCAGAGTCTCTCTTGTTAACGGAAGGAAGGAGTAAATTCTCCTGTCTTGCAACATGAACCAAATTCACCAGAGGGAGCTAAAGTAATACATTCAGATTCTAATAATATGTGCAAATGTTCATGCTACATCAGAAACATTATAGCATTCCTGATTTTTCTATTGACATTTTATTCTATTAACATTTATTCTTTGCTATTTAGATACATTTTATAAAGTTATTATTATTTGGATAATCTATTATGTGCATGCTGTAAAATGAGATATGGAATCTGTACCTTGGAACACTGGAATGTGCTGCTGTGATGCCACAGTTGCAAGGGGCCTGGCTTATAGTTTTGCTACCAGGCTATGTCTGCTTGGGTAGTTTCTCTTCCTGTGGGAAATTAGTGAAACAAATGCTTCCAAGGTCTATTGCTACTTAGGATTGCCGGTTTCAGATTGTAACAAGGTTGCTGTGCAATCATATGCTTGTTAATACACTATGTTCAGCAGGGTTGAACAACATAGGGTTGTGCACAGGACAACAACCTCAGGAACTTCTAGGAGGTTAGTTGTATTAGTCTGTTGCAGCAAAAACAGCAATGAATTTTGTAGCACCTTACAGACCTAGCAATTTTATCAAGGCATAAACTTTCACAGACAAGCGTCCATTTCATAGCTCAGTCAGCAGAGCATGAGACTTGTGGTCCCTTCTAATCCTACAAATCTATGATTCTATCTATACTAGCAGAAACTTATCTTTACATGTGTATTTTATATACTTTGATGTCCATCATGCCTTTCTTTGTTACCACAAACTGCTGGCTATAGAACAGGCACAGGCAAACTCGGCCCCCCCAGATGTTTTGGGACTACAACTCCCATCATCCCTGACCACTGGTCCCGTTAGCTAGGAATGATGGGAGTCGTAGTCCCAAAACATCTGGAGGGCCGAGTTTGCCTATGCCTGCTATAGAAGCTGCTTCCCTCCTACAGAACTGCAAATTAGAAACTGTATTTCACCCAGGTAAGCGGGGTTAGGATTGCAGTCTTACTTGTAATTTTAAAAACAAGCACGAACACAAGTCTGGCCCCCCTCACCGCCACGAACATGCTGTATGCGGCATTCCAGGCACTCACATTCTGTAACCTTTATTACATAGCTAGACTTGCAGCTATGAAGGTGATATTGTGCTTTATGTACTAGGTCTTGAAAGTGACAGTTTCCTTGAGATAAGCGCAGATCATATCACAACTGGATTCACAGTGATTTAGCCCAGCTTTCAAAAATAATTTGCATTGGTTTGAAGGTTCATGAAAAGCTATGAAAGGAAGCTTACAGGTGGTTTTTCTTTGGCTTTTTTGGAATTGGTTCTTTTGAGATAATTTTCATTGCCGTTGGAGATAGAGTACATTGTATTATCTGTAAGTCCAGCCACGGAATAGATGTTCTAAAAAGCAAATGGCTCGGAATGTGACATGCAGTATGTTGCAAATACCACCACAGACCTTTGTACCCATTTCAGAAATCACAAGTCAGCAGCTACAATGGAGGCTATTGCAAGATAATAATAATAATATAAATGTCCACAGCTATTCAGACTTAGAAATATTCCAAGCACCATCCAAACTCAGGACACTATTTATTTCCTATATTTTTGTCCTGTTTTCTAGACTATTATCTCCAAAAACAGATCACATAAATGAAAAAAAAAAAACCAAAGAGATAAAAAGCATAGGCCCTGACATCAGGCTTACAAACTCAAAAGGTAAAACATACAAGGGAAGGTGAGTGGACAGTATTTGTAGAGTAGAAAGATCAGCCTTTCAAGGCCGAAACACAGTGGTAAGCTGTAAGAATTTACATCCAGTGGATTGTGAAATCATTTTATTAAACAACAGAGGTTCCTCAGTGGAATTGTACATGCCCATTCTTCTTACTTCTTTTTTTTTAAATTATATTTATTAACGTTTCAAAAAAGGTTACAAAAATAGAAAAAAGAAAAAGAAAAGAAAATACAAAATACAGAAAAAATAAAAACAATTAAAAACAAATCAATCTTTTCATGTCTTGTCTTTCATTTGCTTGTTTCCCTGACCTCCTCACACCTCCCTTTTTTGTATTCCAATTCAGTTAGTTATTTCAGCAAATCCTTACCCTCTTTGTTTTTATCTTTAATCCAATATCTTAATATATTATAACTTTAGATTCTCACCTGTTAACAATCCATTTTTACATACTCCTTTATAACATTGCTGCTAAAACCACTTAACTTCATTCCAACATCATTCTAACATTCATTAATTTTACAATATTTCTGTAGATAGTCTTTAAATTTCTTCCAATCTTCTTCCACCGACTCTTCTCCCTGGTCTCAGATTCTGCCAGTCATTTCCACCAGTTCCATATACTGTAGTCCATCACCTTCATCTGCCATCCATTCTTCTTATTTCTGAGGCTTACAGATCCTGGTATTATTATTATTATTTTGCACTATAACTTGTAAACCTCCCCCACCCCTTTTCCTGCCCCCAGATCTTTATCCACCCACTGCACATTCCTATCAGCCCTCAAAGGGGTCAATATCATGCTCACTTTTTTTCTGGAGACTGACACTCACTCTCTCTCTCTCTCTCTCTCTCTCACACACACACACACAGAATCTTGCTATTTAAAAAAGGGTGGAAGAAGAACCACGTAAAGTATAGAATTTTAGCGTTTATAGCGACCACAATGGTCAAGTTCAGGCACCCCCAACCTGCAGCCCTCCAGATGTTTTGGTCTACAACTCCCATGAACCCTAGCTAACAGGACCAGTGGTCAGGGATGATGGGAATTGTAGTCCAAAACATCGGGAGGGCCGAAGGGTGGGGGTGCCAGGTCTAGTCCAATCCTCTTCTATGCAGGAATCTCAACTAAAACCTCCAAGACAAATGGCCATCGAAACCTCTGCTTAAAAACCTCCAATGAAGGAGAGTTCACCACCTTCCAAGAGAGCCCACTCCACTGTTGAACAGCTCTCACCAAAAGAAAGTTCCTCCTGCTGTATAGTCATAACCTCCTTTATTGCAACTTGAATCCATTGGTTTGGGTTCTACCCTCTAGAGCAGGAGAAAACAAGCTTGCTCCATCCTCCATGTGACCGCCCTTAGCTATTTGAAAATGTCAGTCATGTCTGCTCTCAGACTCCTCTTTTCCAGGCTAAACATACCTAGCTCCTTTAACCCTTCCAGATTCTTTATGATCAGGGTCACCCTCATCCGCACATGTTCCAGCTTGTTAACTTCTTTCTTAAATTGTGGAACCCAGAACTGGACACAATACTCCAGGTGTGGCCTGACCAAGGCAGAATAGAGCAGCACTATGACTACCCTTAGGGGATGCGGGTGGCGCTGTGGGTTAAACCACAGAGACTAGGGCTTGCCGATCAGAAGGTCGGCGGTTCGAATCCCCGCACAGGGTGAACTCCCGTTGCTCGGTCCCTGCTCCTGTCAACCTAGCAGTTCAAAAGCATGTCAAAGTGCAAGTAGATAAATAGGTACCGCTTCGGCAGGAAGGTAAACGGCATTTCCATGCGCTGCTCTGGTTCGCTAGAAGTGGCTTAGTCATGCTGGCCACATGACCCAGAAGCTGTACACTGGCTCCTTCGGCCAATAAAGTGAGATGAGCGCCGCAACCCCAGAGTCGGCCACGACTGGACCTAATGGTCAGAGGTCCCTTTACCTTTTATGACTACCCTTGATCTAGACACTATACTTCTGTGGATGCAGCCTCTAATATAATTAGCGCCCCCCCCCAATAGCTCCTTTGCTGGAAGCAACATTACAAACCACACAGTGAAGAAACAAAAGCCTACCATACTCATTCCTTAAGCAATGAAGAGCATGTGCAGAGCGCTTTTCCCTAGATTATCATGATCTATTTACAAACACTCCGCCTTTTCCCCTTAAGCCTTTTCCCTTTTCGCCTAAGCCCTTTGTGGCTTAGGACCCTTGTATTTACCGGACCGCCTCTCCTGGTATGCCCCACAGAGGACCTTAAGGTCCATGAATAACCATAGTTTAGAGGTCCCGGGCCCTAAGGAAGACTATCCTCCACCAGGGCCAGGGCCTTTTCAGTGATGGCTCCTACCTGGTGGAATGCTCTGTCCCATGAGACTAGGGCCCTTCAAGATTTAACCTCCTTCCATCAGGCCTGTAAGACAGAGCTATTCCACCTGGCCTTTAATTTGAATTCAACCTGATCTTTTATTTCCCTTCTCTTCCCTCCCCCTCCCCTTTTATGAAGATTACCCGCTCTGAGACCCCACAGCTAATTCTCATCTGACTTCCTTGCTGGCCCAAGTAGGACTAATTCAGCCAGCTAGCCCTGGTGATTATCTAATGCTTATTAGATGGATTCCCCCTAAATAGATTTCTGAACTTTGAATTTTATTGTTATTCATGTTTTTATACTGTATTTTATGCTGCTTTTATAATTAAGTGTTTTAAATTTGTTGTTAGCCGCCCTGAGCCCGGTTTTTGAACCGGGAAGGGCGGGGTATAAATAAAATTATATTATTATTATTATGGGACTAAAGGTAAAGGAACCCCTGACTATTAGGTTTAGTCGTGACTGACTCTGGAGTTGCGGTGCTCATCTTGCTTTATTGGCCGAGGGAGCCGGCGTACAGCTTCCGGGTCATGTGGCCAGCATGACTAAGCCGCTTCTGGCGAACCAGAGCAGCGCACGGAAACGCCGTTTACCTTCCCGCCGGAGCGGTACCTATTGATCTACTTGCACTTTGACGTGCTTTAGAACTGCTAGGTTGGCAGGAGCATTATGGGACTAGTGGTGGCTTAAGAGAGAGAGAGAAAACAAGAATCCCCTCAAAAGATAGGGGGGAAATTATTTTTTAAAAAATAGACATTGATATCATTTAAACTATATCCATATATAAAATCTACGAAAGTCATACGAACCATTTCAAAAAAACACAACAGCAGGGCACCTGCCCTTTAATTAGCAGCAGCAGCCGCCCCGCCCCGCCCCTTTCCTATCTCCTTGCACGCCTCCAGCCAGCCTTTGCCCTCCTCGCTTCTTCCTCATCTCTCATTCTCCGCCCCCTTCCGCTCCGGAGGCTCCTCCCTCTTCTCCCCCCCTTCCTACCACCTGAAAGCTTTGCCTCGCCCCTCCCCTCCGCATCCCCAAAGGGGCGCAGCCGGCGCACGCGCAGCGCCTCGGTAAACAAGGGGTGGGGAGGGAAAGGCCCGAGGCCCCGCCCACATCGCGGCGTGAACGTTTCACGGGCTTCCCTTCCCTTTTGCTTTCGGGCAGGGGAAGCGAGCTTTCCCCCTTTCTCGGCGGCGGCGGCGGCGCCTGCGCGCTGGCCTCAACATCCGGGCACTGGGGCAGGATGAATGCTCCTTTCCAAGATGGCGGCGGAGGGAGGAGGGAAGGAGATGAACGAGATTAAGACCCAGTTTACCACCCGCGAGGGGCTGTACAAGCTGCTGAGCCACTCGGAGTACAGCCGGCCCAACAGGGTGCCCTTCAACTCGCAGGGCTCCAACCCCGTCCGCGTCTCCTTCGTCAACGTCAACGACCAGAGCGGCAACGGCGACCGGCTCTGCTTCAATGTGGGCCGGGAGCTCTACTTCTACATCTACAAGGGGGTCCGCAAGGTAAAGGGACGGGAAGGGGAGGGCGCCGCCGCTCGGAAGGGGCTGCCGGCGCCGCGCTGAGGGAGGCGGCGCGGCCTGAGGAGGGGCGCTCGGGGCTGGCGGGGTGGCATGAAGGGGCGCCCGGCCCTCTCTGGCTGGGCTCACCCTCGCCGAGAGGCTGCCTGACTGGCGTAACCGCCTCCGCCGCGCGGGAGCTGTCAACAAACACGTTTCCCTCGCTTCCTTTAAAAAAAAAAGGGGGGGGAAGAAATCCGTTAAAGGGTCCCCCACCCCTTGTAGCTTTTTTGGGTAGGTGGGTTGGGGTGAGGGAGGTAACTTTGCGTGGTTTGGAGAGCAATGGAGGTGTCCTTGCCGGGCTCAGGAGTATAGGGCAGGTTACACAGGTCTCTCTTAAGTGCTGTGGGTCTTCACTTTGAATAAGATAAAAGCAAATGGAAGCGGGGAGGCGGCAGCAAGACCTTTCTTCTTCTTCTTTTTGCCTTGGAAGGCTTTAATGTAACCTGCCCTCTTGACAGGAAGCACAAAAAAGGTGTCTCTGGAAGTATGTGTGGGTGGACTGCTGGATACCTTTAAAAAGTTGGCTGCCGTGCTCTTCGAGGAAGAGCAATAAAATAAGAAGGATGGACTTCTTGTTCTGTTGATTTACTTTTATTTATTTTCAGAAGCGCTGTTAGCTAAAGCAGTATTGATCATTTTGGTATTCCAGGAATGCTTGTGCTGTAAGGTGAATGTATTTACCCTTAAACAAAGCTGGTCTATAGGAGCCCTTCCAGCTCTCCGTTTACAGGACAAATGAATTCTGGATGCGTTCATTTTCATTCACTGCCTCATGAGATTTTGGGAGGAAAAGATTATTTTGTCATCATTGTGTCAACACCCTTTTGAGGTGCATGCAGTTTGCAAGGAAAACTGGTTTTAGCTAGGAAAACTGGGAATTTTGATGTAGAAAGTGAGGAGTTACAGCAGTGTTCTGGTTGGTAGTGAGTTTTGGTTGGAAAATGTTTTCAAAGTAGTGAAGCTTCTTGTGTGTTTAATGTAAGCGTAGGTGCTGATATGAGATAGTGTAGTAGAAAGAGCTCTTAAGAAGAGTGTGCTGGATCAGGCCACTGGCCTAACTAGTCCAGCACCTTGTTCTCACAGTGGCCAACCAGATGCCTGTGGGAAGCCTGAAAGAGAAGGGATAAAGTTTTTTTAGCCATTCACTTGATATTAAATAATATGTAATCACAGTTAAGTTTATTTGGATAGTTTAGAAAGTTTGCATTTTCACCTGTGAGTTGGGTGCCTGACTAAATCATACAATACCATGTTAATGAACATAGGCATGTAGATGCTGCTGATAATAATAATAATAATAATAATAATAATAATAATAATAATAATAATAATATCTGGTACCTGCTGTATTATATTGAAATGCCAGTTTCCTACTCAGTAGTAACACGATGGGTTGAATTGCCAGTGAAAAATCAAACACTCTACTTGAGGATCAGTTTGCAGTAACTAGCCCTACAGACCTATTTTTAAGTATCCCCTTAGATCAACTAAAGCCCAAATCTTGTACACATGCACCTGTGCCATATTTTGATGCAAGCTTTTCATTTCAAAAGGAGAAAACAGAGACCTTCTGATTATATACAAATTAAGTGGTGTGCTAATTAATATTGGCAAATGAAGCTTTGTGGTTTCATTTCATAGCCTGATGAAGTTATTACCACATCTTAATTGCTTGAACTTTATCGTTTCTATGACTCTTCTGTTTGAGATTCAGTGCCCTAATACATAATTAAAACATTAGTTCATCTTTCCTCAACAGTCTGGTCTATACTGTATTAAGATTCATATTCGGTGTAATATTTGTTTGTTCGCTTCAGCCAAAAAAGAGTTCAAGGGTGGCTTTTAGATCACTTTATTGAAGAAGAAAAAGAAGAAAGCCCCATCTCTCATGCTTATACTTTAAACAGACACAACACAGAAGTAAAATGGATAGGGATGGAGGAGGCAATAAGCAAACTTGTCTACAAGTTCTTTGTTTTTCTCTACTGACAAGTTGGGGTGAAAAAGTTTAAGGTAAAAAGCGGCAAAATCTTGGTGCATTGGTGGTGCGGCGCGGCCCTACCTCTCTCCTCTTTCCTTCATTACTGCAACTTGATATAATGGCTGCTGCCAGGTGACAGTTGCTGAAGGAAGGAGTCTGGCTCCTCAGTAGAGCTGTAAATGACCACTCATGCCTTCCCTTGTTTACAACCAAATGCTACTCATGGGAACTAATTTTCAAGATGACCCAGTCTCTGAGTCATTAAATTTCTGTGGCACCAGTTATCACAATTGTAAAATATGGGGAAAGGGGTGTGCAGTTTGGAAGTAGGACAGAGATCTTGAAGTGAAATGGTCAACAAGGAAACCAGTATATTTTGTTTGGCTTTCTGAAGCCATTTAGATTCTCCCTTTTGATTAAAAGAATAATGTCATACTGAATGAATGACAGTAAGCTCTGTTGAGAAACATCTAGTATATTTCAGATCCAGCTGTAAATATTTTGAAAGGCAGTACAAAAGTCAAGAAATACTTTATTTTAGCAAGTTGGCTAGAGCCATGAATAGCCTTAAAAAGTGCTTGAATCAAAAACAGTATCTTAGCTGGCAGTGCTCAGATTTCTATGTTAAGAAATTTATGTTAAAGGTTTTTGTTGTAGTTTTTGCTATGCATGATAATCTTTGATACAGGCATTTTGTATGAGAGGCCTTTTTGGTTTTAGTAATAATTAAATGTTTTAGACATCTTATCAAAGGAACGTATAGGGTTCTGTTTTCTCCTTGAAGAAAGCTATGGAAGAAGAAAGTAGAAAATGTGAAACATTATGTTCTGAAAATGAAACTTTTTAGTTAGAATGCAGCAATCATGTGCTAAACCAGTGATGTCAGGTGGACATCTTCAAAAACAGTGAACTTTTTCCAGTGGTTCACTTTTCCATGGAAATATAATACTTTCATAAGTTCATTAGTAACAATGAATGGATGCCAGTTGCAAATACAATATTAGGCAAGCTCAGCAGTTTGAAAGTTGTAGTTAATGTTTTTCATAAGATTATCCCTATCAAGTGTGAGAGAGAATACATGCATTTGTAAGTGGCAGGTGCAAGGGAATCGAAACATGTTGACCATTTTCAATACCCTTTTGCCGTAAATTTAGAAAATGTAAGGTGAATACATGATACTGTCATTAAATTGTACAAGTATTCCAAAAGAAATGTCTACATAATATATCATTTAAGCCACTTCAAGTGTGCTTTGTAGGACAAAAATTTTTTTGGGAGTGCTTTTATCTTTGTTTACTAAATGGAAGAAAAATAAACATACTAAACTAGGTCACTTTCTATGGCATCAGAAAATTTCCCAGTGCAAACAGAAAGATTTCCAGAAAACTGGTGTAATGGTTAGAGTATTTGACTAGAACCTGGGAGGCCGGGGTTCTGATCCCCACCCATGGAGCGGTCTAGGTGGCTTTGGGCTAGTCACCATCTTGCAACCTAATAGACCTCACAGGGTTGTTGTTTTGAGCATGAAATAAAGAGGAGAACCATGTATGCCACCTTGGGCTCTTTGCAAGAAATGTGCAATATAAATGTAGCAATAAAAAATCAGTATTAAGTTCGGTTTACGAACTTAATCTGTCCCGGAAGTCTGTTCTTAAACCGAAACTGTTCTTAAACCGAGGTACCACTGTACTTACATACATTATTTTCAATTATTCATAGGGCTATAGGAGCAATCTATAGAATCAGATAAATAGTATTTATCTTCCCGTTTGCTATTTGAAGGCCAGTTTTTATTCATGGGCTATCCAGATTACCGTGTTCTTGCTTAGCTGCCTACTTCTGAAATCTCATTGTGTTGATTCATTCCCCCTAAACCTGGTTGTACAGTAATAACATTCCAAGTGAAGACTAAAGTCTCATGTCTTTGCACATCGCTGTCTCTTTGGTTGTAACTTATTAGCATTTATTACTAGTATTTATATACTGTAACTAGTTTAACGGGCACTTTATAGAACAGAACAGGTCCCAGCATACCTTTTAAAACACTTATGATACAATTGCAAATCCTTACGTTAAGCCTGCTCAGGGGCTTGCATGCCCCTAGTGGAATTTTGGCCTTCAACCCTTTGAAATAGCAAGCCATGTTTATCAACTGTTACTTCATATTCTAAAGCAAATTGTGATAGACATGTTCATTTTTTCTACAAAGGTAAAAGGCAGAAATTCCTCTGGGTGTTTTGCAAGTTCATGAACATGCCTAAAATTAGGTATTTCAGTTTAAGCTCCTTGAGGCAGAGACTTGTCTCTTGATTCTGTAAAACACCATTAACAACAACAACAAAAAGTTCTTGTGTCCATGTTGATGACGCTTGTACTGAAATATCGGTTTCCAAAGCAGTTCACCACTGTATAAAAGATACAAATTAGTGTGGTTAGCAAGTTGCTGAGTACAAATTCTCCTTGAATCATCCTGTTTGTTGTTTTTGGATCCCAGCTTTTGAATCTTTTTTGCTGATGACCGTAGTCTCGAATGATGGAGCTGAATCTTGGGAGCTCATACTTCATGCTTCCTATTCTTGTTTTGCCTACTTGTCTCAGAGGATTGTTAGGCTACAGTGTTGTTCCGAACCACTGTCAGAAATTAGCTAGTCACGTTTTGCTATTGACACAGATCCAATTGCGACCGCACGGAGATCTCTGGATGCCATGTTGCTGACTGGGGAAAGCAAAATGTCACTTAGAGAAGGTTCTGAAATATTTTCCTTGAAACTTGAATTTGTTTTATTCTGGATTGTTTTACTTGATGTTTTAAAGTATTGTAAGCAGCTTTGAGATTTGTTCTATAAAATATAAAGTGGTATAGAAATGAAATGAACAACAACAACAACTTCATGGGGGTGTGGGATGGCACCTAGACATTTCATTGCATATCCTAAGTTAAGCCATTTGGCGATTCGATTATATATCTGAGTTTCTAATACTGTTCTGAATTCTCTGGAGAAAGAGTATGAAACAAAAATATCAAAATAAGTGCTAATTGAAACGATAACCAATTTTATGGCTCTATACTACCCCAAGAATAATCAGGCTCCCCCCAAATATTAAACATAAGCATTAAAGAACTAGTTAATATATACAACACCCATGTACCAATCACCTGTGAATAAATTCATATTTTCTATTTTGCTGAAATTATGCAAATTATCTTCATCATTTGACTTTGTCATAGCTTGTTTGTAATTGTTAGTGGCAAACACTCATTGCACATTGATCATGTCCTGTGGGAAGTACTGGTATTCTAGGGTGCACATTGTCCTATTCCCAGTTGCCTGAGAGTACAATTATGTTTAGTGGTTCTTACTTTTGAGGAGGACTGCACCGTAAATATCACTTTAGGTAGATTACCTATGCATTGACCCACTCTGTATTTGCATAGTGCTTTAAAAAGTATTACAGGGTAGATTTTCCTTCCATTTAAATGTGTATGTGAATCCATATTGGATTGTAATCCATATAGATAATTGAACTATGTTCTTGTTACTTCACAGCACGGAATATATGTATCATTCATTGGTCTTTAAATCGATCTGTCTGGGAGGTGAGGAATGCTTTGTTTGTGTGCATGTGTTGGCATTAACTTTAGATGTCTTGTAAAGGACATGTGACTTTGCTAAAATGTAGGTTAAAAAAAAAAGAGGTAGCCAAACAGAATGAGATACAGGATATTCAAGTATTATAAACCTGTGGGAAGATGTCTACTTACTGAGGAGCCTGTCCTTAATGTTCTAGTCTGTCAAGACAAACTGCTGATAAATACTGCTCTTGAAGTTGCATTTGTTAAACAAGGAATTGATCTCTTTTTTTCTTGCAAAGTATTTGAAAGTCTTAAGCTATTCTGTCATACCAACTGCAATGATACATAGAAATAACAATTCATGTATTATGATATAAGCTTTTGTGTGCCAGTGTCCACGTCATCAAATATATTTATATATTTTAATACATTTTTATCCTGTTCTTCCTTCCAAAGAATCTCAGAGTGGCAATATCTGAAGCGTAATCTTTAATTGTCAGGCCAGGCATACACATGGTTCAGGAGAAATGGAGAAGACAGTGGCCAGAGGGAAACAAAATGCAAAAAGAAAACTTTTGACTTTGAAAGCATGTGCCACAATAAATTAGTTAGTCTTGAAGGTATCACAAGACTGTTTTTGCTGCAACAGGCTAAAATGGCTGCTACTCTGGAAGTATTTGTGGAAAGGCCATGCTTCTATAATGCTTGCCTCTTTTCTGCATTTGAAGGTAGATGTGTGTCCAACAACATAAGTGGAGGTGAATTTTTTTAATCCAGCTTTGTGAGTACTGAGGACTAAGGGATCCAAAATACTTGTCAGAAATATGGTGGCGAGAGTTCGGGTTTCTGTTTTTCCATCCCTGGGACTGTATGTTTTATTTTGCTTTGTCACAGATAAAGCAGTAGAGCCCTGGACTAATTAATTTATTCTGAATTGCCCTTCTGTCAACCCTGTAAATTTCATTTACCCAGCTGCAACTTCCATTGGCTCCCTTGAATATTCTTGAAGGGTGGATTACTGCAGGGGTAGATTGACCTGGTCTTGTGTCTACTTATTTTCACGTGCATCATTATGATCCATGGTTGAATTTAAAATTGACAAAACAAGAGTGCATACTTGGGATCTCTGACCAATTAAGGCATAACTAATCTGTTTTAAGTAATACTTGGTATGCACCATCACTTTTTGCCAGAATCCCAACAACCAGTAGGTCCTAGGCAGATTCCCAGAAACTGGCCAGTTGTTCATCCATGGAGCATAGTCTTTCTTTTGCTCACCCTTGAATTACTGGATGACATCTAGAAAAGTTTGCCTTTTTAAAATTCTCAGACTGACATATCAGATTGCTGTATGGTTTACCAAATATTAATTTTTAATGTAATATCGCTAGTGTGGGAAGGTTAACAACGTTCATGGTTTAATCATATGAAGTTCTTGACCTGCACTGAGGCATGGCAAATGATTGTCTAATTGTCTTAGTGTAATACATCTTGGCTTTCAGCATACAGGTTAACTAATTTAACATGAATTAAAGAGTTGCCTGATAAGATGCTTGCTCTTGGGTTAAGAAGCAGATAGCCTGGTATTTGTACCTAGATGTGCTGAGGTTCATAAAAGTTTAGACTATGGTTAAAGTGACAAACAGAAATACTTCAGTATCTTTGGCTTCCAGAGTATTGTACCTGATGATTTCTTTTCTTTTGTTGGAGTTGAGATGATCTCTGGATGCTTTCACTGTCCATGCAAATTAAGGGTGCGGTACATCTGCCCCTTGGGCCCAACTGTGCCTCCCCATTGGCCTATCAGGCCATTTGGGTCAAACATGCCCACTTGCGTGATGCCTGTGGGGCAGGAAAAACCTAGCTCAGCTGAAAGGGCATTTGCAGGCACTGTTGATTAGCTTGTCAACAGTGTCTGAAAAGTGCTGTGCAGATAGCACTTTGAAAGGGGCTTCTGAAAAATCCTGTAGGCAATTGTGATGCTAGGTGATTGACATGTGGATGGCTCTGCCTACTTGTCAGACTTGACCTGTAAGGGATGGGGGAGATAATGATAAAGCTCTTTGGCCATGGCCAGTTCCTCACCCCGATGTAAACAATAGTTCTCTAGGAAAGCAGATTTATGGTATTGTGTCCATTACTGGAATTGGATGAAATGTGTAACAGTGGTCTTGGAAAACAATATGGCATAGACACTCTAGATGTGTAAGCAGCTTGCTGCATAATCCTACACATGTTTACTCAGAAGGAACATAGAAGTACCACTGTCCTAAGCAGATAGGACTCGCTCATAAGCGATCTAGAGTTAGAAGTGAGCACTGAGATGGTCAGACTTGCTGATGATACTAAATTGTTTAGGGTTGCTAAAACAAAAATGTGAAGAGCTCCAAAAGGACCTCACCAAACTGACTGAATGGTCAGTAAAATGGCAAGTGCAGTTCAGTGTAAACAAGTGCAAAATGATTCATATGGGGGCAAAAGAAATCTTAATTTCATGGGGTCTGTACTGGAGGTGACAGACCAGGAATGAGACTTTAGGGTCATGGTAAATAACTTGATGATGATGATGTGAACCCAATGTACAGTGGCTATGGAAAATGCATAGTGTCAGACTAGGATCTGGGAGATCAGGGTTCAGATCCTCACTCACAGTCATTAAGCTCACTAGGTGACCTTGGGTCAGTCACAGCCTCTTAGCCTACCTCACAGGATTGTTGTAGGGATTAATTTAGGAGGGGGGTGAACCATGTACTCCTTGGAGAAAAAGGTTGGATATAAATGCAATTTACTAGCTCTTAAGAAAGCTGGAGGTGCCAGCCAGATGACAATCGTCAGTCTGACATCCAGAGGTCTCCATGTCATCGAAATTGGATCTGTGCCGGTTGCAAAACGTGCTTGGTGCCTGGGGAATTTCAAACACTGGTTGGGGTACCCTCCAGAACAGCATGAGAGTCTCTCCTTCCTCCCGCAGGAACCTCCTCCTGGATCTCAGTTCCTTCTGTCAACAGGAGCAAGTCTGGATCCAACTGTCTTGGTAGTTTTAGCCAAAACTATGATTTTTCACAGGATTATAAGGATTTATCAGACGAGGCTTTTATAAGGATGCTTGAGAACTTTTGTGAAGCTTTTTATAGTGCTTTTCTGAAATAATTATACTCAACAGTGTTACTGCTGTTTTCCTTCATTTCGGTCATGAACAGACAGTTTGTGGCTAGTGGTTCTCTTCTTGCTAGTTGGAAAGGTGGCAGTAAAGTTTAGTAGTTTTTATTGTATGTAAATTGCATTCTTGGTGTTTCAGAAACAGATAACTATAGTAATACTCGATTCCTCAGTTGGTTTCTGGGTAGTAATGTTAGCAAGTGATTTCTCTTGCTAACTGCCTCCGCTGTGTGGGGAACTCTGAGCTCAGTTGCAATTCTGATTTCTGGAACATGTTCTTCTAACTTCAAGATTACATAAACTGAAGTTTTGAAGATGGGATGTTTACAGTACTTTCTCCCCGCATTTCTGAGGTCACCATTTCTAGTAACATGGTTATTAAGCTAACAAACAATGGAAAACAGCCTAGAAAAAACAAACAACCCTACAAATCCATTTTTCGTACAGCATCCACAGGATGTTTATTAAGTATGTTAACTATTCTGCTATTCTAATACTAGAGGGTGAGCTTATTTAATACGGGGATATGGGACCTATAGCCCTCAGATATTGTTGGACTCTAACTCCCATCAGCTTGCTGGGGCTTACGGGATCAAGAGTCCATCAAGGCTGCAAGTTCCCCATCCCTGTTTTAATATAAAGACATGATTATTTCCTCCACCCACCCCAAATTGGTAGAATTTAACATCTACAGCCCTGGATTCTGGCATCCTTTTTGTAGAGATGCCAGAGATTTCATATGGCATCCTCTTCATCAAAGCTTGGGCTTTACTAGTAAGCTATGATTTTAACTCTATCTCTGGGCTTGGTTGTGGTCCCCAGAATATTCAGACTAATTTGTATAAAGATGTTCACAGCTTTAGGAATATGTATTTGCTTTTCAAAATCAGTTGTCTGATGAAAGCTTTTGTTTGGGGGCTAAAGTAGATATAACGGCAGCAGTCGCAAGTGTTCTCTGTGTTTGCCCTACTAGCATACAGAATGGGGTGTGTCTATTTTAAACATCAGTCTCAGGGTCATTGGTACGAGCCACACATTAGGCAAAAGGATTAGAACAAAATACATGTGTGCCCTACATTGTGACTGATGTGCAAGCAGTGAAGTGCTGGGGTATGTTGTAAAAATGATTTGCTTCTAAAACCTTTTTGAAAGTGGCAAAATAAAAATGGACCCTCCTGATCCTAAGCATCTCAGCTCAATGGAAGAGGGGTTTTGAGAACCTGAAGCTGTGAAGCCTGGTAATTACATGGGCAGATTTAAGAACTCTGAAGGCAAACAACCAATAATTGTTATAGCTTTATTGGTTAATAATCAGACTTCACTGTACTGGAACTATCCAGACATCCAGCTGGCTGGAAGAACTGAGATGTAAAAGAAAACTATCTTGCATATCTTTAATAAGGCCAGTGCTGTGGTCTGTGAATGAAATACCTATGCAAACTAAAGAATAGTGGGAAAGTTCCTTCTTTCTGGAAGAGGGTAGTCTTCATTTTTTTCTCTTTTACCTGAGATGGTTGAGTTGCAATTAGGAGAATGTTGTTCTTGACCTCAGCTGTTAATAATGTACGTTGCCTATTCAGAAACTGCAAAAATTGTATTTATAAAATTGCAAAGTGAGTCAGGCCATGAAGCTGCCTACAGCTGAGGCTTGCATAAACAAACAAGGATACAACACAAATTAAATACACCACTTGTGTAAACATTCACGGCTACAGGGGCACCAAGAAGTGGAGAATTAGCAAACTAGAAATCATAACTCTAACTTGGGGTCCCTCTAATGTAGGTGGTGTTGGACATGCACTTGAAATCCTTTCATTATTTTGTATTACATATTTAATACTGTATTTTATTCTTTTAATTTTTGTGAGCCTCTTGAGAGAGTGTTTTTGGGCAGCCTTACAATTATTGCAAATTGATGTCTTTGGTTTTTTTAATGAATTGTTTTAACTGAAGAAATAGTTACATTAAAAAATTACCACCACTACCAGAACCCTGGAAACTATAGCTTTGTATTTGTGCCATATATGCACACACACACCACTTGACTCCATATTAATTCAGAAAAATCACTACCCCTTGGCACCATAATTACTAAATTTATACTGGTCCTTCTGCAAGGAGACAAACTCCCTCTTGATTTCCTGTACAGTTGTCCACCAGCTCTTAGCCTAAATCTTATTAGTGCACTCAAAAGAAACACATTGGACTTTCATGACTTCCATATCACTAGTAATTGACTGTATTGACTTATATATCACTAGTAATTGACTGTATTGATTTCCAGCTGTTATGATTTGGTTAAGGCATAGTGACCAAAGTGTATTTTGGTGTCTTGACTACCTACAAGATATAGCACCTTCCTTTCCCTGCTTCGCTCAAACTTTAGTTTTGTCATTGCATTTCAGTTGGATGAACTGTAGTTGCTTCCACCCAGGAATCGCTTCCAAACTATGACTCCAGAAGGTTTGGATGCAGTTCCTGGTTTGCAGTAACCATAGCTTGTCAAGGCTGGATTTTACAGCAAGCTACGAAAGGGAGGAGGAACGCCCCCCGCCAAAGTTTCTGAACCACGGCTTGACAATGATATTTGAATTGGATTGGTGAAATGTCAAGCTTTGCTAAAACATCACTTGCTTTGTCACTGAGGGACAGATTCAGCTAACTGGTCCCAGTAACACAAACCCACACAAGGACTTACTGTAGTGCAATGGGGCATATCCCCTCCCCTCCCACCGTGTGTTCCACCAAATTGGCTGCTATGGGACGGGGTGGGGTGCGTAGAATAACTCCCACATCAGCATGTGCGGGAAGGAGATGGGAGATCATTCATTGGGCAAGCAGAAATGCTTGCCCTGATTGGTCAAACTCCTTAGTGCTGTGTTATACATAGAGATGTAGTAGATTATAGCCTGCTTTTTGCCACAAGTCCTTAAAGCAACTAACAGCTGCACGCTCATGAAACAAAACAAAAGCAGAAGCTGGATCGGGTGGCAGTTGGTGTCAATTGGCTCTGAGATGGGATGTGGGAAAGACAGCCTGACAGGATTGGGCCCCGATGTTACCCTTGATTGCTTCCCTCACTCTTTCCATAGAAGATATCACCTCTGTCCTTCATTTCTGCCATGCCACATATCTTCTCTTGCCAGAATTGGTAAGTGGTGCAAAACCCTACTCTATCTAAATGCCATTCTTGAGCTTGAAACCAAACTATTCTCGTAAATCTGTTTGGCTTAGAACACTGTTGCAGGATTGCTGAGGATAGCGCATGTGACCCTATCTTCTTTTCACTGTGTGTATATATGTTGAATATGCGTTGCAGGCTTTGTGTAGCTGTGTGTGGGAAGTGAATGAGAGGATCATATGCATCCTTTTAAAAGTATAGAAGGCTGTTTTGTGTGGAAGGGTGTGTGTACTTGCACCTTGTCTCTTAGGGGCGGGCCCCAGAGATTGGCACAGCAGTTGTATTAACAACAGCTGATGGTGCCAGCAGCTGCTTTAAACCCTGCATGCTAAGAAAGTTTTTCTCAGGAGACAAAGTCCCTGACAGAGGCAAGACCTGCCCTGGTGTGGGTGTGCATGTGAGCAGGTGGAGGGAGGGAGGATGCAGTGAAGAAATATCTTTATGCTCCTGAGACATGCCAAGCTTTCTACACAGCCGGTTCCAGATTGGGTCAGTTCCAATGCTCATGCCCATTCTGCAATTGTTAAGGCAAAAGATGCACTGAATACTTCTTCATTGTGGCTGATAACTCCTCATCTAAAAATGGGCTGCAGTTCCTTTTTATTTGTTAGGATGCAGAAGGATTAGTTTTTTATTCTCTAAATCTGTGATGCCTTAGCAGGGATAGGATGAGAAAACTTTCTGAAAAGTGGTCTCATTGACATTGTTTTCATTGCATTAAGCAGCAATAGAGTCCAGTTTTGATGTCATGCCAAAACATACTTTTGATTACCATATTGTATATCTGGTTATAGAACCTTGTTCCTTTTCTGAATCAGTTATCTCCAAGAAGCGACTGTCTAAACATCCTGCACCAACTGAGAACCCTTATTCTAAGAAACCACAAATTCCCTCAGCTTCATACCTTTTCTCGTTTAAATCTTTAAGGAATCAATAATCTCTTCCCTTAACCTCCTCTCCAGAGATGTGTTAAAGAATGGATGATAAACATGTTGCTAATGATTTTGAGGTTGCAGTTGGTGGCAAGCATATGTAATATGATCTCTTTCTCCAAAGGAAATCTTTGAGGCCACCCAGTACCATTATTGCAGTGTCCAGAAGTTCCAAAACTCAAATGGAGATACAGTGGTGCCTCGCAAGACGAAATTAATTCGTTCCGCGAGTTTTGTCGTCTTGCGATTTTTTTCGTCTTGCGAAGCACGGTGTCGGGAAAGTTTTGGAAAAGCTTCAAAAATCACCAAAGTCTTTAAAAACCTCAAAAAAGGCTACCACACCGCGTTCTATGAGTTGCTCCTCGAAGTCAAGTCGCAACTGTATTAACGGTGTTAAGAAAAAGGAAACAAACTTGCAAGACGTTTCTGTCTTGCGAAGCAAGCCCATAGGGAAAATCGTCTTGCGAAGCAGCTCAAAAAACAAAAAACCCTTTCGTCTAGCGAGTTTTTTGTCTTGCGAGGCATTCGTCTTGCGAGGTACCACTGTACTGGAAAGCAAAATGAAAAATGGCAAGTGAATAAAAAGTTCATTGCCTGGAACGAGTTGTGAGGTGTGGTTGATGTTAAGATGGTGCATTTGCTGCCTTAATTCACTACTAAGTCCATGTGCAAACAGGAGTGGCTGTGCTGGTCCGTGTCAGACGGCACAGATCATTTTGAAGGAGGACAAAGATGAAAATGGCTGAGAACAGCCAAGCCATTCAGACATCTCAACTCCCTTTCCCAAATACTTGCATCATCCTGAGGCCAGGAAATGAGTTTCATTAAGAGCTAAACTTGCAAGTGTTGCTTCTACCAAAGCTTCACTCATCAGCTTCAGGGGTTATTCATACCTTATAATAGTCTCATGGCTTGCTTCCATGTTTTTAAGGGTGGGTTTGGGGACTGTGTCATCCTGAGAATGGAGGCAGAAACTCTCCCAAGCCAGCATTGGTTTCAGCAGGGAACTCTGACATACATAGTGCAGAAAGCTTGACTGTGCTTTGCAGCATCAAAAAACAACAAGAAAAAGTTGGGTAGCAACCGTGAGTTAAAATTACTAATGCAGGGGGAGAGGAGAACCAACACTCCATTGTGAAGTACTTAAGCCAGATGTGGGGTGTGGATGGCAGCTTCTATTTTAGACATATATTTATTATATTTATATACGTTAATCCAAACATGTTCTCTGCATGAAATACAGTTTATAATTTGCAGTTCTGTAGGAGGGAAGCTGCTTCTATAGTAAGCAGTTTGTGGTAACAGAGAAAGAAGGGCATTATTGACATCAAAGTATATAAAATACACCTATGAAGGTAATTTTCTGCTAGTATAGAATAATCAAATTGTAGGGTTGGAAGGGACTCCAAGGGTCATTCAGTCCAACCCCCTGCAATGCTGGAATCTCAACATAGCATCCATGACAGGTGGCCATCCAACCTCTGCTTAGTAGAAATTGATAGTCAGAATAAGAGCTGAGCTTAGCCTTTGGCTAATACTTTTTCTTTGAAAGAAAAAGGCAAGGTGGGAAGAATAAAATCTTATTGGGTGTGGGAGAATTATGTATTTTTTTACAGGGTAGGGGGCCATATCCTAACAAGCAGTTAGGGTTGTACATCATGCATTGAGCATACCAGTATGTTTGCCTAGGGGCTTCTTTTCTCTTGGATCCTTTTTTCAGATGAGTATGGCAGAACCTTGAGCCCATGCCTTAGGGCAGCCTGGGTCCAATATATGCTTCCTCCCAAGCAAGCTGTCTGGGGTTTGTATAATATTGAACATCCTTCCCTGGAGTGCTGCCTCTGAAGTGCCATAGGGACATTGATGAGTAATGATTACCAGCTGCAACACAGTCACTGGACTGGTTGAGTCAAAGTGCTCATGAGCAAGTGATGGTTCTCCCATCTCAGTGCCCTTCTGGTGCCCTTGTCGTGTTGTGTGGAGGAAGGGTACTGTCTGAAACAATAGTTACCCCTTCCTTGGGAAGTGGGACTCTTACGTGCATAGAGTCTAGAAAAAACTGGGTATGGATAAATAAATGGACAAGGAGAACAAAGATCTGTGCTCAAAGTAGGCATTGATCCTATAAGGCAGGTGGGCCTCTGCACCTTTGACCAGCAGTTGCAGTGGCTGGAACAGAGCACATGCTGCTCATGGACTCGAGCATTTCTTCTACACAGTTGAGAGTATTGAAGCATGAGGAGCAAAATGTGGGAGACGTGTGTAGCAGATATACTTTGAGGCATGGCACCTTTCCTCCTTGTGAACCCTTTTGAAGCAGTGGAGTATAATCTCTGTTTTGAATCCTGAGGCAGAGTTAGAGTTCTGAGAAGGCCAATGGTGGCAATGAGCTCACCCTGTATTTGTGCTGAGGCTAGGCTGTTCATGTAGGGTGCCCTCTCTTTGTGCAGTCTGCCCTTGCACCATAGATCTTCTCACCAAAGTTCCCATTGTGGAAACTATGTGAGACCCAAGTGATGTGTGCTCTGTCATGTGAGTAAAGGGCTTCCTTAGTGCGGGGCGGTTTGTATACTAGTGTTAGCGCACTGCAGTTAGGTGCAGTTAGAGTCTATAGTCTGCCACAGCAGTGTAGGTGGTGGCAGGCAGAGGAATAGTTTATTTTGGCAACTCATTTTCAGTTATTTTGCCAGCAAAGAAATTGGGCCAAGCTTGATCCTCACCACCTGCTGCCCATCTTGGCCACTCTATCAATAGTTCTGCCAACAGTGAGGATGTTGCTGTCTCTGGGACTATCAGCTAAAATGATCGCCAATGATGGTGTGGTATGTGCCCAAGATACATCAGCATTGGGAACGTAAGCCAGTTAAGATGGTATCCTTGAAGCTTGGGATTGTAGTGTGAGCTGCCTTGAGTTGGTAAAATCTTAATTCGACCGATGTGCTGGTAATCTCTTGGAAGAGGCTTTGCTATTACTGCTTCCAAAAAATCCTCAATTAAAGGACAAAATAGTTGGTTCTAGATTTTCTCCTTAGCAATAAAACATTTAAGCAGCCCACAAATATCTCATGTCTCGCAGAATACCAATGTTCTGCCCCAATATCTCATTCTGAGGAGAGAAGAGAATGATTAATCCAAATGACTTCAAGCTGCAAATAGGGACCAGTACAGGAAAAGGTGGGCAGCTGTTATGGAGGGAGGATCTGTCCAAATGAGCAGTAATTAAAATGGAGTGCTGAATATTTGAAGACTTAATAGATGCAGGAAACAAGTTGCTACAACTAGAAACAGGGGGAGGAGGAAAATAAGGCCTTTGCTACATCCTTTTTATAGGATTTATAAAAGTGACTGAGAACAGGGATTGGGAGGCATGGCACAGGAGACACTGTAATTATATTTTCAAGTATAAATAGAAGTCTGTCTGGGATTGCAGTTCCTGGAGGCATCTGTGTGTGTGGCACTAAATAAGTTTTTCACTCTGGTGATGGAGTTGAGAAGCTACACAAATCAAAGTAGATGGTTAACTAGTTTTACATTTTTAACCAGAACAGGAAAGTACTAAATTTGGAGGCAGTGTGTCATGAACACATGCGAAACCTAATTTTTCTATTTCTAGAACCACTGTAGCGCTATGTGTTACTGTTGTAACACTTTTTCCTGATTCTGTTGGGACTAGAGTCGTAACATTTGGGTGGGGGGAAGTAACACAGTTTTTCAGAACTTGTCGAGGAGCCTCCCAATGACTTTTGACTTAAGTTCAATAGAAGTTTAAATTGTTACTGCCTATTCTTTCTAAATAGGGACGTGGGTGGCGCTGTGGGTAAAACCTCAGCGCCTAGGACTTGCCGATCGTCAGGTCGGCGGTTCGAATCCCCGTGGCGGGGTGCGCTCCTGCTGCTCGGTCCCAGCGCCTGCCAACCTAGCAGTTCGAAAGCACCCCCGGGTGCAAGTAGATAAATAGGGACCGCTTACTAGCGGGAAGGTAAACAGCGTTCCGTGTGCTGCGCTGGCTCGCCAGATGCAGCTTGTCACGCTGGCCACGTGACCCAGAAGTGTCTCCGGACAGCGCTGGCCCCCGGCCTCTTGAGTGAGATGAGCGCACAACCCTAGAGTCTGTCAAGACTGGCCCGTATGGGCAGGGGTACCTTTACCTTTACCTTTATTCTTTCTAACTCAATAACTGTAACATAACATGATTTTCTAGGAACTGTTAATTACTTTCTTGCCTGAATAGGTAGAAATCCTCCGCCTAACTGGCATGTATACATCTAAATTGCTCCCATTGCCAGTGGTGTTTTATTATTATTATATTTGCGCCACCCTCTTAACCCTCTAATTTGCTCAGCAAAACTGATTATTGATTAATGAGCTTAGATTGTTCTTGTCTTCATAGTTTTTCTTTAAGCTATCTGTTATAGTATACCACATCTTTCTTGATCATCACTGTTTCTGTAAAATTAGCATGATTTAGCGTTCAAAGAGTACATTTGATTAAAGCAGAGAGAGTGATCTAATTTAGGGGTGCCATAGGGATGGATGTAGCCAAGATTATAAAGAAGATGAAAAATATTTATGAATTAATGTTTCTTCCAGCAGCCTGTTATTGCATGAGGAGCTCATACATAGCTATCTATAACCTATTGATTGGAACAAAAGGATATTATTTGAATAGGAGTGCTCCTTTTCCTCCCCTCCCTTTTGCCTGGCTCCAGATTCATTTCATTTCTCCAAGATGGGCTGTTGGAGATTAAGGCCTCACACCAATGTCAGGGAGGAGTTAATCTGGCATGCTTTCCTGGAAGTGTTTGAAAGGGTGAAGGAGGTGCCCTAACCAGATAGGCAAGAAGGTTTTGCATAGCAGGTGAGAATAAGGAAGTTGAGAGGTACTGCAATTTTAGACACTGATCCAAAGGAGGAAAAGATGTGAGTACCTTCTTCTTTCTTCAGCTGTTTGGAGTTCTGGCTCGTCATCTCCTACCTCAAATAATCACCCCACTGCCCTTTTACCTATTGGGCCATGTTGTGGAGTTTCCAGAAAAGGGTTCCATGCTCTAAATTAGGATCTTATTCAGCATGTTTATTTTGACTAATAGTAAACAACTTAAGAAGTACCGTGTACTCTGATAACCGTACATGCTATATAGCACCAGCATTTTTCCAGCAGCTGAAGGGATTTTAATGAGAAGGTCTGATAAGGAGGAAAATTAAAGCACACTAAGAATTGAAGGCGCTGAAACAGGTGTCTACAATTTTTGGCTTTCCTTGCTGGCCATGCGAAAAACTGGATAGATACCGTGTTTTTCCGTGTATAACACACACCCGTGTAGAAGACAACCCCTATTTTGGGGGACTCAAAATTAAAGAAATGGGGGGAGATTGCCCAGAGTTGTTGAGCTTTTTTAGGGGGGATTGCCCAGAGTTGCACAACTCACCGAAGCCATTGATTGTCTGCCCGCTAGCCACCAGCAACCGCCAAACACACAGCCACTTCCCACAGCAGCAGCCAGTCACCAGCACACATTGCTGCAGCCCAAAAACCACAGCCAAATCACAGCTTAAAATCTCCTGCTCGCAGCTGCCACCAATCGCAGGTCCCCCCTCACTATCCGTGTATAAGATGACCCCAAAATTGTAACAGTTCTTTATAATATAACAACCTCATCTTATACACAGAAAAAGACGGTAACCCCTTCTCTGCATTTCCTGAACTCAAGCACAAAAAACATTGGGGGCAATGAAAGGCAGTCTGTTCCTGAATGGCCAAGGTTGTCTGGCAACATAGCTGTCAGATGTCCCTTAACTTTCTGCCTAGTGGCCCAGGTGGTAGGGATCTCCATAGAAAGAGATCTGCCACTTTCTACAGCTTCAGAGTTGGGATAAAGGCAGGCTGCTCACTACAGTGAAGTTACATCCTTGCCACGGTGAGCATAATTGGACATATTCCCTGTTGTTATGCTAAATTTATAAAACTCAAAAGAGTTTTGTATTGGGCAAGACATTACTGTTATAAGTAATGTGGAGTTGCAGGGGTGGGGAGAGACGTGGAAAGAGAGGGAGGGAGGGAGGGAGGGAGGGAGGGAGGGAAGGAAGGAAGGAAGGAAGGAAGGAAGGAAGGAAGGAAGGAAGGGGGGTTGGTGAAATTTCAATATTTTGCATTGTAATGGTATATGAACAAAGTTTTGTGTCAGTGTCCCATAAATAGGTACCTTATTTTTGTTGGCGGCATGAGAGTCTGGAGTGCCCAGGGCATGGTTGGTTGCAGATGGCTGGTTCCCTGACTTCTGTAGAATTAAGAAACAGGCTCTAGTGCATACAGCTGCATGTGTGATTAGGAGCCCTGACCAGCCAGCAGCACAGATCCAACACCCTTATAGCCTGTTCTCACTTTTTGCACAGCGAGCAGAGGTTGTACGAGCAGGGCTTCTGCATGTTTGGTGAGAAGGGACCAAGTAAGTAGCCACAATCCCACTCCCCTCCATGACTAGATGGAACATGAGAAAGGACCTATAGTTACGGGGGTGGGGACAACTTACAACTTTGAACATGCCCAGTGAAATTGCATTTATTCATTATGATGCTCCTAACTCATTTTTAAGAAAACATTCTTTCACATGGAAAATGTTCTGCCCCACATCACTGCTAGTATACTAGGATAGGTAAGGAGGTAGTAGGAAGTGAAAGAGAGCAGATTTCCAGGAAGGGAACACACTAAAATGCCAGCTTGTCTTCTAGCAGTGGTGGCTGCCATTTGCTCCAAAACCCCAGCATTCATTTTCACTCCCACCCCACCAGTTGACTACCTGCGTGCATATGACGGAGTAGCTGCATATGGCACCATTTTGAGAATATGTGAATTCTTTTCTGCTGGCTGTCAGTTGCGAAGCCAAACTTCCAAATGTTACTAAACCAGGTTAACAAGTTGTATGATTATGAAACAAATGAGGCTAATTGCTTTCACGTTGTTATGCTGCTAGGGTGCATCTTTTAATTGTTTCAGTTGGACCTTGGGGAAGGGAGAAGTCTACAGCAGAAATCATTTTGAGAGAGCTACTGAAATTGAATTGCTCAATAATTACTGAGGCCTTTTAAAATTGCGTCTGACAACATTTTTTGTCTGCAAAACCTTTCCCTACTCCTCTGATAGGAAAACACCTGCTAGGGAGGGAAATTTGAGACCAGTGTATATAAGCAAGGAGAACAGTAATCTTGTTCACGTGCTTTAGACTTGTTTTTTCTGTCTCAGTGAATATGGGAAATCTTTCATACCAGGAGTGTGAAAGCATTTTGCAGCAATATTTTGTGCAGCAGACAAATAGTTGTACATATGACACTGCACAATAACGCTGAATAGCCCCCACAACCCTGTTGGCTTTCTACCTGCATGCTTTTTGTTCTTGGTCTTCTACAGTTGTGAAGTTAGGATTTGCAAGATAAAGTGGGAAGGTTATCTGCCTTTGCCTACTGGCCCTATTGCTAAACCTGTGCAGGTGGCAGGTGCTTACCTTGCTTGTTTGCTTAACTGTTTACCTTAATGCTTTGTCACTGAGGCTGAGACTCTTGTCTGCTGGGATTCTGCTAATTCTTATAGAACTGCCACCATCTCCCTCCCTCTGCCTACTTGTTTCTGTCTGCCATCTTTCTTTTCTTTTCTTTTCTTTTCTTTTTTCTTTTCTTTTCTTTTCTTTTCTTCCCTCCCCTCCCCTCCTCTCCTCTCCTCTCCTCTCCTCTCCTCTCCTCTCCTCTCCTCTCCTCTCCTCTCCTCTCCTCTCCATTTTGCTGCTACCTTCCTTTCAAACACCAGCCAGTGCTCCAACTGGCCTATCTGGAAGTGGAGAAATGCAGTAATAGGTGGTGGCGGTGGCGGCAGCAGCTTACACCCTGTGAACTACTGAGTGCTGAGAAGTGGTGACAAAGAGTTGTGTGCTTGGAACCAGTGGTACCAAGAAAGGAAAGGGAGGTGCAAATTCAGTGTGTGGCGGTGGAGTGAGGGGCAGTCTTTTTGCAGTTGCAGTTGCAAGGAAGGGACCATTGACACACAGTCCCAATATTACAACCAAACTATGGGTTGTCCGTAATCTGGCTGTAAAGGGCTTACATGGTCACTTATTTACTCTCCCCTTCCATCCTGCACTTCCTGGTTTCTGTCAACCACACTTTTTCCTGACACCAGAATTGCTCAGACAGTGGTTACCACAAACCATAGCTTCTGGTTCTATTTTTGAAGCATACTATGAACCTTAATCTTCCCAATTCAGACATCATGTCAAGCTATTGTCATTGAAAATCAAGAAGCTTAGATGAGAGTTGGCATTGCCATTAGCTTGCTTTTCCCTCTTGTGTTCCCAGTGGTGAAAACGTGTTTTCATTGGTGCCATGCTATTAAAACCAGAGTTGGTTAGAGCTCTTTAAAGAGAATGTGTGTGTTTCTAAATACTCAGTGATTTTCTCAAGATGGCATACTGTGTTGGCTTGAAGGTTTCTTGATCTTTAGATGTCTATAACCATGCTGTGCTGTTTAGTTATCACTGACAAGAGTTTCTGTTTGAAGCTCACTGCTTAAGCTAATCCGCTTTAAGTTTACAACTGTTCATTTTTCTTCCCTTCAGTGGACTGGTGTGTGTTTTTCATGCCACCAAGCCGTACTTTTGCAAAGCATTCTGTGGTTCAACATAGAGGCACTTTTTCTGACAACTTGCTGCTTTCTCTTCTCCTATTCAAAAGTTGTTCTTGTCTTTCTTCTTTGGCATAAGTTCATCCACATCTTAAATACACTGGAATAGAATATACATTTCCCATACACAGCTTATTGCAGTCATGCAGCACAGAAGATCTATAAATCAGAGCTGTTAACCAACCTGTGCTTACATACTGTTTGTGTGTGAGGGAGCAGATGAGCAATGAATTCCACCACTTACTGACTGCAAGGCAATTGCGTTGCTGGTATTAAATGTTTCATTATGGGGTGGGAAATTGAAACATGACTGTAGAGATGAACTTGTGATATTTAAGTTGAACTTCCTCCTCCTCCTAGGGTTCTCTGAAAAATCATTGATTTTGGGAACTGTTGCTGTAAAAATGACAGAGGGAAATCATGAATAAAACATTCATAATCTGTTAAACAGTATTAACAACAAAGGAACACAAAAAGCTAAACACTATTATGTGTAAAAGGTAAAGGACCCCTTGACGGTTAAGTCAAAGGCGACTCTGGGGTTGCGGCGCTCATCTCGCTTTCAGGCCGAGGGAGCCGGAGTTTGTCCGCAGACAGCTTTCCGGGTCATGTGGCCAGCATGACTAAGCCGCTTCTGGCACAACGGAACACCGTGACAGAAACCAGAGCACACGGAAATGCTGTTTACCTTCCCACCGCAGCGGTACTATGTGTACATTTTCTCTTTGTTTCTCTCTCTCTCTCTCTCTCTCTCTCTCTCTCTCTCTCTCTCTCTCCACCAATCATAACATTTCACTCTATTCATCCCATTAAAATACATACCGCTCCTGATCCATTTATGAGCCTACTGTAGTGTTGACTAGTGTATCTTATACCTATTTTGACTTTGAACTCTACTTCTGAGGCCTTTAAGTACACCAGAGAGATAAGGTTATGCAGGTGGATTCTGGGAAAAGGGCCTCTTCAAAAGGTGTGCCCTGACTGTAGACTGCTCAACTCAGAGAGGCTCACCTGGTGTCTTCCTTGATGCCCTTCTTGCACTTAGCAAATACCTCTTTATTCCCTCAGGCCGTATGTATGTATGTATGTATGTATGTATGTATGTATGTATGTATGTATTTCTGCACTGTCAAATTATCAAATAGCAGGGTGCTGTACAATAATAAGCACCATTAAAAAAAAATGCAAATTGTTTAGTTTCTCGCTGGCATGTCCCTCTGTGATTTTAGACTTGATTTGTCTTTTCATTGCATTTCACACTTGGTTTTCTGATAGTTTGCTCCCCTGAGAACTTACTCAGATGTGGAATAGAAATGCAGTCAATCAATTGCTAAAGTAGGTGGGATGTAAAGAGCTCTGTTCTGGGCTTCTGCCCATACAGCCCCTTTGCTTTGCACAAGACCACCTTAAAGCACTTGCAGAAACAATCTCTGGCATACCACAAGGAACATTGATCAAAAGTGGAGAACAGAAACTTTCTTGTACATGTACCAGAGCACTTGAACCCTTGCTTAGAATTTTTTGTATCCTGTCCTATATGTTTTGAAACAAATCTGACTCTGATTTACATAGGCTGCTTGCCAACTCCTGTTGCAAGGTAGGCTTGCATAATTATTGCAACAAGTATATCTGATCTACCTTTACACAGACATAGCACTGTAACACAGATGTCACCATGGTGGTGCCCACAGAGGCATATGCTTCTGTGCACAGAGTCTCCCCGCCCTCACTGAAATTAAACACGAAAGAAGCATTCTGATAGTTCCCCTGGTTTGCAGTTGTGTCCATGACCCAAAAAGGTCGGGAGCCTTTATGGACAGGAAGGAGTTCACTTATTCCAAAAGCTTCATCTGAACTCTAGTCCAGAACTTCTGCCTCGTGCTGCCTTAGAGTTAAAATACTTCTGCACCTCTTACGACCCTGACAATCAATTTACAATGTATGTATAAACCAGCTGGTTCTCATTTTTAGAATTCAAGGAGTGCTGTAAAATGACATTTTATTCATAGCTTACTTGGAATAAAACATGTCAGTTCCAAGACAGAAGCAAATTAAGACTTCTATGCATTTCTTAACATTTCATAAAGCAGGTGTCTCTGGGATTTTTGTTTTTATTGCATGGCGCAATACTAAATAATTGAATCATTTTGTAATTCTCACCTGTTCTTACTAGGCAGTTTCCATATGATGAAAAACATCTCTACAATTTAACAAAAGTACAAAATCAGAATTTGACACAGCCATTTAGGATAGAGAGAATGCACAGTGATTAACCATCATCACCACCACATTAGAACATCTCCATAGCAACCCAAGATAGAATTATGCAAACTGCATTTAGTTTGTTGATAACTTATTTACATCTAAGTGAAAGATGAACACCTAAGATTTTGACTTCTGTGGTGTGCATATTATAGGACTGTGAACAGTTTCTTTTACACTGAAATGCCAGTATCCGTAATACATTTATTTTTCAACCAAGGTGCTAAGATCTTTGGGGTTTCAGTATTACTGTTTGTATTGTGCTACTTGATACTTATATATAGTACTTGATAATTGACATGTTGGTGTGTTTGCACTTGAAAAAATCCTGTTGCTTAAGGGCCAAAGTAGACATTACACACAGAGGTCAGTAACATCTCTGTAGGAACCTAAAAAATCAAATCAAAAATTTTGAGAGATGGTGAGTAATCTTTTCCCTAGTGGCTGTTTTTTATTATCCAAATATGCCACCCTCCAAACCCATTTCTCTCTCCCCCGCCCCCCCCTGGAGACTTACATTTGAAACTTGCTGGCTGTAGTACTACTCTGAATTGAGAAACAACTACTGGGGAGAGGGAAGTAGACACACCACCTGTTTCTCCTCCTGAACACCCTGTCCTGAAGCCGCTGCTAATTAGCCAGCAGGGTAACCTTAAAGAAACCCATGCATTTGGCCATAAAATGCAGCCAAATTGGAATCATTCTAATTTCAAAGAGGAAATATAATATTGGACAGTTAGAGTGGCTAACCATTGAGTCTGACTTGATACTACATTAAGGACTGGATTTAGACATTGTCCTAGTTTGCATGGAACACTAAACTCTGGATGGGGTGAGTTTCCTCATAGGAACCTTCTCGCATGCTTGCAGTGGGTGGGAATAGAGACAGAAATGGGTGGGCGAGAGGCAAAACAGTCAATGGAGCAGCAGCTGTCTTTCTTACCTTTGAATTATGGGCCACATTCCAGCCTTGCAAAACCCAGAGGTTTTCCCACATGCAGATCTCTCTTTCCATCCAGGCAAGCAAAAGGGATGATCATATTTCAAAGAGGTATTCTGGGCAGGCAAAAGCACTTGAGGAAGTAAAGCAGTGCCAGTGATGTGAGCTTGTATTGAGGTGAGCTCGCATTAGACCCCTGGGCCTGAGGCTCCCCACCCCAGCACTAAACCATTGCTTAGTGTAGGGTTGGCTAATATCTTTTTCAGCCTAAGGGCCATAGTGAAAGCTGCTCACTTATGATATGGGCATGACAAACATGGATACAGTGGTGCCCCGCAAGACGAATGTCTCGCAAGACGAAAAACTCGCTAGACGAAAGGGTTTTCCGTTTTTTGAGTCGTTCCGCAAGACGAATTTCCCTATGGGCTTGCTTCGCAAGACGAAATGTCTTGCGAGTTCTTGCGAGTTTGTTTCCTTTTTCTTAAAGCCGCTAAACCGTTAATAGCCGCTAAGCCGCTAATAACCGTGCTTCGCAAGATGAAAAAACCGCAAGACGAAGAGACTCGCGGAACGGATTCATTTCGTCTTGCGAGGCACCACTGTAGTTTGTGTCTGCATACACAACATTTTCAACCCCACAATAGGCTAGGAGTGTGGGTTGAGATAAACAAAAAGAAGGAAAATCACGATAGTCTTAGTGCCTTTTCTCCCTCTGGCACAGTACCTTTGTAAGGAAGTCTTCGTGCTCTTTCCTATTTCTCAGGTCTCCAAAACCACCTTCCAATGACAAGACAAGGCTTTCCTACCCCTGATTTTGGTCAAAGGTTGGTAGGCCATAAAGGTGGTTCTGTGGATCAGAACCAGGCCAAGGTTTCGTGCTACATGCATGAGGTGGAACAAACCCAAGTGAAGCATTGGGCTCCATTTCCTCCTTACCCATTTTACAGGGAGAGCTTTGCAAGGCCCCATCCCCACTTTCCTCTAATCTCTGCTTGTTTCATATAAGCAAAATATTGCAGTTTATCACATATACTGGTTAGTTCAAAATAAGCTAGCTTTAGATGGCGAGTTAAGAAGCTGACTTGTTAAACTAAGCAGAACTTTCCGGAAACTACAATTTCTATTTCGTACACAAGGACAAGCTAAGATGAGGGGAAAGTGAAAGAAAATGCTGGCAAAATCCTTCTCCTGGCTGTACAAGATAGGGGAACCCATGAGCCTGAGGCTTTGTTTAGGCTCATTGCAGCTTGTGTGCATAGCACTAAAGAACGGTTTAACATCACACGCAAGCACTTCCAATGAGTTACTATGTCATTTATAGGAAGCACCTACTGTTTTGAATGACCTAGAGAATGTCAGGTTTTTGTGCTGATTTGTCAAGTAAGTACAATCATAGGGTTAATCATCAGAGAAGAGAGAAATCTGCTGTAATACCTTTTTTGTTTAACAAAATGTTGCACCAAACCAAAGAATGGAAATCTTTATGCATTCATGTAGCACAATTGCATGGTGTGCGGTGCTGAATTGCCATCTGAAGTGCTTAGTCAAAAGATGGAAGTTGACACAATAGATAATAAACAGTGGTGGTATGTGTACTGAATGAATGCCTTTTGGATGATGCTAGCAATCTCCATCTCCACTTATCTGAAGTCATGCAGATCTTTGGCAACAAGTCTCAGTGGCTTGAAATTGTGTTTAAGGAGCATCAGAATTTTGATTTAATCTCTGCTTTAAACACATAAGGGTGCAGAAGAATATAAAGCAGGCAATAAGGGAGAAAATCCTTGTTTTGATGAGGGTGTCATCTGAAGCCTGAAAGAGGAATTGAATCATTGCTTTGTGAATGTGTATGGAGCCTAAAAATTGGCCCAGCCTAAGACGGGTAAATGGGGTATGCAGAGAGCAGGTTGGGATAACCCTTGAAAGATTCTGAATTGATGTGTCTAATGAATGTATTTGGACTTTTCTATCCACCACATAGCCTTTGTTGCATATAACCACAATTAATAGCCCATTGTGTTGATGAAAAGTGGCATATAAATGCTGGTATGAATAAAATGAATACTCCCAGTATATCTTAATGATAGAACTTCGTGTTCTGTAAATATTGGCCATTTATTGTTCAAAATCACTCTACATCATCAAGATATCCTGAGGCATTTTTGATAGGCCCCTTGCAAGGATCCATCTTAACCTCCGTGTTGTTAAGTACCTATATGAAACTGCTGGGGAACATCATTTGGGAAACAATGTCAACAATATGCAGATTATTCCCAGCTGTCTCTCTGTTCCACCTGAAATCAGGTGATGCTGTGAAGATGCCAGACCAGAGTCTGGTGACACTAATGAGCTGTATGCGGGCCAGTAAATTGAGCTGAGCCTTTGCCCATATAGTTCTCAACAGATTACAGTCAATTGCTTACAAGTCTTTCCCGAGTCACAGTGTACCTTTAGAGCTCAGAGGTCAACAGTCAACATGATTTTTTCACTGCATCAGCTGCAGGAGAAATGCTGAAAGCAGAGACGCCCCTTGTACATCATCTTCATAGGCCTGACAAAGGCCTTTGATCTCTTCAGCTGAAAAGGACTCTTCACACTGCTCAGCAAGATAGGTGGCTCACCTTAGATTGTTTTCTTCCACTAGAACGTGCACAGCACCATCCAATATGGCGGCTCATCCCCCTGGGATGATGGTCAAAGAGTGTTCTGCCCTAGCCGTACAGACCCAGGGCAATTCAAAAAACTGAAGGAGAGCAGGACTTTGTGTTTGGGGCAGGAATTTACCATTAAAAACAGCAACAGCCCTCAGTTGGTTCTTTGAAAAGAAGCATAAATAAGAAGACTGACTTGCAGTGTGATTTTTCAAGGATTTGTGTTTGCTAAATTGTGTCAGTTATTAATATAAATATTGGCATAATCATTTATTAACTCTGACTGCTTCCCACCACAACTTCTAAATGTTGCTTAATACATTGTCCCTATGTTCATTTAAGAATGTGAAAGCAATTTTTACACCTTGGCTTAAGATACAGTTTTTGCTTAAGCTGGGTTGATAGGCTTAGAGATTTGGGGGCAATGATGTGGAAAGTTTTGTTGTTGTTGTGTGGTCTTCTGAAGTTTAGATAGTTACATTTGTCCCAAATAAAACATAGCTGAATATTTGAAATCCACAGTTGATACCAATACTGACAGGTAATTTTGTGCTTGCTTTCAGTGTCACAAAATGGAACAAACTGTCACTTCTACTGTAATTATACATAGTAAGCAAAGAATACTCAATATAATGAAATGAAATGCAGTGGGTAGCCATGAGTAGTAACTAGGGCTGCCACATTTCACAGATCCTGAATCCTTCACCTTTTGAAGCAGAAATATAGTTGGTGATTCTCACAACTTTGTCAGCCTTCTCCAGCTGCTGGGAATTGTAATCCAAAACACCTGGAGGATGCAAGGTGATAGACGGATGCTTTATGTCCATGTTAGTAAAAAATGGACTGCTTAACCGTAGTCTGACATACAGATGATAAATAGGTGGAACTTTTTCCTGTTACCTTATATATTTGTCGGAAAAAGCCTAATCTGAATTGTGTGTCAGGTTGCTACAGGAACAGAAGCAGACCTAAGGGAAAAGGTGGCAGCCCAAGGAGTACCGGAATTTAAGTCACCATGTATCTTTCACCTTGGTATAAAAGGTTTATCTAGGACTCTCAAAACAGTATTTTCGTTTGCTGCACATTAGCCTTGGCTACATCTTGCTCTGGTTTCGTTTTGGGTAGTGCAGGTGGGGAAGAGAAGATTGAACCATAGCGGATGCTGTTGCCACTTAGCTGTGAATAGATTGATGTTGGTATTTGGTAATCCTACCAGCAATATTAGAAGAGCAGGGATTTGGTTTGTGGTAAGCCGTAACATTTGGTAAATTCTCATAAAATTCACGAAATTTTATTCAATAAAATGTTGTGATAGTCTCCAGTCTAAATGGTAGATTTGTAGAGAATGTTAACCATGATAGCTAAATCGAACCACCATGTTCAAAGGAAGTATGCCAAAATACCAGGGATTGGGGGTAAACATCAGTAGAAGTTTGTTTGCTTCATACCATACTTGGAGATTTCCTGGAAGAGTGTGTTGGAAATGGGGTGTGGATTAGATAGATCCCTATGCAAAATCATATTTTGTCATCCAGGCACCTTGGGGTTAGCATAAGAGGTCGACTTCAATATCTCTTGCCAAGAAAAAATGGGCACATTAAATTCAATGTGTGTATGTGTTTCTGGGCTTGCTTGGCTCTAATTTGATGCTAGATCTGTTTCTGATGACTGTCCTATACCAGTGTGTCATGCAGAAACGTCTTCACACTGAGTATCTGCCTTGCAGAGAATAGTTTAGCAATGGTATTAATGTGTTCCTCCAGCATGGTAAGAATAATGAATGAAAAATATTACGGCTCCCAAGATGTTTAAGAGCAAAGACCATCAGTCCTTTTCTCCTCCCGTCAAATAAAATGTCATTGTTCAGAGGCGCATTTAGACAGGTGAGAAATGTATCCTTCAGAGCATTAAAAACCAAGAGTTAGTTAAAGGATAGTTAATGTATTTGCTTCCTCTGTTTTACTTATAGGGTCTCTTTATGTTTGTAACAAACCCTTTAAAAATTGCTTGCCCCCAGGTCCAGTGGTTAGCACTCTGGCTTGCACAGTCTCTTAAATTTAGTGGACTCTTATTAAATATGTTAGTGCTGTAATATGAAATGGCAAAGAGGTTATATTTAATTCAGTGCTTTTGGAAACGGTATCTGAAGCATTTAGACATAATGAAATGTTCAGTGCTTTTATTCCAACTCTTTTAAGTACTGAGGCTGGATCTGAGGAAGCATGGTAGTATAACTTGAAGAGCCACTTCAAGTGTGAGTGGAAGCACAGAGCACCTTTCAGATACAACCTCCTAACAAAGTTAGGAACTGCTTCAGATTCAGTGGTGGTGAACTTATGGCATGCATGCCAGCTTCCATGCCTGGGGTGGGGGAGGAGGAGGAGAGGAGGGCTCACGCGCGCCATCCAAAGTCGGCGGCACCAGGGCCTGGCAAGCGAACGAGGGGCTGAGCAAGCATTGACTTTTGATGCGCCAGGGCCTCCCGCCAGTCTATTTTTCCTACTTGGGAGTAAGCTGCCTTGGGCTCAACTCCTAGGTCAGTAAGCATATAAAGACAGCAACCCAAGAAAGGGCTGCTGGGTTTACATGTTTGCTGGGCTTTCCCGCAGAAGCCAACAGAGAAATTCATTCCATGGAGGCTGCGATCAAACGGCAGCTGAAGAAACGGCAAATAATAATAATAAATACCATGCCCATCTGGTTGGGTTTATTTATTTATATTTATTTGTATGTGTGCACGCAGACAATCATGATTATCTCACATAAAAAATTGGGAGAGGGTGGCTCTTAGTACAGCCCTCCAGTGTGCTAGTGGCCAAAATTGTGGAACCTTCTGGAAAAAACGTATTTGCAATGTTTGATGGTTCATAACACCACTTTGTTTTGGAGTAATACCAGTGTTGTTTTTTTCTGTGGGGACGCATACCCCTAAACATTTTGTGAATTTAATGGGAGAAGAAATTCACTGTATTTATTTTCCCCGATCTGAACAGTATTTATTTCCCCCCGGTGGTGATTTTCTTGAGTCAATATGAGAATGCCATTAAACTTTTTTTTTAGAAAAAAAAGCACCGAGTTATACCATAAAATTATATATCAGTGGGAAGGTAATTTAATGAAGAATGTAATGCAATAACTTTTATGAAGGATTATTTATTACAACAGCAGCCATAAAGAAGAAACGTGAAACACACAGAAAAATGAGATATAAAGGTTAAATTGCCGTGTTGGCACTTTGTGATAAATAAATGGGTTTGGGGTTGCAGTTTGGGCACTCGGTCTCTAAAAGGTTCGCCATCACTGATATAGTGTAATTGGTATTGTTACCTTGAAAGCCATGTTTCCAGTCCACAGGAAAACAGAAAATTAGAGTTTACAATAAATCTGGGTGAGGTTTCCAGTAGTTAGAATGAAACCTCTGTGCACAAATTGGAGGGAAAGGCAAGTGCACATAAAACAAATATTGTTCCTAAGCCATTTGGAATTCAGTTTTCTCCTATAAAGGAGGTAGAAAATAAACTCATTTGCTTACCTTATGCTGCCTCAAGGGAAAGCCTAAGGCTGCAATCCCAACAATACTTAGTACCATTGAATTCAATAGGACTTCTGAGTAGACATAGGTAGGCTTGTTCTGTTAATCACAGTTCTTCTAATATATTTGCCAACTGCTTGCTCCCAATATCACAGCCTTTAAAGTCTACATGTGATTAAGTTCCTAATACATTATATTTAAGATCTTAGTTTAAATCACCAAAGGCAGCAAAGATTGCCATTGCTGCAGCAGGTGGTGGGTCTTTGACCTTAAGACCACTCTCTGCCAACCACAGAGAGGTAGGTCAGCAGCCTCCCAGCTGTTCTTCCCACTGCCTTAGGATTGTTCTCAGGATGTCCAAGTTAACACTATGTAGATTAGGCATTTAATATACTTGTCAGTTGTATAATTTGTACTAAAAAGTATTAAGGACTCTATTGCCACAACTGTCTCTTAATAGCAGGGGTCATATGGAAAAATACACCTTCCACAATTCAGTTAGTTCCATTGTTGACCCTACTAGAATAATACATATTAACATTGCTCTTGTAATCTTTAAGCATCTTCATGATGGACAATAAAGATGAAACTAGATGTTAGGCTTGACAAAGATTGCAGAAACCTTGTGTTGAATTATTGCATCTCTCTCTAATGCCCAGGCACATTTACATATGACATGTCACCATGCACTAGTTATTTAAAATATTTGTATCCCACTCTTCAGCCAAAAATGATTCCAGAATGACTTACAAGATCAATAAAAAAACAATGCAGCCCCCGCTCTGGGGCTTATAAGCTAAGGTATGATACAAAAGGAAAAAGGAATGTGAGTGGAGGATGCAAATGTTTTAAAAGTTGAGTGTTGTAATGACCCAGCTAGAATGGAAACAGTTTGGTGAGAGGAGGAGCTGGTCTTTCAGCAGAGCAGATCATGTGGCCTTGCTTTCCATTTCCCCCTCTTCTACAGCCTGATAGAATGGCTGCTGCTATGGCATAGTTGAGAATCCAAAAGACAGCTAGTTCCTCTTAGCAGAGCCAATGGCTCTTCTCTTTTACTTTTCTTCTTCCCTCTGCTGCAGCCTGTTGGAATGTGAGCTTCTCTGCAGATTCATTCATGGCAGCCAGTGGTGTGCATCATGTGCAAATTCATAATGTGATGACATAATGTAATGGGTAAGAGAGATTCAATTTATGAGAAGTTGGAGAGCTTAACATGGAGCTGCTATTTTATTGTGCCAGTGCCACACTGAACATTAAGTCTTTTTCTACCATATGTTTTGGGTATTCCTACTGCATTGACTTGCGTAACTGTCCCACCAGTGCAAGGGTTAATGTTTGTGCAACAGGACTTTTCTCCCGTCTTCTCTCCCTACGTGTTCCCTGCATCCTCCCCAAATCTACTCATGAGGGTTGGGGGAATCCCCAGAACAGATTTAGGGGCACATGGTTCAGGTCCTGTGGGGGCCTGGTACAAATTGGCCTAAATGGCAGATGCAGAATTATCCTTTCAACAAGCTGGTAAAATAGATTAGACTGATGGAGTGACCTATCTGGGGCACCTGATGAACCTCATAGACTTCAAAACCAGAAGCGCTATGCCATTGCACTACACTTCTGTGATAACGGATAATGACTCTGATGACCAGAGATGAAGCAGCAATGCATTTCATGTAGAGCGTGAAGCTTTTTGGCACACCACATAATACAGTGGAGTTACAGATTCTTGGAACATTTTGCTTCAAACAAGGATGGCCACCTGCCAGCAGTTTCGTGTCACCCGAATCTTGTACTAAGGTGTTAATATACAGTAAAACTTTTGGTCCACTATGTTTACAGAGTAAGGGAACTTCTTGTTAAGGAATTGAGATATCCATACTCAGTTGCAACTTCTTTGAACTTTTGTATGTGCTGCCAATGTGCATGTTACTGTGTAATGCTTTCCATGAATGCATGTTCTGTCTGACTGGGAAGCCCAGGTGGTGCCAACTTTTGATAGACTGTGTCCATTTCTGAAGAGGTCAGTTCATGAGTGACTAGATATATTCTGGCCTCCTGATGACTCTTGACTATACAACTCTTGACTGTACAAAAAAAATTGCTGTTCCTTTAGTACATGATTTCCAAATAGTCTACTTAAAGTTAGTTTCTAAACTCTCTCTGGGTTTTAATCCTGCATTGTTGCCACAGTTGCTACAAACATCAGACTTGTTCTACTGTAGAGCACACTAGAGTACCGTTATATTCATTGCTAATCTTATTTTCAATCTTTTTGCAGGCTGCTGACTTGAGTAAACCAATAGATAAAAGGATATACAAAGGAACACAACCAACGTGTCATGACTTCAATCATTTAACAGCCACGGCAGAAAGTGTTTCTCTACTAGTGGGCTTCTCTGCAGGCCAGGTGCAACTTATAGATCCTATTAAAAAAGAAACTAGCAAATTATTTAATGAGGAAGTAAGTGGATACCGTAATCTTGGTGCATGCAAACGTTTATTTTCTTTTATGAGCTCTCCATATGCATGTTTGTTTTTCCATTTGAAAATAGTCACCTTGGAGGGATACTAGGGGAAGCCTTTGAAAGTGGGAAAGCACATTTATATCACATTCTGTGAGAGGGACTGTGTCACAGTAATGCACTATGGAAGAGGTGGTGGTTTTTCTCACATCCTCAATTTCTCACCATTTGCTTATTGTCAGAAGACTGGAGTACTGTATGGGATATAGCAGTGCACTTAGACTGTGGGCAGCGTCACATCTGTGTCATCTCCTAATCCAAGGGTGGCTAACCCTCAGGGTGAGGGGTTGATCTGACTCCCAAAGGCCCAACAATTTTGCCTGTGGCAGCAAAAAAATAAAATAAAGTAGACACAGTGCTGAAATGGGTAGACTCTACCATTCTATGATTGCATGAACTGTTATATGGAATGCTCTAGACCTCTTTCAGTTAATATTAATGCTTAAAAGCTTGCATATTTGCAGAACATAAATTTATTAGTTCTTGGTTTACCTTCGAGCTTGGACAGCTGCACCCGAAGAGCTCCTTCAGGCGAGTTGCACTCAGTGGTTTCTTAGCTTGAACAGCTTACTGCTTTGCAGCTTTCCTCAATTTCAAGTATTTTACCATGCAATGGAACTGGAACACATACATACCAGCCTTTGCACACCCAAGACAGTTTTGGAACCATGAAACTTTTTGGGACCATGAAAGTGATTTTTGGATTGCTAAGTAACTATTCTAGAGGGGTGGGTAGTTCATAATGTAAGACAACTGTGCCCAAACACCTCCCCCTGTTCTCCTTTTGCATACAAGGCAAGATCACAGAATTGTAGAGTTGGAAGGGACCACGAAGGTCGTCTTGGCCAACTCCCTGCAACGCAGGAGTCTTTTGCCCAACATGGGGCTCGAAGCCATGATTAAGAGTCTCATCCTCTACTGACTTAGCTATCCCAGATCATCAGCTCTCCAAAGATGGATCAGCACAATTTGGACAAAATGTGCTGCAACTTGCTTTAGGTGTAGTTTATCGTTCATTGCAGTGGTTTGTAAAGAAAATATAACACTGTGAGAGCAGTTGTAAGTCACAAAGCTTGTTCCACAATTTTGTACTGGCTTTAATGCCTTGTTACTGATGACGATAGATAATAATAATAATAATAATAATAATAATAATAATAATAATAATAATAATAAAAATCTGGTGCAACTTGAAAGAAGCATTTTTTTGTTTTAACTTGTTGAGGATTAGTATACCACATGATGGTGCGATGTTTGACTGCCAGATTTTTAGAGAGATCTGTAATTTAATTTGAATACAAATTCTACTTTAAAGTGAGTCTCTAAAATCTGATGCTTAAAGGTCTTGCCTTCTGTCCACTCATAAATATGCTCAGCAGTTTGCTATAGCAACTCAGGCAGTTGCAAACACATTCAAAACACATTTGTGCATTTCTAGCACCTGTGTGAGTAAAATCGTTAACTCGAGGTCTAACATTGATTATGACTCAGTCGAATTATTCTAGAAGGTGGATCATTGAGTAACCCTGAATATAAAATGGGTTGGTTTTTTTGGGGGGGTCCTGTTCTCATGAATGTCAGCCAGACCTATAAAACCTTCTTTTGTTTCATTGACTGAAAATGTTTCACTTTTCGGGGGTTCAGGAGGCATATTCCTGAAAGTGGTCACCTTAGTACAGAATATGGTGGACTTTGGGCCGGGCATGTTTTTTTTCTTTGTAGTCTGCTGAGACAAGAGTAGTAAAGAACTCTGCATCTCACTATAAATTTGCTAGCTTGGATCCTATGATAAGTTGACTTAAGGATGCTTACAGAAGGAGAGTTTCTCATCTTCTCCTGACACCGCCCATGTGAGAAAAGACTCTCCAGAACAATGTGAGATGGGGAAATGTGTGTTGGGGGGGTGGCATATTCTGCGGGGAGGGGTAATTGCCGAAAATTGGACTTGGATCCCAGAATAAGCTTTAATGTAAGTGATTTCACAAAAGGAAAGTGCCCTGTTTTCTTCTTTATTATTAATATTACCACCTTTCTCTCCCCCACCCTAATGCCGGGGAAATGCAAACCTTCTTTGCTTGTACTGACTCCAGATTATCAGGGATCCATTAGCCCCCATACCTCAACCCACCCTATTCAGTAGGTTCCCCTGAAGCCCAAAGGGGAAATCAGCTTTTTGCCAGCCTCCTTCCATGGACTCTTCTCTAGACCATCCCAGCCCTTTCTGGCTACAGCTGCTCATTTAACATATTGTGCATTGTACACAATTTGTCACGTTGATGTATATCCTATATTGAACAAGACAGGGCAAGAACTCTAGGATGGGGTTTTCACATTTCATAATTTGATGATTTTTTCCCCTATAGTCTCCAGGGATTATTGAAATTATAGTAAGTGTTTTCCCTCAGTGAGCAGCCTTTACATCACTGTACTAGTGAAAAAGTATTGTATCATAAATTTTTGTTAAACAAAATAAGTTGTGTCCCAGTTGAAGACATGCTACAGTCCAGAGAGGGAAGGATATTTAGTTTTATAGCTGGTTACAAAAAAAAACCCCTGGTATTACTGTTATTTGCTTCTTCCCTTTTTTGTTGTGATGCTTGAATGGCTTAGGTTGGCAGAATAATGATAAAACCCACAGAAGTGCCATTACTATCACTTAAAGATAATGAACCCACAGGCCAAATTGCATTGGTTGTTCATAGAAGCCCAGCACAGGTAATTGGAAGGTGGAATCCGCAACTGAAAATCTCTTCCATCTATCGTAACTAATTACCTTGAATGTCTAGACATCTTCTACACAAAAGCAATGCAGTACTTGTTAAGTGGCTCAAAGATTTTAACTTGCCCAGATACTAGATCTCTCCTCCCCATCCTAGGTCCAGACTGTCAAAGTATTTTTTTAAGTTGAGCATACTTTGCAATTGCCATTATTTTTGTTGAAATAACCTCTGCTTCCTTCCTATTTTCACTTCAGTAAGGTAGAGCTATAATACCTAAAGTGGTCCCATTATTCTACTAAATTGCTTCTTCTCTTCTGGATCCTTAAAGCCAGGTTCCTTTTTCCAAGGACATATTAAGTGGTTGTCTTTTCAGGGGTCCCCCCCCCAATCTATGTCAGATTCAGATTTGATGAGTAAGTTCTTCCCAGAATGTACACAGCCTGACTTTCTTTTTTTCATTGAACTGTGTTAAGGGAGGCTTGCCACAAATCATGCTGACCCTTGTAATGTTACTCCAGATCTACATGGGGTAAGAAAAGCACACAGTAGCTTATAACTGAAGTAGTCATAGGCTTGTTTTCTGCAAGTAGAATAACTTTGTGTATTAAATGCTGAATGGCAGAAAATTAATTACCTTGTTAAATGAAAAATCAAAACTGAGATGACTCTGATGTGTACCTTCTTTCCTTTGTTTTCCAGAGACTAATAGACAAGTCCAGAGTAACTTGTGTAAAATGGGTTCCTGGTTCAGAAAGCCTCTTCCTAGTAGCTCATTCCAGTGGCAATATGTACTTGTATAACGTGGAACACAATTGTGGTACCACAGCCCCACACTATCAGCTACTCAAACAAGGAGAAAGTTTTGCAGTCCATACATGCAAGAGCAAATCTACACGAAACCCTTTGCTTAAATGGACAGTAGGTGAGGGGGCCCTGAACGAATTTGCTTTTTCCCCAGATGGGAAATTCTTGGCATGTGTAAGCCAGGATGGCTTTCTTCGTGTATTTAACTTTGATTCTGTGGAGTTGCACGGTACAATGAAAAGCTACTTTGGAGGGCTGCTGTGCGCATGTTGGAGCCCCGATGGCAAATACATCGTGACAGGCGGAGAAGACGACTTAGTGACTGTCTGGTCTTTTGTGGACTGCCGAGTGATAGCTAGAGGCCACGGACACAAATCCTGGGTCAGCGTCGTGGCCTTTGATCCGTATACCACTAGCGTAGAAGAAAGCGACCCAATGGAATTCAGCGGCAGCGACGAGGACTTCCAAGACCTTCTTCATTTTGGAAGGGATCGAGCAAACAGCACGCAGTCTAGGCTATCTAAAAGGAACTCTACGGACAGTCGTCCAGTAAGTGTCACATATAGGTTTGGTTCAGTGGGCCAGGACACGCAGCTATGCTTATGGGACCTAACAGAAGATATCCTCTTCCCACACCAACCCCTCTCGAGAGCAAGGACACACACAAATGTCATGAATGCAACCAGCCCACCTGCAGGAAGCGGTGGAGCTAATCCAGGCAGTAATGGAAACAGCATCACAACACCTGGGAACTCTGTGCCCCCTCCTCTTCCACGGTCCAATAGCCTTCCACATTCTGCCGTCTCCAATTCTGGCAGTAAAAGCAGTGTCATGGACGGCGCCATTGCCTCTGGCGTTAGTAAGTTTGCAACCTTATCACTACATGATCGGAAGGAGAGGCACCACGAAAAAGACCACAAGCGAAACCATAGTATGGGACATATATCTAGTAAGAGCAGTGACAAACTGAACCTAGTTACTAAAACCAAAACGGACCCAGCAAAAACTTTGGGAACGCCCCTGTGTCCCAGAATGGAGGAAGTTCCTTTGTTAGAGCCTCTTATCTGTAAAAAGATAGCACACGAAAGACTGACTGTGTTAATTTTTCTTGAAGACTGTATAGTCACTGCTTGTCAGGAGGGATTTATTTGCACATGGGCAAGGCCTGGTAAAGTGGTAAGTTTTAACCCTTAATGCTGCATCAAAGAAGTAGAACTTGAATAGGTAGTTTTTCTCAAAACATAACTGAATGTTGAATATAAAATTTCTTTATGCTTAATGTAAAAAAGAAAAAGGAAAAAAAGAAAAGATTATTTCCTCAGAGCCATACTTTTGGATACTGCATGCCATATTTCTGAACGATTTGAAGTGTCTGGCCCAGGTAAAGTTCTTTTGAAATACAGTTGCCTTCCAGCTGGAGAAGTGTTGTGTATCCAAAGTGTCCGTGATAGTTTTCCTATATTTTCAAAAGCTATTTTTGTATAACATGATTCAGACAAATCTAAAAAAAAATCAACTAGTGAGGGTAGAATTGTAAGGGCATTCAGGATATCGGATTGGTTGCAGCTTGCGTAAGCTGTAGCTTTGCATAACATGCATTCTGGGTAAATTGAAGTTGGAACATTTATTCTGACAGGAATCCATAAAGCAGGGTCTGTTCTCACTTTTTTTTTCTTTCCAAAAGTTAGTCTCTTCCTCCTTCGGTGATCATCTCAAGAGCAGTTTTTAGTGTCGCCATTTAAAATTTGAATAAACTTGGTATTAAATATACATTGTAATATTCTGATCTTTAATATCAATCTTCTCCAAATATGTAAGGTCACTTTTTAAAAAAAGCTTCCTAGTGAATTGTATCCCTTACTCATTTCTACCCCCTAATCACTTTACAGAACGTTTGTGTTAAAGGTATTTTTAATTCATGCATTTTTCATTAAATCCACAGGCTTAAAATGTGGCACTAGTGATGTCTTCTTTCATGTTAAGAAACTGAAATTATCTATTTAATATTTAGTACTTTCTACTGATAAAAATTATTTTGCCTTCAAATACTCATGGGCAATTTGCAGGCTATGGCCAAGCTCCAAGACTTTTGAGGTGGCTTTTGGGCATGCAGTTTGGTTGACTTTGGCTTGCGCTTCTCAGAGGGGGCTCCCCAAAAGCAACCAATAAGGGTTGGGGGGATCCTTTAATTCAGAACCCAACACTGTGTGAGGGGTTAGAGCTGCAAGCAAAGACTTGGGAAGCCCAGTGTGTGCATTGGAATGCACACATGGGTTCTCCTGATCTCTGCCTATGATGGATAAACCAGCAAAAGACCCTAAATGGCAGCTGGTTATCTTCTGGAGATCTTCCTGAAGGTTCCTAAACTTTGTTCCTAAATCTTCCAAAACTTGGAAAGTGTTGTTGAGAGTTTCTGAAGTGCATCTGTTTTACAAAATTAACACTCTTCCAGTAGACATTAATGCCCATTTTGACTGTAAGGATTCACAGCTTCTCTAAAATATGTAATAATTAGATATATTAAGTGAAATCTTATCAAACATGTTCTGGTATGTAATGTCACCTGTATGCCTTATCTTGGATAGACAATCTGGAAAAATATGGCATTGCTTTTCGTGCGGGGGGGGAAAGCAAATGGTAAGGATAAAGGACAAAACTGTCTATGTTCCCAAGTGCTAAAATCATGGAAATGTGTGTATTTCTGTGCCAGGGGCCAAACAGTTTGGAAGGTAATTTTGCAGATGTGCATTGCTGAGCTATTGTTGGTAGCTATCCAAGCCCCTCTGCTTACTATATTCTAAAGTAACTTAACATTCACCCTTTGGCTACTTGCATTTCTATTAAGTAAAAATTCTGCAAAAAAGTTGTGTTTAATCGGTACAGGTCGTAACTTGCACGCAAATGACAATTTGATTTGGAGCACATTTCAAATATTTCAGAGATAAGTATGCAGTACCAAAAGCTAGGATTTCTCTATTTGGCCAATGCGGAAATCTTTAATTAAAGGTAAGTTTCATGCTGATGTTGTTCACTAGGTCTTTGAAAACTAATATCACACACTGATGTAAATGCCATATTGTTTAGGATGTGTTTATTTAGAATGGGTTTCAAATTATTATTATGCTTTATTTTTGCAGTCGGTGAGCTCACTCAGCTGGCCTAAATTAGCAAGTTAGGTGATATGTTTACATGGCTCTGGCCAAGAAAGTCTTTGTTCCAGAAAGGTGTTAATAAGCACCATTTTCGTTCTATAGGAGAGCACTTACTAAACTTTATACTTATTTAATGAGTCTTCAGAAACACTCATGGTAACATATTTCTTTCCCTTGGGTTATACACTGCATATGTTAGTCTTGCCTATAGTTTAGTTCCGTAGCTTTTAAAGAGTTTAAAGCTGCTACCTTCCCGCGTTGACATTTCTCTCCCAGACTCCTCGAAAACTACTTCCATTGCCCTTTTCCTCTGCTGAATTTGTTTCCCACCCACCTTTTGGCAGAGTTGGAAAGAAGGGCCACAAACTTCCAGTTTGAGGAGCAAATGGGCCAGAAGACTCAACCAGTTGCGCAGTCTGAAACCTCACTGCTACTGAGCCAACCCTGTCGTTTTCCTTCCTCACCTGTCTGTCTGCCAGGCTGATGCAGTCAGGAAAGCAAATGTTATTTTCTTGAGAAGAACAGGGTTCAAATAGGCAGGAGTGGGCAACCTGCGGTATTCGTATTGGGCTCCCTTCAGCCCCAGCCATCATGGCTGATGGTTGAGGACGATGGGAGTTGTAGTCTGACCACACCTGGAAGGCTGCAGGCTAACCCATCCCTGGTATGGACAGTCCCTCCCTAGAATAAACATATTTTGGCTGGCTGATACTTGGCTAGACTTGAGTCTCAGAGACCCATAGGGCAGAGGAAGCCAATGTAGTGCCCTGCATATGTCACTGGACAATATCTCCCCCCACCCCGCCATAGGGCACAGACAGACTCACTGCTGGGTTGGAGCAAGAAGATCTACGCTACAAACATTATGACCTCTGTGTAGCATCATGTCTTGAGCTTCCTTAACTCCTTTCTCTTTCGAAATGCTACTTAAACATGAGTTCAGATCTAAAGTACCATGTTCAGCAGAAAACGTGGGGCAAGCCCATGTTGCATACCGCAGCAACATTTTAGAAGTGCACTAATTTGTGGGAGAAACTACCTACTCTACAGGAAACAAAACTTCTCAGTAATGACTTTGTAAAAAAATATATATATGCTCTACTACTGGGAAACACAAAACTGCTTATCTATCTCTCGGCCATTTCCTTCCCGATTACATCGTATGGCAGAGATGGCAGGGAAGCTTTTGCATTTCTTTTGCAGCGCTACTGTCACACATGGAGGTGTTGCTTTCAGTAGCAGGCTAATCTGCAGCCCTCCAGGTGTTACTGGACTTGCAGCTCCCATCAACCCCCATGCAGCAGAGCCAAAGGCTGGGGGTGATGGGAGCTGCAGTCTAGCAAAACCTCTAGGGCCGCAGCATCTTTATCCCTGATCTACAACCCCTTGTAATTTCAAGGGGAACTTGCCACTACTTAACCGGGAAACTCCTGGTAAGAAAGAGTGGACAACTGCAAATGAATACAGTAGTTGAGTGAAATGGCAGCATATACCCTGGCTGAGAAAATGTGTTACCACTTTGTACAACAAAATGCACATGAAATTTAGAATATTTATTTGAACTATATTGTACAGGGAAAAATCTAGAGTTAAATTATAGAACGTCCTTTAGTTTTCCAATAAAGAGGAACTATATAGTACAGCATCATGTTTAAATGAGTTCTATCATTGCTGTTTTAACAGACATTTTGTTTTACTATTTGGGCACGGGAAGACGTCACGTTTACTACTAAATCTTCATTGGCAAAGGGCATTTCATTTGGTAGAGCTGAAGTATAAAGTGCTGTTGGGAAGTACTATCTTATTTCGTTTGATTTAATTTTAAATTCAGGGATGGTTAGGAATTGCTAAATCAGTTCTTGATTTTGAGGTTGCCATGATATAAAATGAAATATATGGAACCATAAACACTGCAAACGAGAGTTCAGATTCCTTGAAATATTGCCATGCAAAGTTCTCGGGATTGGTGTTGGCTTAGTACACCAGGTTAAGAAGCTGCCCAGTTGAGAGTGGGCCAGTTACTTCTGTGAAGCCAGGAAAGAGTAATTGCCTTATTATGTGGGTGTCCAGATTAGGAGGGGAAGATTCTTACTAAAGACTTTTCAGAAAATGCTTGATCTTTTGGAACTCAGTTATGTACTTGAAAAGACTGTATATGTCTCCTCCTACCACGTTAAAGCTACTAAATTTGCATTTAGAATAACTGCTGGCCTGCTTGTGTTCTTAAAGAAAGAAAACCAGCTAATTTACTGTCATATAACTTGTGTAAAGTTTAAAAGCGAGACTTTTTTCCTGCATTTATGAAATCTGTATACATGAATTTGTTAAGATTGACACGTTAGGTGATACTGTACAAAATTGTAATGATATAGTGAAAAAAAATCAACAGTAAAATTCATATGTATTTTCTTTATAAACGTCCATCTAATTTCTTGACAACTTGAATAAATTTCATAAGAGCCTTTCTAACATAACAAATTGTTAAACTAAATTGACTGTTGCAATAATAATGAAGCTTTAATAAGTATTGTTATATTTATAATTTTAAAAAATCATGTTTGTTTCATACTGCTTATTTTTTAGCGTTTTATGTCACTGTTTCAGCTGAAGAACCCTACTAAATACTTGACATTACAGAATAATTTACTGGGGTTGTCCTCTGTATACTGACATTAAATAAAAAGTGTGACTGAACTGTAAAATGTAGATAACTGTCAGTAGTGCTTCTCATGCCTGAAGTTCTAATATTGATCTGCCGCAATTAAGACTTCTATGCAGGAAGAAGCATATTCCTGAACAAAAAATGGCCACCGTGAAACTGCTGCCTCTGTAACTGCCATTTTTATAAATGACCAATGTACAACCTCTTATTTCATACAGTTTTCAGATGTTAGCTTTGACTTACTTATATTGATCTGTCATAATTCATGTCCATTTGAATCATACTGGATTGTTATATGACTTAAATGAGAAAATATGCAGTGGGCATGGTTAAAATTGGTGTTTCTAGTTTAAATAAAAGGGAATTGTGGGAGAAGGTAAGATGATGATGTAAATCCATTAAACAACCAATGGAATGGAGAATTGATGCCTTTTGGATTCTACAGGAGCTCTTTTGTTTATCAACAATGCACGTTAACGTTTAAGCGCTTTAGGGGCTGCTCACCAGAATGAAGTGCATAAAAGGACAACCCAAGGCTTACTGTAAACACAGATTCATGCAACTCTCAAGTGTTTGTGTATCCGTTTGGGTCATGTAGGCTGCTGATACTGCAGGATGTTGCTAGCAAACTTTAATTCAGATTTGGTTAGACCACTTGGTTCTGTGTTCTCTCCAAAAGCAAGAATTCTTAATTGTATCTGAAGCAGGCATGGTAGTGTCACTAGAAGGTATCTTCCCCAGGCTGGCACGTTGAATATGGATTTAAAAATCCATCTCCCAACTTGGTTTCCAAAGCCATACTTCCTACTACTGTTCAGTTATGTTACTTTCTAGTTACCCAATTCCTTTGATTCCTGTCCATTTGCCTCTGTGCACCAAAGTGGCTTTAAACCTAGCAGTGACCCCCCCTCCCCAAGCTTTATGAAAACACAGAATGAAAAGGGGAGGGGGTGGAGTTGTCCTTGCTGAAGAGTTATATTAACATTATCTTCGGGTACAGAGTCTGTGTCACAGCAAGATCATATTCATTTGAAGCCCAGCGTCTAATCTGACTTTCAGCATATAGCTTTCCCCAGGAAAAGCATTTGAAGATCCTCTGCCCTGGCTCCGGTTTAATTTTTGAATGGATCATCCCTAATTTTGGCCACCGGGCAACTTAGCTTCCAAACTTGACGAGAGACAAGCTCCTCAGTGGGTACAGCAGTTTCTGCTAAATTAGCAACCGTAACCATATCTTAAGGGACGCGGGTGGTGCTGTGGGTAAAACCTCAGTGCCTAGGACTTGCCGATCGCATGGTTGGCGGTTCGAATCCCCGCGGCAGGGTGCGCTCCCGTCGTTCGGTCCCAGAGCCTGCCAACCTAGCAGTTTGAAAGCATCTCCGGGTGCAAGTAGATAAATAGGGACCGCTTACCAATGGGAAGGTAAACAGCGTTCCGTGTGCTGCGCTGGCTCGCCAGATGCAGCTTGTCATGCTGGCCATGTGACCCGGAAGTGTCTGCGGACAGCGCTGGCTCCCGGCCTATAGAGTGAGATGAGCGCACAACCCTAGAGTCTGGCAAGACTGGCCCGAACGGGCAGGGGTACCTTTACCTTTAACCATATCTTGGTGTGAGATCCTACTTGCAGAGAGTATATACCTTGAACATATGAAGGGTATTGCTCCTTGAAGTTTGCTATATTCAGGGTACCAGTATGGTGCCCCCCAGATTTCATTTGGCTCCTACCTCCATCAGCCCAAGCCAGCCTGGCTGATGGTTGGCAACGATGGAATAAGTAGCACAGCAACATCTGGAGGCACCATGTTAGGTACCCCTGGCAATAGACCTTGTAGAAGTGACATGCAATGCACTAGAGCACGGTGCCCCAACTACTGCCAAATGCTTTTCCGTGTCTCATTGATAGAAGCAGAGTATGTTGCAAAAGGGTAAGTGGATATATTTGAGAAGAAGTCTGGAAGAAGAACTTGCATTACATCAATAAGATTATGCAGTCCTAATTTCTGTAAAGAGATTGGGTGGTGTCCAGTGAAGTCTTCCGACAGAAGTAATACATCAGATGAATGGGAGGCAGGCAAATTTTGGTGATTCTGCCTCCCCCTGCACCCCCTAAATGCGTTTCATAGGGCTCCCCATTGTTAACCAGTCTTGAATGGAATAGCTTGTTTTTATTGTGCCTAAAGAGAGCAGCCTTTTTTGTCTGTCAGGTAGCTTTGGCTCTCACTGTCTCAATATTTGTTGCAGTGTGTTATGCAAGGTACCGGTTTCTTCCCTGAGTATTTGCATAGAAGCAATGTTGTTTCAACTTCGTCTGCTTGCCCAAGAAAAATACTTGAATCGTTCTAAGAACCTTTTCCTGTCTTGATGTGCCAAGCGTTCGAAAAGAAATATTTTAAATTGATCATAGTTGGATTTCTTTTTGATAGTTTCCTTGTACAACCTTTCTGAAACAGTCAATTTTCTTTAAAAGCAAACTAGGGAATGATCCTGTCTCCCTTCTGTGGATGGTAGATGAACCCTTTCAAACACCCCAATGTATGTGCAAACAAAAAGGAAAAAATAGAGAGAGCAGCTGGATTCCCTCCTTAGACTTAAGGATGGTACCTTAAGAGATTCAAGATGTATTATGCCCTACTTGTTATATTTGATAGAGAAATAGCTTACCTTTTCATTCTATCGAGTAAATGATTACTTGAAAGGGATGCCTACATAATAACCATGGAAAGTTGGGCCAGTGAAAATTCATTGATTTGCATAGAGTAAGCGTGAGACCTGCAGAAAACCTGTCTTCGGTTATTCTACAGTGTCTCAGCTAAGCTTCTTTTCTTTCCTACGTGTAACTGAGATATGCATGTAATAGATTTTGTTGAAGCTGATCAATGATGGTTTTTGTTTCCTAAGCCCCACAAAGCCAAGATATATTTGATCCCTGATTATATCTGTATACTTGGGGCATACCAGCTCAGATGTCAGCTGCACCCCAAGGCCCTAAATATATTTTGATTCTTTCCTGGTTGGGAAATTTAGGGGAGAAAGACATATTAAATAGGAATGATCTACACTATAATAAATGAAAGTCCGTTCTTATTTGGGTTTAAAGCAAACCCTTCTCCAGAGTCCTGCACTATCCAGAAACAGATGAAACAATACCAAAAATAGCCACAAGGGAATAATAGAACACACAGGCTTCAAGTAGTGATCTTTTTCAAACTCTTTACTACTTCAGAGCTGAAATGTCCTAGCTTTAACAGAATTAGATAATTGGGGATCTTACAGCTATTGTTGGGATCCAGCTTCTTTCAGCCCAAGTCAGCATGGTCAGGGATGTCGGAGTTGTAGCCCATAACATTTGTTGGGTTGTTGTTGTTATTACTATTATTATTATTTAAAGTTATTAAAGGAAGCAAAATGGAGCTACAATAATACTTTAACACCCTAGGGTTCCACAGCTTAAACTGCTGTATTCGGGGAGAAGTGAATGGAGGCCGCACACAGTATTTGAGCTAGTTGGCTAAGCGGCTTGAAAAGTATCGAGTATAAGTAGTTCTTTATACCTAAATGCTCCTTGAACAGGCTTGTGGTGATGGGGACTGACTGATCAATACAAAAGTCCTCTGGGTGTCAAATTAGCCACGTAGTTCTCTGGATCCAGGCCCCAAGTGTTTTAGATAATTTTGAAGGACATTTTTATATTGTTAAACAGCTTTGTGCTGACGGGAGTCACCATTTGTTAGCTTGAACAGCTTAGAACTTGGAAAGAGTAAGAGAAGACAATTAGAATATCATTAAAATTTGCCAACCCTTGCTGAACTAGCACTGCTCAAAGACTGCCCAATTTGCCTTTGAACATAGATGTTTCATTCTAAGTTACTTCTGGCTAATGGATCTATTACTGGCAGCTGGCTATAGGAGGAAAAACGAATCATTAAAGTTGGGCTTCGCAATGGCTGTTATCTAGTCTGCCTGTGTGTACCAGGGGCGTAGCGTGGGTTGTCAGCACCCGGGGCAAGGCAAGTAATTTGCGCCCCCTAACCCATGGATTTGCGCCCCCTAACCTGTGGATTTGCGCCCCCTAACCCTAACCCCCAGATGTTGCGCCCGGTGCGGCCGGCCCCCCCTGCACCCCCCACGCTACGCCACTGGTGTGTACTCCGCAAGCAAAAGTCCATAGCTCAGTTGCAAACTGGGCCTGCTCTAGATATGCTGTTGCCTGATAGAGCATCAAATACCCTCTTTCAAGGTACATAGTACCCAAGGCCAGCCAAGTTATTTTGGCACCTGAGGAAGAAAATCCTTCAAGCACTTCTTCCTGGCAGTAAAAAGAATAAGCCGCAATTTCCTGCTCTTTAATGATACTCAAAATCAGGTACTTGAGGTGGATGCTTCACTTCCTCTAATGATCAGGCCAGCCCTGGAGAGAGTCCATGGTGTTTGCATACAGAAGATTCTAGATTCACTGGCAAGCACCTGCAGTTAAAGGATTTAAACTGGATTTTAACAAGCAGAAAGAGCTGCTGTTAATCAGAATACTTGGACCAATGGACAACAGTCAGTCATATTTTGTAATTTCCCCCCATACTTAATCCATCTTATGCAAAGTTTAGAATATGATGGCCCCTGTTTTCATTGCTTTATTTTAAAAGGACACACTTCCGGCTTTTATATTTTCATAGATAGTTTTGAATGGGTACATGCCATAGAAGTTCTAAGAAGCCAGAATGCTGGATGAATAAAATTTTCATGCCTGGCAGAAGCAGAACATATTATGCAAATCCAGCAAATAGATGTAATTTCTTCATAATCATACAGGTCGCAGAATTCAGCTTCTTTTGGTCCAAAGCTCTTGAGTCAGGCTAGCTGCTCGCAGCCAGCCAATGAGAACTTGCTCGTTCAGAGGCTGTATACTAGTGCTTAAAGAAATTCTTGGGAAAGTTACACACCTCTGACAATTTTTCAAGTCTATGCATGCGGGGGGCGGGGAGAGAGATCCATTTCCCCATCCAAACACACTTTTGCATTAGGGATATATGTTTGAGTACACTTCCATATCCAAATATAAATGTATTTGCTTTGCATTACATTTTTTCAATGGGATGCATGTGTAATCACACCATAGGAGATCATGGGTCCAGCTGCCTTGGAAATGGGGACATGTTCCCCCTTCTCTCCTCCCCTGCCCCCCAGCAGTGACTGATGAGAAGAAACGGTGGCTGTGAAGAGCTATGGAAATGTGCAGAAATGAAAACCGGAGGCATGAACCATGAGGACTTTGGTAGTGAAAAGTGATCCTCACCAATTCAGCTGAGAGCACCACTGCCTACATCTGTCTACTAAGTCAAATTTTGTTGTCAAACTCTGATTATGAACACCTGGGTTAACAGGAAATCACTGATGTTGGGTGATATTCATCATTTGGACCTGTGGCCTAACCAAGTAAAGCAATTTGTTTATTAATATTGACATGTATGAGAAACATAAAGAATATAGTGACCATACAGATATCAGCCACAGAACAGACCGTGTTGTTTAGCTACGTTGATTAAGGGTTGTCCATTAGCATTTATTTTGCCTGTTGAATCCGACTTTGGGGCCGTCACTCCTATGACATGGCAAGTTTGTGCAGATTGTTTAGCTCTGACTTCACATTTGTTTGCTACTGTCTCCTGTCTCTTGTTTCTAGCTAATGCTATACTCTTTATTCAGAGTGGTGTTTTCTTAAAGGCCCTTTTCCCGTTTTGAAATCAGCAGTTTTACACATTTCTCTCTGGGACATAACTTTGGTGTGGGGTATGCTAGACTATGTTGTGCATAACACTATAATATGAAAAGTGTGTGCCTACCGAAACAGTGATTAGGCTCCTGGGCTTAAAACGAAGACACTTTGACTTATAACCTAGTACACCTGGAGGAGCTATGTCTTTCTTTCTGTGCTGCTACCTGAAATGTCATCTTGAATAAACTTGGTTTAGACATTTTTAAGAGATGAAAATATCAGGCCAGGTTCTGGTCTGGGCAGCTTGTGTTCTCCAAAGCAGGGCACTTTTGTCCAACCTGGTTTCAAGAGCAGGGAGTATACTTCTCTTTCATAGCGCTTTCTCAGTATTTGGGTCGGACCCCAAAAGAGCTCCTGTAGATTCCGAAGACTTAATTCTACATTACAATTAATAATAATGATTGGTACCTCGCCCATCTGGTTAATCCAACCTGAATTTCACAATATTCAGGTAAGAAAAATACCTGCAAAACCAAGTATTCAAAATGATGGATTTCCCCCATGCATACTTAAAGTGGAACAACGGTATTTAAGAAACAAAACTAAAAAAAACAAGCACCCAAGTTTGGTGTAGATGCCAGTGTATCTGTTAGGGGAGGGGTGTAATACAGAAATGTTCAGAACCGTATCTCTAAAGCCAGCTTTGCTAGCCTTGCTGATCAGTTTCTGATTGGAGAAACGGTTGCTTAGCGAGCTGCAAATTAAATGTGAAATGAGCATTTCCCATTGTTTAAAACTCAGTTTTTAAAAAATGCGAATTGGAAACGTGAGAGTTCACTGCAAACACAACCACTAGCTGCAGTTGCTTGTTAGTGTTCCGTTTGTGGGTTTCATTAGAGGTGAAATGATTTCCTATTAAAGGCAACATTGGTTCTGTTGGCTGGGCAGATCGACAGGCTGGGAAGGGTCCATTATGTCATTTGAAAAAGCAGGGTAATCCCCCCCCCCCCAACCAGCAGTTCTGCATCCAAGAATAGGCTGCAGCATCTTTCCTTGGCATAGATACAGTGGCTGAGAGGGGCTCCAGCTTGCACTCTGAAACATCTGGCTGAAGAGCCCCTCATGAATACTTGTGTCTTATGGTTGCAAGGTGCATACAGCAGGGAGAGATACATGCTGATCGTAACCTCCTGGTAAAAGACTTGTGGCACAAATGTGCCCTGTAGTTTACTGACTTTATGTTTTGAATAGGATAGCTTAAGTTTTGTAAGACATGAGCTAAAATCTAATCATACTACGGTCATAATCAAGATTCCTGGGGCATATTAAAAATGAATACATACTATGGTATAAGCGTCTGTGGACTAAAACCCACTCTCAAGTTTTATCAGGATACTTCATGTTCATTTTAAAGCAGCAACCATATTCCTTGCTTGCTGGAACATATTACAGCTGCTACACCCCTGGAATTCTAATTATGATCTACATCTTATAAGTTACTTTGAACTAAACTGCTACATAAAGAGTGAAGTCGTTCATGTTAAGACGTTCGAACAATGTGATCTATCACTTTGAAGTCATAATATGCAAATGCCACTGTGCACTGAAAGTCTACAGATATATATAGAACTGTTTAGAAAACTAAATGCTGGGTTCTCTTGCTGGATTAATGCAAATTGCTTTGTTTGCAGGGTTTATTGCCATCCCAAAACCAGGCCAATTCTCCAAGTGGAACTGTAGTATAGCCATCACATTTCTGCTAGCAAATCTTTGAACACAGAACAAGAAGTAATGGCAATGGAACCAGGAGCTGCTGTTCAGCCAGGGAGCACCACAAATTCTTAAAGGCAGAGTGTAAACTTGGAGTTATGTGAATCACATAGTGTTTTACAAAAATAATAATGTAATGAATTCTTTTTACAGCTAATATTTAGGCTGGTGGCCGAAAGAAGGATTTTGCTAAAAAATACTTCTTTTGGTGTTGCAGTTAAAAATAGTATAACTTTTCCAGTTTCTCTGTAAAACAAAATGTTTGTTAAATCTGAGTAAGTTTAATGGTTATATAAATTAGAACTTCATTGTTGGGTTTTTTTGCACTGATTTTTTTTATCCAGCAATGGTTAGTCTCTAGAATGCTCTCATGGGAAATGAAAGTCATTACTTTCTGGCTTCATAAATGTAATTCAGGAAGATGGATGCTGCAATCATAGAGGTTCCCCACTCCCCCAAAAAAAGATTGTTTGCACTTAAATAGCTTAATGCTAGTAGAAAATTACTTTTAAATGGGTGTTTGGACGCCCTCTAAAGCTATGTTATGGGGAAAGAGATCCTTTGTATCTATTAAACATTTTATTTTAATAATGTTTTGAGCTACAATCAATCTGTATTATATGTGTAAATAATGTAATTCAGTGATCGGGGGAGAAATGAGTCATTACACTAGTAATTTTCATTTAGGAAAGTGATATTTCTAATTCAGAAAATACATATTAAACTATCTTGAATATGCAGTTTTGTTTATGTTCTGTTTAAATTAAATCAACTGTGATGTAATCTTTTTTGAATGTAATATTGGCGTGGACATGCAGGGCATATTCATTTTGGAAACACTCAGGTTGGATTCGCTACCTATTTAACCAAGCTTGCCCTTTGTTATAAGGCATAATAATTCCCCACTATATTCTAAACACTACATCAATTCTTAAAATTAGCCTAATTTTCTAATCAAGGTTAGCCACTTAACAGTAGGACTATCCATTTTTATATATTAGAAATGCAATGTAGCATATTTTAAGGCTAGCATAATTTTAAATGTTGATTTAAAATTCAGTTTAAGAGCAATACAGTGAAATAGGTTGATACAATAGAATAATGTGTCAAACTATACAGTTTATTTTCCTGAAAAAGGCATGTCTTCTGTCAGAGGAGAGATTTGACAGACTACAAAGTCTAACTGCTGCTTAGTTAGTATTAAACTGATTTTGAACAGTATAAAGACACTAGATTTCAATTCAATTCTTCACTGGTAGTGGCTCCCACCCTGTGGAACGCCCTCCCATCAGATGTCAAAGGAATAAACAACTATGACGTTTAGAAGACACCTGAAGGCAGCCCAGTTTAGGGAGGTTTTTAAATGTTTGATGTTTTAATGTATTTTTAATCTCCTGTTGGAAGCCGCCCAGAGTGGCTGGGGAAACCCAGCCAGGTGGGTGGGGTATAAGTAATAGATTATTGCTTTTGTTATTAATATTCATTGAAGAAAATGCTGTCTGCTTGATACCAGAATCTATGAGGGCTGGGTATTATTCTCCTGATACTGAAAACCTCATCTTTTTAACTTTTTGAAAGTGAGCCTTTCATCTTTCTTCCTCACATGACAAAAGTAGTCTTATCCCCCCCCCCCAACATATCTAGTAACATGACAAGTTTTAACGCCTCCTCACAAAACCAAAAAAATAAAAAATAAAATCTGGTCCATAAAGGTTATAACCTACATAACATATTTAGGCATATTCACCTGTGTTTAAAAGCTCTGGTCTTCAAAGATAGCTTTTTATATATTTGGATGGGTGTGACAGGCAGCTAGCTACTCATATTGCCTGTTACATTCAAAACTCTGCATCTAGATCTAAATCTGTCAGACCATGCTTCTCAAAGTGGTGCAAATCACTTTTCTGAACAGCATGTTTCAAAATCGGATCATGGAGCCCTGGGCTCCCTCAGGAGGAATGGCAGGCTATAAACGAGTAGGGGAAACCCTTCCGCTTTTCCAAAGGACTGCTCTGGCATGTAATCATGACAAGTATTAATTACCGTATTTTTCGCTCTATAAGACGCACCAGACCACAAGACGCACCTAGTTTTTGGAGGAGGAAAACAAGAAAAAATATATTCTGAATCTCAGAAGCCAGAACAACAAGAGGGATCGCTGCGCAGTGAAAGCAGCAATCCCTCTTGCTGTTCTGGCTTCAGCCTGCATTTGCTCCATAAGACGCGCACACATTTCCCCTTACTTTTTAGGAGGGGAAAAGTGAGTCTTAATAGAGCAAAAAATATGGTAGTTTGAAAGAGGGTAATAGCAGTACTAAGACACTCAAAAGTGTTTCAAAGCCTCCCTGCCTTTCTTGTTCATTTGTGGTGGTCTGAAAAGGGAAGAAGAAGAAGAAGAAAACAGATTCCCTACCTGATGACTTGCCTAGGCTCTTATTTGTACAGGGAAGTATTTGCAGTCTTAACCTTTTAAATATATAGCAAGGAGAGTTGCACTGGCAGCCCCACCTGGTATAACTTCCACATTGGTTAGTATATGTGTATACAATTTCACTTAAATATATGAGCAAGAAACACTTGAGTAGTAACTTCATGACCTGTTCACCAGAGTGCTGCTCCTCCGATGTGACTAATGCTGCACTCATAACCATGTCTACTCAGAAGTCACTCATACTGAATTAAATAGGGCTTACTCCCAGGTAAGTAGAATTTGGATTAAAGCCTGAATCACGAAGAGGCAGAACTATAATGAACAAGTTACTTCTATGGCGGGATTCAAGTTCAAATGCAGGAGAGGAAGTTGGGAGCATAGCTGTACTTCAGAATGCATGAAACCCATGTGGCTTGACAGTTGCAAGTTTCTTTCCTTAGAGGGCTGTGCAAGAAGTCTCTGCCCCTCCCAGCTGGTGGTAGTTGTCATATGACAGCTCTGTAGGCTTCAATAGAACAGCTGTGACAAAACATACTGCCATCGGAGAAAGCTGAATTGAGACCAGCCAAAAATGGGCAAACTTGCGTATTTTTGCTTGCTTTGGATGAATGACATTTCGCTTCTGCTAGTTGTGGGTCAGGTCAAGGAGCTTTGAGGGGTTCTGAAGCCCCATCCCTTGACTCAGCTCCCTCTCTGGCTTGTGAAATTAGACCATATCAGCTAAATGAGTTACAAACTTCAAATGAAAAAGAGCCAGCGTTGATTTCAAAGCTGAAACCTGACATTTCCCACTTGCATGTAAACACTAAAACAACAGAACAATCCATTCCTTGGCTACCTTTTGTGCCTTTCAAGGGTTCTGGTGTGACCCACCCTCCAAGGCTACTTATGTTATATTACCTTGATGATGCAGGAAGAAAGCATGCCAGGACTGACGTGTAGAGAATGTGTCTGCACTGCGCTCTTAACTTACTTGCCAATGGGTACCTAGAAGCAGCACGTCTTCTGAGCTGCCTCTGCTCTTCCCAAAAGCACCGGCCAGGTAAGTCCACCTCAGAAGTGGGGTGGAATGGGATAAATCCCAGGACCAGTTTATGATGCCATGCAAAAATCAGTGTGGGTGGGAGGTACTGAGATTAATAGCCTTTCATGAATTTGGCATGTAATCTAATCAGCACAGTATTTAGGATCCTTTGCTGTTTGGCGCATTCTGCACTTCCCCCAACAGTGGATGTCTGTAATTTTTTAAAAAAATAGGAACTTGCTCCATGAATTTGCACTTAATTTTCTGGATTTGAATGAAGTCAATACACCAGAGAAATGCTTGTGCTTGAAGATGCTTGAAGATGCTTTTCACTTGTGCTGGTAGCAAGACTGGAAGCTTTTGCCATGCAATAGGTACTTAGATGAAACTGCAATATTGTTAAAGAGTTGTTGCCCTCGTACACGGAAGAAATGCAGCGTTTTAGCAGTATAGAAGCTACATGGCTATGTTCTGGTTCATGCTTCCCTTGAATACATCTGTGGCTTTTCTGGAGGGAAAATCCAATTACTGTACAACTTTCATTATTTAAGGTAAGGTCAGGTCTCACTTATTTTTGTACTATCTACCTATCCACTAGCATTACTGATTAACCCCCCCCCCATTGTATCATTGACCTCCCTTCTAGGATAGGTGTTCACCTCTATATTTTGGGGAATCTGATGCTTTGGATGATGGTCATAAATTTATTTATACAATTAGTTGTACCAGTAATACACAAACTACTTTCCTTGTTAGAGAGAGGTTGTTATAGAAGTGGATTTCATTTCAAAAGGGTAGAATATAACAAACCTTGAGAGTACCATTTCAAAACCCTGTATTTTAATAAAACAGCATTTTTATTTTTCATTTAAACGGTCATTCTGAAAGCGACTTAAGAATCTTCTTGTCCCTGGCAGATACAAGGCCCCTCCCCCACAAAATATACTTTCAGATATTATTGGCTCTTCTAGCACAAATGCACAATGTGTTCTTTGAAGTGAAATTGTATTGAGCATGTGACAAATCGTATTTTAACTGATAAAGCATGCCTATGCTGTTTAAGCTTCCGTGCTACAGGAATATGTTGGGAGAGCAACAGCAAGACTAACTTGATCTTACGAACGACGCATGCAGAGAAAATCTGCCCATTTACATAATTTGGAAAATAAATCTTTACACAAGATTGCACTCAAATCAGATGTAACATACTCCAGAAGACACTAAGTAGACTCGGGTTTTGAAACTACCAAACACCTTCCCCGCTGCTTCAATCTATATCTCCACAGTCACATTTACAAAAATACACAAATTCAGTTTCAACACATCTTAAATAAGAAGTACTGTATCGTATTTAATATAAAAGTAGTAACAATTCCATTCCTACCAGAGCAGCACAATTGGAACAAATGTACGACCCACTTAAGAGGAAATAAAATTGTACATCGGGAGCTTTAAAAAAAATGAAGTGCAGACTGAGTTATGAAAACGGTGCTCACGTAGAAAGGCTCCTTTTCCTTTTTTTTAAAGTTAAGCACAAAAATAATAATATTGTAGCATCTTGCTGCAGCATTTGAGAAGATAAGGCACTATTGCTGTTAGTGTACCTTTCAAAAGTATTGGCGAGCACAAGGGATTCTTAGTCCATCAGTAACCACCTCTTCTTCCCAGAGCAGGCAAGTGGTAGTGTTTCACAGGAGATTTAAATTCCTTCTGTCTTTCAGACTGTTGGTGAGACAACACAAGTTAAAATGGGCTGTTAATTACTTGTCTAAAATTGTACAATCTGATAAGCAAGGCAGATTTACCTTGCAGTGTGTCCCAAAATATGTTATGGGCTGCAACACTTGGACTTGCCCGTTGGTTGCTGGGAGAGGAAAAACTGACTGAAATGGAGGATTAGGGTAAGAAGTCAAGTTGGTTACTTCAGGAACAGCCAGTTTGGGCAACTCCACTGTATAGGGAAATCCACGACGTCCCAGTGGATTCTCCTGGGCTCTCCTAAGAAAGTTCTTTTAAAATAAAAATAAAAGTTCAATTTTTTTTGAAATCAGTATGTTTCGTGTAGGCTAAATGTTAAGTGTTTGACGACCTGTGTTGGTCTGGTTGACATTGCTGCTGTGATGGTCTAAGCATGTATACAAACTTACAACCAAAATGGTTCTTCCCGAGTAGCGCTGCTTGTGTTCTGTGATCACACCTTCAGAAAGAAACACATAGATGGATGTACTTTAAAGGTATTAGGATTAGTGTAGGAGCAAATGTCGATAATGGTAACTACACCAATACTGGTATCCAAACACTACTGGAGAAAAGCTGGAGCATATTGGAAGGTGGATACTTACCAGGAAAATAGATTTTTTGCTGCTCTAATTTTAAGAGAACCAAGAATTTCAACTGTGCCACAAGCTAAGGCTTGATTAAACCTGCTCTGTTAGTAGCATGAGATTAATTTCTAATTTCTAAAACTGCTCCCTAGAACAGCTATTGGAATACCTTTTAAATAAGACAAAACATTGGTTAGATCTGACATAGAATTTGATAGGGAAGGTGTTGTCAACTTAAACCTGGTGCCTTCAGAATTCCATGGCGGGAGGGAAGCTAAGCGTAGTGGTTTCAAAATGTAAGATCGGGCACATTTCATCCTGCCCCCTCCCCTTGCACAAGTGATCCAATAGATCCTGGAAACGCTTTATTAGAATAAGTGACCCTCTTTTCCCTGCTTGGATTTCAGTTTGGTCAGCACAGAATCTTGTTTGGGTGCTGGCAAATGGGATACTGATAGCTCAAGTGACAACTTGCATCTGGTTCAGCCAGATTCTTCCGATTTCATAGTTCTATAATTAATGTACAATTTGCAGGGATGATTTAATAAGCCTGGATGCAACAGCAGTCATGCTCACAGAACTTCTCGAGAAAAGATGTGTAAATAACCTGTTCCAGCATAATTACATGTGCATCTTCATAAGGTCACTAAAAGTTTTCTGAGTGCCAAATGCTATACTGTATGCTCCTCCAAGCTGTAAATCATAATATTCAGCAGCCTGACATTAGCCTGGTAGTGACTGGCAACAAGAAATTCCATGCAGGCAGATGAACAGGCTTGTAGAGAAGGGATAGAACATTTCCCCCATCCACTCCCAAGCTAGAAACTAAACAGGCTGCCAGGAAGCCTCCCTGCAATTCCATATAAATGGAGCAGGTTACTGCAAGAGGGATAGAGCCCTCTTCCTGCAGCCACCAAGCTAGTAAATATTTTTGCAGGCTAGTAGCTTTTGGGAGCCTATTTGCAATGCAGTATGTATGCAAAGCCCTCTCTAAAGCTACCTGTCTTGCTTAGATGGACATTGTTTGTTTAGATCAGAAATCCATACAGCCTTGGATCCTTTTGAGACAAAAATCCTAAAATACGTTTTGCCTATTGGACACTATTCATCATATCATCACATTTGACACAGGGCTGTTCTGTTGGCAATTTTAAAATGACATTACTTAATTAGGTTTATTACTTATTCATTGATTTAAAGATTACCTGCCTTTGATCCTCCTTTGAAATACGACGCAAGCTGAGAGTCTCCCTTTCTAATGGGTTTTCTGCTAATCTCATTCTTCTGCGTATGGTCAAAGCTTGTTTCTCTGCCAACCTGTTCAGCACAGAGCCAGACAAAATCCCACCTATGAAACTCAAAATTCGTTTGTGTCAACTAGAGAGTCGAGCCAACATAGCAACTCCCGTTTTTCAGCCGTACTAAACAGTAATTTAAAACGCAGCTGTTAAGTACCCAAACCTAGTGAAGTAGGTCAAGATTTAAGCTTGGATGCTATAGATGTAATTTAAGTCCTCTGGGTGATATCCAGTGTTGAGTTGTGTTTGCACCAGTGGGACTTTCCCTTCCTCGCAGCCTCCCACCTGCCCCTGTGGTCTGCTGTAGCTAGCCAAGGGCCTCTCTGGAGCAGTTTGGGAGAACTAAGGAGGTTGTGAGAGGAAGGGAAGTCCTGTTCATGCACTGTTGCAATGGTGGACCTCACTCACTGATTTTAAGTCTGGGATTAAGAAGCTGGAGACACCAGCAACTCCACATTTATTGCTCAATTCAAGAGACACTGAAAGTTTACTTACCTTAATTCTCTGAAGTAAGGGTGCTGTAGGGCTTCATGGGCACAGATCCTCTCGTCAGGATCATATTGTATCATTGCATACATAAGAGTTAGGCTCTTATTTGACAAGCTAGGCATAAATGGAGAGATTCCTTTCCCTTTTCTGATGGGAAAATCAAAGCTCATCACTCGTGACCTGCATTCATCCAGTGAAAGGAAACACATTCCTGTCAGGAGGCTATTAATGTCAGCCTTACTGGGGAGGATGGGGCAGGGATGCCAAAGAGATAAAGCTGACGTAGAAAATCTTGAAGGCTAAATACACATTTTGCTCTTTGTCTGACCTTCGATTTGCCTACCTAGAAGCAGCGGGTTCACAGTTTGTTTGTGCTTTTGGCTCCAGCTCTGTCACCGGAAGCCTCAGCAGCTTAGAAGTGCCTTTTACCAACGGCAATGGCTTTGACTGCTACAGCCATTCTTGGACCAGAAAAACCTGGCCACGGCACTTCACAAACTGAAGACTGGATTGCTGCAGTGCGCTCTAGGTGGAGCTTCCCTCGCACATGATCTAGAAGCTAAAGTTTGTGCAGAGTTGCTGCAGCACAATTACTGACAATAGTGAGACTTTGTCAGCATATAACACTTTGTCAGAGATCTGGCTACCGGGCCGTCTTCAGCAGTGCTTTGCAACCCATAGCCTACTTAACATATACGTAGCATTGTTGAGTGTTCAAAGGACTTCTCATACCATTAATGATCCACGTTATTCCCATGTTATAGAGGAATGAGGTTGAGAAGGCAGTAGTTTGCCTCAGGGCACCTGGCGAGGTCATGGCAGAGGTGACTTCCTGACTCACCATCTTGGCCATTAAGTAAACAGCAGCTATCAGGGTCTTTCTGTGCTTGAGGAGGTATTCATTGATCACAGTTTAAAATGCCACAATGCTGGAGTAGAAGCATGTGTGACTTGTGGCATAGGGGTGGGATCTCTGGGGAGGCAAAGGGATAAATGCATGTCCCTCTGCTGGACCTGCTCTGTGCTTGGAGCCTGAAGCTGGTATTTCTGTACCACTTAACACTCTGAAACAGAGATCTAACTTGTTTTTGAATGGAAAAGTAGACAGCGAGTGATCTAATCAATTCACAAGATGCCATTATTTGGAGTGTGACCTCAGCTCACAACTGATGAAGTAGCCTCAGGTTACACTGAATTGTTAGCCTACACTGTTTTAGCTATGGACTAGCAAACAGCTTCCTTGACATGATGTGTGAGCATTCTCCTCTAAATTAAGACATTTATTTGTACAGCTTCGATCACAGAGAGAATGCACTATTAAATCCCAGAATTCAAAATGTACTTACTGCTTGAACTTATTAAGAATCTTCTTGGGAGGAGTACCTACAATATCATGGATTTTTGATATTTGGTCCAGTTCATTAGATCCAGGAAAGAGTGGATGGAAACTAGAAACAGAAAAAGAGGAATTGGTTGGGCAGTGTGGGAAATTAAACTGCCAGGGTTGAGGGTTTTCTCCTTGTGAGGAAAACTGTTCAGTCTTAAATTGTGGCACAGGTGTTGGTAGTATTTGACCCCTGCACCAACTATTGAGGAGATTACAGGTGGAATTCAGCATTGTGCTACTGCAAACATTCCATCTGCGCAAGCAATGCAGCTTGCCAGACAGAACAATCCGCTCTCCCTCCCCATGTGCTGTTCTGGGGGTTCTGCCATCCCCTTCAAAGCCAAACCCTCCCCCCCCCAGTGAAGACTCAAGTATATATTTACTAGCAAGGCCAAAGACTAAATCTAAAACGTTCTCCACGCAAAAGCATGTGCTTTCCCACTGAGCTTTATCTGTTGTTGTCCAGCTTTTCACAGTATCTGAAATTGTTTCCATGACACAATTGTGAACACTTCATGCCATCTACAGAATCCAACCCTTAATGTGAATTTCACTCTAAGTCAAGGGCAGTGTGTCCCGTTTTGCCGCCCGAGGCAAAATGGGAAGGTACTGCCCCACTGCCAGTGCCTCTGTTACCTGGGTCGCGAAGCGGTGGCAGGAAGCCGCCACCATTGCTTCTCTACTAATGACGGGGGAGGCAGGGGTGCCACCTCATGGTGTTCCACTGCCTAAGGCGGCTGCCTCAGCCCACCTCATGGCTGGGCCGGCCCTGCTCTCAAGTCAAACCACCAATTCCTTTAAGATAACGTACCTTGCAATTTCATAGAACACACAGCCAGCACTCCACATGTCCATTTTATAACTGTAGTACCCATCTGTGAGAAGACATTCAGGTGCCCTGTACCAGCGCGTAGAGATGTACTCTGTATAAGGCTGCTTGGAGTGTATACTTCTGCAGGAACCAAAATCCCCAAGCTTCAGAAGATCTTGCTGCAGTTAAGATAGTTGTGGCATCTCAAATCAGAAGGCATTCATATGAAATCAATCATGTGTAAAGGTGCTTAATTTGAGAATTAAATCCGGCTATTACATTGCAATGAACTCTGGTCCATGGCTATTTTGGGCAGAGTGCTTGTAGTCTTTGGAAATGGCGAGAAAATGTAACTCCAGGAGCACTTAACATGGTAACGGGGTGTAAAGGTAAAGGGACCCCTGACCATTAGGTCCAGTCGTGGCCGACTCTGGGGTTGCGGCGCTCATCTCGCTTTATTGGCCGAGGGAGCCGGCATACAGCTTCCGAGTCATGTGGCCAGAATGACTAAGCCGCTTCTGGCGAACAAGAGCAGTGCACGGAAACGCCGTTTACCTTCCCGCCGGAGCGGTACCTATTTATCTACTTGCACTGGTGTGCTTTCAAACTGCTAGGTTGGCAGGAGCTGGGACCGAGCAACGGGAGCTCACCCCGTCGCAGGGATTCAAACCACCGACCTCTGATGAGCAAGTCCTAGGCTGGTGGTTTAACCCACAGCGCCACCCGCGTCCCCGTAACGGGGTGTACTTAACTGGGGGGGAAAAGCTTGAAACTTTGGTCACAAGAAGACTTACCAGGTTATAGAAGATTACTTACTACACTTCATCAGTAGTGTTTGGGAAAGGCTAGGGACAATACTGCCACTTATCTAAACTGGGCACCTGTAGTTCCACATCCAAAACTAACAATGGACTTTTCTCTTAGGTACAAATGCACTTCCAAATTGCAGAGTCTTAGCATAATGAATACAGAGTTTCAACATATTTATCACTTGTGCTACGGCTGTGTTTCCCAAACCTACAACAAACCTCTTTTGAGTTTAGTCTTACTGGTGTGCCCCTTCTCAAGCAAAAATAAATTGGGGGTATTTTTAATAATACTATTTTATTTATGATAAAATAATAATAAATTCTGCCTTGTACTCTTTGAAACTCTTTCACGTACCTGGAGGGGGGTGGGACACATTTTGAGAAAGACTGCACTAAAGACTGCTTACCTTTATTAATATGTTTTCTGGTTTTACATCTCTGTGAAATAACCCATTCCTGCAAGGGAATTATTCAGGGCAAGTAAGTATTTATATACCAAGGATGGCGTACAGAAAGTCCCCTGTGCATTGGGGTTTTCCCGCTCCACACTGTCCCATTCCCAGTCCACCTTATGAACACTCCTGAAAACCATCCCTGGCTTGGAGATTGGGGGATGCTCCAGAGAAGAATTTGCAGCGTGAGAGGCTGCAGCTGGAACAGATACATCAAGGCCAAACTGCATGGATGTTACATGCAGAGCCTGCTGCTAGCGGCTTGCTGGTTTTTTCTGTGCATAGTGTTTTTAAACTGATTTAAGGTTTTAATGTGATTTTATGAAGATTGTAAGCTACCTGGGCTCCTATGGAAGGAAGGACAGATACACACACACACACACACACACACACACACACACAATATCAATCTAGTGGGATTAACTTGATTCCTTTTATTTTGGAGAAAACTAGAATGGGCTCCCAATCCACATTGGAGCCCTATACCATTTCCTCCCTACTGAAAATGATTCTCTTATGGCGGTTATTAGCCCCAGAAAATGCTGTATATTGCCATCAATAGTCTACTTTTTGGAGCAAGCAGATGAGCAATTTTCATCAGTGTGAAGTCAGAATAAATGCACATTCTGGATAGGGGCCCCAAGGCTGCTTTTTCTCCAAAATAAAAGCAGCCCCACGACTAATATCCTATGTACTTTGGGGTGTTCACTGGACTCTCCAGATCCCAGCTCAATAATATAGCCAAATACTACATTTGCAAAAATATACAAATGGCTGCCTTACCTGTGCATGTGATCGAGAGACTTGCATAACTGGTACATATAATTCATTATTTTCCCTTCAGGCAATGGTTTTTTCCTCCCTAGAGGAAACAGTCAAATGAACATGATACAGTTTTATACAAAGTTCACTTTATGATGGAGCGCTTGCAGTCACTACTGCCAGTTAAGTGAATTTTAAATACAGTTGTGAGATGGTTTGCCTATGAACCATGGTAGAGTGTTTGTTTTCTTTTTATATTTTCCATAGTGGTGAGGAAGAACACACTGGGCTGGTTTAATCTGTTTCTAATATACCGCTGATTTTTAAAAAATGTTTTAAATAGTTGTTTTTAACTGTATTCTCTTTGTAAACCACTTTGAGGGTTTTTGTTTACAATCAAGTAGTATATAATTTTTATTAAAATGCATTCATTCATTTACTTACTTAAGGAGGCTACCATTAAGAGTTCAGCAGTCATCTATCCCCCTCCCTAGAGCAAATTTTCCTGCTCAGCCTTAACCACTGTTAAAAGAACCACAGGCACTCACCTAACCACAGTTAACACATGCCAGAGTTCTGGATAACTGCAGACAGAGTCAACGCTGACTCTTCTCTTAATAGTGGTCAACATGATATGAAGGTTTGCTCCCCAGAAAGGTGAGTGTGGAGGAAGTGTTGATTCCTAAACTGGCTTTCCAATCTCTGCTGAAAGGGCTGCCATTGTTGGGAATACCCAGGCCCATTCTGAACAGTGTAAAGTACATGCTTTAGGTGTTTACTTGCCCTCCATGAATGGAAGAGCAAACTTCCATGCCTAGAGGGAACCTACTATCGGATACCCCCTTATATGGTGAGCTCAACCACTTGATACGGTTGGTGCATAGTAAACCTGACAGGAGATATATCAATCTAACCAAAGCATCTGAACTTTGGGAAATGCGGAACAGAATGCCCTACTCCAAGATGGTGAAACTGTGGCCCTTCAGAAGTTGTTGGCTTCCCAGATCCCATTGATCCTAGCCAGCATGGTCAGTGGTCATGGATGATGGGAGCTGAACAGCTAGAAGGCCACAGGTTCCTTTCCTACACAATAGGCAGTAGTAGCCTCATCACATAACCACACCTGCCCTGATATGGCACACAGACTGGCTCCTCCAAAGACTGCTTTCAGTATTACAGAGGACAGATATAACAGGACACCAAGGGTGTTTGGATGCTGGCAGTAGGATTTAATGCATAAGAAGGAAATGCTTTGTCAAGGCCCCAAAGTATCACAAGCATGCGTATTTTTTTATCTTCCTGCTCAAACTGCTACATTGCTTCATTTCAGGTAGCATTGGCCTACTTGAAGCAACCATGACTAATTTACTCACTGCATTTTCAGCATGAACATTACTTCTCAAGTTATCGCTTGAATAAGCTACAGCTGTTTGGGATGATAAGGGTGAATGAATGCTCCTGACTGACCAATGTACAGTGGTAGCTCAGGTTACAGACGCTTCAGGTTACAGATGCTTCAGGTTACAGACTCCGCTAACCCAGAAATAGTACCTCGGGTTAAGAACTTTGCTTCAGGATGAGAAAAGAAATCGTGCAACGGCAGTGGGAGGCCCCATTAGCTAAAGTGGTGCTTCAGGTTAAGAACAGTTTCAGGTTAAGAACGGACCTCCGGAACGAATTAAGTACATAACCAGAGGTACCACTTTATTCAATTTGGGATTTGGGGGGGGGGGGGAGGTAACATTGGTCATACTTGGATCCAGATTAAGATAGTCATGCTTTAGTCTCACTGTAATCAGTGGGATTAAAAGTATGACTAATTTAGCCTGGATTCAACCTACAATGTAGTAACCTGACTCCTAAGACACTTCACCCTCAACTATTTAAATACAAAATACATACCTTTATACTTAAGCCATCAAATGAGCCATAAGTTCATGAAGAAGCTGAACAGCCAGACATCTGGATTGTATATATATTGTCCCATAGATCTCCTGTCATAACATTGTGTCTCTTTTCACAGACATTTTCAGAATATTCATCATGGAAACTCAGACAAATTTTCATAAGCCTTAATTGCTTATTTTAATGCATTCTAGATGACAGAATCAACCTGCTTTCTAACTCTCAGTTATTGCTATGCAACTATCGCCATTAGGAAACTATTTCCATTCTAGTTGTTGCTTCTGTGTATTGTACTATCAACTTATTATTTTTCCATAGCTAATTTAATGAGGGAATGCAGTAGATTATTCCAGTCCTTACAATCTCACCCGAAGAAATGATACTAAAACCCCAGCAACTGTGGAGCCTCATATTCTGCAGTTTGTTCACATTGAATATCAAATAATGATTTAAGATTGAACCCCCAGTATCTATGTCACTCCTTTTGAAAGGATTATCAAATGGAAAAGACCTCACCCACCACCTTGCCATGCTAAGTGCCAACTCATACATACATTATTTTACTCTGCATCTACAAACAGAATATGAATTCACATCAGCTTGTACTAGTGTGAGCTGACTCTCCTGGAAAGCATTGCATCTGAGGTGACCTAAGGAGCAATGAGAGCATCCATCTATGAAGGCCCACTCAGACAAGTGAGTCACCACTAGGTGTTGGAGTCACTAGCTGCTGAACATGTATGAGTGAACTGTCCCTCAGAAGATTCATCGCTGAAGGAAATGGAACTGCAACTAAGGAAAGCAAGCCACATTTTCTTTATGTATGATACATATACCAAATTCCCTGAAGGACCAATGGGTTGATTAAACAGAGGCAAGGGGGAAAGTCTATTTTTGCAGATTCTCTCTTCTGGAGAAAAAAATTAAGGTTGGAGGAGGGAGGGGAAACTGGTGAAAGTTATCTCCCGCGTTCTGTTGGGAGGGGCCTCTGCTAAATCAAAAGCCCTTCCACAAGCAGGAGGACATTGGCTGCCACCCAATGAGTCCTTATAAATATAAAAATCAATACAATTAATGAAAGCCTTTCCCTGTAGCAACTCAAGGACAAAATTATTATAAAGGCACTGAACTGAAGAAACTTGACTACCACCCTTAGAAAGTGGCTTACATAGAGAAGCGTGCTTTTTAGTTTAGAGAGCTTTTTATTCTGTCATCATTCTGCAATTTTTTGCATTTGTATGTGCGGCCACATTCAATACTAGCTAAGACAACCGTGAATACTTGTCTTGAATTCTGTAAGTTCTGAGTTCCTAAGACTCTTTAGATGAACATAGAGTTAGCCTAGAGAAGGTGGAGCTGGAACTTTTAAGATTCATTGCATTAAAATTACTTGTGGCTCATGGTACCAGACTTGTCCAGCCTTTCATTTTTCATCAACATACAGCCAGCATTTGAAACATACACTATGCCATTCCCTCCAATACTCAGCTATATTTTATTGCCGGGGGGCAACAACCACAGGCCAAGATCCAAACAGTCCTCAGACTTGAAAGTGATTCCACTTGTGGTGAAAAGGATTGCTGCTGGAAAGGAAAGTCAGTAACTGCTATCTACCCTTGCTCTGCAGGGACCCTCAGCCAGTGCAGGGGGGGCCGTTCGCACCGGGTGCCATGTGTGGGGGGTGACAAGAAGGCACCCCGCGGGGTGCTCACCCTGCTGCCCCCAGGCACGGTGGCACAAGCAGCCATCGTGCTTCAGCAGCCGTATGTGGAGGATCCTCTGTTCACGGCTGCAGCTGCAAGCAGAGGATCCCACCGCCGGCTGTACAGCATTCAGGAGGCGCCACCGGCAAACCACTATGTACAACGCATGCACAGTGTCGCACGCATGTGCTGTACGTAGCGACGTCGCACATATGCCCTATGTCGCGACACCACACATGTATCGTACATGGCGGCACAACGCATGTGCACCCGGTGGTTTCCCCTGCCCCGGGTGTCGGTTAGCCTTCATTCACCCCTGCCCCCAGCCATCAGTAATAACTTTTGAGGTGTGCAAGAAAGCAGGTGAGTGCAAATGCCTGTTCTCACACACGTGCACATGGCCAAGAATGACAAAGGAATGGCAAGAAAAGATAGGGGAATTAATCTCTCAACAGCACTGAAATGTGATCGTGGCTTTCTAATCTCAGCCAATCAGTTGTTTTGAATTGTAAATATATAGATTTGTGATGTGTGAGCTGTTATAACAGGACTCTTAATTACAGAGCAGGGATGACACAATTATTAGCTGCTGTTCCCTTTCTACACAGTCTTCCCACCTGCACCTGTTTCCTCCTTTCCAACACCGTCAGGCAGGTGTTTCCCTTCGGTATCTGTAATTATATGGAAATGTCATCTCCACATTTCAAAATCTCTCTCTGCCTTCACCTACTGGGAAGAAGACTATGAGCGGTAAACAGCCGAATTGCACAAACAGAATGACTTCAGCTTGGGCAACGGGACTGGCCAACTAGAGAAATCTTGTGGTCCTCCAGATGTTGTTGGACAACAACTCCCTGACAACTGGTCCTCCAGATGTTGCTAGAGAAAAACACCCTGACAATTGGCAATGCTGGCTGAGATTGATGGGAGTTGGAGTTCAACAACATTTAGTGTGTCACAGGTTCTCCACCTGCCCTATTTTATTCTTTTGGTCAGTCATACTGTACAAATAGTTGGGTTTCTGCATAAATAAATAAAGATAATCTCTGCAAATGACTTTCTCATTGGCATGATCTACATACCTTTGATCAGTTCATAAATGTTCATGTCCATGAGTTCACATATCAATGCCACAGCACCGGCTTTCTTGTCACTGAAGGGGGGAAAAGAGTGATCTTATTTAACTACATGGAAGAAAGGATAAAACTACAGTGGTGCCTCGCAAGACGAAAAGAATCCGTTCCGTGATTCTCTTCGTCTAGCGGTTTTTTCGTCTTGCGAAGCAACCCCATTGGCAGCTAAGCGGATTAGCGCTATTAGCGATTTAGCGCTATTAGCGGCTTAGCGGGCTTAGCGGCTAAGCTGTTAAAAGGCTATTAACAGCTTAGCGGCTTTGAAAAAGGGGGGGGGGGAGCGAAAAAAAATGGCGAGACTCGCAAGACGTTTTCGTCTTGCGAAGCAAGCCCATAGGGAACTTCGTCTTGCGAAGCGCCTCCGCGACGAAAAACCCTTTCATCTTGCGGGTTTTCCGTCTTGCGAGGCATTCGTCTTGCGGGGCACCACTGTACTTATGAAATCCTTTGGTGGATAGGAGGTGTTCTCATATGTAAAAAGGCTAGAACTCAAAAGCAAAAGTTCTGAACTTATGTGGAGACAAAAGTCACTTTATTCAATAGAATACAACAGTATGAAAAACGTTTTGTTATCATCCACTGACCACCTGTAGTCTTTTATTGGGCAGGTGGCATAAGATAGCCCACCTTACAATACGGGCAACTCCCCATTTACACAGGGGTTACATTCTGAGGCACCGTGTGTTTAAGTGAAATCACGTATATCGGGAACACCATTGAAAAAGCCTGCAAGTACCCTCCTAACCTCCTTGCTCAAGCTCCAACTCTCGACAGGCCTCAAAGTTTGGGGCAAAGGCTCCTGGGATTGCACTCGCAAAGGCTTGTGGGATTGCTAGACACTGTTTTCATGCAATTTCTGCTGTTTTTTGCTCTCTTTTAGGGCTGCTTTTGCCCCTTTTCATGCCACTTCCAAGTTCATAGCAATGCGTGTGCGCATGGTCACACGTGCCTTCAATGCATGTAAATTGGGAGTTGCCTGTACATGTAATTCTCCTTAATAGTGTCATTACTTGAGTCCTTCATTGTACTTTTCTTGTACTGTTGGTGCTGCCATCATCTACACTACCAGAGAACACAGATAAAGATGGAATAAAAGCAAGTTGTTCCTTAAAACTTGTACATGTAGAGTCTCGGTGTTCATGCTACCAGTGGCTCAATGGCCTTACTTAGATATATTACTCAGCCATTCAAGTGCAAGTGATTGGCAGCCCCAGTAGGCTCACTTCCCAACGCAAGGGTATTTGCTGCCCTCCTGGGAGCAGGGGTGTAGGAAAAGGCAGAATCTCATTCATGATGCCACAGGAAAATAGAGGAGCTGTTGCCTCAAGCAACTGTAACCAGATTAAGACTGGTCTGGCAAATGAAATTGTGATTCACCACCTCCGCATCATCTTAGGGAAGAATACTTAGGGTATAGAAAGGGAAGGTGAAAGAAAGCATGCAGCACTTACAATATCACTTCATGCAACGTGAGGATATTTGGATGTGGATTCAGTCGCCTTAGTGCTTGTATCTCTCTCATACTGTTCACGTGGTCAATACTTCAGTATATAAAAAAGGGAAAAGATTAGGCTACCATGTTAAGGTCGCTTTTGTTTGTTAAAATTACAGAAGAGTAAACACTTCATCCCCCCTCCTCTTTATTGTTGCTCTGTTCAGTCTGTGAATTGGGCCACACATAATCTCAAGAGATGTGTGAGACACATGCTTGGATGAGTGAATTAGAGCATTTCATGGTTTTCTCTTCCGGTAGCAGAAGAGTGTTATTTATTTATTTATTTATTTATTTTATGTATTACATTAATAGCAGAGGCATCTCATGGCATTTCCCCAGGTTATGAAAGTAGCTTATAAGACAGCATGTAAACTACTTCTGTAAGAGACCACAGAGAAGCCTCTGTCTCTGGTCACCAGCTCCTACACCTTTGATGGTTGTGGGATCCGGAGAAGGGCTACATACTATGTTTAATGCTCGGGTCAAAAGAGAGACAAATTCGGATATGTCAGCCGAGTCCATTATTGAGAAACGTAGTGGTTGTAAGGTTAGTTGTCCTCTTTGAAGGCACTCTTTTTCTGTATAATATTTATGAATATTCAGAATCAAACTTTGATCATCCAAATTTCAGTATTTCAACATTTAAGTAAAAAGAAAATTAAAAAAGCAGCTGCACCTACCTTTCAAAATGCTGTTTCATTTGTTTACATGCATAATATTGTCCATCTTTGAAATTTTGTACCTTCAGAACATCAGAAAACGTTCCCTCGCCAATCTTACCAATCGTTTTATATTCTAAAAAGGTCAAAATTTTAAAAGAAAACTATGTTTTAGTATCGATAGCAAGCTTAATATCCTCAAGATTGCTTTAAATACTGCTTCATTGGACATGTTTACAGTTATAGCTTACTTACTTATTCAACCAACTCTCCTATCACCACTGTGTCTATCAAAAACTAAGGCTTGCATCCCTCTACGCTGTATAAGGATTATGGAAATACAGCTCTTATTTATGGACAGCTGTGTGAGGAGCTCCACCTTGCTTAAAAGTGCATTTGCTGTAATACAGTGGTTCCTCGCAAGACGAATGCCTCGCAAGAGGGAAAACTCGCAAGAAGAAAGAGTTTTCCGTTTTTCGAGGTGCTTCGCCAGACGAATTTCCCTATGGGCTTGCTTCGCAAGAAGAAAGCCCATAGGGAAATCTCCGGGGACCTCTTTTAAAATGCTGGCGGTCGGGAGCAAAGACTTTCGCCCACCACCGGCCTTCAGAAGAGGTCCTGGACCTCTTCTGAAGGCCGGCGGGGGGCAAAAGTCTTTGCTCCCCCCCCGCCTGCCTTCCCGGGACAGCGGAGACTTCTCCGCTGTCCCAGGGCGATCTTAAAATGCTGGCGGGCGGCAGCGAAGCGATTTTAAAATCGCCCCGGGACAGCAGAGGCTTCGCTGCCGCCTGCCAGCATTTTACAATTGCCCCGGGACAGCGGAGGCTTCGCTGCCGCCCGCCAGCATTTTAAAATCGCCCCGGGACAGCGGAGAAGTCTCCGCTGTCCCGGGGGCTTTTAAAATGCTGGCGGTCGGCAGCAAAGCCCTCTTGTCCCCGGAGCTTGCGGGGCGGGAGGTGGGGAGAAGGGCTTTTCTTCCCACCGCCAGCCTTCAGAACAGCCTTCTGAAGGCTGGCGGTGGGAAGAAAAGCCCTTGTCCCCCCCCCCCCCCAGCCTTCAGAAGAGGTCGGAAGACTGTCCCCGGACCTGGTCTGAAGGCGGTTTCCATAGGAACACATTGATTGATTTTCAATGCATTCCTATGGGAAACCGTGCTTCGCAAGACAAAAAACTCGCAAGAAGAAAAAACTCGCGGAACGAATTAATTTCGTCTTGCGAGGTACCACTGTAATTCGAAGCTTTTCTTTGCTTAACTGCCTATCAGATGCTTCTTCAGCAAAGTGTGAAATAGTCATTTTACTCCCATGGTAATTTATGAGATAAAATGTTAATCAAATTAGTGTCAATTTAGTTTTCAGAGATTTGAGTTTGCTGTGTAAAAGTATCAGAAATTTTTAAAGCTTGACCACTATGGCGTTTAAATTCATGCCTATCTAGCCTTTAAGTTGGACTGTTTTGATTCTTAGAATCAAAGAATCATCATTATTATTATTATTATTTATTAAATTTCTATACTGTCCTATACCCAGAGGTATATTGTTGGAATCCTTTAGTGAAATGTAGCACATGTAAACTGGGATCACAGCTGTAGCTACATCTATAATCTCCTAATGCTCTGCTATGTAATTCAGAGCGTTTTACTCATGTGTGACATTACCACTCACACAGGGATAGCTGCCCATGGGTATGGCTGTTTGCCTCCATATAGACAGCATCCCTCTTGCTATCATATTGATCACTCTCTTAACCATTCTTTAACCTTCTTTGGTGTTAAGCATCTGCAGACTGAGTCAATTCTAACTTTCGTTCCAATTGTCTTCTGTAGATACCTCTGTCCTCTCTAATTTGGTTTAGTCATCTCCCATACATATCACCTCTACAGCAACTGCTTCTAAAAGCCTCCACTGGCTAACTTCTTATGACAATTAACTTCTTCAGACTGCAGCTAGCTCTAAAGAAAAAGTAGTTTTTTCAGGGAGGGGTGCGGGAGGCTCAAATTGCTCTGCAGCTGGAAAAGCAGATGCAGGTGTCTGCAACTCAAGGAGTGCATTGGCTCATAACTGTACACCATTGATAGCTTTGGAAACATAATAATAATAATAATAATTTATTATTTATACCCCGCCCATCTGGCTGGGTTTCCCCAGCCACTCTGGGCGGCTTCCAACTGAATATTAAAAACAGTACAGCATCAAACATTAAAAACTTCCCTAAAGAGGGCTGCCTTCAGATGACTTTTAAAAGTAAAATAGTTGTTTATTGCTTTGACATCTGCTGGGAGGGCGTTCCACAGGGCAGGAGCCACTACCGAGAAGGCCCTCTGCCTGGTTCCCTGTAACCTTACTTCTCGCAATGAGGGAACCGCCAGAAGGCCCTCGGCGCTGGATCTCAGTGTCCGGGCTGAACGATGGGGGTGGAGACGCTCCTTCAGATATACTGGACCAAGGCCGTTTAGGGCTTTAAAGGTCAGCACCAACACTTTGAATTGTGCTCGGAAACGTACTGGGAGCCAATGCAGATCTCTCAGAACTGGTGTTATGTGGTCCCGGCGGCCACTCCCAGTCACCAGTCTAGCGGCCGCATTCTGGATTAATTGCAGTTTCCGGGTCACCTTCAAAGGTAGCCCCACGTAGAGCGCGTTGCAGTAGTCCAAGCGGGAGATAACCAGAGCATGCACCACTCTGGCAAGACAGTCTGCGGGCAGGTAGGGTCTTAGCCTACGTACCAGGTGGAGCTGGTAGACAGCTGCCCTGGACACAGAATTAACCTGTGCCTCCATGGACAGCTGTGAGTCCAAAATGACTCCCAGGCTGCGCACCTGGTCCTTCAGGGGCACAGTTACCCCATTCAGGACCAGGGAATCCCCCACACCTGCCCGCCCCCTGTCCCCCAAAAACAGTACTTCTGTCTTGTCAGGATTCAGCCTCAATCTGTTAGCCGCCATCCATCCTCCAACAGCCTCCAGGCACTCACACAGGACCTTCACCGCCTTCACTGGTTCTGATTTAAAGGAGAGGTAGAGCTGGGTGTCATCTGCATACTGATGAACACCCAGCCCAAACCCCCTGATGATCTCTCCCAGCGGCTTCATATAGATATTAAAAAGCATGGGGGAGAGGACGGAACCCTGAGGCACCCCACAAGTGAGAGCCCAGGGGTCTGAACACTCATCCCCCACCACCACTTTCTGGACACGGCCCAGGAGAAAGGAGCGGAACCACCGTATAACAGTGCCCCCAGCTCCCAGCCCCTCTAGACGGTCCAGAAGGATGTTATGGTCGATGGTGTCAAAGGCCGCTGAGAGATCCAGCAGAACTAGGAAACAGCTCTCACCTTTGTCCCTAGCCCGCCGGAGATCATCAACCAGCGCGACCAAGGCAGTTTCAGTCCCATGGTGAGGCCTGAATCCCGATTGGAAGGGATCCAAATGGTCCGCATCCTCCAGGCGTGCTTGGAGTTGTCTGGCAACCACCCGCTCAATCACCTTGCCCAAGAATGGTAAATTTGAGACTGGGCGATAGTTGGCCAAATTGGCTGGGTCTAAAGATGTTTTTTTAAGAAGCGGTTTAATGACCGCCTCTTTCAGCGGGTCTGGGAAGGCTCCCTCATAGAGGGAAGCATTCACCACCCCGCAGAGCCCATCGCCCAGCCCTTCCCGGCTCGCTTTTATCAGCCAGGATGGGCAAGGATCCAGGAGACAGGTGGTCGGTTTCACTTGTCCAAGCAGCCTGTCCACATCCTCGGAGGTAACAGATTGGAATTGATCCCATGTAACAGGACCAGACAGAACTCTAGCACTCTCCCACCCTGGCCCTGCTCCCACGGTGGAGTCTACCTCCTTCTGAATCTGAGCGACTTTATCTGCAAAAAACTTTGCAAAAGCATTGCAGGAGATCTTGGGGTCCCTACCAGGCCCCGGTGGTGCAGGTGGTTCCGATAGATTGCGAACTACCTGAAAAAGTCTCCTGCTGCTGTTTTCTGCAGATGCAATGGAGGCGGTGAAGAAGGCCCTCTTCGCCGTCGCCATTGCCACTTGGTAGGCTCGACGTTGAGCTCTAGCCCGTGTCCGGTCTGATTCAGAATGAGTTTTCCGCCACCGGCGCTCTAGCCGTCTCAACGATTGTTTCATCACCCTCAGCTCTGGGGAAAACCACGGGGCTGTCCGGGCTCCATGCAATCGGAGAGGGCGCTTCGGAGCCAGACAGTCAATAGCCCTGGTTAACTCCGCATTCCAGCGGGCCACCAGGGAATCAGCTGAAAGGCCATCAACTTGGGATAAAACATCCCCTACCACTCTCTGGAAGCCAATTGGATCCATTAAGTGGCGGGGGCGGACCATCCGAATCGGTCCCACCTCCCTGCAGAGGGGAAGGGTCGCGGAGAAGTCCAGTTGCACCAGGAAGTGATCTGACCATGGCACTTCTTTTGTTTCGCTTTTAGATAATGTCAGATCACCAACATCTGTAGAGGTAAACACCAAGTCTAAGGCATGTCCGCGGCTATGAGTTGGGCCAAACTTATTCAGGGACAGCCCCATGGAGGCCATGCTTTCCACGAAGTCCCGAGCGGCCCCTTGTAAGGTCGTGTCGGCATGGATGTTAAAATCCCCCAGGACAACCAAGCTAGGTGTCTCCAGGAGCATATCCGCCACGACCTGAAGCAGCTCGGGCAGGGAATCCTTGGTGCAGCGGGGAGGTCGGTACACCAATAGGAATCCTGTACTGCCCCTATTGCCCAACTTCCAGAACATGCACTCAGAAAATTGGGTCTTCCCAATAGGACGCCTGTTTAAAACAGCATGTGTTTAAAACAGTTGGTTAAAGCAAATAACCCCACTTTTAAAACTTTAGATTTGTTGAAGATCATAATCTTCAGTCTGAACATGTAGACAATGAATTGTGGGCTAGCATCTAAACAGGTATGGGGTCTTCCACATATTCTTGGAGTAAAAAACTCATCATCCTTGACTACTGGCCATGCTAGTTGGGGCTGATGGGAGCTGGAATGCATCGACATCTGGAAGGACACAGCTTGTCTATCCTCACCTACCCTTCTTTTAAATGAAGTGTGACTATCAGGGCCACTTATCTAATAATGGCAAAGCATCTGGAATCTGGGCCTATCCCCAGTTCAAACAGTAGAACACAGACTACAAAGAGTGAAGTACATACCACAGTCATGGTAAGAATTGGTTGTGTACCCCACCCCCCTATTAAAGATCTCTTTTTACAATATACCGTATTTTTTGCTCTATAAGACTCACTTTTTCCCTCCTAAAAAGCAAGGGGAAGTGTGTGTGCGTCTTATGGAGTGAATGCAGGCTGCGCAGCTATCCCAGAAGCCAGAACAGCAAAAGGGATCGCTGCTTTTGCTGTGCAGCAATCCCTCTTGCTGTTATGGCTTCTGAGATTCAGAATATTTTTTTTCTTGTTTTCCTCCTCCAAAAACTAGGTGCGTCTTGTGGTCTGGGGCGTCTTATAGAGCGAAAAATACGGTATATCACTGCTTGATAATAAATAAGACCATTGCTGTTACCACCTTAGATATGTTTACTTGACAACTCTATATAGTAACAAAAGGCAGGGTGGGGAAACTGTAGCCCTCCAAATAATGATGGTCTGCAACAGGTGTGGGGAACCTTTGACCCACCAGATATTGCTTAACTACAACTTGCATCAGCCCTACCAAGCATGGGTGATGTCCAGGGATGATGGGAGTTGTGGTTCAGCAACCTCTGGAGGGACGAAAGTTCCCCACAATTGGCTATGTTGGCTGGGGATAACTGGAGTTGGAGTTCAACACCATCTGGAAGGTCAAAAGTTTCCCACTCCTGAAGGCTTGTGCCTGATACATACATGAAAGGAAAACCCATTAAATTGTGTTTGGAGTAAGCATTATCAGATCAGGGGCTAGGAAAAGTTTTAAGGCTAGACTGCAATCTGAAACATTTATCATGGCATGAGCTTTTGTAGATCATGTCATATAATTCTCCAGATGTATAAAGCAGGCTGAAAATATGATAGGCGTTCATGTACACCTGAATTGAAGCACACATCCTAATTCAGGCATCCCCAGACTCTGCCCTCCAGCTGTTTTGGGACTACAACTCCCATCATCCCTGGCTAACAGGACCAGTAGTCAGGGATGATGGGAGTTGTAGTCCCAAAACAGCTGGAGGGCAGAGTTTTGGGAAGCCTGTCCTAATTATTGAACATGAAATTAGAATAGGATACATACAGCAAAGCAGAAGAAACACTGCCTACAATCTCTGTTCAAAGCCTGAAATATGATGTCCTTTGAGAGGCAGTATCTAGCCCAGGCTTCCTCAACCTCGGCCCTCCAGATGTTTTGAGACTACAATCATGGGAGTTGTAGGCCAAAAACATCTGGAGGGCTGAAGTTGAGGAAGTCTGACCTAGCGCAAGGTCACTCAGTGAGCTGCATGGCTGGCCCAGAGGGGATTTGAATTCTTGTATCTCCCAGGTGGTTGACACTCTAACGCAGAGTTTTCCAAACTGTGTGTCATGACACATTAGTGTGCCGGCATGAACGCTCCCTGCACTCCTCCTGCAGCTAGAAAGGGGTTAGTTTAACCTCCGGTTTGCTAGTAAAAGGTTACCAGACGTCCCCATTTCCCGGGGACAGTCCCGGATTTACAAACCGGTCCCCATACAAAATCCACTGAGGTTGAAAAGTGTCCCTGGATTCATTGAAAAAAATCTGGTAACCTTAAGTAAAACTGAATTACTGCATCACGAAATGATGCATGTCTAAAAAGTGTGTCACCAACATGAAAAATTTGAAAAACTCTGCTCTAACCGCTATTGTTGTTGGCACTCTACTGCCTCTAGAGACAATTGAGTGCGCCTCTGAGGGCGAAGTCAAAACACTGCATTAACAGCACCAAAGTGACCTCCTTGGGGTACAAGCCTGGGCAGTGTTTGTGGAGTTCCAGGGCTGCCTAGTCGATGACCCCCCCCCCCACCCACTTGGCCTCGCTATGATCCAAAGGAAAGCAGAGCAATACGTTGGGCACCAGCTTGGCTGCAGCAGTTGCCGGATGGAAGTATACAAGGCACCATCCAACCATCTTAGCGACTCCTAAGCCTTGTCTTCTCCTAAATAAATCATGCAAGACGGAGGTTTAGGACTGGAGTTCTCCTTCTCCAAACGGGCTACCTTCGCAGGTTGGTGAGCCCCATCTGCCCCTCGCTTCCCTCTACAGCACATGCAGAAACCACTATACCACACTGTTACAAACACCTCTTCCCCATCCCGACTGGTTTCCCCTCCCCACCCCCCTTTTTCTTTGCACACAGCTCTCATCCCCTCCCCTCCCCATCCCCCACCAAGCGGGATATCGAATCAGACACCTCTCGCTGTAAGAATTTAGCATCTCTGTTTAACTAGCTGGCTGCCAGAAGATATACGCCGGCCTCGGCAGCCACCGGTGGCATCCTTCCAGGACCTGGAACAAACTTCTCCGACGCGATGTTGTAGATCATATACGTTACACACGTGTACACACATACACACGTACACATATATATTCCTTTAACCCCTCCTCCCCCGCCTCCTCGCGATCCGCCTTGAAAGCCGAGCTGCACCGGCTCCTCTCCTCTCTCCCCTTCCCCCCCCCCCCAATTCCCCTCAGGGAGACTCGCCGCTGCCGCCGCCCCCAGCCAGGCCGCCCCCTTACTGTTCATCCTCCGCTCGCTTTCCCCGCGCGTGCCCTCCGGTGGGGAGGGGGGTGTGGGGCGGCGAGGGTCCTCTCTGAAGCGCCAGGGCCCCCCGCCCTCCGCTCCCCGCGCCGAGAACTTGTCAGCGCGCCATGTTGTATCCCCGTCACCCTGGCAACCCCAGAGCGTCAAGCTCCCTCAACCCGGGGGCGCGACCGTGTCAGCCCCGCCCTCGGAGCGGCGCAAGCGCAGTTGCTAACCTCCGCCCTCTCCTATTGACTGCGGCAGCCGCAGGGCGGGCTTCATGGCGGCGGCGGGGCCTCCGAGGGGCGCATGCGCACACCACGGCTGCTCTCCTTTCTGCGCGCACCCTCAGTCGCCTCGCCCTATGAAACCCCACCCACCCCCGCCCCTCGGGCGATCCTTGCACATGCGCAGTCACGGGAGCGCTTAGAACCTTAGCTGAGTCGGAAGGGGCGCCCCAAAGGTCATCTAGTCCAACGCCGCTCGGCAATGCGGGAATCACAATCCATGACAGATGCAACCTCTGCTTTAGAATCATCAAATGAAGGAGAATAAGCTGATCTGGGAGTAAGTTGCCGTCGAACTTCCCAGTACGCATGCTTAAGTTTGAACTGTAAGGGGCACCAGGTAGAATTACTCAATTACACACTTACATGCGGGCAAGTTCCATTGCACTCAGCGAGGCTTACTTCCGAGTAAGCATCTCCTGCTCCATGAAGACACATCTTGAGCATAGTTAAGCAAAGCAAAATGTAGTTCTTCGGGTCTGCATAAAAGGCGGATCTACACGGATCCTCATGGATCCTCCAGTTTTTTAAAAATAATTCCAACAAATGCAGTGTCAAATCACACCTAGAAGGCACGCCTACAAACTGGACTATAAAAAACGTGGATCCAACAATTTGCCGCGCTGCAGCACCATAAAAACATGGATCCGAGGCACGGATCCTCATGAATTCATATGATTTTTATATTGAAACAAAATAAAAACACCATGCTACTGTAGACCACATCTTAGTCGGTAGGAGGAACCAAAAAAATCACGCATCCACTGTTTCGTGGTGCCGCAATGGCGCAAAAACATGGTTAAAAAACACGGATCCTCATGAATCCTCATGATTTTTGCACTAGATCAGCCCAAACTCACTTTCAAATTACACATCATGTCCAGGGGCACAACATCCACCACAGAAATCACGGATCCATGGCTTCCTGGCCATACCATGGCCCAAAAACGTGGTTTTCAAGAACGGATCCTCATGGATCCTCACACTTTTTGCATTGGGCCAACCCAAACTCACCGTCAAATCACACATCATAGCCAGGGGCACAGCCTACACCACAAAAAACTCAGATCCACGCCTGCCTGGCCACGCCCTAGCCCAAAAACGTGGTTCCGAAGCACGGATCCTCATGAATCCTCATGATTTTTGCACAAGATCAACCCAAAGTCACCATCAGATCAAACATCATGGCCATAGGCACAGCATCCACCACAAAAATCACGGATCCACGGCTTCCTGGCGAAACCGTGGCTCAAAAACGTGGTTTTCAAGAACGGATCTTCATGGATCCACACGCTTTCTGCATTGGGCCAACCCAAACTCACCGTCAAATCACATATCATAATAAGGGGCACAGCCTACACCACAAAAAACTCGGATCCACGCCTGCCTGGCCACGCCCTGGCCCAAAAACGTGGTTCCGAAGCACGGATCCTCATGAATCCTCATGATTTTTGCACTAGATCAGCCCAAAGTCACCATCAGATCAAACATCATGGCCAGCAGCACAGCATGCAACACAAAAATCACGTATCCACGGCTTCCTGGCGAAACCGTGGCCCAAAAACTTGGTTCCGAACCACAGATCCTCATGGATCCTCATGCTTTTTGCATCGGGCCACCCCAAACTCACCGACAAATCACACATCATGTCCAGAGGCACAGCCTGCACCACAAAAATCACGGATCCACGGCTTCCTGACCATACCGTGGCCCAAAAACCTGGTTCCAAAGCACGGATCCTCATGGATCCTCACGCTTTCTGCATTGTGCCAACCCAAACTCACCATCAAATCACACATCATTCCCAGGGGCACAGCCTGCACCACAAAAAACTCAGATCCACGGCTTCCTGGCCACTCCAAGGCCCAAAAACGTGGTTCCGAAGCACGGATCCTCATGGATCCTCACGCTTTTTGCATTGGGCCAACCCAAAATCACTGTCAAATCACACATCATATCCAGGGGCACAGCCTGCACCACAAAAATCATGGATCCACGGCTTCCTGGCCATAACGTGGCCCAAAAATGTGGTTTTAAAGCACGGATCTTCATGGATCCTCACGCTTTTTGCATTGGGCCAACCCAAAATCACTGTCAAATCACATATCATAGCCTGGGGCACAGCCTACACCCCAAAAAACTCGGATCCACACCTGCCTGGCCATACCGTGGCCCAAAAACGTGGTTCCGAAGCATGGATCCTCATGGATCCTCCTGATTTTTGCACAAGACCATCCCAAAGTCACTATCAGATCAAACATCATGGCCAGGGGCACAGCATCCACCACAAAAATCACGGATCCACGGCTTCCTGGCCACTCCATGGCCCAAAAACGTGGTTTTGAAGCACGGATCCTCATGGATCCTCACGCTTTTTGCATTGGGCCAACCCAAACTCACCGTCAAATCACACATCATGGCCAGGGGCACAGCCTGCACCACAAAAAACTCGGATCCACGGCTTCCTGGCCATATTGTGGCCCAAAAACGTGGCTCCGAAGCACGGATCCTCATGGATCCTCACGCTTTTTGCATTGGGCCACCCCAAACTCACCATCAAATCACACATCATGTCCAGGGGTACAGTCTGCACCACAAAAGACTAGCATCCACGGTTATCTGGCAACGCCATGGCCCAAAAACGTCGTTTTGAAGGTCGGATCCTCATGGATCCTAACGCTTTTTTCATTGGGCCAACCAAAAATCAACGGCAAATCACACATCATTTCCAGGGGCACAGCCTGCACCAGAAAAATCACGGATCCATGGCTTCCTGGCCACTCCATGGCTCAAAAACATGGTTTTGAAGCACGGATCCTCATGGATCATCACACTTTTTGCATTGGGGAACCCCAAATTCACCCTTCATTCACATATCTTGTACATAACCACAGATCTGACCACAAACATCATGGATCTACTGCTTCATGGCCCTGGCCAGATGCTACCCTGGATATATTGGCCAATTTTTAGGTGGGTGTGCTGGGATGGAGGAAACAGTGTCGGCTGAATCTCTATCCTTTAAAGATGGGCGTCCAATGGCTGGGCCAGAATAATTTCAGTTTGGTTTGCCAGCTCCCAGCTCTTCATGGGGTGCAATAGTCACCTGTAGCTGCCATCAGGAGTCCTGGTGTGATCCTGGATGCTTCTGTCTCTATGGAGACATTGGTCACAAATGTAGCCAAACTGGAATTTTTGAATCTATGTCAGGTTAGGCAATCGGCACTGTACCTGTCCCTTTCCAACCTAGCCATGGTGATCCATGCAGTAGTCACCTGCATACAGTACTAGAGTACTTTAACTTGCTATACACCTGAGCCGGGGAGTGCAGGGTTTAAATATGTGTGTGTGTGTGTGTGTGTGTGAGAGAGAGAGAGAGAGAGAGAGAGAGAGACAGAGAGAGAGAGAGAGAGAGATATGCAGGGCTACCCTTGAGACTGCTCCAGAAACTCCAAATGGTCTAAAATGCAGATGCATGAGTTCTTTCTTGGACTTTGTGGAGAGCCCACATTCAGTTGGTTGTTAATCAGCTGGATTGGCTCCAGGTGGAGTATCAAATCAGGTTCAATGTTTTGGTGCTAATCTTTAAAGCCCTAAACAGTCTGTGACCTTTCTTATCTGTGGGAATTATCTTCCAATACACCCCCATGAGTGTGATGCTCATCTAACAGCAACCTACTGGTGGTCCCTGGCCCAAAACATATCCAGCTGTCCTCAACCAGAGCCAGAGCCTTTTTGGTGGAACACTTTGTCTAATGAGACCAGGGCTCAGTGCAATCTATCTCAGTTCTCTCACTTGTCATGGTGAGTGGGCTTGCACATTCCTATGACCCTTGTGAGTGAAGCCGTTGGGAATCTCGTACTCCCAGCAGGGTCACCCAAGGTGGTAAGGTCAAAGAAAATTAAATATGCTCAGAGTCCTGTAGTGATTTCATGCTCTTTATTGCAGCTTGTAAAACAGTGACTGAATTTCCCCCAAAACCTCAGGCTTTTATATACATTATTTACACAATGAGTCCCGTCTGAATGGCTGGTTCTGCTTCCCTCCTGGAGCCTGATTGGTCTTTCCTGCAAGCCAATCAATTCTTGCATTCTAGGATCCTACTTGCCTATTGTTCTAGGATCCAAGCTTAGTACATAACAGGGAAGGAGCTAGACAAAGAATGAGCCAAGAAGTCCTCAATGGCAGAACAGGCGGGTGATAACAAGCAGTGTGTTACAACGGCTGTGAAGGCGGATGAAGGCTGCATGAGATAGGATCCACCAGTTCGTCGTGACTACTCATGCCATCAGAACAGAGCCCTACTGCGAAGGCTGTGCGTTGGTCAGTGTGCACTGATCTACACACATAAAACAAATTCACGCACAGGCATCTTCCAAAAACCCAACCCAACCCCCCCAAACCCAACCCCCATGGCGATCACTAAATGGCTACAGGGGCAGGAATGTGAAGCCCCTAGTCATGAACCGACACATGGGCGTTCAGTCGTTCTGACTCAAGGAATAAGGCAGTTGAGCAGCTCAGCAGCTGTATCCATGACTGAGCAGCCCTTTTTAGGATCCACTATTCTCACCCCGAAAAGGAGAAGAGGCTGGAAATGGTGCCCTAAACATAGTATGCCTCCCTTTTTCCCTGACTGGATTACCGCGCCCAGGTGGAATCTCTTTTCCCATAGTTTGAATCTATTATTCTGCATCCTAGTCTCTAGAACAGCAGAAAACAAGCTTGCTCCCTCTTCAACATGACATCCCTTCAAATATTTAAACATGGCTATCATGTCACTCCTTAATCTTCTCTTCTCTAGATTAAACAAATCCAGCTCCCTAAGTCTCTCCTCATAGGGCTTGGATTACAGACCTTTTACATTTTGGTCACCCACCTCTGGACATGTTCCAGCTTGACAATATCCTTCTTCAACTGGACACAGTATTTCAGGTGTGGTCTGACCAACCAGAATAGTGTGGTAGCATTCCTTCACTTGATCTAGACACTATACTCCTATTGATGCAGCCCAGAATTGCATTGGCGTTCTTAGCTGCCACATCACACTGTTGACTCATATTCAGCTTGTGGTCAACTAAGACTCCCAGATCCCTTTCACTGGTACTGTTGTCAAGCCAAGTGTCCCCCACCTGTGCATTTCATTTTTTCTATCCAGGTGTAGTACCTTACATTTCTCCCTATTGAACTCCATATTGTTGGTTTTGGCCCAGCTCTCTAGGCTATTCAGGTCATTTTGAATTCTGACCCTGTCCTCTGGTGTATTAGCAACCTGTCAGGGAACTGACATCAGAGACACGGGAGAAGGAGAGGGTCTCAGACTCTGCAGGTGAAGGTCCTAGCACAAGGGGGAGACTCAGCTCGGTGGAAGGGGAAGGAAATACGCGTTACACCAAGAGTCCAGGAGAGCAATGGGAAGAGGAGGTGGAAGGGCTCCGGGATTCTTCCCTGGAAGTCAGTGAAGAGAGCCCAGGCACTCCGCTACCCACGCCCACCCTGCGCAGGAGACTCCCGCGCAATGAGAGGCGGAGACGATTAGGTGTCAAAAAGCTTTTATGATGAGTTTGGCCTGGCCCAATGCGAAAAGCGTAAGGATCCATGAGGATCCGTGCTTCAAAACTACGTTTTTGGGCCACGGTATGGCCAGGAAGCCGTGGATCTCAGTTTTTTGTGGTCCGGGCTGTGCCGCCGGCGATGATGTGTGATTTGATGGTGAATTTGGGCTGATCTAGTGCAAAAAGCGTGAGGATCCATGAGGATCCGTGCTTCAAAACCACGTTTTTGGGCCACGGTATGACCAGGAAGCCGTGGATCCGTGATTTTTGTGGTGCAGGCTGTGCCCATGGCTATGACGTGTGATCTGACGGTGAGTTTGGGTTGGCCCAATGCGAAAAGCGTGAGGATCCATGAGGATCCGTGCTTCAAAACCATGTCTTTGGGCCATGCCGTTGCCAGATAACCGTGGACCTGAGTTTTCTGTGCTGCAGGCTGTGCCCCTGGACATGATGTTTGATATGACAGTGAATTTGGGGTGGCCTAATGCAAAAAGCGATAGGATCTGTGCAGATCCGACCTTCAAAACCACGTTTTTGGGCCATGCCGTTGCCAGATAACCGTGGACCTGAGTTTTCTGTGCTGCAGGCTGTGCCCCTGGACATGATGTTTGATATGACAGTGAATTTGGGGTGGCCTAATGCAAAAAGCGTTAGGATCCGTGCAGATCCGACCTTCAAAACCACGTTTTTGGGCCACGATATGGCCAGGAAGCCGTGGATCCATGATTTTTGTGGTGGATGCTGTGCCCCTGGCCATGATGTTTGATCTGATGGTGACTTTGGGCTGATCTAGTGCAAAAATAATGAGGACCCATGAGGATCCGTGCTTCGAAACCACGTTTTTGGTCCATGGCGTTGCCAGATAACCGTGGATCCGAGTTTTTTGTTGTGTAGGCTGTGCCCCTGGACATGATGTGTGATTTGACGGTGAGTTTAGGGTAGCTCAATGCAAAAAGCGTGAGGATCCATGAGGATCCGTCCTTCAAAACCACATTTTCGGGCCATGGATTTACCAGGAAGTCATGGATCCGTGACTTTTGTGGTGTAGGCTGTGCTCCTGGCTATGATGTGTGATTTGACAGTGAGTTTGGGGTGGTCCAATGCAAAAAGCGTGAAGATCCATGAGGATCCGTGGTCCGGAACCACGTTTTTGGGCCACGGTATGGCCAGGAAGCCGTGGATCCGTGATTTTTGTGGTGGATGCTGTGCCCCTGGCCATGATGTTTGATCTGATAGTGACTTTGGGCTGGTCTTGTGCAAAAATCATGAGGATCCATGAGGATCCATGCTTCGGAACCACGTTTTTGGGCCACGGTATGGCCAGGCAGGTGTGGATCCGAGTTTTTTGGGGTGTAGGCTGTGCCCCAGGCTATGATATGTGATTTGACAGTGATTTTGGGTTGGCCCAATGCAAAAAGCGTGAGGATCCATGAAGATCCGTGCTTTAAAACCACGTTTTTGGGCCATGGAGTGGCCAGGAAGCCGTGGATCCGAGTTTTTTGTGGTGTAAGCTGTGCCCCTGGACATGATGTGTGATTTGACGGTGAGTTTGGGTTGGCCCAATGCAAAAAGCGTGAGGATCCATGAGGATCTGTTCTTGAAAACCATGTTTTTGGGCCACGGTATGGCCAGGAAGCCGTGGATCCGTGATTTCTGTGGTGGATGCTGTGCCCCTGGACATGATGTGTAATTTGACAGTGAGTTTGGGTTGGCCCAATGCAAAAAGCGTGAGGATCCGTGAGGATCCATGCTTCGAAACCACGTTTTTGGGCCATGAAGTGGCCAGGAAGCCGTGGATCCGAGTTTTTTGTGGTGCAGGCTGTGCCCCTGGGAATGATGTGTGATTTGACGGTGAGTTTGGGTTGGCCCAATGCAAAAAGCGTGAGGATCCATGAGGATCCGTGCTTTGGAACCACGTTTTTGGGCCATGAAGTGGCCAGGAAGCCGTGGATCCGAGTTTTTTGTGGTGCAGGCTGTGCCCCTGGGAATGATGTGTGATTTGATGGTGAGTTTGGGTTGGCACAATGCAGAAAGCGTGAGGATCCATGAGGATCCGTGCTTTGGAACCACGTTTTTGGGCCATGGAGTGGCCAGGAAGCCGTGGATCCGAGTTTTTTGTGGTGTAAGCTGTGCCCCTGGACATGATGTGTGATTTGACGGTGAGTTTGGGTTGGCCCAATGCAAAAAGTGTGAGGATCCATGAGGATCCGTGCTTCGGAACCACGTTTTTGGGCCATGGCATTGCCAGATAACCGTGGATCTGAGTTTTTTGTGGTGCAGGCTGTGCCCCTGGGAATGATGTGTGATTTGACGGTGAGTTTGGGTTGGTCCAATGCAAAAAGCGTGAGGATCCATGAGGATCCGTGCTTTGGAACCACTTTTTTGGGCCATGGAGTGGGGAGGAAGCCGTGGATCCGAGTTTTTTGTGGTGTAAGCTGTGCCCCTGGGAATGATGTGTGATTTGACGGTGAGTTTGGGTTGGCCCAATGCAAAAAGTGTGAGGATCCATGAGGATCCGTGCTTCGGAACCACGTTTTTGGGCCATGGCATTGCCAGATAACCGTGGATCCGAGTTTTTTGTGGTGCAGGCTGTGCCCCTGGGAATGATGTGTGATTTGACGGTGAGTTTGGGTTGGTCCAATGCAAAAAGCGTGAGGATCCATGAGGATCCGTGCTTTGGAACCACGTTTTTGGGCCATGGAGTGGCCAGGAAGCCGTGGATCCGAGTTTTTTGTGGTGTAAGCTGTGCCCCTGGACATGATGTGTGATTTGACGGTGAGTTTGGGCTGATCTAGTGCAAAAATCATAAGGATTCATGAGGATCCGTGCTTCGGAACCACGTTTTTGGGCCAGGGCGTGGCCAGGCAGGTGTGGATCCGAGTTTTTTGTGTTGTAGGCTGTGCCCCATACTATGATATGTGATTTGACGGTGAGTTTGGGTTGGCCCGATGCAGAAAGCGTGTGGATCCATGAAGATCCGTTCTTGAAAACCACGTTTTTGGGCCACGGTTTCGCCAGGAAGCCGTGGATGCGTGATTTCTGTGGTGGATGTTGTGCCCCTGGACATGATTTGTAATTTGAAAGTGAGTTTGGGCTGATCTAGTGCAAAAATCATGAGGATCCATGAGGATCCGTGTTTTTTAACCATGTTTTTGCGCCCCTGCGCCCCCCCGAAACAGTGGATGCGTGATTTTTTTGATGCTTTCTACAGAGTAAGACATGGTCTACAGTATCATGGTGGTTTTATTTAATTTGAATGAAAAAATCATATGAATTCACGAGGATCCGTGTAGATCCGCCTTTTACCTTTTTCCTAGTTCTTCTGAAAAGGAGCTATGTTACCAAAACCAACCTCCACCCACTGTCAGAATTATAAAGTAGTTATTTTGGAGTGGGAGTTGACGTGACATGCATTCAAAAAGAAAGAAATAACATGCTAGTTGAGTCGCTCTTGCAAAAGTCGCCACTTCCAGTACAGAACTGGGATTGCAGGGGTGTCATCTTCACTTGCCTGTGAATAACTGCAGCTCGAATACTGTGTCCCAGTTCGCTAGATATCTCTGCAACTGCTCCGCGTAATAAGACAACATAGGATCTGAATAACAGATTTTGAAAATCCAGAATATATCCAGCTCTGAAAATCAACCAGCTGTTACATCGTTTGCTCATAACCCTTTTCTCTAGCTGTTAAAAAAGGCAAAGCATAGTGTTGACTCGTGTAGTCGATGCTCTGTATGTAATAAATAGCCATCAGACAGACATTAAACGAAGCAGCCCTTTTTCATAACCGCAGCTACAATTTTTCACACACTCTCAAATGGATCACTTTTGAACAGCATGCAGATCTGCTTCGTTTTACAGTGAAACACACATTTGTGATTTAAAGAAACGACATGCAACTCCAGAAGCACAGCCATTAATATTTTGTACGAATGCCAATCTTCAAAGTTGAGTCAACGCGTAGCAGAAAGAAAGCGAATGCAAAACGTTTTCCCAGTGGCCGGTTAGCTCAGTTGGTTAGAGCGTGGTGCTAATAACGCCAAGGTCGCGGGTTCGATCCCCGTACGGGCCACGAGGAAGCCTTTTGCTTTTCAATAAAATGTTCGTCCGCCACAAAACAAAACAAACAAATGCTCGATTGCCGTAAAATGTCGCTTAGAAAAAAGCAAATTTGTTCATTTTGCAAAGAGCGAAAAAGGCGACGGTTATGCGATGTTGAAAAACTATTTTCTTTTAATGTTTACGATTTTTAGGAAAAAATGCTTGACTTAAAAATAAATATATCCGTACAGCAACAAAAACAGAAAACTGTGGTTAAGTAAAAACCACCCGGGCTTCATCCTGCGGAAGGGCTGTGCCCATTTCTGTACAGGCATTTCGAACAGATCGCTATGGAGACAAATAAGGCCAGAATACTCATGATTTGTCAATCTATTTAATCTGCTCGGCATTTAGAACCTCGACTTTGGCAATACCTTCCATTTTAATAATAATGATAATAATAATAATGAATTTAAAGCTTCCCCCTTGGATAATGCAAACAAAACACGGCCTCTCCAGGCATAATTAGCCTGCGATTTTATTTATTCCTATCTGCCCGAAATCCAGAATGTGCCCACCGAGTTCGCATCAAGGAGATGAGCAAGCGGAAGAGGGGTTCGAAGAGGAAGCACTAGGACTCCAGGGAAGCGACTAAACGCTTTTGAACCTAATTTGACCCCGCTCGGCTCCCACTGCGACGCTCTAACTCTTGCTCCTCCTCCCCACTCCACCCCTTCGCTGTCGTCACGTACCGCAAACAGCCGAGCCCGATTCCTATTGGCCCGGCGCTCTTTGTTCCTCATGCGCGCGGTAGGGGCGGGGCTTAGGGAGACTTCCAACCGTCTCCCCTGACAGGAGCTACTCGCTAAGATGGCGGCCTCTGAGGCGAGCGGGCTTGTGGACCCGGACTCGGCGCTCGGCCTACAGCAGCCGGGCGAGACCTTGCCCCTTGGGAAGCAAACGGGGAGACCCGTCTCCGGGAGGTCCGCGGGCCGCCGTATCGCCGGGGCTGCGGCATCGCCTCAAGGGCGGGAAGCCTCTTCTCCTGTAGCCCAGGACGACGGCCGCGCGGCTTCTCATCCCCACTTCCCGGCTCGGGGCTTCTGCTCAGCGACTTCCGCCTCGGCTTCGGCGGCCCCGCCGGTGTCCAGTATCCCGCATGACGCGGCGCAGCGGCTGCAGAAGGTGCCCCGTGTCCCCGCCAGGCTGCTGCCGCCCAAGGTATAAGAAATAAGCCTGTGGGGTTTGTGTGGGGATTTTTCGTGAGGGGTGAGGGGGATGGCTGATGCTTAAGTCGTTGTTGTTTAGTCGTGTCCGACTCTTCGTGACCCCATGGACCAGAGCACGCCAGGCACTCCTGTCTTCCACTGCCTCCCGCAGTTTGGTCAGACTCATGCTGGTAGCTTCGAGAACACTGTCCAGCCATCTCGTCCTCTGTCGTCCCCTTCTCCTTGTGCCCTCCAACTTTCCCAACATCAGGGTCTTTTCCAGGGAGTCTTCTCTTCTCATGAGGTGGCCAAAGTATTGGAGCCTCAGCTTCAGGATCTGTCCTTCCAGTGAGCACTCAGGGCTGATTTCCTTAAGAATGGATAGGTTTGATCTTCTTGCAGTCCATGGGACTCCCAAGAGTCTCCTCTAGCACCATAATTCAAAAGCATCAATTCTTCGGCGATCAGCCTTCTTTATGGTCCAGCTCTCACTTCCATACATCACTACTGGGAAAACCATGGCTTTAACTATATGGACCTTAAGTCGTAGAATGGTTAAATCGCTGCTTGTGGGGCAGAGGGCTGCTGCTATTTATTTATTTAATAAATTTATATACCGCTTTTAATCCGAAGATCCCAGAGCAGCTTACAACATAAAAACACAAAATACGTATTATTATTATTATTATAGAGTATTGTTAAGTATTTGGTGTTTTTATGTTGTAAGCCGCTCTGGGATCTTTGGCTGTAGGGTGGTATATACTGTAACTATAATAATAAATTAATATAGGATCACCAAAGTGCTGCTTTACATGGAGGTGAATAGTTTAGTGTCCTCTGATTGACAGAGAGAGCACTGGAAACGTAAGGTGTCTTGGGAGGAAAATAAATTCTGGATCTCCTGTGTACAAGGCAGGCACGCCTTTGAAGCAGTAGATTTACCAGAGAGCAAGGTAAGCAGTGCTTATCCATCACAACCTCGCCTGGGGTGGAGCTTCCCCAAAGTTGTGAACTTCTTTGGGGAACATCACCAAAACTTGCTTAGCTCCGACACCCTCCAGCCCCCCATCATGCCCAGGACACCCTGCCCCCCCTCCTGCCCTCCTCCACTACTGCTTTCTGCCCATTCTAAAGATGCACAAGCATCTGCTCCCTCTGCTGAACTGAGGGGTGCACCATAAAGAAATGAAAGGAGATTCCCAACTTTCACAAATCCTGTCAATTAATTTCCCATGGATGGGATACCAACTGACCAAGCCAGACTTTTACCCAGCAATCTGCTTAACAATAGCAGGTCAGTTAGTTAGCAGTTAAAACCACATGATTTCTCCCCTTCCTGCCCTTGATCTCCTTCAGGTCACTATTAAAAATTTACTCCACTCCCCATAAAACCTTAGCTTTAATCCTTACAACGATATGACCAGTAGATAAACGTGTATAATAGTAGTTTCCGGAGTATGCAAGCTAGAGTTTTTTGGTTTTTTTTTAAGTCAATTGTGCTACAATTCCGACCAATCTTGACTGTGTTTACTTGGATTAAAAGAGACTTTTAAAAACTAGTGTGTCTAGATCAGTTTCATTTTCAAGAATGTATAGAAAACCTTATATGACTTTGTGCTTAAACAAGCTTTATTTTTTCTTACAGTCATTGGAAACCATCTGTGTCCAAGTACAGCCAGAACAGAAAAAAGAGAAAGAAAGATCAGAGCTGTCTCTTGCAGCAATTCAAAGATCAAAAAATGTAACTCTGAATCAGCCACTTGAGAAAAATTCCAGGATTGTAGCACTCAGTGTTATTAACCCACATATTGCTACAGTGCCTAGACCACAGCAATTTTTGTTATATAAATCTTCTGAACCTACCCTTCAGCTGCTTCTGCAGAGACCTTTACATCCTCTTGGACAAGTTTCCTCAGGCAAGATAACACATGAACTACTCAATGGCCTTGCTGTCAATGGACAGAAAAACATATCTGTTGCAATAGCTGCTTCAGATTCACCAAATGTTACTCACACCCCATCTTGTTCAGCAAATTCATTCACAAACCACGAGAAGAAGTACAAATACAGAGCTAAAAAATCTCTAAAAGTGAAAACTCGTTCTGGGCGGATTTCAAGGCCTCCCAAATATAAAGCTAAGGATTACAAATTCATTAAAACTAAAGATTTGGCTGACTGTCACCAGTCTGATTCTGATGACTATGCTGACCTAAGTCTAGAAGATGATGAAGGAGGCGGCAAGGAGAAGGAAGTGTGCTCCTTATTTGGTCCCTTGAACTATGACCTGAAGCCAAAATTGTTTAAATGTCAAAGCTGTGAAAAATCCTACATAGGAAAAGGAGGATTAGCACGGCATTATAAACTTAATCCAGCTCATAGGCTGGAAGAATCTTCACAATCTTCTCCTATAAATAGACAGTTGCTGGAGTGTACTGGGCAGACAAGTTGTGAAAGTGTACATCAGATGCTTTCACCACCACCAATTAGTGCCCCTTTAATAAATGAAATTGGATCAGCTGTAGGCTTGAAAAATAATCTTCCTATAGAGAATAAGCAACAGGTAAGAGGAATATATATATTTCTATTTCAAATTATCCAGGAAATGGTCAGCTAATGCCCTCTGCCTTTCCAGAGCAAGCTGGATCTCCCTTAGCCACTTATCTAAATCCAGTTCATAGCTACAGGAATCTATACAATAGGCTTCACTGAATGGCATTGCTGGGATATTTTAAACAACTGCACTATAGACACTTCTAATTCTAAACGCCAGTAGGTCATTAAAGTTAGACAGGAGAAAAACAGGTTATGCCATTCTTATCCCTACAATATGAAGAGGGAATTAGTCTGGGATAGAGGCTGCTGGTAACGTTTAAGTATTTAATGGACAATCTATTCTAAAGGCAATTTCTAATCAATATTGGGGAAGCATACCATACAAAAAATCCTTTTCATGAATGGCATTTGTCATATGAAAGCAATACAGTATTGTATTGATACATGCATGTCTTAAAAGATCTTCAAATACTGTGAATTATTGGTCATGATTACTGGATAGATAAGGTAACTGGTGTAAAAGTGTTGCTAGTTGTCACATTGCCTTCCTCCTTCTGAATTGCAAAATTCATTTTGAAGCTTCCTTGCAAGGAGCAAGCAAATGAAAACTGCTTACCAGCTGCAGTAATTCCAGAGACACCATTGTTTTGCCTTGTTGCTCTATCAATGCTCCTTACTGTGTCAAAAAGTAGGTAGTCCTTGTTTCTGGAAGTAGACAGGGTTATGTGAAAATAAATCCTAAAACAGCAAAGTTAGCAGCACATGCAAACCATAATGATGTGACATCACGGTGCATTAAAGGTAGGAGAAAAGGAATTTGCAATCTTCCTTGTCTTGAAGTGACATGTGGGAAGTATATGTGCCTTTTAACTCAGTTTTATAGGATAATGTTAGTATAATGATTCCAAACTGAAAAATTAATACATAAAGTCAAAACTGTTTAAAGCATTCTTATGAACATTTTTTAAAGTCTTCTACGTCTACAGAAGATGGAAAGTTAATAGAACATCAAAACACCGATTTATTGTATTTGGGTCCTGGAAGACCCCGACAACCAAGAAGGTGTGGCCGACCAAAGACAGCTGAAAGATCAAGGTATTCTGGAAGATATAGCAGACGCAGTCAGTTCTCTTCAAAGTGTCTTAATAATATGTCAGCAGAGCACCACAGAATATTTAGAAGGAAAGCTAGGCTAAAAGAGGTATGGTTCCTTTTCACAATTGTTCGTGCTCGCTTGTCTAGTGATAGTTTCTCCATTAGGCTACAGTGCTCACAATACAATCTTAAGCATGTTTACTGAGAATTGGGTCTCAATGAGCTCAGTGGGACTTACACCTTGGTAAAAATACTTAGGATTGTGCACCTAGAGAGGCCTGGACATTTCCCTGCTTCTGAACTATCTGGCCCTCTGGATTCACACCAGCCCGTCTCCTCACCCTCCTTGAGTGACTTTGCCTAGCTGCAGATAGGTAGCCGTGTTGGTCTGCCATAGTCAAAACAAAAAAAATTCCTTCCAGTAGCACCTTAAAGACCAACTAAATTAGTTCTTGGTATGAGCTTTCGTGTGCATGCACACTTCTTCAGATATTTGCCTAGCTGGAATGTGTTGTTGTACCTTAATAGTACCTTACTTACTTGAATGGAGAGATATGTGTGTGCATGTGTGTTGAAACCTATGACTTTTGTGTAGTTGGAAAGAGATCCTACAGTACAAAGTAAAAAATCTTAACCACTTTTGCCAGCCGCCCTTGCCACCATTGGTGCATGGCTTCAAGAACGTTGCTCATGAGGAAATGCTGCTCCAGGATTGACAAAGGTTCCCCATCCCTTAGTTAGACTCATCCATTTAAAATGTTTTGATAACTTGAAATGGTGTCTCAGTTGGGCAACACACATTCCTGAAATTATTTTTGATATAAGTATAAAATGGGGAGATGGCTGGTGCTATCTTATAAGAACTATCCTTTTCTCTTCAAGCAGGAGGAAATGTTTCTAAGGGTGCCTGCTGCTTCATCTAAGAGGAAGCATGCTTTTCTCATCAAAGCTATTTATACAAATGTGACCATTTATGCAGATTCAACCATTTAAAACTCCTACAACTTATTTAGTTATCTGGTGAAAGACTTACTATTTTTTCTTTCAGAATCTGCCAGCGAAGATTCTACTTGGTAGCTAGCCTTTCATGTAGTAAATGAGGCTTTGGAAAGGCTCTCTTGAAAACTTGGATAAAGTGTCTGCCCATGGCAAAATAATCCAATTGTGTGTGCTTCACACAAGTTGTACAGGTTTTCTGCATTAGTTTTGATCATCTCCATGCAGGAAGAATGTTGTGTGAGGTGGCCCCTAGATATAACTGCTGGGATTTAAAAATTGAATTTATTCTGGCAATGACTCTAGGAACTGTCTCATAACATTGACACTTCTCAGTGATTTATCTGTTTTCTATAATAAATTGCTCAGATATCATGCATTTTTCTTTGTTCATTTCCATGTATTTAGACTTGGCGTTTTAGCGATTTGACTTTATGGCTTCTCTAAAGAAATTATTATGGTCTTTAATAGCTGATTCAGCAATGTGCCAATGAAGATTTTATGGAGCTGGCTCTTCCACGCTTTACAACACTTGTTACTGTATCTGAATTCCTATTGATGAAGGTAAGATACAACTTGCAAACTTAGTGTAAATGCACAAAATAAATGAATAATAAATACTATCTGCAAATGTGCATTTAATTTCCTATAGTCAAACTCATGCAGGTTTGAACAAAAATTGGATGAAACCAGATTAACCAGGAGGAGTACAAGGAATTACATGGTGGAAGATTGAAGAAGTGGGACACATCACTTTCCTTACCCTATTTGAAGTTACAGTTTAGGGGAAAGTCAACAATTTTTTCACTCTTTATGGAAATATAGATTAGTACAGTAAGTTATTACAGTGAGATATTTTTCTCATAACAGGTAGATAGGAGTTATGGTTCTTAACATAATCTTTCTGGACCTTGAACCACAGCCTCTGTTGTCTACTTTTCTTAACTCCACAGTCCCTACTTCTCCAGACTCTGTTTAACATAAGATCAACGACAACTGGATGGACTGACAGCTCTGATCCAAACCAATGTGCTCACAATAGGGGACTTGCTGGAGATGTTCAAATAGTACTTTCTGCCTTTAATCACCTGTCACTTGTTTGTTTTATAATAGGCTTGAATGATACTTATAGCACGTGATTGTGAATTTGCTCATATTCATGTAGCTTTTGTTACTAAACAGGTAGAAAAAAATTATCCAACCAAAGCACTTTTTCCAGAAGTATACCGGGAATTTGAAGAGCTGCACACTATAGTAAAGAAAATGTGCCAAGACTATTTGAGTACTCCTGAATTAAACAACCCTCTGGCAATAAAAAACCCAAAGGTATGTTGGGTAGTTCTGTGTGTGGCTGTGAAACAAGATCCAGTAGCTAAACTGAGTGCAGCAGGTGAAACTGAACACATTTTCTTTAAAAGGAGGAGTGTGAAGATAAATAGCAAATACTGAAGATAAGCAGAAATTAAGTACATCTTATTTTATATTTGCGCTTCTATCTTTTGCTTTTAGGCCTACTTGCTAAGATCAAATATAGTACCTTGGAGTAAAAAACTATCACCACAATAGTTAAATAACTTTCCGCTAAAGCAGCTTTTAGGGACGCGGGTGGCGCTGTGGGTTAAACGACAGAGCCTAGGACTTGCCGATCAGAAGGTTGGCGGTTCGAATCCCCATGATGGGGCGAGCTCCCGTTGCTTGGTCCCTGGTCCTGCCAACCTAGCAGTTCGAAAGCAAGTAGATAAATAGGTACCGCTCCGGCGGGAAGGTAAACAGCGTTTCCGTGTGCTGCTCTGGTTCACCAGAAGCGGCTTAGTCATGCTGGCCACATGACCCGGAAGCTGTATGCTGGCTCCCTCGGCCAATAAAGCGAGATGAGCGCCGCAACCCCAGAGTCGGTCATGACTGGACCTAATGGTCAGGGGTCCCTTTACCTTTAAAGCAGCTTTATTTACAAACATGATACTCAAAATATTAACAAAGAAGACTTGGTAAGGTCTAATAAAACCATCCTCAAAATAATGAAAGCAGGTACATCCCCTGCTGACTTAACGCCTGTAAATAAGAATTTTGAAATAATGAAATTTACTGTGAATAAATTGTGTATTACTGGTCTAGGACAAAAATATTGTGTCTCATCTTTCATAGGTGGCTGAATCTCTAGGAATTATAGGCAGTGATCTTGAAATGCAAATGGTTCAAACAATAGAATCTTCACCCGAGTGTATTAAAATTGCTGATGCATGTGTATGTACAGAGATTCTGGGACAGAAACGAGTGACTGAGGTATAAAATAGGTGAATTCTGCCACATCAATAATACTGTACAAACCTTGTAGCATATTTAATTTTTCTTGTGCTTTTTTGCTTGTATGTGTCTTGCTGAAAATAAGCTGTTGCATATTTCATCTTCCATACAAAATTGGTCTTTATATAATAAAGCAAACCATACTTTTTTGGCATAAGTTCATTCACTTGGATTCTTGTGTGGCACAAAGTGCTGCCAAATGAACAGAGCTTTTTAAAATATTGGAATAATTTTAAAAAGTTGATGTTTGATAAATAGGCTGGTAAGTTTATTTTCTCTCTCAACAGGGTTCAGATGAAATGTTGCCATTTGCAAAAAAGATCAGAGCTGAAAATTTGTTAGAAAGTGTGACTATCAGTTCAAGTCAAGGTGAAATAAAGGAAAGAAGTCCTGCATATGAAGGTAGTGGTATGTGAATTCTAATATCTCCACTCTCTCCTGAAGATAAAATTACGTGCAAATAGCTAGGAAGCTGAAAGAGTACAATGACCCTTTAAACTAGTGGTATAAGTCTAAAAATAATGTTGAGTAGGGAGAGGGAGAAAGGAAACTTAGCTAAAAATTTGCTGTATCCTTCACACTTGCATTCTCCTTAAGGTACTTAATGTATAGGTTTTCCAAAAGTTGTTTTTTTTCTTTATTGGTGATTTGAATCCAGATTTCACTAAATGAATGTCAATACTGCTGTTTTAGAAACATGAGCTTAAAGCCCCATGGGCATACAAAACTAACTATACCTTTGTTTAGCTCTCAACCTATATTGGAAGGAAATGTGAGTTAATGCAAGTATTTATTAGTAGTAAATACTCCACCACCTGGCTACTTTCAGGGATAAATGTTAACACTGCCAAGCAGATTTTTTTAAAAAATCTGTTGCCAAAGTAGAAGCTGTTTGTTTATTCTATTATACTACTTAATGCTTAATATTATACTTAAACAGCTTAATTTTTAATATGGGTAGCATATACAGTGGTACCTCGCAAGACGAACGCCTCGCAAGACGGAAAACCCGCTAGACGAAAGGGTTTTCCGTTTTGGAGGCGCTTCGCAAAACGAATTTCCCTATGGGCTTGCTTCGCAAGACGACAGCCCATAGGGAAATCTCCGGGACAGCGGGGAAGCGCAGCGCGTCTTCCCCACTGTCCTCGGACCTCCTCCGAAGCCTGGCGGCAAGGCGGGGACACCTCCTCCCGCCGCCGCCGGGCTTCGGAACGATGCCCCGATGCTGGGCGGTGGGGCGGGAACCTCTCCCCCCGCCGCACGGCATCGGGACGATGCCCCGATGCCGGGCGGCGGGCGGGAACCTCACACCCCCGCCGCTCGGCATCAGGACGATGCCCCGATGCCGGGCGGCGGGGCGGGAACCTCTCACCCCGCCGCCCGGCATCGGGACGATGCCCCGAAGCCGGGCCGCGAAGCCTGGGCGCGCTGATCTCAGTGCGCGCAGGCTTCGGCATGCCGGCAACTCTCCGCAAGCAGCGGCAGAGCGCTGCTTTTGAAGGCAGGCGGGGGGGGGGAGTGAAAGTCTTTGTCCCCCCTGCCTGCCTTTAAAAGCCCTCCAGGGAGAGCGGAGAAACGCGCTGCGTTTTTCCGCTCTCCCGGGAAGGCAGGCGTGGGGAGCAAAGACTTTTGCCCCCCGCTGGCCTTCAGAAGAGGTCCAGGACCTCTTCTGAAGGCTGGCGGGGGGCAAAAGTCTTTGTCCCCCCTGCCTGCCTTCCCAGGGGCTTTTAAATCGCCCCGGACAGCGGAGAAGTCCTCCGCTGTCCCGGGGCGATTTTAAAATGCCGCCCGCCAGCATTTTAAGATCGCCCCGGACAGCGGAGAAGCCCTCCTTCAGAAGAGGTCGGGGGACAGACTGTCTGAAGTCGGTTTCCCTAGGAACGCATTAATTGATTTTCAATGCATTCCTATGGGAAACCGTGCATCGCAAGACGAAAAACTCGCAAGGAGAAAAAACTTGCGGAACGAATTAATTTCATCTTGCGAGGCACCACTGTACCACAATCGGGTGGTATATAATTTTTATGAAATAAATAGTTTATAAAACACTTGCCTTTTTGTCTGTTTTGAAAAGCATGCATGTAAACTGAAGTTTTGTGTTTTTTAACTTGATTTTTTTTAGGTTTCCCCCCAGAACAGAACTGCGGAGCAAACATTTGCACCGGAAATACATTACACCAAAAGGAGCGCCACAAATCACATGAACTAGAAGCTTCAAATGAGATTGCAGATACAGATCAGTTCCTGCAAGGGAAGGCTGAGATCTTACAACCTTCAAGTGTATCAGGGTTGGATTGTTCAGGCTACCTGTTCTCACGGAGTGAAAGGTTGCCACTTGCCAGTTCAGAAAGTTCACAAGAAAAGATGGTGGCTGCGTACTCTGGTTGTAATGCAGCAAACGGACTAAGTGTGTTTGAGATTTGTAACTCCACAGCATCAAAAAAAGCTAATCAAAATCCTTCCTTGTTAGTGCATGAAGAAAGCAATCATAATGAAAAATATCAAGAATCTCAGGAAGAAGCGAGGATTTTGTCATTAATAGATTGTGAACATCCTAGGGTATCTGATTAAGCAAAATCTTCCCAAATTAGTAACATGGCAGTAGCTAATCCACTTAGGTCTCAATGAGATAGCGTTTCTATATGATCTTAGAAAACTCATTGACAATCGATTAAAAAGATGACTGGATGAGCTAGAAACTCTTCTCTAGGGATATGAAATAGTTCAGGCTTTGCCTCATCCTGGTGCTGCTGTCTTTTTCAACCAGTGTTGTAACCAAATTGATGATCCTGATATGCACTTACACATTCAAGTTCTTTGGAAAGTACAGAGGCTCTTTTAACAACATTGTTCACACAGAGAACTTGCTCGGAGTAAAGCCATTATGAAAATATATGGGGTTTTTTTTAAAAAAAAACAATTTCTTAAAATGTGCATTTTTGTTATTAAATCTTAATTTTCTGCTGCTTGTGAGCTTTGTGCAATTACAACTAACATGACTGAAGAGTAACTAGAATTCCAAGTAAACTGCACTGTTTACCAAACTGATCTGTTTTTTGGACACAACTTATTACCAAAATTACGCTGCTATTTGATTATAAACGGTAAGATCAAGAACCAGCTCATTGGTAAGAATCTTTTTATAAAATTGAGAATCTGTGCAAACAAAGGTAATGGCATTCAGTGCTGGATATCAAACTGTAACTGATGGTTTATCTAGTTCAAATTAAAGGTACTACATATACTATCCTTGACACCTTGGGTGTGTCAGGTCATTTTGATGTTTTGAACACAGCAGCTGCTCTAAAGCTGCTAAGCATAGAGAGATTGTATTGCAGTCAGTTACAAAGTGAAAGCTTCAGTCTGGTAAGTAGGTCACTTTCATATTTAGATATTATTATCTGGAAGAGTGGGCCTTCATGTCCCAGAGATGAATCCAATCCCCCAACATACAGACTTCAGTCACAGACCTCAACGAGGCTGTTCAGATTTAGATACTTTCCCAGAGTAGCGGCAATTCTAAAAAGCATATGCCTCTAGGCACAACCTGAGCTGAAATGGTAATGTAGCATTTGCCTAATGTTAACAATTTTCTGTTCACTAAGGTAGAAATGCAAAAAGTGCCTAATAGCCATTGGTGCCTGAAAAAAATGGGCCTGGCAGCTAGGATTCTGAGAAGGGCAGGAGGCTGTTAGTGCTTTGCCCCTTGTATATGTTTCCTGAAATCCCCAGTGCTTTCTGTGCTGTCATGGCCTAGCAACAGAGGCAAGGATGGGCCTTTATGGGATTTACATATTGGCCTCGTAATCAAAGGCATGTGTTAACTTTTCTCATAGCCCTGGTGAAAGATCCAGCTACAGTCATATTTAGATTATAAATGAGGAGAGAGTGCTGGTGCACTCAGGTACTCCTAGCAGGCTTTCCACAGGCATATAGTTGGCCATTGAGAACAGTATGCTTGACTGGATAGACCATTGGCCTACTCTAGCAGGTTCCTCTTACACTCATGGTGTGAAAGTTCAGACTTTAAAACAAAAGAAAAAGGAGTTCCACTGGATATTGAAATCTGTGAAAGCAGATTTTTAGAGATCCTAAAGTTAATCAGAAGACAGGAGTGCCTGGCGTGCTCTGGTCCATGGGGTCACGAAGAGTCGGACACGACTAAACGGCTAAACAACAACAAAGTTAATCAAGCTCTGTTTTAGAATTGTTTTGATTCTATTATTTTACAAAATTTATATAAATCTGGATGGTACTAAAACCTCTTAAGTGGTTTTGTTTGTTGTAATCCCAATATAGGACCTGCTAGGTAGATACAATCTTACAAAATAAAACAGACTTTATTAAAAAGTTGGAACTATACAAAAATAAACACAATGCAATTTATATAATGTATTAGCAGTGCAGTTCAAGGCAAATGCAACTTTATAAAGTAGGAAAGGTTAGACCAGCCTGTGTCCTGTTTCCAATAACATGCTTTCTAGTAATACTTGGCTGGTATTCTCAATGTAGGGCTGGTATAACCATGAGGACAAGTAGGCCATCAGGAGATCTTGGTCAGCGGTATGAGCAATCTCTTGCACAATAGTTTGCTTGAGTTTTAGTTCCTTTGAGTACATGTTGAGGAGCTTTCCAGAAACTTCATCTGAAACAGAAAAATTAAATCAAGAAGTAGCTCTGGAAAGACATAGGCATTCCGAATATGGCTTAGGACAGCAAATGAAGAAAAGAACGTGCACTAACTTTGTCCCCACCCTCCCCTCAATTAGATGCTGTGTTTCCTAGCAACTGTCTGCAGTGGGAAAACATCATGTACCCCTGTGCACTTTGAAAGCCTGATATATTTTTTCAGGGTTTCAAAATGCATAGATGCAGCCATGATTCCAGGAGGCTTCTCTGCTGCAGACGGTTTGATAGGGAACACATGGCGAATGTGGTACAGCTACCACACCCTCAGAGTGCATACTCTCATATGTATTAACGAAGCCATAATTCAGAATGCCTGAGTAGTGCTCAGATTTTGCTTCATATTACAAATGCTGAACATACTACATTGCTAGCTAGATTGCTTGCCTATAGTTTTTAAGCTTTAGAATTAGTTAACTCATCTTCCATCCCTCAAGTTCCATATTTCTCCTGCTGTGCAATTTTTAAAAAGCTTATCTCGTTTCAACATACGGAATTCTAGGTATTGATGTGGGTTGATGATGTGGAGCATTCTCTCCTGAGAGCTATAGTTGCCTTGCAAATTTGCAATTCAAGCAATATAAGCTAAATTTAATTTCTTTAGCTCACAGTATTTCACTCTCATTTTCTCATATATATATATATATACACACACACACACACACACACACACAAAAATATACTTCAGCAGAAAGAAATAGCAGTATCTCAGAAAAGAAGAATTTACTTACAGAAGTAAGGAATGGGCCATGTGTGAAAGAATGGTGTCTTCTGATCTCCATGATATGCTTCTAAGTCGCAGATCCCTTTAGTAGTTGAACATAGTTTTTCCATTTTCTGTTGTATTTTTGCCTAACAAAGTTTTAAGTGTCTGTGTAAGAAGCTAATATTTTGTAACCAACAGTACAATCCTAACCATGTCTATTCAGAAGTCACATTGAATTTTATGTTGGAACTGCCCTGAAATCTTCAGACGAAGAGCGATATACAAATTTAATAAGCAATAATAATTACAGTAATAAATACCATATTTATGTGAATCTAATGCACCTTCAAATCTAATGTGCACCTCAGTTTTCAAGACCTTAAAACCAAAAAAAGTACAGTAGTACCTCGGGTTAAGAACTTTACCTCAGGATGAGAACAGAAATTACGCTGCAGCAGCAGCAGGAGGCCCCATTAGCTATAGTGGTACCTCAGGTTAAGAACGGACCTCCGGAATGTATTAAGTTCGTAACCAGAGATACCACTGTATTTGCTATGTCTGTGTTTTTCAAGCTTGCAATTGAATCTAATGCACCATCAAATCTAATGCACACTCTAATTTCCATGACATAATTGGGCCAAAATGGTACACATTACATACGTGTAAATAATGTAATAATAACAATAAATGTGTTTTTGTCCTGAAGTGGCAATCCTAGTCCCACCTACCTGGCCTAACCTCAACTGAATTCAATGTGACTTGTTTCTGAGTACACATGAATATGACTGCAGCTTAACATATGTTCTATCTGTGTAGGCTACTCAATCCCTACTTTCAGAAACTTCACAACCAGGGAACTTTTATTACAAAGACTGGATAACTGGATTAGAGACAAATCACTAATTAAAGTATTCAGTCAGTACTGGACTAAAATTAATAGTTCTCAAAGGGCATTTTTCACAACAAAACATTAAGAACAGCTTCAGTTCTCCCTTCTGAATGTTTTGCACAGAAGAGATTCATTTTTCATTTGGTTGATTGCTCCATTAGGTAGATTTGCATATAATTCTTATACCCTCTCTTGTGAAGGGATGTTGTCTTGAATATTCATGGAAAACATTGTTGAAAAGAAGACCTCTAGATCTCCCACCAGTGGCTATGGCCTCTCCCTCTCCACAACAAGGGTTCAGAAACTGTCCAGGAGTTTCATTTAGGTGGTCTGCAATGTGTCCATAAAAATACAGTTAAAAGTCACACAGCATCTAGCAGTGTGTGTTATGATTGCTACAACTTGCAGAAAAATCTCTTAACTGGTCCCCTGGGCTGGGGAAAGCTTTGGGAACCACTGATCTATAGGAGGATGGTGGAAACAGAAAAATGCAGTGGGGGTCTTAATAAGAGAAATAGCGTACCATGTTTTCAAAAGTATCAAGTAGTTCTGTACAGCACTCCTCCAATTCTACATTGTAGTCAACTGGTCGTCTTCCGGACTCTGAAGCAATATTATCATGTTCTATTTCCAACTTGCCGTCTTTGCACCTAAAGAAAAATATCATTCACTGTACATAATAGAAGCTCTGTTCCTCTGACAACCCCTACCCCTTGTTGCCTATAATATATAGGGTCAACTGTAGTCAGTGCATAATGCAAGGTAAATTGTTACATTCATATCATGCAGATTTTAAAAAGTGATGGCCTAAGGTAATAAATTTGCACTGGAACCATCGACAAGATCTTTCAATATACTTACTCTGCAGAAATTTTGATGTTCACGATTTTGGTGGCAGTGGTAAATCCCTTATTATTCAGAGTTTCCCACTTCATCATTAAATTATGCCAGTCTGCTGCATTATCTTTAATTTTTCTTGCACTGATGGATAATACAGGTGTCTTGGGAGTTGAGCCTTTGGCTAATCAAAAACACAACAATAAAACCCTTTAAATAGGAAGAGGGAAAATATCTATGTGAGACATTTTAGACTGCTGGCGACATTTTTTTTATAATGTAATAAAATAAAATAACAACCCTATTCTTATTGTTTTGTGAAGTTTCAGCCTCTATCTTCATCTGGCTCTTTGCTTCAAACCTTCAATAAGAGGTTTTATTTCACTGATAGAAAACCGACAGGTCTCTGCCCACTGCAACACTCTGCGCCTGCCCATTGCCCATCACCCAAACATGTGAAGATGACCACCCAACCCAAGCGGGAGCCGGGATTGTAGTAGCATCGCAGGATCATCTCACTTCCTTCGCAACCCCACAACCAGTTCCCAAAATTCACCCTTCTCCCTGCTTCCGTTCAGAAACAGCCTCTCTCAACTCCCGCCACGGCTGCCTCACAACATATCCAGTGCTGGATTTACCCATAAGCTAAACAAGCTATAGCTTAGGGCCCCTGGGGGCCGCCAAAAAATTTAAAGGAAAAAAACCTGGATGTACATTTCCAAAATATAAGATAAACAAATAAAATAAAACCTACACACAGCAACAGTGTTTTGTGTTGTGTAGGCTCCAAGGATGGGCCCCGCCTGCTAGCCTGCTCCCTAAAATATCACTGGTTTGCTCATTTCTATATATAGGGTGCCTACATTCTGCATGTGCAAATGGCTTTAGATCCCTATTAGGTTCATAAATTACTATATAGCATATATTCAACACAAAAAAGCGACCATTTGTTGTTGACAAAAGACAGCTAGACATATAAAGGGCCCCATTACCTTCAGTAGCTTAGGGCCTCATCAAACCTAAACCCGGCCCTGAACTTATAGTTCTGAAGTCGGAGGCCAACCCTGCCTCCAGTGGCGGGGAGTTCCACCGTCCCGCCACCCTTTCATCTTCAGCTCCATCGCACGCCGCCCCCCCCCCATCCCAGTCCTGGTACAGTATTACTTGAGAGCGAGGAAAAAACTGCTGGGTTGTGGCGACCCCCTCCCCATGCGCCTTTCTCCAGCAACCGCTTTCCCCGGGGCCTCCTTCGCTGAAGGAGGTGCAGGCCGCGCTCCCGCCCGCTGCCTGGGGAAGAAGCGCTTACCGGCCATCTCCGCCGCCACCCGAGGCCGAGGCCGCTCCCTCCCCTCGGAAGTGCGCTCACGTCCGGCTCCGCCCAGCTCCGCCGCCCAGCGCTGGAGACCCAGCGCCGCTGGGCCTGGGGGCGACGCGGGAGCTCAGGCCCCGGCCGTGGCCCCTGCTGAGGTGAGGAGGGCAGCCTAGCGCGGCGGGGAGGCGGGGTGGGAGCCTCCTGGCTGGGCGGCCCTCTCTTCTTCCCTTCCCTGGCTGCAGGAGGCGATAAGAAGGACGCTCACCGTCCGGAGAACCCCCTTTTTACGCATTCCTTCCCGGGTTTCCCTCGAGAGACCTGGCGCTGGAAACACGTGTCGAGGCTCCGTCCTGACGAGCCCTGGGCGGTTGGTCGGCTTCTCTGCCCGCCAAGGCGCGCACAGAGAATGAGGCTTGCCTTGAGCATCTCTTGCGGGGGTGAAGCGGGGGCGCATGTTTGGGAACCGCCGTGTGCTAGGTTTGTTTACCTTCTTTAGTATAGTATTTCGGCCGCCTGTCTGCCTGCCTGTAATCTTGTTTGGTTCATGCTTCAGGTGGGGTGGTTGGGCTTCCCAACAGTGCTGATTATTACTCTATCGATTAATGGGATCATTTAATTCTGCTCTCTTTTATCACTTATGGGTTAGAATTGTCACTCTGCATTGAGGAGGAAGGACAAAAATCCACCCAGAAGTTTTCCCTTCTCCCATTAGTCTTGTCTTGTCTGTCTTTCTTTCTTTCTTTCTTTCTTTCTTTCTTTCTTTCTTTCTTTCTTTCTTTCTGATTTGTGCTTTCCTCTTCATGCCCTTCTTAGCAAAACAAATAATACAACTTCTAGACGGCATTAAAATGGGGGTCGGTGGGAATGCTATCTCTTTAAGCAACTCCTCTCACTGCTGCACAGTTTGCAGAGTTAATATTGCAGCACCCACCCTTAACAGCTCCTGGGTTCCTGAAATGAAAACATATTCCGAGAAGCTTTTCCATCCTAAATATCTGTAGCTAGGAAAGTGGCAAGGATCCTGATACTTGAGCTGTGCATTTACTAATTCTGCAAGCTGCAGATGTTGGCACAGCTACCTTGTAGCCCAGTGTACTTCGGTTATTTACTTTTTTCACTGTTCTGCCTGATGCCTGTTGAATTCTTCCTTGGACAAATCATTTATTTGTTACAAATGTATGCTTTTGAAAAAGGTAGCTCCCCTGGGACCTGGTTTTATGTTCGTTTAAAAAGCAAAACAGTTGATGCTGTCCCTTCAAAGTGATTTAATGGTTTCATTATTTGAGCTTATGTTACTTCAACAGGAGGATAACACACATTGTTTTCCAAAATTGTCGTCTGCAACAAAGATGTATCCTGCCTTAGGGTCGTGGACTGAATGTGATGAACTGGCTGCTTAAAGCCATAGGATTCTTCGATGGAAGACTAGTAGAGTGAGTGCACCATAACCCTTGGTTTTGACATGAAATTTAATATTCTGTTTTGAAAAAAGTACCGGTATCCGAAATTTATTGTAACCTTAGCTCACGAAATAGAAGTTCCCTAAAAACTCTTAAGCGCACTGTGTTAGCAGAGCTTAAGCAATCCAGAGGGCTGTCACATGAGAACTGGGTGTGGAAAATTAGCAAGACATTCACTTTGACCTTTAATGGTGCCTAATTCCAATGCTGGTTCTTCCCTGTGCGTACATAGGCAGGTAAATGACAGCTGGCCACCCCATGTTCAGTGATGAACTGCATTTGGGTTGTACATAATTTTCTACACTTAAGGCAACTTTATAATGTATGAGGAGGTCTTCAATGCATATTTAGATGTCAGTAGTAGGAGTAAATCATATGACCCAATGCAAGAGGGATGCCAGGATTTAACTAGACTTCCCCCCCCCCCTTCTCCACTATTAGCAAGGGACAATATTTATTTGGAATTTTTACTTTCATTTTATCTCAGAAGTGCCTTTCGAAAGAATACTAGTTTGCTCAGCTTCTTTTACTTGTATGTGTGGCTTTTACTTGTTATGGTCTTGAGTGCTTGCATAGACATTAATTCTGCATAATTTCCTGTGGTGGCAGAGATGGAAGCATTGGCATTGGCTTGAATGGACAGGATTGCTGATCTAGCACATAGTGGCTATCTTTGCATGTTGTGGCAAGCCATAGTTAATGGTTTTCTGTCAGCAACACACGTGACTTCCACATCACTCCTCCCCAAGCATGACTGGGAGGAACAAACCATGATCCCTGACTTACCGCATTTTTTGCCCTATAGGACGCACCGTCCCATAAGGCGCACCTATTTTTTTGGGGGGGGAAATAAAGGGGGGAAAATTATTTCCCCCCCAGGCGCGGGGCTGGGGCGGGGGAAGCTCGAGCTTCCCCCGACCCCAGCCCCCAAACAGGCAGCTCTCTGTAAGCCGTGGGAGCGCTCCCGCTGCTTGCTGAGAGGTCCGCGAAGCCTGGACGCGCTGAGCTGAGCGCGGGCAGGCTTCGGCATGCAAGCAACTCTCCGCAAGCAGCAGGAGCGCTCCCGCTGCTTGCGGAGAGGTCCGCGAAGCCTGGATGCACTGAGTTCAGCGCGCGCAGGCTTCAGCATGCAGGCAACTCTCCGCAAGCAGCGAGAGCCCAGCGCTGGGTTCCCGTTGCTTGCGGAGAGGTGTGCGAAGCCTGGAGAGCGTGAGGGGTCCATGTGCACTGACCCCTCTCGCTCTCCAGGCTTCAGCGAAAGCCTGCATTCGCCCCATAGGACGCACACACATTTCCCCTTCATTTTTGGAGGGGGGAAAGTGCATCCTATAGGGCGAAAAATATGGTAGTGTTACATCCAAGCTGAGTACCATGGTTTGTTTTGCTCCAAATAAACCATGATGTGAAACCAAGGGTTGTTCTTGACTTACCATTCGGTGTGGGGATGGGGAAGAGATTTGGCACTAACATTAAGATTCACTGTTACACTGTTACATCTTTGGATCAGCCTCTTAGAGAGTATTTTTGTTTTTAAACTGTGTGGGTTTTATAAATAGGACCCAGGGCACAGAGGGAATCATGAATTTTGCATTCTGTGGGAACATTCCCCAATTGTAGTGATGTTAAATCAGGGGTCGGCAAAGTTTTTGTGGCTTGGGCTGGTTCACTGTCCTGCAGACGCCGTAGTGGGCCGGGGCACGCACACATGCATGCATGCGCAAACACTATTTGCAGCTTCCCATTGGCTTCAGGAGCTTCCTGCAGCCAATGGGAAGCCAGCCAGCATCACGGAAGGCAGTCCCCGCTCTGCTCTGTGCCAGCTTAGCGTGGCGCATGGGAGCCGACTGAGCAGGCAGTGGGGGTCCATGGGCCGGTTAAATGACTCCTTTAGGTTGCCGACCCCTGTGTTAAATGAAAGACAGGAATCTTGTGCATCAATTCACACTGCTATTCGCTGTCCGAGAGCTTGGTTCTGGAGGAGAAGAGGGAAGCTGGGTAAAATGCATGTCTCTCATCCCTAGCTTATTGAAGCAAAGCTCCTTTGTAAACCACAGTTCGAAGTTGGCTTATTTCTGCAAACTATTGTTAAGGCTAACCACAGTTGGTCTGGCTTTGAATGTAACTGAACCGCAGTTAATGGAAGTGAATTTCTTTCTACAAAATATTGAGGACACCAGTTGGCTTTCATCAGTTTTGGGAGACAGTGGAAGAGTGTTGGAACATTTGCAACTAATTGCTTTGTGTTCTCCTTTTCATAAGTTGAAAACCTTTGTCATGCATAAAAAAGAAATCACAAAGTGTTGTTCTGGGTTATGAGACACAAAATGTTATACAGCATAGGCATTATGTTAAGCCAACTAGTTGCAGATCTGTGATGCAGTAAGTATTATTATTAAACTTTTCATGAGGGAGAAAAACCACTTTTCCCCACCAGCATTGTACGTACTCCCAGTTGTATAGATACTAAGGGTGGCCGCTGAAATAAATACTCCTTGTTTTCATGGGCTTCAGGAGTACATGCAGTTTATCTTTTCCAGCCTCTAGGTAGCACATACAGATGTTTGCCATGGCATCGGCGACTCCATCGTTTACCTTCAAGGAGTTCTGTCCCTTGTACTATCTTCTCAATGCCATTCCTACAAAGATCCAAAAGGGATTCCGTTCCATTGTGGTATACCTCACTGCACTTGACACTAATGAGGACTACATCGCCGTGGGCAGCAGTATTGGAATGTTGTATTTATACTGCAGGCGCTTGAACCAGATGAAAAAGTACAATTTTGAGGTATGAACCAACACTTAACAGGACACCTTCATTTTTAAAAAGGTGCGATGAAGCTTATGCCTTGGGTTTTGTCAGTTTTAGCATATTGAAATGTGCAGAAATGTAAAGCTATAGAGTTGGTTAACTTGAGGAAAAGCGGTTGCTCTGGCTGTTGCTAAAATTAGATTTGTGGTCTATAATTATTTTATCTCACACAGCATGATTTAGGGGTTTGTTCTCAATTCTATATACTTGCTTCTCAGTGAGGCATTCTGTTGTTCAGCATCTGTTTATTTATATGCTGCTGTTCCACTAGAGATAGACCCCATAGTGGTTTGCAGGGCATAAGGAAATGAGAGCTGTAATATATCGCAAAATATAAACGTTAGTACATCAATCAGAGTTCAACAGCAGTTTCATACCATATAGATTGCAACAACATAATATCAACCTATTTTATTTATTTATGCTATTTGTTTATTTTTTATACTGCCCTGCACCTAGGACTTGCCGATCGAAAGGTCGGCGGTTCGAATCCCCGCGGCAGGGTGCGCTCCTGTCGTTCGGTCCCAGCGCCTGCCAACCTAGCAGTTCGAAAGCACCTTCGGGTGCAAGTAGATAAATAGGGACCGCTTACTAGCGGGAAGGTAAACGGTGTTCCGTGTGCTGCGCTGGCTTGCCAGAGCAGCGATGTCACGCTGGCCACGTGACCCGGAAGTGTCTGCGGACAGCACTGGCTCCCGGCCTATAAAGTGAGATGAGCGCACAACCCTAGAGTCTGGCAAGACTGGCCCGTACGGGCAGGGGTACCTTTACCTTTATACCCAAAGATCTCAGGGCAGCTCACATAAAATATCAAATACATAAAATCAAAACAACAGCAACCCAATAACCCCACCCTCAAAAAAAGAGCCAGCATTTTAAAAAGGGTATAGGATGTAGATCAAGTCAGGCAAAGGCCTGGTTAAAAAGAAATGTTTTTGCCTGGTGTATATTGAAGGCGCCAGGCGAACTTCCCTGGGGAGAGCATTCCACAGATAGGGAGCCACTGCAGAGAAGGCCCATTCTCGTGTTGCCATCCTCTTGACCTCTTGAGGAGGAGGCACACAATTATAATTCATATTGATATTTCATTTATTTGGAAAAAATTATAGACCACGCTTCATCACAAAATTCTCTAAGCATTGCACATGCTAAAATTGCCAGTAAAACACAGCTAAAATCCACAAAACTATTTAAAAAATACATAAAATAATTATAAATATAACACAAATTAAAATCTGTCACTATGTAAAAGCAACTTTAGGTGACTAAATTGTATGTTTGGGTAGACTTGCTGAAATATAACAGTTTTCAGCAGGCATCTAAAACAAAATAGTGAAGGCTCTTGTTTAATTATCAGCAGACAGGAAGATTGACACCTTATATATGGTAAACAATAATTCATATAGCATATCAAAAAATTCACACAGCTGATAAAAAACAGGTAATAAAACAGTTTGTTGCAAAGTCAGCTATCAACACATTCAATAATATGTTTCAGACATTAATATTATTATAATAGCCAGTACAATCATAATTATCCTATAAAACATACAAAAGAATACCAAAAGCGGCAGCAACAACACAGAACTTGAATAACAAACAAATGCCTAAGCTACAAGTAAAACCCTCAGAAGTAGCAGCAATACGATATACTCTCAAGAGCATCCCAGAGTCCAGCAGGCAAGTCTGAGAGCTTAAAAGCTCTTTCCGTGTCGGGAAAACCTGGCGCAAAATGCGCTTTAAAGCTCTCTGCCTTGCATGTAATTAATTCGCAGGATTTCAGGCTGCTGGCTTTCAACCTTGTAAGGTTGAAATCATGCAAGTTAATTGCACGCAAGACAAGATTGTTTTGTACTGTGCATCCACAGTATAAAAATAATGTACATTAAAAACAGTTTCAGCAAATTTTTATTCAGCATTAGCTAGAGATCAAACCGCAGCAACAGCCCCTTCCTAGTCTAAAGGTCCTTCTAAGCAAAGCGGTCTTCACTAGCCTATGAAAAGCCCCCAGAGAGCTAGCCAGTTGAGCCTTCTTAGGCAAAGAGATCCACAGGGAGGAAGCCCACCACACAGACAACTCTGGCCCAAATCTCCACATACTTGAACTTCAGTGGTGGAGAAACACACAGCAGAATTGCCTCAGGATCTTGAGGTCAGCAGGTGAGGAGCAAAAGCTCTCCTTCAGGTATCCCAATTTTGTCTCAGCCGATACGAATAAACATGGCATCTTAATTTTACAGCTGTATTTTTTTTCCTGCTCCACCAGGGGAAAAATGAGTCTATCACTGTCGTGAAAGTCTTGAGCTGCTTTGATGATCTCGTTGCTGTTGGGACAGCTTCGGGCAAGATTGCTATTTTTCAGCTTGTCTCGTCCTTGCCAGGGAGAAACAAACAAGTAAGAGCCAAACTTGGTTACAGCCTGTGCTGTTTCACATTAATTGTGTGATTAGGTTAATGTTTCACATTAATTGTGTGATTAGGTTATTGTATTTTAGTGTTTTGTTGGAAGCCGCCCAGAGTGGCTGGGGAAACCCAGCCAGATGGGCGGGGTATAAATAATAAATTATTATTATTATTATTATTATTATTATTATTATTATTATTATTATTATTATTATTATGCTTCAGCTCAGTGGTAGAGCAGCTGCTTTGCAATCTCCACTGCCTTGTGGTACATCTTTGGGAAAAGAAAAGACTCAGAGGAAACCCAAAGACAATTGGATTCCTCCTTGTACGCCTTTTTCCTGCAGCCAAGCTGGTGCCAAACACCTTGGCTTTCCTTTTGACCACATCAGCGAGGTCATGTCCTCTGGGCAGATCAGGACCTCCATACACACTGCCCAGGTTTGCATCCTGGGGAGGTCATTTCAGTGCTTCTAACGCAGCAGTTTGGCTTCACCCCAGAGGTGCACTCCATTGTCTCTCAAGACAGACGGATGCCAATAATATGTTAAAGCAGGGGTCGGCAACCTAAGGGCCATGGGTTGGAAGCGGCCCACGGAGGCCGTTCAGCCAGCCCACAAGCCGCCCCCAAACTGAGCCGCCTGCTAAACCAGCACAGTGTGGCACAGGGACTCCCTTCCGTGGCACCGAAAACCGTTCTGCGCATGCCCAGATGCCAAAAATCGCTTCTGCGCAGGCGCGATTTTGGGTGTATGCACAGAAGCGATTTCTGGTGCCGCGGACATGCACAGATGCAATTTCCGGCGTCGCGCTGTGCCGGCCCGGCCCACGGAGGATCTCCGTGAGAGTGATCCAGCCTATGCCCAGTAAGCCTTGCCAACCCCTGTGTTAAATTGTCAGTTGGGGCTTTTGTGACATTGCAATTCGCTGACTGCACAGATCTATCTGGAAACGTGCATGAGCATTAAAATGAAGTAGCAGGACCAATAGAGAAGTACCTTTGATAGCTACATCAATGAATAACCCCACCCACTGAAGGCCTTCTGCTTTCTGCTTGGTTTCTCTCGTATGCTCACTGGTGTCTGTCATTGCAGCTTCGGAGGTTTAACGTGTCTGGTATCCACAAAAGTAGCATCACAGCCTTGGCGTGGAGTCCCAATGGAATGAAATTGTTCTCTGGAGATGACAAAGGGAAAATAGTGTATTCTGCTCTGGATCTGGATCAGGTAATTGGTTGGTTGCCCAAACTTTTGGTACCTGGAATACAAATAACAGTGGTACCTTGGTTCTCGAGCTTAATCCGTTCCGGGAGTCCGTTCGATTCCCGAAACCATTTGAAAACCAAGGCACGGCTTCCGATTGGCTGCAGGAGCTCCCTGCACTCGGTGGGAAGCCGCGTCAGACGTTCGGCTTCTGACAAACATTCGCAAACCAGAACATTCACTTCTGGGTTTGTGGCATTTGGGAGCCGATTAGTTTGGGAGCCAAGCCGTCCAAGGTACCATTGTATTCAAAGCGTATATAAAAACTTTTCCTATAGATTAAAATTGGAGGGTGGTAGTTAAGATGTAGAGAAGGTGGAGCTTAGGGGGCTGTAAGTAAAGGAGCAGTTATGTAAAATTCTGCCACTTGTGAGATGGCATTTATTGAGGGTTTATTCCCCTCCTGCCCTGACCACTATCTGTAGTTGTTATGTTTTCCCCAAAGCATTTATTTACTTGAATCCCTGTGGTGGGTGGTATTGATCTGCAAGACCTGGCGTCGCATCTTTGCTCAGTCATGGGATCAGTTGGTGGTCTTGAACATTGTCTGCCTTTCAGCCTTGAGGCTTTTACTTGGAGAAATATCTTAAGCAGAAAGAAGCACTCCAAAATGCTGTGACAGAAACTATGGGAAGTGAATTCTAGTGGATCCCCTACAAATAGTCGAACGCTAGATAAACCAGCTTTAACATAAGCTTGCACAGGCCACCCGGCAAGTTTAGACAACTTAACTTGAAATATGACTGCTCTGTATATTCACACTATGTCCTTCCAGGGTCGTTGCAACTCCAGTTTGGTACTGGAAGAGCCTTCTTCAGTCGTGCAGCTGGATTATAGCCAGAAAGTGTTGCTGGTCTCCACATTACAGCGAAGTCTGCTTTTTTACACTGAAGAAAAATCTGTCAAGCAAGTTGGAAGCCAACCCAGAAAAAAGTAGGTCTTCTAGATTTTTGCCCAGACATTTAGAGATGAGATTTAAATAATGTATATAACTCTGTATAATTCTGCTAAGGTATTTCATGCACTGTTGCCCTCTTCTAAAGTTGTTAATAAAGGAGGCAAAATAGATAATTTGAAGTACTGTTCATGTTTTTATTCTTTTAATCATTCCAGTGGGGAAGGACTCTGCTGAAGTGAAAATGTAAGAAGCTTCCAGCTATTGGTGGGCAAGAAATTAGCATCCTGACCCTATTTGGTTCCATAATTGTTTTCCCATGATTCCTAAACTTAAGGGCTAACTCACATTTCCTTGTTCGTTCACACAGTCCTCTCCCAGTATTATTATTATTATTATTTCATCCCAAACTCCCCAAACAGGTAGCGGAACAAAGGTTTTTATTTGCCATAGCACTAAGGTGAACATTCTTTTAGTGCAAGGATTTTCCCTTGCTCAGTGGAACGTTCTCCCTTTTCTCTTGCCCACACACTACCACTAAATCTGTTAGGAGTGTTCCCCCAGTCCTCCAGAGCAGACAGGAAACAGCACAGGGCACACACAACAGGGTAGGCAGAATAAAAATAAGCAAAGCTGTTTATACCAAATTTGCTAATCCCTCTTTGTTTTCTTCATACCCTTGTGTTTTGAGGATTTAAAATATTTCCCATCCAAGAAGAAGAAAGAGCAAGTATCTATCCAGGTTGGGAACAGCCCTAACTGTGAGCCACAGTACTTCCACGTGCACCTAGTGTAATGGTCAGTGGATGCATTGCACTCTGCTCTGGGACAAATCTTTTGACTCCCAGAAACAGTGTTTAGGAAGACACCTAGGGTTGCAGCAAGAGGAAGAGGGGATTGGAAAAATCTCTGGAGCATGCATGGTAGACCATGCAGAGCTCGTTGGCTTCCAGCACATATTTTTCTTTCTCATGTATTGCATATTGGTAATGCAGGTGGCACTGTGATCTAAACCACTGAGCCTCTTGGGCTTGCTGATCAGAAGGTCGGCGGTTCAAAACCCTACGACGGGGTGAGCTCCCATTGCTCTGTCCCAGTCTAGCAGTTCAAAAACATGCCATGGCAAGTAAATAAATAGGTACCGCTGTGGTGGGAAGGTAAAGAGCGTTTCTGTGCTCTCTGGCACTCGGTCCTCCGTGCGCCAGTAGCGGCTTAGTCCTGCTGGCCACATCACCCGGAAAGCTGTCTGTGGACAAACGCCGGCTCCCTCGGCCTGAAAGCGAGATGAGCGCCGCAACCCCAGAGTCGCCTTTGACTGCACTAAACCGTCCAGGGGTCCTTTACCTTTATTGTTGTTGTTGTTGTTATTATTATTATTATTAATATGCTGCAATTATTTACTAGAGCCATGTTTTCACTTACGCAGTTTGCTGCAAAGTTTTATCAGTTTGCACTTGGAGACGAAAGAGTTTTAGCATTGTTCATCTTCCCAGTCCCACCATTCCCCACCTCTGAGTATAATAACCATGTGGTTTGATCATTCTTCTGCTTTTACATTTTTAGTACTGGCAAACTTGGAGCATGTTTTGTACCTGGGCTGTGCAAGCAAAGCGACCTGACCCTGTTTGCTGCAAGGCCTGGGATCCGCCTTTGGAAATCAGATGTTCATGGGACTGTTCAGGCCACGTTTATTTTGAAAGATGTATTTCCTGTTGGAATGAAGCCTTTTGAATTATATCCCCGACTGGAGCCCTTAAGCAACAGCAGCTGCAATTTCCCAGACAGGCAACTTGGACTCATTTCCTGCTTCTTCCAGGAAGGATGGGTGCTGAGCTGGAATGAATATAGCATCTATTTAATAGATACAGTAAACCAGGTGAGTCAAACCAAGAGAGCAGTAGCATTTTAAGCTGGGTGTGCGTGGCCTTTAATCTGGAACAGTTAAATTACATTGAAATTAAGAGGTCTGTTAAAACTATCTGATCTGCACAAATAGGGCACAGGTTTAATTAATCCCTGGCGTCTCCAGTTCAAAGGGTTTAGTAGCAGGTGATGCGAAGGACTTTCTGCCTGACACCCTGGAAAACCACTGCCAATCAGAGTAGACAGTATTGAGTTAGATGGGCTGGTGGGTCTGACTTTGTACAGATCAACTTCCTTTGTTCCTATCTCAACATGCTTTCTAGACATAGAGTTGCTTATGATAAAGCAGTGACACTTCATATTAACTCACCTGCCATGGAGCCACTGCACATTGCAGAGGAATTCTGGGGCATGTTCTGAGATGCACTGTCAATTCAAACAGGGTGGCCTGTTGGTTGGCTGAGATGAAATTTGGAAGCATCCCAATACTTTCCCCTCTTTTTCCTTAGTGTTCTGTGTACGAGGGCTCAGGTCTGGAGCTGACAAGCAGCCTTGAACATGAGCATTTTGAGTGGCGTGGCAGGATGCTGTAGGCAGGGTGAAAATGTCTATTCCTTCCTAGAAAAATCCTCGTATAATGCAGGGGAAAGTTGCTGATTTTTAAACACCCCCCCCCATCTTCTTATAATCTGTTAAAGGGTTGAGCAGGTCAGTTCCCTCTCCTCTCCTCACTCCCTTCCATTTCCAGTTCCTTTTCTTTCTCAGTTGACACTTCAACATTCAGTAAATCCTGGACCTTCACAGGTCCTCCTCCTTCCATTTTGAGCTCTTGGTTTTGTTTGTTTGTTTAATTTGCAAACTTGCATATTTAGCAGTCCCATTTCTCTTCCGAGCTGATGACACGTTCAGCCACCCTAGCCTGCTATTAATGGGAATCATTTTGCACTTGGCTATAAAGACCATTGACAGTGAATTCCAAATAGGTCATGCAAATTAGTTGAGTTTATACAAGTTACCTGCGTATTTTCCCCCTTTATCTCAACCAAGTCCTTTAAGGGCTTCTGCCAATCTTTTGCTTCTTTGGGACTTGGAAGTGTCTTTGATTGTGGTCTGAAGCTACATTTCTTAAGCCAGGAGTGAATTATCACAAACAGAGCTACGTTTATAAAACATTTATAGCCCATTTCTCTTCTTAGTCAAGCTTTACATGAGTCACCCTCTCCCCCAAGCCTGCATTCGTGCTTCCTTTCTTTTAGGACTGCTGTTTTGCTCCTTGATTTGACTGTATAATATTGCTTGCCAAAAATAAAATCAGGCCTCTGAAGTGTTGCTTGCGTCCTAAAATGCTTCCTGGCACATTCGTTGCTCAACTTTAACTTCTCTTGCTTTCACAGACCCTGATTGGAAGTTTGGAAGGATCTGGCGATATTGTGTCTGTATCCTGCACAGAAACTGAGATTTTTCTCTTAAAGGGAGACAGAGATGTCATTAGGATCTCAAGCAGACCAGAAGGATTGGTCTCAATAGGTTTGCATACATTAGCATACTAAGCTTATAGTATTTTTTAAAAAAGATTTATGTTAACGCATAGATGATTGTTTTATTCCAAGGAGCTGTGTCTGGGGCTGTGCGTGCTTTGCTGCCACTGCCCTTTTTGGCCCCCTAAAAGTTACTCCTGGAGATTGGTGGAGTTTCTGGAATGGCTTGGAGTTATGTGTGGGGAGGTGAAGGAGGCAGCTACACCTCAGGGTCGGGATCAGTAGAAATCGGAGACCATCACTTGCAGAGTGGAAATGCCTTTAATGATGGACTCCCTTGGGCTAAGGCTAGCAATAGGGAGCAGATTTAAGACTCTTATCGGGTCACTCAGCCTAGAGATTCTACTTCCTCTTGTTCTTGTCATTAGAATGGGCTGGATAAATCATTGGAGAATAGGGCTATTGGTTTTATTTTGGGCTGCCCTGTCTAGTATCAGATTACCTATTGGAAGGCTATGACCAAGGTGTTTGGGGACAAATGTTGGGACTATCTCGCTGGTAAAATGTCACTGTAGGACAAGATGCTATCCTAATTAATCCAGAGCAACATGCCAGGATGAATTTTGGAGCCACGAACACAGGACACCTCTTGCACGCCTCTCTCAGCAGCCAGATGTCTCTGACAAATGTGCAAAGCTCCCATTGAAGCAAAACAAACAAACCAGCCTTGCCCTAATATGAATGTGGCTTTGTTTATTGCATGCAAGTCTGTACCAATGCATCACAATAAATTCTGGCTTGCTTAGAATGATTTTTAGGACACAATAAGACACAGCTTTTAAAGAAATGGTTTGAATTTTCCAGATATTTTTTGTTGAATTGCAGCCTTTTAATGAGATGTGTTTCAGTGGTATCACTTTACTTCAACATTTTGTTTGTTGTTACTGTCAGATTTATCTTGGAAAACACATGCATAAAAGCATATTTTTATTTTGCTGTTTTGGAAACCCCTTGATTGGACCAAATCTGGTCAACCATTCTATTTCCAGTCAGATGCATCTGTGAAATTTGCAAGCAACACATGAAGACATTAGCCTTCTGCTGTCCGTCACCTAGCAATCTGCTATATATTTTGGAAAGTCGTTCGTTCTCTTTGCATTCAGACAACTCTAAAGATATCATAACCAGATTTTGCATGATGGTTCCTGAGACCAAGGAGCAGATTGCCTTCTGCTTGGATACATTTTGAGTCAAGTTGCTAGGCTGAAGCTTTGAAAACTGCACTGATCTCAACTACTAATTTCAAAACAGCACTGATTTTTTGTTGTTCTTCCTTAGAATACATAGCTGCTAGTCTGAGAGACAGACTGGCTGCATTCTCACATAACACTAAACTATAATTTAGTACAGTGTTCACAAGATAGAACTAGCCCAAAGTTTACCTTCGGACACGCATGCTCCCCTTACTCCTCCTGCAAGGCTGGGAGGAAATGTTCAGTTCTAATTTCAAATAATCCTGACTTAATGTTACTTTCAAACCAGGGATCATGGCTTAAAAGAAACTCTGGTTAGCTGAACAAACCAGCTTCATAAACTGCGGTTTTAAGTTGGCTTGTTTGGAAACTGCAATAAACAACTATTTTGCTTTTAAAAGACAACTGAAGGGGGCCCTGTTTAGGGACGTTTTTAATGTCTGATTCTGTATTGTTTGTAATGTTCGGTTGGAAGCCACCCAGAGTGGCTGGGGAAACCCAGCCAGATAGGTGGGGTATAAATAAATTATTATTATTATTATTATTATTATTATTATTATTATTATTATATCATTCTTTGTGCTCCAATTACAGATAGGAATGGAAAACCGATGAGCCCGCTATCCGATACGAGCCCCAAGTTACAGAGCCCGTACTCTGTTGCTGCGGCGTCTGTGTCCTCCGAACCTTCTCCAGAAGCAAGCCAAACGCGGAACAGCTTCCCTTCGTCCCAAACGCCTAGTGACAGGAATGGCTCTGTCGCCAGAGCAGACCTGGAAGTGGCCCTGCTCACGGAGAGGATCCGTTCCCAGAGCTTCAACGGGTTCGGGGACTTGAGCACCGACCCGCGAAGGCGGGGCTACTCAGTGGCCAGTGAGCCCAGGAGCAGGAGCACCTCGGTCAGCTCTGTGGGCAGCGGCTGCAGTTTTGTGACCGGTGGAGAACAGGCCTCAGTCCAAGTCCAGAAAGAAGGTCTGCTTTCTTCGCAGCGGTTCAGTGTGATCAGCTCCGAAGACTTCAACCAGGAGCTGGTTGTCAAGCCAATCAAAGTGAAGAAGAAGAAAAAGAAAAGATATGGTAAATTAAATTTTTATTTTTGCTTAGTGGTGGGTTTCTCACCCACTCTTTATCGTAAAGTCCAGTACTCTGAGCAGATAGATTTGTATACCGCCCTTCATAGATCTCAAGGCAGTTCCCAGCATAAAAATGCATAATAAAAACAAGAAAGAAAAAAATGCAAACCAATAACCCCACTCCCCATCATGGTTTCACTGCTGTTCGAAGATGATAAGTAGTTTAGAAGAAGAAGAAGAAGAAGAAGAAGAGTTTGGATTTGATATCCCGCCTTTCACTCCCTTTAAGGAGTCTCAAAGCGGCTCACATTCTCCTTTCCCTTCCTCCCCCACAACAAACACTCTGTGAGGTGAGTGGGGCTGAGAGACTTCAGAGAAGTGTGACTGGCCCAAGGTCACCCAGCAGCTGCATGTGGAGGAGCAGAGACACGAACCCGGTTCCCCAGATTACAAACCTACAGCTCTTAACCACTACACCACACTGGCTCTGGGTTAGAGCAGGGATGTCCAACTGGTTGACCATGATCGACAGGTCGATCCCTGTTTTATCACGATCGATCGCGGGCTCTTTTTCCTCTGCGGCGGGAAAAGGAGCATCCGCCCCCGCCCCCTCGCTCTGTCCTTTATTCACGCACGATTCCAAGAATGGAAGACGGAGTTACCGCTGGTGGGACTACTACTACTATTGTGATGTTTGTCGCGCGTGTGTCCCCCCCCCCCAGCGGCAGAACTATGGGTTCCCCCCCAAAATGGGTAAATCACTACCATTAATCTTTTCCCGGGAGTAGATCGCAATTCTTGGGAGTTGGACGTCCCTGGTTTAGTGCATTCAGAGTTTTGTAATACTTAAATAACCCTGCAGTATAAATCAGTGTTATTTCTCCCTATTGGAGAGTGGGGGAAAGAGGCTGAGAGAGAGGATTTCCCCTTTGACAGCAGTGGGGTAGAGGTGACATTCAAACCAGAAACTTCCTGAATCACAGCTCAGTCCCTTGGCTACTACAACACAACAGTTAAGATTGCGTTGATGTTCTGCTTTGGTGGCAAGTTCTGCACTGCCAAAGTAGGCAGTTTGGCCTGCCGATATATTCCTGGTTGGTCAAATTCAGGAGCTTCAAACAGATGGTTTCTTGTTTTTCGTTGGCCCTAGAATGGCATTCCCTTAATTAACAAGCTTCTTTTCTCCCTTTCCTCCTCTCTGCCCCTCGGCTTACCTATTTCCCTCTCCCACCTTTCCCGACTATGTGTGAGCTTAGAAAATTCGAGATACCTCAGCTCTCTGGAAAGCACACCGTCCTGTGAACGTCGAGACTTTGCTGACAGCCCTCACTCTGTAAACGTGGACTCTTTCTCTATTGAATCTAGCCTCATGGGCAGTTCTGAAGACCAGGAAAGTGTATTCTGTATTGAATCCCAAAATGTGCTGCAGGAGGAAAATGGCTCTGAAACATTCAGCGTCCTTCAGTCGCCGGAGTCGGTAGCTGCTCTGACGCCAGAGGACGACGATGCGCCAGAAGTCCTGAAAGGTTCCAACGGCGAGAGCGAAGTGGGCACATCTCCCGCTAGGAGCTCCTTGGCTTCCGGTTCCCCCTTGCTTCTCGCAGAAGATAAAGCGGTTAGCGATGGCGCTGAATGTAATTGGAGCCCTACGTCTGAACAAAACGAAATCGTCTCAAAACCGCCAGCCCAGGATGAAGAGCGTTGTTCTATCCTGCATAAAACAGAAGGCACTTTAGCTAAGTTAGGTGTTTTAGAGTCTCTGGAAGAGACAAACCCTGAGAAAAGGATGTCTGGAGATGTGAAAGCCAGCCTTAGTCCTGAGGACTCATCTGGTCAGGAGGCGGGAGTTGAGACCCACACGGAACAGAAGCAGCAGCTACCTCTAACGGACCCAGTCCCCGCCAGTCCCCTTCCTGCCCCTTTTAAAGAGGAGAGCTGTCTTCAAGAGAGTGCATTACCCGGGCAGGATTTCAGGGAGCCACTGACGGCTCACCCCAATGCTAGCGCTGCCAGTGAATGGATAACCAACACCTCTGATGCAGCAGCTGAGAGATCGGCATCGAGTGATGAAGAGGATATCTACAGGCACGGTTTGCCTTACTCATCCTCTGAGACTAGTGTGACAGAAATGGGGGGCTGCCTCCCGCCCCAGGAAAAGGTCAGAACCAGCTCAGATGAAGGAGCGCTTTTAAAGTCGGATCAGGTATGAATACAAACTTGCATCACATCCTAGAGCAGGCATAGGCAAACTCCGGCCCTCCAGATGTTTGAGACTACAGTTCCCATCATCCCTGGCCACTGGTCCTGTTAGCTAGGGATGATGGGAATTGTAGTCCCAAACATCTGGAGGGCCGGAGTTTGCCTATGCCTGCCCTAGAGGCTCCCCGGCGTGAGTGGAAGGTCCTTGCAGCCTCACCAGCCATTTCCCCATTGATTTCTCTCACTTCTGCTGCAGCCCTCCAAACCACAGTGTTCCCTGCAATCCCCACAAGTGGATTCGGGCAGGGGGGGAAAGAGGGGAGAAGCAGGAAAGCCGTATTGCACTCCTTTCTTCTCAATCCAGTCCCTATTTTATTACATCTTTAAAATGAAGCACAGTGTTTAGGATATTGGGGCCAGTCTCTTATGAGCCAATGTCACAAGCTGACTTTCTAGAATACTGGCTTTCCAGAAGCTTAAAAAAACAAACAGGTTTCAACAACTAGAAACTGCAAATATGCTTTTGTTTGGTTTACGGAAGTAGGAAGAGAGCCATGAGACACTGGAGGTGTTTGTTATGAAGGAGAAGACGGTTGCAGTGTAGCAAAGAGTGATTACCCCTTTATTTCTGGCCACTTAAATTTATTACACCAAGCCAATTTATTCTTGAAGCTTCAGCACAGAGCATCCATACCCTATCAGACGTTACCTGCCTCTGGTCAGCATAAGAAACGTACTTTTGGATTCACATCTAGGAGCCATCATTCCAATGTCTAGGAATTAATGGTGTTTTCCTGGGTCTAGAAATCCCGCCATAACTATCAAAACAGTTACCAGGGTGGGTGATAAAGCTGAGAAAACTCACATTGGATATAACTAAATAAATTTCTAGAGACTGCGTTGTTTAATGTCTGTCTTGCAGAAATCAAACGATCCTTTATTAATGGAGCATTTCAAGAAGATACAATGAATGCACTCCCCGCCCCCCCCCCTTTCGTAATGTCGAAATTTGTCCGATTTCTCGCACCGATAAAGATTCCTCACCTGCATTCTAACTCTCCAGTCTTTAGTTTGCAGAAAGCTGGATGGGCTACGCAGGTCCTGGCTATGGAATACTGAGCCTGGTTGTCTCTGAAAAATACATCTGGTGCCTGGACTACAAAGGCGGCCTGTACTGCAGTGCTTTACCTAGTGCTGGTTTGCGCTGGCAGAAGTTTGAAGATAACGTCCAGCAGGTGGCAGTCTCTCCTTCAGGTTGGTTAGCCTGCCATTCTTTTCATCATCATCATCACCACCATCATTTTGCCTGCTGTACTTGGTTTGGTGGGGGGGGGATAATGGCTTCTGCAGCTCTGCTGCAAGAGCCTCGTTGCAGCTGCCCTCTGTTTGATTAAACTTTATATGCCTTTTCTTATATACAGAGATCATTCTTACCGCAGACAAGGTCCATGCACGACCCTTGAAATGATTATGAGCAATTTACGATCTCGGTAGCAGAACCAGTGCATTTCTGGTGCATACTTCTGGAGTCCAGAATTACGTTTGGAGCTGGGGTTAATAGCCTGTTGCGTTAGTACTGAAAACAATAGGCTGAGGGCGTCTGGTTGCCTGTTGTAGAAAAGCAGTCAAGCTTCCCTGAACTGTTCCACCATAGGCTGCAAATGGACTGGTTAGGTTACATGTTTCCGTGATAAGAAGCCTGTTGGGTTGAAATATAACCTTCCCCTGGCAGACTAGTACTCTTGTGTGGAGGGGTGATTTTTGCCAGGAGGAGAACGTTCGGACAAGCCCCCTCCATGCGCACCCAGCCTGAAGTGTAGTCTCGAAAAAGCGTTTTATCAGTTCTCCTGATTGTATGTTCTGACTCTCCTACCTGCCCCTTAAGCTGTGCCTGATTTTCTGTGACAATTCTGTTCAACGTCTTTGGAATTTTAGCAGCATGCAGTATAATGCTACAGGGCGCAATGCTGGCTTATTTAATTTTTTTACCAGGGCTTACCAGGCATCTCTCAGTTCAAATAAAAACCTAGTGCACCTCAAACAACTGTAAAATAATACAATAATGGTCAAAGTACTAAAAGCAGTGTGCCTTCTAATGGGTTTAAGACCTTTGGGGGACATTTCCAGCAAAACATTTTGCATCCACAGGGTGGATAATGAAATTATTCCAGTAACACAAGACACAGAGTTATACAGGCACATCTTCAGTAGCTGGTCCTGTGAACTACAGCTGTGAAGGCTTTTGGGCCCTGCTTAAAGGAAAACCTTGCAAGCAACTTCTGTGGCTGTGCTGTCCATAAAAATGCTCTTTGCCGGTATGTCATTGCGGTGAGCTCCCGTTGCTCTGTCCCAGCTCCTGCCCACCTAGCAGTTCGAAAGCACACCAGTGCAAGTAGATAAATAGGTACCGCTATGGCGGGAAGGTAAACAGCATTTCCGTGCACTCTGGCACTCAGCACGGTCCTCCATGCGCCAGAAGCTGTTTAGTCATGCTGGCCACATGACCACAAGCTGTCTGTGGACAAACGCCGGCTCCCTCAGCCTGAAAGTGAGATGAGCACCAAAACCTCATATTCGCTTTTGACTGGACTTAACCATCCAGGGGTCCTATATATATATATATATACAGTGGTACCTCGGTTTGCGAACTTAATCCATTCCAGAAGTCCGTTCTTAAACCAAAGCCATTCTGAAACCGAGGTGTGCTTTCCCTAATGAGGCCTTCTGCTGCCGGTGCCCTTCCACCGTTCGGCTTCCGTTTGTAGGCCGAGGTAAATTTTTCTAACCAGAACACTGCTTCCGGTTTTGCAGAGTTTGTATACCGAATAGATCATAAACAGGGCTGTTCTTAAACTGAAGTACCACTGTATATACATATTCCATGAAAGTAGGTCTTTCAAGCTTTAAAATGACTGTAAGCAAGGAATAAAATTGGAGCACCTAAGAAGGTCCAGAGGTGTTCCGTTGCGCTAAACATGATTCATCTGACTAATGTGAAGCTCCTTCCTCAGGGACTCTTCTCTGGAAGGTTGAGCACAAAACCAATAAAGCCTTTGCCTGTGGAAAAGTGACTATTAAAGGAAAGCGTCACTGGTACGAAGCCTTGCCTGAGACAGCGTTTGTATCTTTGAGTGATGACACTGCCTGGATTATCCGAACAAACGGCGATCTATACCTGCAGACAGGTACCTCCGTTAACTTGCTTTTTTGCTTCTTCTAGGGTGGTGGTGTTTCCCTCTCCGCCCTCCCAAAGTGCATTTTGGGAGAACCCTCTGGTTCTTTGGAAACTTCTCAAGGTTGTGGTGAAGTAAAGCAGACATTTTTCCTGCCATTTCCTATCCTCCTTTACCCCCTCCCCTTGCCAAGGCACATCGTGACTCAAGTTATTGAAAGCAGTGTTATCGGAGGGCACAGATAAATAAGATTTTTTTAAAAAAAAACGTTTTTTTTAATTGGTAAATGTCACATAAGCAAATAAGTAAGAGAGAAACAAACAGATCAATTTTATTTATGTATTTAAAAACCTCATTACCTGCTGTCATTAACGATAAGAATATTCCATCAGTCCTGATTTAAATGTATACATTAATATAGGAAGTCCAAATGTCTGAAGAGGTATCTAAAAGAAAGGGATGATTGTGAGTCATGCATTCATATGTAAAAAGTGTGAAATCTTCAGACCACTGGGCGATAGACATTTTACAGCAGAAGTCTCTTAGGCACTGTAGAGGCTTGCAGAACCCACTTTCGTTGCCCACAGGAATATGATTTAAGAGTGTGCGAACATCCACAGATATCAAGTCTTTTTTTCAGAATGAAATTGATAAGAGCAGTAATTTCTGACCAGGAAGAAAACACCCCAGGCCGTTCCCAGAAAGGAATGTGCTAAGAGAGCACACTGTGAGCTTAAAGCATGGCCCTAATAACCACAGGAAGATAATTTATGAACCCTGAAGGTGAGCATCATAAGCATAAAAAGTGAGTTAATGCAATTTATTTCTACTCTATATTTTACTTGAAGGCCTGAGTGTGGATCGTCCCTGTGCCAGAGCAGTAAAAGTGGACTGTCCCTATCCGCTCTCGCAGGTCACAGCCAGAAATAATGTTGTCTGGGCATTAACTGAGCATCGTGCGCTTCTGTACCGCGAGGGGGTAAGCAGCTTCTGCCCTGAAGGGGAGCAGTGGAAATGCGATGTCATCAGGTAAGCGGTGTTTAATCAGCAGGTATGTTCTGTAATAGATGTTCCCTGATCTTGCAACACCTTAGTTTGGATTTACACATCTTTCGAAGGCCAGTTTCCTAATCGGGGCACTAGGTTTCATTGACCTCGCGTTACATTGCGCTCTGTTCTGAAACTGCACAAGAGGCTGAAAAGCAGCCCATTTGTGGAAGCAGCACGAGGAAGTTGTATCAGCTGGCATTTAATATTGCACAATTTGATAACAGCTGTGCATTCATGTGGTCATGTTCCAACGAGTATTAAAAGCTTCTTTGATTTACCTTCTTAGACGCAGGGCTGTGCATTTTGAGGTGTTGGGTGGTGTATGCACTGTGGAAGCTCACCCAAGGGATTAAGCTCACCACAGAAAACAGCCATTTAGCGGAGTGTCTTTACAAGGCCAACTCCAGCATACAGTTCAGTTGCTTGCAAAGTTCTGCAACTGATAGAGTTCTCCGAGTTCTGGAAATTTTCCAACTCCTTCCTCAGTACGATCTCCTCTGAATGCCTTCCCTCGGATCCACGGTTCCAACAGATAGCCTTGGCAGTTTCTGCGATCTCTTACCACGACCCACACAATATGCTGCAACCTGAGCCATACATATATATACCGTATTTTTTGCTCTATAAGACTCTCTTTTTCCCTCCTAAAAAGTAAGGGGAAATGTGTGTGCATCTTATGGAGCGAATGCAGGCTGCGCAGCTATCCCAGAAGCCAGAACAGCAAGAGGGATCGCTGCTTTCACTGCGCAGCGATCCCTCTTGCTGTTCTGGCTTCTGGGATTCAGAATATTTTTTTTCTTGTTTTCCTCCTCCAAAAACTAGGTGCGTCTTGTGGTCTGGTGTGTCTTATAGAGCGAAGAATACGGTATAGAGAGAGAGAGTTGTGTGCAAGGCTAAAACAATAGCATTCTACTGAACCGTCTTAGCTTCAATTCACAGAGCTGTAAATAAGTAAATCAGAAAAATTGGCAGGGCATGGTACGGGCTGTATATTTGGGGAGGGTGGAAACACTTGTGTGCAAATGTGTTGTGACTTTTGTTCATTTTTGCAGTGAAATGCAAGCTCTAGAGCCGGTGTGTGTGACTCTTGGAGACCAGCAGACCATATGGGTTTTAGACATCCATGGCAATCTGTGGTTCAGAACGGGTGTTGTTTCCAAGAAACCACAAGGGGATGATAACCACTGGTGGCAAGTAGGCATTCCTTCTTCTACTTTCAGTAAATGCAGAGGGCAAAATACATGCTTTGCACGTGTAAGGTCCCTGATGCAATATGACCTAAAGGATCTCGGATCTGAGAAAAGCCTTTGCACGAGACCTTGGAGAGCCACTACTGATCAGATGCTGGTCCAGTTTGCATGTCACGCTTAAGCCAAGCATGAGAAGAGATTGTGGACACTTTGACCCTCCTCCGGTCCTGCTGCTCCCCCCTCCTGTCACAGTGCTGTTCGTTGAACCGTAGTTTGGCTTAGCCAGTCGTTCAAACCCATGCTCTTGGTACGCCCCACTGCAGACAAGCCACGAGGTGTAACCATGGTTTGTTCTTGATTTACAGCTCATGGTATGTTTGCAGGAAACAAAACCGCAAGCCTGGGTTCAGATGACACACTAAGCCATGTATGTCCAACGTATTGATCGCGATTGATTCGTAGATCGTGTGATGGATCTTCATCTCAATCACCCTGCTTTGCCCGACGCCCAATCAGCTGGCTGGCCCGGAAAGGTGCAAGGCGCCTCCCCCCCCCCCCCCAAGCCTCAGCCCCAGGCAGGGAAGCAAAGATGAGGTGTGCGGGCTCTGCACGGGGTGCATCTGTGGAGGCGCCCAGTCAGCTGGCCAGCTGGAAAAGGGAGCCGAGAGAAGGGCAGCGCATGAGAGAGACAATGACATCCCTCTCCCCACTCCCGCCAGTTCCCATGGGAAGAAAACACCCTTTCCTTCTTAGTTCTACATGGAGCTTTCCTCACTTTTCCAGCTCCAGCCTAGCTGTGTTTACTCAAAAGTAAGCTGCTCTCCCTTTTAGTTCTGCGTGGATGCTGAATTTTCCAGCTCCAGCCTAGCTGTGTTTACTCAAAAGTAAGCTGCTCTCCCTCTTAGTTCTGCGTGGATGCTGAACTTTCCCCACCTTTCCAGCTCCAGCCTAGCTGTGTTTACTCAAAAGTAAGCCGCTGCCCCCCTCCCTCCCCAAGGAGCTCTTCATCGGTAAAGGGGGAATTGGACATTTTAGGGCATGTTGCCTTCCCACGTGCACCAAGGGCCCTGGGGTGTGTGTAATAATTTGTTATTATTTTTATTATCATCATCATAATTTATTATTTATACCCTGCCCATCTGGCTGGGTTCCCCCAGGCAAATATAATATGTTTAAGTTGAAGAATGACAGTGGGAGAGTGTGGTAGATCACTGCCAGATTTGGATACTGGATGGTGGATCGCAGCCTATTGGAATTTGGACATGCCTGCGCTAAGCCAAACCATGGCTTAGCACACCACAGCAACAGGACTGGAGGAGGAGAAAAAGCAGCCTCTATCTCCTCTCCACCTGGGACACAGGTGGCGCTGTGGGTTAAACCATAGAGCCGAGGACTTGCCGATCAGAAGGTCGGCGGTTCGAATCCCCGCGACAGGGTGAGCTCCCGTTGCTCGGTCCCTCCTCCTGCCAACCTAGCAGCTCAAAAGCACGTCAAAGTGCAAGTAGATAAATGTGTACCACTCTGGCGGGAAGGTAAATGGCATTTCCGTGCGCTGCTCTGGTTCACCAGAAGCGGCTTAGTCATGCTGGCCACATGACCCGGAAGCTGTACGCCGGCTCCCTCGGCCAATAAAGCGAGATGAGCACCGCAACCCCAGAGTCGGTCACGACTGGACCTAATGGTCAGGGGTCCCTTACCTTTATCTCCTCTCCAGGAGCCTGGTGTTCACAGTAAGGTCACAACCATACCCTACATATAAATAACTCTTATTCGTGGCTTCCCAAAGCATCCTGGGTGAGGAAGCCCCATCCCAGAGAAAGTGTCTCTGGTGGCACAGGGCTGGTGCTCAGCAGCCACTTCTGATATTTTTAACTCGCTGTGAGTTTGTATAGAACTGTATTACTTAAATGACGAATTTGTTTTCTGTGCTATTTATATGCTGTTGTGCTTTTGATGTGACTATAGCGATTGTAATGTTTGCTCCTTTTAAAGGCGGTTATTGTTGAGCTGCTCAATATGGTTGTTGGGAAATTGACGTACTACAAACATTGAGTCAAGTGAAAAATATCCGATCAGCCCTGGGAACTGCAGTTTTAGGGTGTCGTTGCAATTCTTGGCTCCCTCAACAAACTACAGTTCCCTAGGATTCTCTGGGGGGAAAGCCATGACTGTTAAAGTTGTTTTTGCAGGGATTGTAGTGTGGAACTGCCAACAGACATGGCTTTATGTATGATTTCTCTTATAGGTTAGTTCCTAAACGCAAGATAAAGGAGTCTATCTGGTCCTGTTCCCATTAGAGCCACTGAAGAAAAAATAGAGATAAAGAACTAAACTCACATTTATCTTGCTAAGTGAGGTATCTGAGCTCCTTCCTTTTGCTAGTCGCAGTATTCCCACAAACCTTCACTAATCTCCAGCTGTGGAGTGAGACAAATGTTACTGTTTCCCCTTTGCAAAATATCAGCCCTGTTACTCGGATTTTCTTGTCAGGTGTAGGGTTTTCTCCCTGCTCCCCCCCCCCCCCCGTTGTTTTTGCACATACTTTCTCAAAAGGAACAGCTTGGCTGCTTGCCTTTTATGTAACAACCAACCCTTCCAAAGGAATTGAGGTGCCCCTTTGCGGTTTTCCCTAATCTACACATTGTTCTGCTAGGATATTTCAGAGCCACCTAATTTTTTGATTAACAGCACTCCAGATTGGAGATCTATAGTGCTTGTTTCTTTGTCACTTCTCTGGTTCCGAAGCATAAAACTAAAAAGCATAAAACTAAAAACAGCTCCAAGAGCGAGGCAAGCAGAATTCAGTATTACACAAACTGCCTTCTGCCCGTCCTCACTATTTGTTGTTGCCAGTAGCCAGAATAACTGCAAATATTCAGGAAGGGCAATAACCCAATTGTACATCATATGCGGGGGGCGCTGTGGTCTAAACCACAGAGCCTAGGACTTACTGATCAGAAGGTCGGCGGTTCGAATCCCTGCGACGGGGTGAGCTCCCGTTGCTTAGTCCCTGCTCCTGCCCACCTAGCAGTTCGAAACCATGTCAAGTGCAAGTAGATAAATAGGTACCACTCTGGTGGGAAGGTAAACGGTGTTTCCGTGCGCTGCTCTGGTTCGCCAGAAGTGGCTTAGTCCTGCTAGCCTGTCTGTCTGTGTACAAACGCCTGCTCCCTTGGCCTATAGAGTGAGATGAGCGCCGCAACCCCCGAGTCGTCTGCGACTGGACCTAATGGTCAGGGGTACCTTTACCTTTATGCTTTGCATGTAGAAGGTCCCAGGCTTAATCCTCTGCATTTGCAGATAGGGCTGGGAGCGACCACCGCCTGAAACTCTGGAGAGCCGTTACCAGTCAGTGTAGACCAGCGTTCTTCAACCTGGGCCCCCAGATTTTCTTGGACTAGCACTCCCATATTCCACGGCCAGCTGAGCCCAGTGGGTCAGGGATGATGGGAGTTGTAGTCCACCAACATCTAGGAACCCAATATTGAAGAACACTAGGTAGGCAGCTTCCTATGTTTCTATTGGACACAATGCAGACAAAGTGAGGGTGGCCTTTGGTTTGGACTCAGTCTGACCCTTATGTTTCCCTCCCCTTATGGTTTTGATCTATGGGCTACTATTAAAATGAGGCTACATTTTGAATTCTATTTCTAACCTGTATTTTAAATTGGTGTCGTCGTCGTCCCCCTTATTATGTTTTTATTGTAATTTTACTGGTGTTAGCCCTGAGCCCGGCTCTGGCCGGGGAGGGTGGGGTATAAATAAAATATTATTATTATTATTATTATTATTATTATTATTATTATTATTATAGTATTAAAAGTCCCACTGATTTCAAATGTGGATTTTTCTCCTCTTGAAATCAGAGAGACTCACAAACCTCATTGATAATACATTGGGATTTTGCCTATTATCCAGTCTTATCTTTCTATTTCGCTGACCTGGTTCTTTTCGTACATTCCCCCCCAGGTAAGCATTACGGATTATGTAGTGTTTGACCAGAGCAGCCTTTTCCAGACCATCATCCAGGCAACCCAGACAGTCGCCACAGCAGCTCAGGCCCCCGTTGAGAAGGTGGCAGACAAACTCCGCACGGCTTTCTGGGCACAGCCGCTTCAGTGTCAGCCGAGTCTCCTCGCCGTCAGCAGCGGCGGCGTCTGGATCTCGTCGGGGAAGAACGAGTTTCACGTAGCGAAGGGAAACCTCATAGGTAGGCGCGCTTTTGGTTGCTGGCTTCTGTTTGCAAAAGGCGAAGCCAGGCGGCTTGTCCACATTTAGCAGCACAACAGGGTATCTTCATTCATGCCAACTGCTTAGAAATGGAAGACTCCCTGAACCTCCCATGGCAGCATGTACTTGCGTTGTAATGGGATAGCTCAGTCAGCAGAGCGTGAGACTCTTAATCTCAAGGTTGTGGGTTTGAACCCCACATTGGGCGAATGATTCCTGCATTGCAGAGAGTTTGACTAGAGGACCTTCAATGTCCCTTCAAACACTAAAGTTCTGTGAGAAACAGTGGTCAACCTCTTTGGTAATTCTGCCATTCCAAAGTGGGCAAAAGCAGAAGCGGATCATTTAACACCATATTCTGAGTAATACATATTTTTGGAAACATCACTGTGAGTGGAAACTCTACTCCATATCCACAGCAATTTTCATTATATGAGAGAGATGAATGCATAGATGATGATGGTGATGAAGAATATTATTACAAATAATAATATTGACTAATAACAATATGACCAATAATATTAGTCACTTCTTTTTCAGAAAGGTGAACTCAGAGCAACTTACAAAAGCAAATAAAGACGTTTCTGCCTGGCACCTAAAAACAGATAGTGATGGTGATGCCAAGTGTGCCTCACAGAGCATTCCACAAACAGGGGGCCATCCCTGAGAAGGCCCGCTCTCACACCTCCCTTGGAGGGAAGGGCCTAAGATGAGAATTCCATGGTGTTTAGAATAAAAACTTGAAGCAGGAATCTCAGGAGCACCAGAAGAGTTTGGGAGAAAGCTGGCTGTTTCCATGCTAAGACTATTCCTCCTTCCTTCTCCAGGTACTTATTGGAATAACGTCGTGCCTCGCGGCACTGCTTCGGCCACAAAATGGGCGTTTGCGTTGGCTTCTGCAGCTCCAGCAAAAGAAGGTAACGTCTGTCCCGGGGCTGCCTTGCAAGTTTATTCTGCTTTTTCTGACACACCGGCGAAAGATAACAAGCTCTTTGCATCAATATACTCCATCCATTGATATTGGCAGGTTTTTCTAAGGGCATTAATGTGTACTGGACACAGGGGTGGAGGAAGGGGGTGCAGTGGGGGCGGGCCGTCCCAGGGGTCACTACTGGGGGGGGGGTGTGTGACAAAATGCCAGGCGGCACTCACCCCAGAGCCTGCAGCATGCCCGAGCCACACGCATCTCTCCTAGGAGTGACTGACGTGGTTGCTTGGGCACCCGCCACCTCTCCGCTGGCCGAAACGGTCCACCTGCCACCTCCCCCTCAGCTGTAGTGTGGTTGAGTGGAAGGAGGCAGGCAGACTCCTTGGAGGCCTGTGGAGCGTCCTGCCCCAGCTCGCCCCACCCTGTGGGCAGCTGGCCCCGCCCCTGGGCGCCGAGCATGTGTCCCAGGCGCCCAATCGGCTTCCTCCACCACTGACTGGCAGGGCCTTGCAGAGCCAGGCAGAGGCCCAGGCCAGGTAGATAATGTGCCCCCCCTTTTTTTTTCTACCCTGGGGATAACTGTAGTCTTATAAATAAGTAAGTATATAAAAATGTTTCACAAAAGTTATGCTGGCATATAATTTTATTTCAAGGCTTGAACCATATCTGCATATAAAGACAAAATGGAAAATATAGATATACAATAGTGCTTTTTCAAAATACATAGGGAAAAGGATTATTTTAAGTATTTACATTTAAAAATGCTTTCCTAGCTTTCTTTTCTGCAAATTCTTGAATTACGCAGGAAAAATCAAGCCACTTCGCCTTATCGTGGTTTATGTTTATCATTGCGATAAGAAAGCCAACACACTTATCTTTAAGATACGTGTGGTTTTAATTTTTGGAAACGATTTTCAAACAAAAACTCACCAACTTTTAACAGCATGAAAAACATGGTCCACCATCACGTTCGCGGCGTGCTGGCTGCTGGAGCCTTGGTTGCCTCCACCCACCCGGCGCCCGTTCTGCGCTCCTCTGCGGAGCCAATCGCAGGCCCCGCCCCGGACGCCAGGGAAGCTTTTCTCTTGCACTGCCAGCCAGCCATGGCCCCAGGGAATCTGCCCACTGCCACTGCTGCCTTTGCGCCTCTGTGTTCGCCCCAGTGCCTCCCCTGCGATTGTGAATATGCTGACCGAAGCCCCCTTTGGAATTGGAGGCCCGGGCCAAGTGGCCCATATGGGGCCCCCCCCCTCTGTCTGGGCCTGCTGACTGGACAGAAAGGAAGGGCAGACCTGAACAATGGATTCTAACCCCATGGCTTAGCCTTTGCTCTTCACTGCGGCACAAGTAGGAAAAAGAGCACAGGTCACCTTAGCTAGTCCCATAAAGAATCATTAACGTGGGCAGTTAAGATTTAAGGTTCACAAACAATTAACAAAAATGAAGCATCAAAAGCGTGTGGTCTACTTTCGGTTCACACACACAGACAGACACGCGGTTTTAATTGCGCTCACTTAAGCCAAACGATATCTGCATCTTTGATTTTCACATTGCCGTGTTCCTTTTGTGGTTACGCTGGTGCCTTGTCTGCACTGTTAACAGTTCTTTTGGGCGTGTGATGGAGTAACCCTGAGCAGAGAAGGGCAGGAGGGATGTTCCACCACTTTCCCAAACCTTGCTGGCTTGCACCAGCCCGAGCAGGAGCTGTGTTGCATGTGGCGTGGGTGTTTTTCCTTCAGACCTGATGATTAGCATGTGTTTAATTCCATCACTCCCATTATTGAAACCAACGGAGCATTGGTGAGATTATTCACAGCAGCTCCAAGCTGGCAGAGGTAGTGAGCCTAATGTTGGGTTCTCTTCGCAGGAACAAAAGAGTTTTTGGATCCAAGGCTGCCTCCAGCCCAGGCCCAGAATGCATTGCTTCAGAAATTAGCACTGGCTATTGCTGGCTGAAATACCGGCAGCGGTAGATCTGGACCCAAAGAGTTTTCTGCAGGTGTTGCAGGGGCTTCTGCCGCAGATGTATAGGGTGGGGGCCAGAGGGGTACTGCCATTATTAAACCATCAGTGGAGAGGCACTTCTTCCCCATCCTAACTCATTTCAGCCAGGGGTTAGGATTATTTGAGGGCAGTGATGATATGCCAAGAGTTCCTGGCTGATTAAGCAGCATAGGAAATTGTCTTCTCCTGAATCAGACAATCAAGCCCACTATTGTCACACAGCATGGCAGTGACCCTCTCCACTGAGTTCCAGGCAGGGGGTCTGTGCTTGGCCTGGAGATGCCAGGAATCTCCTGCATGCAAAGCATTATTATTATTATTATTATTATTATTATTATTATTATTAGGTAAAGGTACCCCTGACCGTTAGGTCTAGTCGCGGACAACTCTGGGGTTGCGTGCTCATCTCACTCTATAGGCCGAGGGAGCCGGCGTTTGTCTGCAGACAGCTTCTGGGTCATGTGGCCAGCATGACTAAGCCGCTTCTGGCAAACCAGAGCAGCGCACGGAAACGCTGATTACCTTCCCACTGGAATGGTACCTATTTATCTACTTGCATTTTGATGTGCTTTCGAACTGCTAGGTGGGCAGGAGCAGGGACCGAACAACGGGAGCTCACCCTGTCGCGGGGATTCAAACCGCCAACCTTCTGAATGGCAAGCCCTAGGCTCTGTGGTTTAGACCACAGCGCCACCCATATCCCTTATTATATTTATTTATTTATACTTACATACATACATACATACATACATACCACGCCCATCTGGCTGGGTTTCCCCAGCCACTCTGAGTGTCTCCCAAAGGAATATAAAAAACACGATAAAAGATCATACATTAAAAACTTCCCTAAACAGGACTGCTTTCAGATGTCTTCTAAACATCAGATAGTTGTTTATTTCCTTGACATCTGGTGGGAGGGCGTTCCACAGGGCAGGTGCCGCTACCGAGAAGGCCCTCTGCCTGGTTCCCTGTAACCTCACTTCTCGCAGGGAGGGAGCCTCCAGAAGGCCCTCGGAGCTGGACCTCAGAGTCCGGGCTGAACGATGGGGGTGGAGATGCTCCTTCAGGTGCATTAGCTCCCTGAGCAACTCTGGAAAACTCATTGTGTGTGTTGATTTGCTAGACATAAAAAAAAACTCGCCTCCAGTAAATGGTCTTGTGTAAAAAGTATAGCATGAAATGAAGCAAGCACATACTTAAACTGTGGAGCTCCCTACCCCAAGATGCGGTGATAGCCACGAACTTGGATGGCTTCGAAAGGAGGTTGGACAAATTCATGGAGGATAAGGCTGCCAGTGGTACTAGCTGTAGTAGCCCTACATTACCTCCAGGATCAAAAGCGGCATGTCTCTGAATACCAGTTACTGGGGAGCAGCAGTACAGCAGCAAAAGGGTATTTCTTTATGTCTGCTTCTTGGCTTCCTGAACTTGGATGGGCCTTTGGAATGATCCAGCAAGACTCTTACATTACTAAGCAGCTATCTTTCAGCCTCAGCCTTCCCATCTGCATTATGGGGATAATGCTGCCCTCCCGTACAGGGCTGTTTTGCCAAGATACTGTAAAATTTATATACTGTTTGACTGTTGAAAAAAACATTAAAGCGGTTTATGTATGCAAAGTTTATTGAGCGCACAGTAGAAATAGTAATAATGCAGTCATACCTCTTGTTATGTTCGGTTCAGGTTATGTTTTTTCAGGTTGTGTCCCGCGGCGACCCAGAAGTAACGGAACGGGTTACTTCCGGGTTTCGCCGCTCGCACATGCACAGACGCTCAAAATGATGTCGCGTGCATGTGCAGAAGAAGCAAATCGCAGCACGCGCAGACGTGGGTTGTGTTCTGCTCATGTTGCAAACGGGTGTCCGGAACGGATCCCGTTCGCAACCAGAGGTACCACTGTAATAGTAATTATTTACTACATTCAACCTAGGTTAGAATACTGATACTTAGACACTGAATGGCGAAGGCTTCTGGAAAAGCAGATTTAACCATGAAAGTGTTGTCCCTCCCACAGGAAGCTTTCTGTGGTTGTGCCAAAGCAGCAAGGATCTCTTTTGCGTCAGCGACCAAAACCCGCAGTTTCATCCTTCGACTGTTCAGCTACCCCCTGATGACGAAATAGAATACTATTCAGCCTGCCAGGATGCCATATGGTGCCTGGACCACCTGGGACGAGTCTTCATAAGGACACTCTCGCCAAATTGCCCAACGGGGATGCACTGGACCAGACTGGACCTTGCCCAGTTAGGTAAGACTCCTTGTGAGCTCGTTTGTCACCTGCAAATTTCCCAACTTAAACACAGGCTGACGGGGAGCATTTCCTCTGCATACCTGGTGAGTATTTGAACACAAACTTGCTCTGACCCGTGACACCTATGGATAAAGCATTAAACATGGATTTGGCTTCATAGAATTCTTTGCCATCTTAATCTCAGAGAAAGGGTAGGACAGAGAACTGCAGGGCCATTTTGACTTGGCTGGTTTTTGCTGATGGAAAGAAAAGATGATCCAGATTTTCAAAAAAGCAGAATAAAGGTGCCATCAGAGCAAGGTGTGATGTGCTCTTTGGGAGCATCCTTGTGTGGACATCCCACAGAAGCGATGGGGAACCTGTGATCCTCACATCATCCCTGACCTTTGGCCATGCCGGCTGGAGCTGATGATAGTTGGTAGTCGCAACAGTATATGGAAGGCCAGAGGTTCCCATTCCCTGCCCTACAGGATGAAGGTAGATCAAGAATTAATGCTATCCTGGCCCACAGAGGATCAGGATGTCTGCCACTTCCCTGTGGCTCTGTCCCACGTCTCCAGCTGTGATAAAACTGGAAAGGGTTTCTTCCCATATGAAGGTGTCCTGCCCACCAATGTATTGCATGCTTGTGGGTTGCGGTGTGTTAAAGGGAAAACTGGATGAGCTCATCTTTTTAAAAAAAGAAAGCAAAAAGTCTTCTACTTGAAATGTGCACTCTGGAAATCAAACTCAAGGCAAGTAACACCTGATGAAATGGCATTAGCAAATAAGAGGCTTAAAATAGCATGCCAGTAGGTTTTGAGACGTCTCTTGCGCAGATTTCTGAGGCATAGCATTTGACGTGATCAGAGCTGCCCTGTCATATCCCGGAGTTCCAAAAAATGAAGCGGGATTCGCTTTGACAGTGTGCTAGCAAGCAGAAAGATTTGTTTCTCTGGATGAGCAATTAGCATCAGCTTTGGAGAAAGGAGGAAAAACCCAAGGTGGAATAGGAAAACAAGCCGAAAACGTTACATAAGAGAAGTGCGCATTTGGATATCGGATTGTGCTGCATATGTTAATAAGTGCCCAGCGATGCAGAGCAGGTGATATGTGACCCCTTGTTCAGAGAGCCCTGATGCTTAGCTAGATCAAAACCAACAGCTGAACCGCTGAGGCCCAAAGCCACCGTGATCCAGGATGTCTGTGCCGGGAGGAGTAACAAGACTTTATTTTAAATAGCGCTGCTGAATGTCAGACCCAGAGGAGCAGCAGAATTATGCTGATGACTCTCTTCCCCACCCCACGGCTATTTTGAGCTGGGCAGGTCTTATGTAACGGTGCTAAAATAAAGATAGAAATCAAGAAGAACCTATATGAGAATAAGCTAGGAGAATTCAGGTGCTCAACACCTTGGTTGTTTTAACCCATTTCGAATAAAGCCACTTTAAATGGTCATTTTATCACTTAGCATATTGGTATCCCTTTCAACCTCTAGGGAACCTTGGGACAGTTCTGAGCCGCCGCTCCCCCTCCCCCCATTTTCTCTGTGGTCTCTTTCTTTGACGTACAGTGGTACCTCGGGTTAAGTACTTAATTCGTTCCGGAGGTCCGTTCTTAACCTGAAACTGTTCTTAACCTGAAGCACCACTTTAGCTAATGGGGCCTCCTGCTGCCGTCGTGCCGCCAGAGCACGATTTCTGTTCTCATCCTGAAGCAAAGTTCTTAACCCAAGGTACTATTTCTGGGTTAGCGGAGTCTGTAACCTGAAGCGTATGTAACCTGAAGTGTATGTAACCCGAGGTACCACTGTACATGTGGGCTTCTCCCATTTGTGCAGGAGTTTCTAGACTGCAAACTCAGGACAGAGCTGGTGCCCTTTCCCTCAACTGGAGAGATTTTATCTTTGTTCTGTACATGAAGGAAGTGAGATGAGTTCTTTTGAATACCACAAGACCAACAATGCAGATACATATTCCCCCCCCCGATAGGTTTCCCCCTCAGTGAATCCTTCCTTTCTCTCTCTACAGACCTATTACTTAATTCAGTTTATATTTTCTTTCTTTTCTGCCACGCACCAATGGTGCGAAGGCCTTCTTTAAAAGCCACAATTGCATTAGGGATATACCTGCATTCTGCCACGGCCATTTTGAGGAGAAGAGCACAGATTCCATTTTTGCACTCAGAGAGAGAAGCCATGGGTTTGGCTTCGCATGTTGGCCAAACATCGAGTTGTAGTCACAGTTTATCCTTGCCTACAGCTCATGGTTAGAAAGGAGAGACCTTTGCCATGAGCCTGAGTTCAGACATCAGCCTTAGCCCAACCTTGGCTTAGCCTAACATGGGATTTTTTAAAAAGAGAGAGAGAGAGAGAGAGAGATAGAAGAGCAAAGTGACTGTGAGCTGTTCTCTGGGATCCCACACATTTGTGTGGCTGAAGTAAGAAGCCATGCTTTGTCTTGCTGTGATGTGAGAACGAAGCCGTTGACAAGAGATGCAAAAAAAAAACCCCTCCACGCCATTGCTGCTCTCCCATAGAACAGGATGCCGCTTCCAATTCTGTGATACTTGAGAACGTTAAACTACCATTGCATTCTTTTAAAGTGCCTTAAAGAACTACAAGGGAGGTGGAAATTTGCCTGTGGCTTATGTGGCAAAATGGCATGTTCCTTGCCCGTATTTTATTTTTAATTTTTAGTAAATTTTATTTTGCTTTAAACAGATACAGATAAATATAAACAACCAAAATTACAAAAGAAAAATCCTTAATAATGGAAAAGGCTAAAAAACTACAAAAAATATCAAAGTACATGGCATAGAACATAAGCCATTATGGGAAAGAAAAAAGAAAAAGGAAAGGAGAAGGAAGAAAAAAGGGGTGGAAGGGTGGAAATGAGCCAAAACACAAGAAGGCTCGTCTATTGTACACTTCTGTCAAGGTCACAACAGATCATTATTCTTAACAATTCTCTCTGTCTGCATTCCATAGAATCCCTCATCTTGGTATCAGGGAACATTTCCCTATGCGGTATCATTCTAAACATAACCAGGTCTTTATTGATGTACCCTTATCCCCTAGATAATTATTTAAACTTCCCATTTTCTTTCACCATCTAGTTCTTAACGCAACTCAGTTTTTTAGACTTCTCTTTCTCCCCCATCCAGGTGTTTCTGCTACAAAATACAGAAGCACTAGACATGATAAGGTTGGCCTTGGTTTATAAACCGTAGGTGATTTTCCCCTTTTTCCTTGAAGTGCCTTTTTCAGTGTAAATAGCATAGCTGAAGTTTCTAGGAACAAGTGCTCTCGCTGATGGATGACTGCCTAATGACCTGAGAGAGTTGCTTCACAGCTTTACACTTTTCTATTTCAGTCCTCGGGGAAGCGGCAAAGTTATGATGCTGCCGTACGGCTGAAAATAAAAATAACCTGTTGATGGCACAATCGTTTTTTTGGAGAAGAGCTCCTTGCTTGCGTTGCATGCTAGAAATGAAAACAGGCTAACTCTGAAATACTTGTTCCATAGTTCGGCAGCCACTGTTTGCTAGTAACATTTGGAATGTTAAGCGCTAACATGTATTTATAGACCTGGTCTGTAAGCACGACTGGCTCCCTGGGAGAGTTCACTTGAGGTCATGTGAAAAGTTGCATCTCTAGTTTAGACCAATCACATTGCATGAAGGGTCCCGCCCCCGCCCCCACCTGTTCCTCTTTGAAAATCATCGTTTTAAATGTCAGTTGTGGACTACATTGTGTCCTGTTATCCTAAGGCACTTCATAGAAGGGACCACATGAGTCATCTGGTTCAATCTCCTGCAATGCAGGGACATCTTTTGGGCCATTGTGGGGCTCGATCCTGGAAATAAGAGTCTTATGCTGTACCCAGTGAGCTATCCCGCAAACCAGCTTCAGTGTTGGTGCTGACCTTTAAAGCCCTAAACGGCCTCGGCCCAGTATACCTGAAGGAGCGTCTCCACCCCCATCGTTCTGCCTGGACACTGAGGTCCAGCGCCGAGAGCCTTCTGGCAGTTCACCTCACTGCGAGAAGCAAAGCTACAGGGAACCAGGAAGAGGGCCTTCTCGGTAGTGGCGCCCTCCCATCAGATGTCAAAGAGATAAACAACGACCTGACATTTAGAAGACATCTGAAGGCAGCCCTCTTTAGGGAAGTTTTTAATGTGTGACATTTTAATGTATTTTTAATCTTTGTTGGAAGCCGCCCAGAGTGGCTGGGGAAACCCAGCCAGATGGGCGGGGTACAAATAATAAATTATTATTATTAATATTATATTATAGTGAAAAGGACTCACTAAACAAGCAGAATCAACATCTTACATTGCACCTGCCACCAACCAGCTGTCATATTTGTTTTGCATTGCTAACATAGCGAAATGTTCTGTGCCCTCCTTAGGGTAGACATAGTATTCTCTTGTGTAAATGATTCAGTTCAGGTGAATTCTCCCAAGTAGTGGCTACATATGGGGTGGGGGCGAGGGAGCCAGTGGATCCTTCTTGCGCGTCTTGCACTCAGACTCTGCAAAAGTCAATGCATGGCTCTAACATCTGCACGCGGGTCACAAGTCTGAAATCTTGCAAGCACAAGTCCAACTCGTTCTGTCCGTTTCCTGGGTGGTGCACAAGATGTCAGCCATGCAGTTCAGGCCTGGATTTTCTGCTGAGAGGGTCCATATTCTCACATACATCCAGTGAGAGGTAATCTGTAGAGCTGGAAGGGACCCAAGGGTCATCTATTCCAACCCCCTGCAGTGCAGGAATCTCAACTAGATCATGCATGACAGGTGGCCATGCAACCTCTGCTTAAGAAGAACCTCCAAGGAAAGAGAGTTCACCGCCCATCGTTTTTCTTTGTAGTCTTAAGTGTCCATGAGAGACTCTGATTTTTTTTATTGCAATGGCAGCATTGGGGGAAGGGGTTTCCAGCCCTCCCCTCTCCCCTTGCACCGCTGTCTTCGTGGTCTGACTCCCTTCCTCCTGAAGCTGATTTAGGGGGAAACGAAGGGGGAAACGCAGAGTAGCTTTGTATCTCGACCTTAACTAGCGCCATAAATCAGAACTGAAGATGGCTGGTTGAATGACTGGGTGCCGCTCTTCCTCTCTTTTTTCAATTAGGTGCTGTGAAACTTAAAAGTTTGGCATGTGGCAAACAGCACATCTGGGCCTGTGACAGTGGTGGCGGAATCTACTTCCGGGTTGGGACACAGCCGCTGAACCCCAGTTTGATGCTGCCTGCATGGATCATGATTGAGCCACCAATCCAGGTAGAAAAACAAGTTGCCTTGTTTTTAATTCAAAACCATCAGAATGCCTATATCCAACTGTAAAAGCACGTAAACATAATAGGCTGTATGGTAACAACTGCAAAGTTATTTGCTAGAAACTACTTCTGAAAAATTAGATACAGCTTCTCATAGTGTCAAAATCAACATTGTGACGTAATATATTAAAATGTAGCTTATTCAGTTGACAACCACGTCCAGTACAGTGGTACCTCGGGTTACATACGCTTCAGGTTACATATGCTTCAGGTAACAGACTCTGCTAACCCAGAAATGTTACCTCAGGTTAAGAACTTTGCTTCAGGATGAGAACAGAAATCGTGCCGCCGTGGCGGCAGCGGGAGGCCCCATTAGCTAAAGTGGTGCTTCAAGTTAAGAACAGTTTCAGGTTAAGAACAGACCTCAGGAACGAATTAAGTACTTAACCCGAGGTACCACTGTATGTACAAAATACAAATCCTATTTTGTCAGTGCCATAATACATTCATTTCTAATTTCTTCATCTTCTCTTGTATTTTACCTTGACCGAGAACCTGTTACAAATAAGTTCCATGTAGCTGTTATATACAGTACTGAACTACGCACGGCTGATGAAGCCCCTTCGGGCGAAACAGGGGAATATCCAGGAATCCTGCCTGTGCCAGCATCTACCAGTGCCAGTTTCTTTCTTCATTAGACACTTAGAAGATTATTTCATGTCACTCTTCTAAGGCAGTGTTTCCCAACCGGTGTTCCGCGGCACACTAGTGTGCCGCGAGACGTTGCCTGGTGTGCCGTGGGAGGGAGGCGGGCGAGTCGGGCGGCGAGAGGCGGGGCGGCGGCGGCGAGGAGAGGCCACCCAGCGCTGGGCTCTCGCCGTCTGCCTGCCTGGCTGCCTGCGTGGCGCTGACGTCACGGGGCTGTAACGTGCCCCACATAGGCACACGCGGGGCGGCGAGCGAGCTCCCTCCCACATCCCATCGCCGGCTCTGCACCAGGCGGTAGAGCTCGGCGAAGTCGCCGCGCTGGAAGGCCAGCAGCGCGCGCGCCTTGGCCAGGCTCTCGCCCGCCTGCGCCTCCAGGCACGGCGCCTCGGCGTCGGGCGGCAGCGAGCCCAGGAAGCGGCCCAGCCGGCCGGGGTCGCCCGCCTGCAGCAGCGCCTCGCACCCACACGAGACCTGCTCCGCCGAGAAGCGCGGCGAGCGCGGAGGATCGGGCGCGGCGGAGGCCAGCCCCGCGCTTGGAGAGGACGCAGCAGCCGTCGCCAAACCCGATCCTCCTCCTCCTGCTCCGCCGCCGTCCTCTGGCTCTCGGCCGGGAGGAGCCTGCGGCGACGGGGCGGGCGCCGAAGTTGGCAGAAGTTGGTGCGCCTCCTCGGCAGCGCCTTCGTCCTCCTCCTCCTGCCTCTGCTCTCCTCCAGCGGCGGGGGCGCGCTGCCCTCCCCGGCCGGGGGGCTCGGCGGGGAAGGAGGCCATGTTCGCGGCGCGCGGGATCGCGGCCCCCCTCGCCCGCCTCTGGCCCGCTCCCCTCCCCCTGCGCGCTGCCCTAGCCGTGCGGGTCTCCTCCCCCTGCGCCGCCGTCCCCTTTCCACATCCTAGGAGCCGCGGTCCGCCTACCGCCCCCGGGCCGCGGCGCGGCTCCCAGCCCGGGCTGGCCTCCGCCTCCTGGGACGCGTGCCCACCCCCGCGGCCCCCCAAACTTCGGAGCAACTCTCCAGACGCTTCTCCCCCGCCTCGGTCTCCCTCCTTTCCACTTCTCTTCCCCCCTTCCTTCCCTCTTTCTTTCTCTTTCTCTCCCACCCGCCTTTCCTTCTATTAACTTTCCTTTCCCCTCCCTTCGTCCTTCCTACTTTTACTCCTGGGCTCCTCCCCCCTTTGCGCAGCCACAAATCAATCTCTCTCTCTTTTTTCCCCTCTCTCTCTTCTTTGCTCAGACGCAAAAAAGCGCCGCTTTTTGGAAATCCGGACTGCTGTCCCCGCTGAAACGATACTTTAAAAAAGGAAGAACCCACTGGCTCTTATTTCTGTTTAAAGCAGTAGATCCCGAACTCTTTTGGCCCACTGCCCCCTTGGTTCCACATCCCCCAGTGTCCCCTATGCTTACTCTATAGAAAGCATTACAGGGGTTAACGCGGCTCGCTAAGGAAGATATTAATAGAATTCTGCATTTGGGGGGAGACCCTAACAGTCATCTACCATTACCTTCTATGCTGTTACTATTTTTTTATTTATTTTTTACATAAGTAAAAAGTGACCTTTCCCCATCTGGCATGGTGGTGTGCCTCGAGATTTTTTTCATGAAACAAGTGTGCCTTTGCCCAAAAAAGGTTGGGAAACACTGTTCTAAGGAATACGTCAGACAGAAAAATACAAGAGAAGATGAAGAAATCAGAAATGAACGTATTACGGCACTGACAAAATAGGATTTGTATTTTGTACATACTGGGCTTGGTTGTCAACTGAATAAGCTACATTTTAATATATTATGTCACAATGTTGATCTTGTTTTTAATTCAGCCACTAGTCTTTAGGCCTCCTGACATGAACAGATCCCAGTTGTTCAGTGGCGGCAAGTGAAGATTCTCAGATCTTGGAATGCTGTGGGGCAGGAGAGAGGGCTCAGCTATGGACTTAAGGCTGTCATAGACTTGGTAATATTTAGTAGAAGATTGAGATACCAGAATGAACCCTGGTGTGCATGGTCAGAGCACCATTCTGTCTTTCCAGCATAGATCCTAGCTGAATTCCTGCATCTGTTTTTGAAGTGGACGGTGGGGTAGCCTTTAATGGGGGGAAACTGGACTTTTGTAGCTGGAGGTGAACTTGATACTAATAATCTTTTCCAACCTGGTTTCTCCTCCTGTCTTGATATCCCATTTCCCACTCCCCAAAACTGGAAATTCTTCCTTTCTTGCCAAACATCAGCAATGCAAGCCTAATGCAGTTGATCTCAAAGAGCAAAGAATTCGGGGTATTCCCCGCCCCCAACCTTCCAGAGAAGTAATCTCTTGGTTACGTAATAGCATCTGGGAGAATTCCAGTTCATTAGGCCAAATGGGTACAAGAAAATGTAAAAAAAGTGCAACTTCATGTTGCCTAATGCCCCCAAACCCAGCTCAAATCTAGCTTTCGGCCAATAGATGTTAGCAGGTGAGTGTCTTCTTAGCAAGTCATTCAGCAAGCTTTGCAGAACCCCAGTTAATGTCATTTGGGCTGCACCTCACTGACTTGACCTAGGAGGTTACGTTACATCATGTTCACAGCAATGGGCAAAAGAAGGAATGGCACAGAGCAGGAAGGGAGGGTGAGACAGAGGGGTGTTGCCAAGGCTTTCAGTGGCTTCAGGTACAACCCTGCTCTCAGAATACAGCCTCTGCCATCAGTGAGGCAGGACAGCCTGATCCTTCAGCCAGACAGAATAGTTTGCTGTTCCTCAGAACTCGTGAGTCATGAAATTTGCCTGCAAGTGGCTGAATTTTCGTCTTTAGCTGCACCGCTTGTGTAACACTCCAAAATTCTAGGGCAACACGACTTCTGTCAGGGTTGATACGGATCATAAATCTGTCGCCTAAAATAACATCGCCTTTCTTGGATTTTCGCCGGCGATTTGAGTAACTAGACCTTACCTCTCCTTGTGAATCTGAGCCTTGGCTTTAAATGCTGGCTTATAACTGATAAATGTGCACATGCTCTTTTCATCGTGTTCTCTCCGCAGCTTGTGGAATGACTCCCGACCCCTCTCATGTGAAAGCAGATCAGCTGTTTACTATCCTGTTTTTCTGTTTGCTGAGCCGAGATCATTGGTCAGCAAAATGACAGGCCGGGGAGCTATTAAAATAGGGAACAGTTGTTTATCACAACATAGCCTGTTCTGCTCTGGACTTCTAACAGTATACAAACAAGCTGTCAGAATGCCCTTTTGCTCTGTGAGAAGTGCACTTTTAAATCTCTTGTCAGGTTTGAGAAAAAGTCTGTTCTCTGCTCCGGCATTTGAGCACCCCAGAAGTACCGTATTTTTTGCTCTACAAGACGAACCAGACCACAAGACGCACCTAGTTTTTGGAGGAGGAAAACAAGAAAAAAAATATTCTGAATCCCAGAAGCCAGAACAGCAAGAGGGATCGCTGTGCAGTGAAAGCAGCGATCCCTCTTGCTGTTCTGCCTTCTGGGATAGCTGCGCAGCCTGCATTCGCTCCATAAGACGCACACACATTTCCCCTTACTTTTTAGGAGGGAAAAAGTGAGTCTTATAGAGCAAAAAATATGGTAAATCCATTGTCTCTTTGTTTTCATTCATCACAATGGCATTTCTATACTTTTACCATGTAAATCAGATTTTGTTCAACTTATAAATATTAGGGGTGTGGTGTGTGTGTGTTTGTGTGTGTGTGTGTGTGTGTGTGTGTGTATTTACAGCACACACTTGTTGGGTAGAATGAAGTCCTTTTTGTTTTATTCCTTCAGCAATTCTAGTAATCTGTAGGCATAATAGATGGGGAGAGTAGTAGTAGTAGTAGTAGTAGTAATCACCATCATATTCATCAGACACTCCATTAAAAATGCACTGGGTGATGTTTAATATATGATTGTGTTTAGTTTCCAGTGCATTTTAATGGGATGTCTGATCCTGATGATCACAGCATAAAATTGCAATACAAAAAGCACAAAATGCTTTTTTTAAAAAGAACAGAATCAAACCAATAACCCTCTCCCCTCCCAGAACACATTTAAAAGGGCATTGAATGTCAATCAGCCAAAGGCCCGGTTGAAGAGGAACGTTTTCACCTGGCACCTAAAGGTGTCTAATGATGCTTCCATGATATGGTCGTTTCACGTTTTTGAGTGTGTTTCTTCACTTTTATGGCCTTGGGTTCTGAGTTTAACCTGAGGGAAGTTTGCAGAAGTTTCCAATTCCTGCAGCTACCTGGATCCCTCCCTCAGAGCTCCTCCAGGTGGGATGGTGGGAGAGGGTCTCCTGGAGACTTTCCTTCCATGAACATCCTTAGGTTGATTTATCTTTGCATCCGTTCATTTCCGCCCCCCACCCCCCGTCTTTCAGTGCTGTGCTTAAGTCAGATAATGTGCACTATTTAGTATGGCAAAAGAGAGAGATGCATCTGTAAAACTGTTCTTCAATGACTCATCCCTGTTTTATCAAGGGCTCATGTGGATATCTGTTGTTGTTGTTGTTGTTTTGTTTTGTTTTGTTTTGTTTTATGCATTGCCTTCGACGTGAAGGTCCCTAGGCGACTTGCATAGAAAGAAAGCCCACTGCGTTTTGGTGCCTAGGAAGCAAATCTAACTATTACTTCCCATGATGGTAAAAATGAAATACTAAACAACTTAATTCACAATTAGCTTCTCTTGCTCCGTCCTGCTTAAAGCTAAGACTGACTCCGGCTTTAAAGAGAGAGAGAGGCAAGAATCCTTAATAAAACGAGTGTTGCCTTGTTTGTGCAGGGTGGGCGGTTTATCCTAATTTTGGTGTTGGAATATGTTTTTCGTAGCTTTTTTAGTTTCCTACTGTGCCTCAGGGGCAGGAGGCAGGAGGTGGTGGCTCAAGTAAGAGAAAAGGGAACAGCTGATGGATGATCCACTCTTCCCAATTCTCAGGTGTTCTTGATCTTTATCTCAGATGACACAGGGAATGTAAACAGTGCTGTAAATAAACAGCAGCAGCTTGAAAGGGGATCCAGGAGAGATGCTTAACTAAACTGGAGTGGGAGTGAGCAAGGTGACTCATGTGGGCCTCTTGCATTCGGAATTTCTTAAGGCACTCTGATGATGAAACATCCCATCAGCACCTACTAGAGTAGACATTTGACAGGTATTTTAGCGCCTCACCCTGTACCAAAAAAAAGCCATATCTACAAAAGGAGTGAGAAAGTGACCTCTATTTAGAGCCAGTGTGGTTTAGTGGATGAAAGACCCCTGTTCAAATTCACACTAGGCCACAAAGGTTACTGGCATAACTTTGATCCAGTCGCTATCTTTCTTGCCCAGCCCGCCTCGCTGTGAGCCTCACAGGTTGCTGTGAGGATGCAAAGGAGATGGGATGGAAGCACCCTCGCTAGAAAGGAGCAGAATAAAAAATTGAGGAGTAATAACATGAATATTGAACTGTTAGAGCATAACATAAAAGGGTAAAGGGACCCCTCACCTTAGGTCCAGTCGCAGGCGACTCTGGGATTGCGGCGCTCATCTTGCTTTACTGGCTGGGGGAGCCAGCATACAGCTTCCAGGTCAGCCGCTTCTGGCGAACCAGAGCAGCACACGGAAACGCCGTTTCCCGCCAGAGCAGTACCTATTTATCTACTTGCACTTAGACATGCTTTCAAACTGCTAGGTTGGCAGGAGCAGGGACCGAGCAACGGGAGATCACCCTGTCGCGGGGATTCGAACCACCAACCTTCTGATCGGCAAGTCCTAGGCTCTGTGGTTTAACCCACAGCGCCACTTGCGTCCCTGCCAGTCCCTGCCGCGGCCTAGCCCTATCAATTGCCCAGAAATGGAGCAGCTGCAGAGAGCTTGCTTCGTTCTTCCTTGCCAGAAAGCAGGAGTGCCTGGGTGTTGCTGTTTTCCCCTCCTTCCTCCCAGTCACTTTCTCCTTTTCTGCCATGTCTTCTGTATTGCACAAGGAGCATGGAATCGCAGAATTGTAGAGTTGGAAGGGACCCCCGAGGGCCATCTAGTCCAACCCCTGCAATGCAGGAATCTTTTGCCCAGCATAGGGCTCGAACCCACAACCCTGAAAAATTAAGAGTCTCGTGCTCTACCGACTGAGCCATCATCTTGTTAATGATCATTGTAACCCCTTTCTGGAGACCTTTTCATCTGGAGAGCAGGGTAAAAATACTTCCAATAATAATAATAATAATAATAATAAATAATTGCCTTTAGGTCAAGGAATATATGGGCTTTAAAAATATTATTTTAATAGAGTGGAGTGGGCACAGGAGAAGGTGCATGCAGCAGAGCAGAGTGTGGATCTGTTTAAGGGTTTTCAGAGGACACCCACGTGTCTGCCTAAGCACATGTTCAAACTTGCAGCACTAAATTTTCCTCCAGGCGCCCAGTTGTACTTTTGGGAACGAAGCTTGTAAAATGAGATTGCAGGATAAAGGTCAGCGATGGGCCCTGCTCACGCATCCTGCTTCGAGTGATTCCCAGTGCAGCCCCTGTTTGGTGGTCTCTTTGAGACGAGGAGCCTTTGGATGAAGGGCTAGCTCATCTTGCTTGTGCCACCCACATTTGATTGCTTTTTCATTCCTTCTTTCTTCCTCTCATTTCTGCTCACTTCCCTTTTTATCTTTCAAGTCTTCTTTTCACAACATGTGTGTTGGGGATGCACGAATGGCTTATTAAAGGCTGGAAAGGATTTCTAAATAATTATCCCGAGTTTGGAGTGATAAAAGTACTGTTTCTGAACACTTGCGGGCAGGATTTGCCTGTGCAAGGACATCTGATTGCACAACAGGGCTCCCCTATCTTCTCCTGCCCCCCATGCATGCCCTGGATCTCCCAGAATAATATGGGTGGCGGGGCGGGGGGTGTTTCTATATTATATATTTTGTCATCTCGGTTTGTATTTTTCTGTTGCAAACCACCCTGTGTTCTTCGAATGAAGGGTGGTATACATCAGAGGTAGGCAGCCTAAGGCCCATGGGCCAGGAGCAGCCCACGGGGGGTCGTTTAACTGGCCCACAAGCCGCCTGCTTGGCAAGTCCCCACGTTTGGTGCTAAACCGGCGCAGCACGGTGTGGGGGCTCGCTTCCATGGCACCAGAAATTGCTTCTGCGCAGATGCTATTGAAATTGCCATTGAAATTGCTTCTGCGCTGAAGGACCAGGTGCGCAGCCTGGGAGTCATTTTGGACTCACAGCTGTCCATGGACAGCTGTCTACCAGCTCCACCTGGTACGCAGGCTAAGACCCTACCTGCCCGCGAACTGTCTCGCCAGAGTGGTGCATGCTCTAGTTATCTCCCGCTTGGACTACTGCAACGCGCTCTACGTGGGGCTACCTTTGAAGGTGACCCGGAAACCGCAATTAATCCAGAACGCAGCAGCTAGACTGGTGACTGGGAGTGGCCGCCAGGACCACATAACACCGGTTCTAAGAGATCTGCATTGGCTCCCAGTACGTTTCCGAGCACATTTCAAAGTGTTGCTGCTGACCTTTAAAGCCCTAAACGGCCTCAGCCCTGTATACCTGAAGGAGCGTCTCCACCCCCATCGTTCAGCCCGGACACTGAGATCCAGCGCCGAGGGCCTTCTGGCGGTTCCCTCATTGCGAGAAGTGAGGATACAGGGAACCAGACAGAGGGCCTTCTCGGTAGTGGAACGCCCTCCCATCAGATGTCAAAGAGATAAATAATTACCTGACATTCAGAAGACATCTTAAGGCAGCCCTGTTCAGGGAAGTTTTTAATATGTAACACTGTACTGTTTTTAACACTGATTGGGAGCCGCCCAGAGTGGCTGGGGAAACTCAGTCAGATGGGCGGGGTATAAATAATAAATTATTATTATTATTATTATTATTATTATTATTATTATGCCGGAAATCGCGGGCATGGGCACAATCCAGCCCACAGAGGGATGTCCGCTGGAGTGAACTGGCCCAGGCGAGGTAAACCTTGCCGACCCCTGGTATACATAGAACCATAGAATTTTTGGAAGGGAACTCCAGGGGTCTTCTAGTCCAGCCCCCTGCTATGCAGGAATCCTGCCTACAGCCGTCCCTGGGTGGACTCAAAACACCAACTTTCTGGTTAGCAGCCAGATGCACTGACCCATTGTGCCACTGGGGCACACATTTAATAATACAGTCATACCTTGGCTTACTGGAGCTTCAGGTTGTGCGTTTTCGGGTTACGGACACACCAAAACCCGAAAGTACCGGAACGGGTTACTTCCGGGTTTTGGCACTCGCACATGCGCAGAAGCACTAAATTGCGCTTTGTGCATGCGCAGAAGCACCGAATCACAACCCACGCGTGCACAGACACGACGCTGAGGGTTGCAAACATGCCTCCTGCACGGATCACGTTCACAACCCGAGCATCCACTGTAGTAGTAGTAGTAATAATAATAATAATAATAATAATAATAATAATAAAATAATCTGCAATGCTTGCACAGGTGGAATAGCAGGAGGAGTGCAGTGTTCAATTCCACCCTGTATCCTCCAAGTTGATGAGGCTCGTTTGACATCACCACGAAATAAAGCCTTTAGTCTCATCGGCCCAGTCCTATGGGATGTTCATCCAGCAGAGATTCAGCAGGTTTCTTCTGCCTTAACTTTCACATATTTGCGGGGGAACGTTTTCTGTGCTGCCAGGCTTATGCAGACATTTAAGAAAATATTTCCTGTAATAGTTAGCTGATGATCCTCTGCCTTAAATTTTGTACGGTGTGTGTGTGTGTGTGTGTGTGCGCGCGTGTGTGTGTGTGTAATGCTTGTGAACCACTTTGATATTTTTTATGATGCAGTATACAAGTATTTTTTTTTTCATAAATGCAATAGGTTTATAGTCTAAGCAACAGCATGTGGTGCATTTAAAAGCTTTTTTTGTGGCTTTTGCAAACTAAAGCCTAGTTCATCAGATGCCTAAACCATTGGCTTGACTTTGCTGCAGGGCTAAGATTCAGCAACCACATAACCGGAGTCTTAAAATTCAGCCTTGGATTTTAAAAAAAGAGTCTGGCTTGCATTCCATATTACTGGCCAACATGCATGTGGGGAATATGTGATTTGGAGTGAGGGGGGGGGGGACAGAGGAAGGAGGACAAAACATAAAAGTAACTGTGTTTGGTCCATAAAGAAAAATCTCCTAAGTTGGCTGCTAATGTGCAATGAGTAAAAGATCCCTTGCAATACCCAACAGCTATTCCTTCATGTTTGTTATTGTTTCTGTTGGTGTTGGGAAGGCATTTCACAGTTCATACTCAACCGTGCAGTTACACAAGACTGGGGGAGGCATTGTGTGGGTGTGGGACTCTGAAGAGCCTCATACGAAACTCTCCTGCTCGCCTCCCTATGTGCAGCAACGTGCTTGCTATCTGCCTGTCCAGCTTACTGTGGGTGCTGCAAAGTGATAAGAAATGATGTGTTCCGCATAAGATACTGGTAACTTAAAAAACTTCAAAGAGCTGCCTAACGTTTCACCTGCAATGCTCAAATGGCCCTTAAAATAAGTTGGCATCGGTGACATTTGCAGTAGCCGTTCTTGACACACACAGCGATCCTTCTCACGATTCAGCAGCAGAGGTTTCATTTATAAATGTTTGCTTTTTTTAGAGAACAAGATAATTCCCCCCCCCCCCTGTTTTGTTGTCATCTGTAGACCAGAGTGTGGTGTGCTAGATCAGCATTCTGTGTTCAGGACCCAGACATCATAACACAGGGCCAAGAGTGGCCTGACACCTGTCTTCCACCTCATCCCCAATGCATAGTCATCCAGACATTTAAACCTCATCGATAGCTAAAACTAGGGTGGAGAGCCAGAGGCTGAATGCGGCCCTGCAGGCTCTCAATCTGGCCCTTGGCACTCTCCATAAGCCACAGCCTCTCCCCAGGCCTTGCCCCTCATTGCTTCTGCTCTGCTCCCACCTTGAATGTTTTTACCTGGTTCTAATGTGTCCTTGGACTGCAAATAATGCTTCTTGCTTGCCTGCGTAGAGGCTGGAGAGAGGGCTTTTTGCGTATGTTGGTAGAAACCCCAGGCTTTTGGGTGTCTGGAATTTAGCCTCTTGTTGTTGTTTAGTCATTTAGTTGTGTCCAACTCTTCGTAACTCCATGGACCAGAGCACGCCAGGCACTCCTGTCTTCCACTGCCTCCCGCAGTTTGGCCAAACTCATGCTGGTAGCTTTGAGAACACTGTCCAACCATCTTGTCCTCTGTCGTCCCCTTCTCCTTGTGCCCTCCATCTTTCCCAGCATCAGGGTCTTTTCTAGGGAGTCTTCTCTTCTCATGAGGTGGCCAAAGTATTGGAGTCTCAGCTTCACGATCTGTCCTTCCAGTGAGCACTCAGGGCTGATTTCCTTAAGAATGGATCGGTTGGATCCTCTTGCAGTCCATGGGACTCTCAAGAGTCTCCTCCAGCACCAGAATTCAAAAGCATCAATTCTTCGGCGATCAGCCTTCTTTATGGTCCAGTATACACCACTACTGGGAAAACCATAGCTTTAACTATATGGACCTTTGTTGGCAAGGTGATGTCTCTGCTTTTGTACAAGAGGTGATGCCTCTTGTACAAAGGTAATAATCTCCCTTCATCACCCACCCCCTTCTCATTTCACCCAGTGCCACCTGCAACGGCATGTATCCCCAGGAGGGTTCCCTATTAGGGCATGGGGCCCTCGGGCTGAAAGCCTGATGTTGCCCTGGGAGGGGTCCCTAGGGCAAGGGCAGAATTCAGGATGACTCGCACGCTGCCGCCATCGTGGCAGTGTAAAGTAGCGGGGCACAGGCAAGATCTTGCTTTGTGCAAAGAGAGATAGAAAAACTTAGTTGCACACTGATCTTGTAGTTCAGATCACACAGCACAGGGGAAGGGGTCTTTGGGTCACTTGCCAGTTTGAGCTGGAGGAGAGTTTTTCATCCCAATCGCTGTGATCAGATTCTGACTGGAAAGGGGATGAGATTCTTTGGCTCCTAATACACTCAGCATCCATTCTCCCGGTAGCCAAAATTCCGCTAAAGGCTAAGATACAGAGTGTAGATCGAGTTTTGCAGAATGGCGATAATTCAGATAGGCAGCTTTTTACTCCAGAGCACAATGCCTATGTATTCTATAATGTAGAAATAATAGGGAGCCGAAAGAAGCAAAAGGCATTGACACTGCAAATAGCAAGGGCTTGTGCGCATGTATCATATTCGGATGTATTCTGCATTATTTGATATTTAAATTGAAACACGATGGGAAACTTCTGGAGGATGCAGTCATGAAAAATGAAATGTGTGTGTTTCAGAGAGCGAGAGACGGAGAGAAGAGAATCTCTTTGTAAGAACAGTATGACATGGAGTCTCTCGCCTACCATATTTCTCTTTCCATGACAGATTTGCTTCCTGTTGCACTTCACGGAAATTTGGCACCGAGTTCAGATTTTAAAACAGAAGCATTACATAAATATCATTAGTTACTTTGAGTTTTTGGAGAAAGTGATATTGAGCCTGCATTTTACAGGTGTTTTTTGCATTCCCAGAGGCGATCAAATGGAAAGTTATCTATTTGCTTTGAGTTTGCTTTCTGCAATAAATAACAATAATGCTACTTTTTCTGAGGCTCTTTTGACTGCCAATATACATCCAGCACTTTCTCTCCACTCCTTCCAGCAGTTCATCTTTAATTTAATTTCCTGCCTCTCAGTCAGTGCCGATCCATTAGAGAGGGTTTGTATCAAACGGCAGAGGATGACATTGACCGTTGTATTATCTTTTGCAGCCAGTTGGAGTCAACTTGGTTAGTGTGTTCTCAAGTCCCAACGATCAGAGCCTGTGGGCGATCGACAACAAATGGAACGTCCATGTTCGCACGGGGATTACAGAGGAGATGCCTGTAGGCACAGATTGGGAACAGGTTCCAGGTGGGAAGATTTTGCGTTCATCATTTGGTCGCTGTTGAAATGCCATTGGGAAATGTGTAACGTCCCTTTCCCCCATGAAATTAGAAGCAGAGGAAAAAATAGAAGCGGTGTGTCGCTGTTCCTCCTCCTCCCTGCCTTCTTTTTGCATTTACCTTTACTGACACTGTATTTTGCTTTTGTATTCGCTCTTCTCTACTTTGACCAAACTTATCCTTTGGCTTCAGGGCTTCAGGCATGCCAGCTGGCAATAAGTACAAGGACTGTTTGGGCACGTTGTCCGAATGGTGACATAGCACGTCGGTACGGCATCACGGATAAAAACCCCGCAGGAGATTACTGGAAGAAGATTCCAGGGAATGTTACTTGTTTGACAGGCGAGTTGTGTTTCGTTCTCTCTCTCTCTCTCTCTCTCTCTCTCTCTCTCTCTCTCTCTCTCTCTCTATCTCTCTCTCTCTCTCTCTATATATATATATATATATGTTTCGTTCTTTTGCGGGGCTTGTAGTGGGAATTGCATCCAGTACAGTAGTACCTCTGGTTACGTACTTAATTCATTCCGGAGGTCCGCTCTTAACCTGAAACTGTTCTTAACCTGAAGCACCACTTTAGCTAATGGGTCCTCCTGCTGCCACCGCGCCGCCGGAGCACAATTTCTGTTCTCATCCTGAAACAAAGTTCTTATCCCGAGGTACTATTTCTGGGTTAGCGGAATCTGTAACCTGAAGCGTATGTAACCCGAGGTACCACTGTACAGTCATACCTCAGGTTACAGACGCTTCAGGTTGCGTGTTTTTGGGTTGCGCACCGCGCCAAACCCGAAGCACCGAATTGCAACCCGCGCATGCAGACACGGCTCTGTGGGTTGCGAATGCTGCGGGCTGTAAACGTGCCTCCCGCATGGATCATGTTCACAACCCGAGCGCACACTGTACTTGAAACATGTAGCATGCTGGTCTGAACAGGAGCATAATTAATAGCTGGATCGCTCAGTGGGTGGAGCATTCAACTCTTCATCTCAGGGTCATGGGTTCAAGCCCCATGCTGGGCAAAAGATTCCTGCATTGCAGGGGGTTGGCATAGATGACCCTCAGGGTCCCTCTTTCCAACTCTACAGTTCTATGTTGTTGTTTTCAAAGTGTTGAATGTCCTCTTCTTAAAGAGAACATTGGATGAATACAGTCATACCTTGGTTTTCGTACAGCTTAGTTCTTGAACGTTTTGCCTCCTGAACGCTGCAAACTCGGAAGTGAGTGTTCCGGTTTGCGAACTATTTTTGGAAGCCGAACATCTGACAGGGCTTCAGCGGCTTCCGATTGGCTGCAGGAGTTTCCTGCAGCCAATCGGAAGCCGCGCTTTGGTTTCCGAACGTTTTGGAAAACGAATGGACTTCCGAAATGGATTCCATTCGACTTCCAAGGTACAACTGTACAGGGTTTCCACAGGATGCCTTGCAGAGAGCTTACTAGAGAGTAGGTGGAAAAGAATTGACCTAGAGCCGGGCACCCGGCTCATCAATGATGATGCATCTAATGTCCCTTTGGGCACTGCTTTCTTAGGTGTGCTTGCCACACATACGGGATTAAAAATCAGGTGGTAGGTGCGCTCTTCTTGTGGGCAGTTTAATCAGGTCTGTTTTGGCCCTTCCTCCGTGTGGCATTTAAGTAGGAATAGTTGCAGCGATACTGTCAAACAACTCCCCACCCCATCCTGCCTTCAGCTGAACTGTTGAACCTGTTAGGCTTCAAACGGGATCTTTAGCACAGGACACACAGCAATGCAAAGCAGGCAGTGCTTTGGGGAGTTGTAGTACAGGATGGGGTGGACTCCTTCGCTAACAGCCTGTTTGTTGGCCTGCTAAAATTGAACCTGGCAACTTTTTTCTTCCTCAGCTACTCCTCTAGATGAACTGTGGGCCGTCGGTCCTTCAGGCTGCCTCCTTCAGCGCCTCACTAAGACCTTCCGCCATTCTCACACGTTGCAGAAGCACAGCGACGCTTCCATGTCGTTCCACTCAGACGAAGACGAATGGGAGGTAATATGAGGCTCCCCAGGACCTGGAGCGCTGAAACAGCATGGACATGCACGTGGGAGTGTCGGGCCAGCGTCTGACAACAATTAGCACTTTGATATATAAAACACTGACTTTCTCGAATATCCCCCAAACCGTGTAGTGAGGTGTCTTGTTTCTGTATCTCTCGGGCGAGATGGGCAACGTGGCTTTAAGAAGTCTTTGCCGTAGCTGTACCGTTTAAAAATACTTATCGATTTAACCTCGTTAGCAGCAAAACAAATGTTGCTCTAGCATGCAAATTAATATCTGTGCGACATTGGGAAGGAGGTCTGTTACATAGGCTGAACAGCAGAAATGCATTTTTTAATGTCCTTGTACTTTTACACCGCGTAGGGGGAAATGGGTGCAATGTGGAAGACGGTTACATTTCAGAACGAGAGAACCTTTCTCAGTAGAAAGTCAATTCAGCAAGGCACAGTTTGGCAATTGAGGTGAAAACCTCTTGGGACCATTTTTGTCGTAACTTCCAGGGTTCCACTGAACCTTCGCTCTTCGGTTACTAATTTCATACCTTGCTGAGAAGTTTGGGTTCATCCCAGGCTTTGTGCAGACATTGGCTCCTCTTATGCCTAAAACCGGGACACTAATGGCTTTTGTTTCATAGATACCCATGAGAGGATTAGGCAGAACAATGAAAGTCAAGATTGTAATATGAAGGGGGCGGGCTGTGGGTGCCCATTGAAATCCTTGCTTGGCCTGACTGAACTGTAACCAGAGGAGACTCTGAATTTCCACTTTTGTATCACGAAACAAAACGAAAATAAAGAAATTGCATCTCACGAGAGAGTCTCTGGTATTGGTTAGGTTTTGTCTTCAGAATGGTCCTTTTTTAAAAAAGCTATATTAGCTATATCTTACAATGTCTTATACTTGAGATGTTTACAGCAGAAGTGCTGGATAATTTACTAATCACTGCAAATTACCGTATTTTTCCGTCTATAAGACGCCCCCATGTATAAGAAACATCCTATTTTGGGGGGGCTCAGATTTAAGAAAATGGGGGGAGATGTAGCCGTGTATAAGATGCCCCCTAATTTTTGACATTATTTTTTTGGGGGGGGGACCTAGTCTTATACATGGGAAAATACGGTATATTTCATGGAGAGTTAAAAAAAAACAAACCCAACCTAAAACTCTAGGAGAGAGCTTGATTCCAATGGCTTGGATGGGAAAGCCTTCCCTTATAGTTTTACGGATATGTTTATTTTAGGAACAGAAGCACCCTTGGTGGTTTTTAAGCAGCTGCTAATGAACCTGTGGATGAGCCAACTTAACAGCAGGGACTGGGGGAGGGGGGGCACGTGTGGAGAAGCTTTGGGAACCCAATGCCCAGGTCAAGTGCCACGCCTGTTTCCTCCTTAAACTGCCCTGTGGTAGATTTTCTGGGGAGAAACCACTGCAAACCAAGAACACAGCACCTCTGCATATCGAGAACTTAACATTCGGTCACGGCAGATACCTGTTTTGCAACAAGCGCTTGCGTAACGAGTGTTACGCTTCTTCCCTTTCAGTTTTGGGTGACTAGCAGGTCATATTTGTTTCCCTCCGAGACCTGATCTGTTTTGCTCGATCCCTTCCTCATCTATATATGGAGCCGGCCTCGGAGTTTCTTTTTATAGTCTGCCACTGGATCGTAACCAACTCAGCTGCCGAGGTTCACCCAGGTCACTAGATGGTCTGTTTGGGGAGCTTCGTCGGCAAGCGAGATGTCAAGAGGCATCCAAGACATTTCTCTGAAGTCGGGAACTTCTGGAGGGTGGAAACAGGGCTGTTTTGCTCTCCTCCTGGTCAAGAACCAGATGTTCATGTTACAATACTGAAATATTATACTTTTTTTAATTAAAAAAAGACCTCATGATAACAGCTTGGCTTGCTAGTTCGTATTCTCTGTCATAGGGCACCTTGCTTTGTTCATTAATATTAGCTGGTGTTTACAACCCTTTTAAGCCAATAAGTTTTTTTTATATTATGTTTCATCCAACAGACTGAAATGTTTACCATCTTTAGTTTCATTTCTGTACACCTGTGCATGTGGTTTTTCCTCCCCATTGTGCTTTCAGATAAGTGCAATAAACTATCCTTTTTCTTAAAAAAAAAAATGCTTGGATTTATTTTTTTTAAATACGGCTTTCGTGGGGCAACATAACATCACTAAACCAATATACAAACTGCAATGTGAGCTGAAATGGTGTAACAGCTTCTGCTCACCTAAGATTCAGTTTTCTTCTGCAAAGCCTGGAATAATTTAAATGCGACCGCCTGGACCATTCAAGCTGAGCATACACCAAAAATTCTGTCCTGGTGCACTGCAAACACGCAGTCACTCTTGCATAGTGGCGCAGGGAATATGCAACTCTCCAAATGTTGCTGGACTGAGGCTCCCATCGGTCTCAGCCAGTGTGGCCAAAGCTCAGGGATGATGGGAGTTGGGAATCCCAGCAATGGAGGGCCACTGGTTCCCCATCCCTGCTACATGGGACTCTCCTGTACCTACAGCTCTTGAAGCCATGTGTCTGCAAAGACAAGACATGCATCTTTGGAGTGGTGGGAGATGCAGGTATCTCTGCTTAAGTAACATTAGCCTGAGGTGGTGTAGTGGTTTGTGCACTGAGCCAAGACCTGGGAGATCAGGGTTCGATTCCCCACTTGGCCATGAAGCTTGCTGGGTGGCCGCGGGCCAGTTACTGCCTCTCAGCCTAGACCACCTCACAGGGTTGTTGTGAGGGTAGAATGGAGAGGAAGGGGAATCATGCATTAAGCTCCATTAAGAGCCAGTGTGGTGTAGTGGTTAAGAGCGGTGGACTCATAATCTGGTGAACCGGGTTCACTTCCCCGCTCCTCCACATGCAGCTGCTGGGTGACCTTGGGCCAGTCACACTTCTCTGAAGTCTCTCAGCTTCACTCATCTCACAGAGTGTTTGTTGTGGGAGAGGAAGGGAAAGGAGAATGTTAGCCGCTTGGAGACTCCTTAGGGTGGTGATAAAGCGGGATATCAAATCCAAACTCCTCCTCGTCTTCTTCTTCCATTTGGTACAAATGTAATACTGTATTTTTCCGTCTATAAGATGCCCCCATGTATAAGATGCCCCCTATTTTGGGGGGCTCCAATTTAAGAAAACGGGGGAAGATCTATCCGTGTATAAGACGCCCGCAAATTTTGCACATTATTTTTTAGGGAACAAACCTAGTCTTATATACAGAAAAATACGGTAAATAAATTCCTTTCCCTGATGCAAAATATTAGGGGGTAACTGGACAAAAGGAAGCATGGCGCTTTGATCCCTTGCCAAGCGGAGAACATTTCTGCGCATTCTCCTATCTCGTGGCCGTCTTTGTATATCGACGTTGCTAACTGTAATCAAGGTGTCTAGATGACCAAATAACCCTAAGTGTTCCATTACGCTAGCTTTATTTGTTGATGCGTGTGTAGAGATCTCGAAGAGCAGAGGACAGTCAGGAAAGAGTGGATTTCTGCAGTGTTACCAAGGAAGAAGGCAGAGAGTTTGGCAGCAGGACTGAGCATGCGAAATGGCAATTTAGTGCCTGGGAATATACTTGATCTCGTACAGGCACTGCTTAATAATGGCAGGCGCATTAATGTCTAATGAGGCCAACGCTGTTGTTACTATAACTATGAAGTGAATTAATAATGGCTTAAAACGATTCCCAGTCATGTATCGCATTCCAAATAAACTCGTGAAAAACAAGCTTTTAGTCACAGACGTTTAAATATAATACAGGTGGCAGAACCTTGCTGTCACTTCTGGAGACAAAAGGCCAGTCTAGCAGATAAAAGTTCTGCTTCCTTGGGGACATTTTCTTTTGAATAGTTAGATTTCCTAGATAAATAAATGGGCTCGCTCTTTCTTTCTTTCTTTCTTTCTTTCTTTCTTTCTTTCTTTCTTTCTGATATTTATTGAAGTTTCAAAAGTTATATAAAAGAAAAAACAATAATACAAACAAAACACAGACAAAAACAAGTATAATTTCAATCCCTTATTTTCTTATAACTTACTTCCCCGACCTCCTCATACCTCCCCTTTCTGTATTCCAATTTCTAATTATTAGTTCAGCAAATCCTCTCCCTTAATTTTTATTTAATTTTTAGCCTTTCTTTTCTTTTTACTTAATCATTACAGCTGGAAACCACTTAATTTCTAAACCAACGTCGTTCTAACATTCATTAATTTTGCAATGTTTCTTAAGATAGTCCTTAAATTTCTTCCAATCTTCTTCCGCCGTCTCTCTTCCCTGGTCTCGGATTCTGCCAGTCATTTCTGCCAGTCCCATATAGTCTATCACCTTCATCTGCCATTCTTCCAAGGTGGGTAAATCTTGTGTCTTCCAATCTTTCTTTCTTTCTTTTGTATCCTGCCTTTCTCCCACAGACCCAAAGCATCTCACAGCATTAATACTCCTCCTCCTCCTCCTCCTCCTCCTATTTTATTTATGCTTATACTCCGCCCATCTGACTTGGTTGCTCCAGCCAACAAAATATTAAAAATGCAATAAAACATCAACCATTAAAAACTTCCCTAAACAGGGCTGCTTTCAGATGTCTTCTAAAAGTCATGTAGTTATTTATCTCTTGGACATCTGATGGGTGTTCCGCAGGGCGGGCGCGGCTACCAAGAAGGTCCCTGGAACCTCACTTCTTGCAATGAGGGAACTCCCAGGAGGCCCTCAGAGCTGGGCTTCAGTGTCTGGGCTGAACGATGGGGGTGGAGATGCTCTTTCAGGTAAACGGGGCCGAGGCATAAATTAAAACAAGTCTTTAAAATATGAGACCTCAGCTGCAGTCTATAGTGTTATCCAGTACAGTGGTACCTCGGGTTGCAGACGCTTCAGGTTACATACGCTTCAGGTTACAGACTCCACTAACCCAGAAATAGTACCTCAGGTTAAGAACTTTGATTCCGGATGAGAACAAAAATCGCGCAGCAGCAGCAGGAGACCCCATTAGCTAAAGTACCTCAGGTTAAGAACAGTTTCAGGTTAAGAATGGACCTCCAGAACGAATTAAGTTCTTAACTTGAGGTACCACTGTAGTGGATTCCAGCATCTACTATTTCTACATAGTACATGGAATAGTCTTGTGACCGTCACAGCAGCACTTGACATGGAATTGCAACGGGTGGTATGATAGATGACTTCACCTCCCTCCCTCATTCATTTTTTTCCCATAAGGCTCTGCCTATGTTAACTTGTAGATCAAGGACTACACATGCAATTTTGCCTTTCATCTCTCATACCAATTGAATTATGGTGCCAAGATGGGCTGCTCATCTTGGCAGAGCTCAAAGCAGGCTCTTCCTGCCTCCGAAATTGCTGATTTATGCCTTCTGAGATTTCTTCGGCTGTATGATATACTCCAGTGGTTCTACTGGAAAAGGGGATCTCATCAGATTAGCTCTGATGTACCTCCCGACTCTATAATTCCACTGGCTGCAGAACAAATTGAATATGCTATCTTTGAAACATTATAGTCTTACAATTCTGCCTTACAAAGCAGCATGTGTCATATTTCTCTTAAAGTGCTTTACATTTTCATTTTGCCCTGTCATTTGTTATGCTTATTTGCTAATTTATATATATTAAGTCAGAATTCTGGACCATCTAGCTCAGATGTCCCCAAACTAAGGCCCACAGGCCAGATAAGGCCCGAGGGACTCATTTATCCGGCCCGCGGCAACCCCTGCCGCTCGCTGCCGCCACCTGTTCTTACCGGCACAGCATGGCACGGCTGCCCACTTCTGGGTTGGAGGAGCACTGGAAATAGTTTGTGCGCATGTGCAAGCGTTATTTCTGGTGCACATCCGGGTCGTAGGAAGCCCATGCACATAAGCTATTTCCGATGCTCCTCTGACCTGAAAGTGCGCTGGAAATCGTGTGTGCGCACATATATGGGTGCGCACTCCCCCGTCCTCCAGCCCACCGTGCGATCGGTGCTGGAGACACAGGCCTGAGGTGCGGTAAGTTTGCTGACCCCTGATTTAGCTCAGCATTGCCAGCAACTGACTGGCAGCATCTGTCCTGGGTTTCAGGCAGGAGTCTTTTCCTAGCCCAAACTGGAGATGCTGGGGATTCAAGCTGGGACCTCCTTCATGCAAAGCAGATACCACAGAGCTATGGCCCTTTCCTCTGCAATGCCAGTTTCCCAAATCTGGCCGCTCTACCAGTTAACTTGCAAAATCAGCATCCCTTGGGAGGAGAGTCAGTTCACCCTGTGGCTGGAAACCTTCCTCCCATTATAAGAGAGCCCCCTCAGCAGCAGAAGGAAGCAGGGCCTTGAGTCATCCCTGTATTAAACGAAAATCTGCCCTTATTCCCTTATGGGGGACACAAGAGCCCTTATAGAGTCCTTTGTAGGTTCTCCATCAGTTGGAGACAATAACAGAGGCCAACCAGAGAATATTGAGAAGCAAAGCAACTAGTAAGCCTGATCTTTATTGAACCATTGCAACAGGGTGCTCCCCTCACACGCAGGAAAGGAGGAGGACCCAGAACCCAGGTGTGCCCACCCTTATATAGACATTTTAAATTGCCCACCCTGGAGTCCAAGACCACCCCCAGAAACATCATACCTACATCACAGAAGGGGCGGTCTACAGCAGAAATCTGAGTGCGTTGTTTACCTCCTGTCATTGTTTACCTCCTGTCTGGCAGGTTACCTTTTAATGCTTACTCGGTTAGATACCCTGGGGAGCCTGGCCAGTCTTTTGTAGTGACAAATACTTAGTTCCTGAGCCAGGGCACAGGCTCACCCTATTCATACACAGATATACCCTTAAGACAGGTTTTGTGAATGAAAAAACAATGGGGAGGCTTTTCCATTTCCCTTTGACCTTGCAGAGAAAACATTAGGTCAGTTTGGGAGCCAAAATGGCTCCAGGACTGCCCTCCTGTGCTGCCTCAGACATGTCTTTTTTATCAATTCAGTATATATATTTTTAATTGTCAAATAATTCTGTGTGCATTGTGGCAGCCTTTGGCTATGTGCAATAAAACTGACTGAGACACTGAGACTGAGACACCTGGAAAATCCATGAACATTTATTATATATATAAGGCCTTAATCGTTTTATTTCACACACACCCCTCCAAGGTTTCTCTGCCCCTGCACACTGTCCCATGGAGCTGATTTGGGGTGAAGCGAGATCACACTCCAAGGGGGTCCAGTGCTTGATGTTTTCTTTTTCTCCCTGCGTGTGCTTTATATCCCTCCACGCACATGGAAACACTGCAAGGTTTTGCCGGTTTCTGGGCAACTGTTTCTAACACATGTGTGCCAAAGTGGGAGGTGAAGAGCCGGGAGTCTTTCAACTTCAGGACAAAGGGGCTGCAAATTGCAGAGACTCAAGATCTCTCGCAGCTGTTGTGTGGCTTCCTACTACCCAGCTGGAGCGGATTCCTTTTTTAAAAATTGCAAACTGCAGCATTAAGAAATTGAGATCAGCCTGCTGCTGGATCAGGCCAGGGGCCCATCTAGTCCAGCATCCTGTTCTCACAGTGGCCAGCAAGCAGGATCTGAGCACCAGAGCAGCACTCTCCCCTCCTGCGGTTTCCAGCAACTGGTATTCAAGAGCATTGCTGCCTCCAGTTGTGGTGTCATTTATTCTGAATAAGGAAGAAGACCTAAGGTTCGGCCAGAGCAGAGCAGAGCAGAGCAGAGCTCCACATCTGGTTTTCAGTTCCAGGACTCAACCCTGTAATAACAGGAAAAAAGGGAGCCTCTGAGCATGGTCAGAATGTATTTCATCTGCTCTCAGCAACAATGAGTTACAGGGAACCAGGCAGAGGGCCTTCTCGGTGGTGGCACCCGCCCTGTGGAATGCGCTCCCACCAGATGTCAAAACAACTACCAGACTTTTAGAAGACATCTGAAGGCAGTCCTGTTTAGGGAAGCTTGTAATGTTTAATAGACTATTGCATTTTAATGTTCTGTTGGAGGCTGCCCAGAGTGGCTGGGGAAACCCAGCCAGATGGGTGGGGTATAAATAATAAATTATTATTACAGTCATACCTTGGGTTAAAGACGCTTCAGGTTGAGCATTTTCAGGTTGCGTTCCGCGGCAACCCGGGAGTAACGGAATGGGTTACTTCTGGGTTTTGCTGCTCACGCATGCGCAGACGCTCAAAATGATGTCATGTGCATGCGCAGAAGCAGCGAATCACGACCTGCACACGCGCAGACGCGGGTTGCGTTCTGCTCTGGATGCGAACGGGGCTCCGGAACAGATCCCATTCGCATCCAGAGGTACCAACTGTATTATTATTATTGTCCGTCCGATTAATGTGAGCAGGCTTATCATTGTAGGCGTGCCTTAAGGACAGAGGTGGTGAACCTGTTGTCCTTCAGATGATGCTAGCTCTCCAATTCCCATAAGTCCTAGCCAATATGACCAATGGTCAGGGATTATTGGAGTCACAGCTTGAAGGCCACGGGTTCCACTTGCTTTAAAGAAATACCTGACAAGAGTCTTGGACTTTTCAAATGAATGCTGGTAGTGCGAGGTAATCAGGTGATGCCTCTTAATGGCAGAAATTTCACTGGAACATGAAACCAGCCAGAGCGCAGCAGGTACTGGGCATTGCAGGGGGGTGGACTGGATGAACCCTGGAGGTCCCTTACAACTGTATGATTCTAATATTTTTTAATAAAGTTTTTAATAATACAGTAAATCATGGGAAACTAGTGTAAATTAAAAAAAAAATCCTAAACAGCTACAAATAGAATACGGAGTCCTCTCTTAAAGGTAGTTCTTAACCCTTAGCACCCACAGAAGGGAGTAACCCCTTCCAGCTTTCCCCTGGAATATTTCCTTTCTCCTCTCAGTCCCTGGACCCTAATAAAGATCCCGAGGAGAGGATGCCAAAGAAGAAAGAGAAGAAAACGAAGAAGGGAGGGTGGAGAGAGAGAGAGAGAGAGAGAGAGAGAGAGAGAGAGAGAGAGAGAGAAAGAAAGAAAGAAGGAAGGAAGGAAGGAAGGAAGGAAGGAAGGAAGGAAGGAAGGAAGGAAGGAAGGAAGGAAGGAAGGAAGGAAAGAAAGAAAGAAAGAAAGAAAGAAAGAAAGAAAGAAAGAAAGAAAGAAAGAAAGAAAGAAAAGAAAGGCTACAGAGTATGTGACTGATGAAGACTGCATGTTTGTACTTGCAAGAGAGAGCTTTGTCTGTGCAATCGGTGAACAGAACAAACAGGCTTTCCAGACCTTCAGACAAGCAAGCAACGCAGCAGCATAAACAGCCCGTCCTGTTCTAGAGTCAATTTGCTGGATACTGAGTTGGCTGGGGCAGACTATTGCATACCCACAGACATTATGCAAATGGTAAAGTTACTTGTGCAACAGCTGGATTTGCATCTCCAGCTGCAAGGATTGTGACTGATGCAATAAGCCGGTACTGAGTCTGTACAACTCAGCCTCTACAGAGAGGTAGGAATATCAGGTCTTAGGGTCCCTCAAAAGACATCCTTTTTACTGTGCGTTCATAGTGACTTGTGCTCATGATGGTTATATGAATGATTATAGGTGATCCTTTCAGTACTGTTTCTGCCTGAAAGTTTTGGCATCAATGACAGGTTGCAGAATACAGCTGCAAAATTAAAACACCAGTCTGAAGGGGTCCCTAATGAATATGGAAGGCAGGGGGGGGGGGGTCCAAATGCAGAATGTAATTTTTAAGCGAATGTAGCTCTGCCAATAAGCCAAACCAAGTTGTGTGGCAACTGAAGAAACAGCTTTTCTCCCCCTTAAAAGCAACAAACACATTGTTTTGTGAAGAAGTAAAAGTAGTATTTACTTACATAATTTAGGTGTAAGGTAAAGGTACCCCTGCCCGTACGGGCCAGTCTTGACAGACTCTAGGGTTGTGCGCCCATCTCACTCAAGGGGCCGGGGGCCAGCGCTGTCTGGAGACACTTCCGGGTCACGTGGCCAGCGTGACATCGCTGCTCTGGCGAGCCAGAGCCACACACGGAAACACCGTTTACCTTCCCGCTAGTAAGCGGTCCCTATTTAACTACTTGCACTTTGACATGCTTTCGAACTGCTAGGTTGGCAGGCGCTGGGACCGAACAACAGGAGCGCATCCCGCTGCGGGGATTTGAACCGCCGACCTTTCGATCGGCAAGCCCTAGGCGCTGAGGCTTTTACCCACAGCGCCACCCGCGTCCCTAATTTAGGTCTGGAACCAGCCGATTACAGTAGTAAAATGAAGGCAGGTTTAGAACTACTATCTAAGTTACAAACGTGCAAAATATAAGTTCAAAAGTGGTGTCTGAACAGTGGACCTAGACTGGCTGTGTGGTGTGCGGCCCCCCTCCCCACTTCTTGTTCAATCTGTGGACCTCTGCCATCCCTCTCTCATGTGACAGGGGACACAGGCTTGTGTTACCTGCTGAACCTTGATTTCTGCCTGCGGAAGTGTTGGTGATGGAAATGGTTCATCAAACAGGGTTGGTGATTTCTAACTCAGGTGTGCAGCAAGGCTTCCCTGAGGCCAAAGGAAGAGAGGGGGGGGGAGGCTGGGTTGTCCAGTGTACAGTCAATTTGCTCTTCTTGAATACAACACAATCTGAGTATCTTCTGTGATGGTGTATTGAGGCCAAGGAGGAATTTCTTCATGGCTGAATAAACCAGGTTACTTATTGAAGGGGACAGATGGGTCATTCCTTGCCAAGAGGATGTAGAAACGAGAGGCAGACAAGAAAAAGGAATGCCGCATTTTCTGTACATATTTTTCGTCTCCTTCTCCAAAAAAAACAGGGTAGAATTGGCCAGCCAGCTGATCTGATCCGTTGCCCAAATGAAGGAAAAGTGATGTGTGGCTTAGTGGCAACATAGCTGGTTGGCAGCTCTCTATGGCTATTTGAATCAACATCCTTTGTCCCTTAAAAGGGCTTTCCTGTAACCAGACATTTAAAATACATTTAAAGCACATTACTTTCCCCCAAAGAATCCTGGGATTCTTAATCTCTCACAAAGTTACAATTCCCAGCACTTTTAACACAAACTACACTTCCCAGGCAGAAGTGCCTGGCGTGCTCTGGTCCATGGGGTCACGAAGAGTCGGATACGACTAAGCGACTAAACAACAACAACAAGAACAACACTTCCCAGGATTCAGTGGGTGGGGGAGGGAGGAAGCTATGTGCTTTAAATTTACAGTATGACCGTCTATCAGACGGTCTATCAGAAAAAATAAAGAATAAATAAAAATAGGAATTTGATTCAAAATGGGAGGTTTTCAAAGAATATTTGAAAAATATAGTAATTTAAATTCTGTTGCAGCATTCGAGGAACTTCAGTAATAGTTGCAAGGTAGATATAAGAAATTAGATATATTAAGAAAAAGTTTAATTATGATAAAAGTGTGTATTGGCAATAAGTAATACGAAATTTAAATATGGAATAGACAGGAGGTTGGGTCTTTAGTGTTAAGACCAATATATGTTTTATTGTTTGTTAAGAAAATTAAGTGTTTGTGGTTATTCCTGTGTGTAATTTGGTATTTGTGATTTTTTCTTTTTTCTTGCTGTATCAATAAAATAAAAAATTACAGCGTGGGTGTGACACAAGTGGCTTGCCAGAGTATGACAGATGTTTCTACAGAAAACCTTTGGCATGCTTGGAGGGCCTTTTGAAGGCAGAACATCTGGGGGATATTGGAACAATCGCACAAGCTCCCTTTCCACCCTTCCACCTCCTCTTTCCCCTTCCCATGTAAACGGAGAGGCTGTGGCCATTGTGCAGCACCTGTGCCACTCTGAAGATCTTGCAAACAGAGGCGCATCAGCACATATCCTGGTCATGTTCTTTCCACTTGCACATGCAAACGTCCAAGATGCTCTTTCGAGAACTGGGCTGAGAGTTCTTTTTGTCAGGGCCTGGGAGAAAACCACGGGTTGATAAAAGCCGTTTTTAAAATTTTATTTTAAGGATAACTACCTAATCACGGGACGCGGGTGGCGCTGTGGGTTAAACCACAAAGCCTAGGACTTGCTGATCAGAAGGTTGGCGGTTTGAATCCCCGCGACGGGGTGAGCTACCATTGCTCTGTCCCAGCTCCTGCCAACCTAGCAGTTTGAAAGCACGTCAAAGTATTTAAAATTAGAGACATAATATTGCAAAAATACAAAATAAGAATTGAAATAAGGTGATAAATTTGCTAATTAGAACTTTATAAATTTGGAATGCAGGAACGTGAGACGTGAGGAAGTCCAAAAAGGTGAAGACAATATGATTAGTAAGGATCTAACTTTGATGTTGTATGTTTTTCTTTTCTTTCTTTTTTGTATGTGTGTTTTTCTTCGTTTATTGTATGTGATTGGAAATAATGTTTAAAATTCTCAATAAATATTTTATAAAAAAAAATAATGAAAGCACGTCAAAGTGCAAGTAGATAAATAGGTACCGCTCTGGTGGGAAGGTAAACGGCGTTTCCGTGTGCTGCTCTGGTTTGCCAGAAGTGGCTTAGTCATGCTGGCCAATTGACCTGGAAGCTGTACGTCGGCTCCCTCAGTCAATAAAGCGAGATGAGCATCACAACCCCAGAGTTGGCCACGAGTGGACCTAATGGTCAGGGGTCCCTTTACCTTTACTTTACCTAATCACAGGGCAGCAGGTGAATCAAGCTTAAAAGAAAAGGTGCAGAAGGAAAAATAATTTTTGCCATAGGCAAGGTTGTGGGTTTTTCTCCCAATGCATGTACAAAAATCATGCAGGGTTCCAATGCTAAGTATCTCAGTGTGTTTATAAAGCTTGGGGATTTCCGTGAGTTCAAGCGTGTCTAAGCTACACGCTGATATCTCCCTCTCCTCTGAGCCTGACACTTGATCTCAATGCTTTTATGCTCCCCCCCCCCCCTTTCCCTTTGGGCTGCGAATGTGATAGGGGACGAGTGATGCAACACCTCTTGGCCTAGAAAGATAACTGTTTTCTGAAATCAGCTGAGCGGAATACTTCTCCGCCAGGCAAGGTCAAACGCCGCCACCCCCAGACTGTGTAGAAACGATTGCAGTGTGTCCGAGGAGCAGGCCGCTTGTGGCCTGCAATTGTGCGGCAATTCCAGAACCTTCCTCTGACTGATACGTAGTTGGAAGTACGTGATATAATAGGCAAAACTAGTTGCATGTTGGCTGGCCTGTTCTCTTCGAATGCATTTGTCTCCCTCACTCCTGAGACTAGACTTGAGGGATCAAGATTTCCTTTATTCCTCTACTGTTATGGCTGCAAAGGGATTCGCCACCCCACTTTTTATTTATTGAAATCGTTACTATTTATATACTGCTAGCCATAAAGAACATCACAGAAGTTTGCAAGATTATGCATACAAAACACACAATTAAAAGCCATTAATTTTAATTTTTAAAAAATCAGAGATCTTATTGCCTTCCAACCTCCTTCCATGTCGTTTGGAAACTAGATTTTCAAAATTATTCCCGTTTTTACGCAAGGAACAGAACAGTGCTCTATCATTGCAATTCTCATTTTTTCCCCTCATATATGGTGGGGTGGGAAAGAGTCACAGTGTATGGGATTTGTTGCCCCTTGATTAGTCAGACACCTTCACTGTACTTCTTCCAGCTCCTGCTAAAAAACAGTTTTGTTGACGAAAGCCTCCCCAGACATGTAAATTTCATAGGCTTTTTTGTATGTCTGGTATTTTATTTGGGAATAATTTTTTTAGGCTAAATCGTTTTTGCTTTCATTGGTAATTTTAATGTATATTTTATATAAACTGCTTGCAGGTTTTGATGATTAAATGGCATATCAATCTTGTTAATTAAATAAATATACAATCAGCTCGGCACCGGAAACGTCTGCCGTGGGTGTGTGCATTTTGACGTTGATTACTCAGTGTGAAGGAGAGATACTTTGCACATGGTCAGAGTAATTTTATTCTTCCTAGACTTAGTCTATTCCAGGACTGAATTGATTGGAAACGGGATTGAAATATACCCTTGATGAATCCTGACTAAAATAAAAGTCTATTTCTCTTTCTTTTGTAGGCGAAGGGGATTTCTCCCTTTCCCTTTCTTGCTCTGCGGCTGCCATTTTTGGAAGCTGGCCTTGGTGCCCATTAGTTTGGTTGACATAGCAACCCCAGATAGCTTTATTAAGCATGACAGCAGCTGTATAATGGGCATTAGCTGCCTTTCCCCCCTTTCTTTTTCAGCCAGCAGCCCCTGCAGAAAGGCCACAGTGATGATGACAGTGACTGACCCCTATGAAAGGCCCGATTTGGGCATGCTGTCAAATGTTAGGAAACAGAATCGCTGCTTGTGAGGTAATACTCCGTGTCAGAACAGTAGGCCTCTTGTTCAAAGCCTTTGGCAGTCCCAGCACCTTTCCAAAGCATTAATGAATTCCGGATCCTAACGAGGATCATAGAGTTGGAATCGACTCCCAAGAGTCCAACCCTCTGCAATGCAGGAATCTTTTGCGCAGCATGAGACTCGAACCCATAACCTTGAGATTAAGAGTGTCGTGCTCTACAGACTGAGCAACAAGCATAATAAAACATTATTATTATTATTATTATTTTAAAAAACCACTTCCCTATACAGGGCTGCCTTCAGATGTCTTCTAAAAATTGTAGTTACTTATCTCCTTGGCTCGGGGGGTCGCATAACTCCATACCCTCCAACATTTCTCTGATGAAAACAGGGACACCCTAAGGCAGGCATGTACAAAGTCCGTTTTGGGGGGCCTAATCCGGCCCCCTGGCCAGTTTCATCCAGCTCCTGTGGCAGTTTATTTATTGGGGTCAAATCTTTAAAAAAGTTCAACAACTTCAATCCTGAAAAAAGCTCAAGAACTTTGGTCGGCCCTCACGCATGTTCACTTCATCAAATCTGGCCCTCTTTGAAAAAAGTTTGGGCACCCCTGCCCTAAGGAAAAACAGGATATTCCCGGATCAAATCAGAAACTGGGACAGCTTCTGTAAATCCAGGACTGTCCCTGGAAAATAGAGACACTTGAAGGAGCTGAAATAAACTGAGCAGAGAAATTAGGTAGGTTAAAATCAGTGCTTTTTTTCTGCAGGTACTGAAGGGTACGCTTTTATTTTGGGAACATTCCAAATTCTGCGACCAACCAAATTGTTATGAAATAGTGAGCAAGCTTTTTAGATCAGTAGCACTTTTTCTGGGTGAGTGTTAAGGAGGAAGGGTAGAGTTTAAGAATCAAGAGGGCTTAGTTACTGAAGCCACAGCCACCACATTAACACCTGCACATATAAAGCGCTCTGAGATCGCTTTAAACAATCAGGATTCCCGCCCGCCCCCCAATAATTCTGGGAGTTGCAGTTTGTGAAGGGTGCTGCTGAGAGCTGTTAGGGGTGACCCCTATTCCCCTCCCAGATCTACAATTCCCAGAGTAGTTGAACAACCAATCTTAAGTTGCCATCTTGACAGGCAACTTTGAGAGCTGCAGTTATGAAGGGAATAGGGGTCTCTTAACAACCCTCAGCACTCTTCACAAACCACAGCTCCCAGAATTATTTGGAGGAAACTGCAACTCTTTAAAGTGGTACCATAGTGCTTTAAAGGCCTGGTGTGAACGTGGCCAGGATCTGCATTAGTCAAAAATGCATTTATTTATTTATTTGCAACTCTTTCCAGGATACAGCAAGATCTCTTTTATAGGGCTGCCATATGTCTGGACATTACTGGGATTTCAAAGGCGGAATTGACGTCTGGGGGAATTTCTGAAAGGTTGCGCTTTGTCCTGAATCTTTGGCAGTTCAATTGTCTAAAAATGTTTTGGCGGGGGTCTTCCAAAAAAACTTTTGTGACACCCTGGTTTTTACTTTTTGAAATATGGCAACCCTGGTGCTGTGGTCTAAATCACAGAGCCTAGGGCTTGCCGATCAGAAGGTCGGCGGTTCAAATCCCCATGACGGGGTGAGCTCCTGTTGCTTGGTCCCTGCTCCTGCCAACCTAGCAGTTCGAAAGCACGCCAAAGTGCAAGTAGATAAATAGGTATTGCTCCAGCGGGAAGGTAAATGGCGTTTCCGTGTGCTGCTCTGGTTCACCAGAAGCGGCTTAGTCATGCTGGCCACATGACCCAGAAGCTGTTTGTGGACAAACGCCGGCCCCCTCGGCCTATAGAGCAAGTCAGGGAGAGGAAGGTGCTCCAGAAGGTCATAACCACAGCCCAAAGGATTATTGGTCATCCTCTCCCATCTTTGGAAGAACTGTACGGTTCCCGTTGTCTTAGGAAAGCAAACAACATCCTGCAGGATTCATCTCACCCGGGACACAGTCTGTTTGCACTACTGCCTTCTGGCAGGAGATATAGAAACATCAAGTCAAGGACAAATAGACTGAAAAACAGTTTCTATCCAAGAGCTGTGGCCTTTTTGAATGCTGTAACTCGATAGTGTGACCTGGGAGTTTGATGGGTGTTGGTGTGGGTGTGGCTGGAATGTGGTTTGTTTGGTTGTTGTTGTTGTTTTGCTTTTGTTGTTTTTAAGGGATGGCATCCAATTTCGTTGCACTTGTGCAATGTTGCACTTGTGTAATGACAATAAAGAATCTATTCTATTCTATTCTATTCTATTCTATTCTATAAGCACCGCAACCTCAGAGTCGTCCGAGACTGGACCTAACGGTCAGGGGTCCCTTTACTTTTATCTTTTATTAGTCACTTTCTGCGTCCTAGGAAAAGGGAAATCTGTGGTGATACTGATTTTGCAAAAAGAAAAAAAGGGGTGGTGGAGGGGGATTAGAGCTAGTTAAAGGGTAAGTCTAAGCATCTGCCATTTTTGATGCAGGTGTTCAGTTAAATAGCACAGAAATAGATGGGAAGCTTGAAGTGGTAAGTGGTATGGTACTGTCCCTCCATCCTATCCTGTGTTAAGTGATTTCAGGCTGGCAGATTAACCAATATGCCACTCCTGAACCATTGCAAACACCCACAGGACTGCAGGATCGTTTAGTGCCTCTTCCATTCACCTCTTTATAAATGGGGGACGAACCACACATGCAAATGAATCCTGTAGATGATGTTCCTTTGCTGGGAATGTGCACATATTGCCCTGGCCAAAATATCAGTGATGCTGCCAAGCTGCTACTCATGAACGAGGGGAACATCTAAACAGTGCTATTGCTGATTATCTATCCCTGGCAGATGCATGCATGTTCAGCTGGATCGAAGCATCAGTTTCTCAGATTCCACTGATTTGAATTGCTCACAGTTCAGTTGCGGGAAACGTGCCTGGCTTGCAAGAGGTCCCCAAGGTGTGATACTTGGCATCTCAAGGTGGAACTGGGGATGATGAGCTAATATGGATCAATTGCCTACACAAAGCACCTTCCTTCAACCCAAACCCTCTGTGCTTTTCTTTTTCTATGGGCTGTGCTGTTATTCACATCCAGCCAAAGGCAGATAAAGTAACAATTCTCTTAACAGCAAATGGGCATCTTTTGCAAAGTACTGGAATACGAAAGGGGGAGGCGAGATAAAAGAATGCATTTGGGGACCAGGTGGATTAGTTATTTATAACAACCTAACAACTGTGTTTTGATGCAATATAAATATTCCTCCATGTTCTGGAATGCACCCCGTGGTTCCACGTCTATGTTTAAAACGATATTCCAACCCCATATAATTGCTGTGGAACGCACTCCCAAGAGGTGTGGATGTGCTGGCAGGCACATAAGCCCTATGAGTGGATCAGAACAAAGGTTAAAAGCCCCACGCCTTTGCAAAGCTCCACGGCATGTGCCCCCTGACATGCTCCTTATCTCCTTACCCCTCATCTCCAGCATATGGTATGTGAGAGGCATGTTGTCTCTGGAACTGAAGGTAATATTGCCATCATGATGAATAGCCATGGACAGCCTTCTCCTCTGAGGATAAGGATGGAAAAGGGATTGTGCAATCCAAATCATTTTTATGGAGTTTGGATTTGATATCCCGCTTTATCACTACCCGAAGGAGTCTCAAAGCGGCCAACATTCTCCTTTCCCTTCCTCCCCCACAACAAATACTCTGTGAGGTGAGTGAGGCTGAGAGACTTCAGAGAAGTGTGACTGGCCCAAGGTCACACAGCAGCTGCATGTGGAGGAGCGGGGAATCAAACCCAGTTCACCAGATTACGAGTCTCACCAGATTATGAGCACTCCAGGAAATCACCGTAAGGTTTGGGCCCGTTTTGTGAGTTACCAGTGTTTGTGCTTAAAAGAGGAGCCTAGATCACACAGAAAGGATATACAGTCGTACCTCGGAGGTCAAACGGAATCCGTTCCGGAAGTCTGTTCAACTTCCAAAATGTTCGGAAACCAAAGCATGACTTCTGATTGGCTGCAGGAAGCTCCTGCAGCCGATCGGAAGCCACGGAAGCCCCATCGGACATTCAGGTTCCAAAGAATGTTCACAAACCGGAACACTCACTTCTGGGTTTGCGGTGTTTGGGAGCCAAAACGTCCGAGTACCAAGGCGTTCGGGATCTAAGGTACGACTGTATAATATGAAGTGAAGGCTTGCAGCAGCGGCCAATTTTCACATTGCAGGAATGGCCTACTTGGTACCGTCTACATTGCTGACTCCATCATGACCATTCAGGGACATTGGAAGCTGGAGGCCAGCAAAGCCTTGAGGACAGCAAGTTGGCTAGCCCTGATTTATCTAATTATTTAGGCTGCTAGCCAAAGCTCTGAACACCGACGTTGCATTTTCAGACACGCACGAGGAGCCTGTAGCCTTCCAAATACTGCTAGACTCCAATTCTCATAGCCCTTGGCCATTGAGTCCAACAGCATTTGGAGAACCAAGGCTTGCTTTTAATATCTGCACAGCACCATCAAGCAAAACATTTCCTCTCAAACGCTCTGCAGGTATTCCACCACATTCAAATAAAAGACAACACCACAGTCAGGGCTTTTAAAAAAACAAATTCTAATGAAAACAAATGCTTCTCCCGCTCCCACAGTTTTTATATTAAACACACCGGCTCTCCGTGCAAGAGCCGAGAGCCCTATTTTCATCACGCAAGCGGGAACTGCGAAGGAAGGACGTCCCGGGGGGGAAGTTCTTAACTCTTCAGTTTCAGGTCCAAGGGCTTCAGGAAGTGTGGCAAAGGCAGGTCGTCCAGCGCCTCTGGGAACTGATCTGGCGTAATGGTCCCGATTAAGACTTGCATGGAACTCACAAAGAGGGAGGGAGGCGCTAAGCCCGCCAGCCACTGGAACCTGGGCTTCCCCAGCAGGTCCTGCCATTGCTCAGAGTCCTGCAGCAGCTGCTGCTTCATGGCACAGTGGGAGCCCCGAGGCACAAAGAGGAACAGGGAGTCCAGGAGAAGCAGCTTGGTGCGCAGGTTCGAGGCCGGACTCTCCCAGATCTGCTGCAGGAGGAGGTCCAAGGGCGTGTTCCCCGTGCAGTCAACAAGGCAGGGCGAGGCCCCGTGGCCCAGCAGCAGCAGCAAACACTCGGGCCTCACCAGCTCGCAAGCCACGTGGAGGGCGGTCTTGCCTCCTTCCACTCGGCTGCACCCTCTGCGGTCCAAATAGCTGGCCCGCTCGCTCGCCGGGAAGTCTCTGATGGCCTTCAGGATCTCCAGAAGGATGTGGACGCGGTTGTAGCGCACAGCCATGGCCAAGTGAGGAGCAGAGGAATGGCAGCAGCTGAAGTGAAGGCTGGGGATAGCCAGGGCGCTCTGAGGGAAGTTGCCCAGCAGGTAGCGGGCGTAAGGCTGGTGGTTATGCACCAGGGCGTAGAGGAGGGCCTCGGAAGGGGAGTAGGTGCTGACTTTGCCCCCTTCCTGCCAGTGGAAGGCCTCCATGCGCCTCATGTCCTCCAACAGCCACACGGGCAGCTGGTCCCTCACCGCTTGGTAGAAGGCAAAGGAGGACTTCTTGCATTGCTTCTGGGACTGGGAGCTGTGGCTGCTGTAGCTGCTCAGCCATTTTATGTTCCAGGGCATCGCTGGGGTGGCGCGTCAAGGAAGGTGGCTTCCCAATGGTCTACCAAGCCGTTTCTTCATGAAGGCCCAAGAGAGGTGAGAACGCTGGGAAAGGAAGAAGCACAATGATTAAGACACACAAGCACACTGCTGCCCACTCAGACGTCGCCCCTCTGAGCCCATCGTACAATTCTTATCAGAGGGTGCTCTTTGACACAAAAGTTGTGCATGCACACAAAGGCCACCGGTCGTGGATGATGGGAACTCCAGCCCAACAACACCTGAAATGCGCCGCTTTGGCTATTCCCAATTTAGCGTGTGTTTTACTTCGTGCCCCCGCAATCTTGCAAAGTTAACTGCAGTTTGGGGAGCGAGGCAATTTGGACCAGGAAAACATCATGGGGGTGTGTGTATCAAAACACCTTAATTCCCCAGTGCTATAGTTCGTTCAAATTCAGACCCCCACGCCCAGCTGCAATAAAATAAAGACAAAAACATCAGGAGATTGACACTGCTCAGTTTTTTATGATCTGGTTTTTTTTGAGAAACAGGAGTTCTAGCCGCAGAACTCTCCCATAATGTGTTGTTTGGCCCTTATGACACGCGCTGGTTATCTCCTGCTTGGACTACCGCAATGCGCTCTACGTGGGGCTACTTTTGAAGGTGACTCGGAAACTACAATTAATCCAGAACGTGGCTGCCAGGCTGGTGACTGGGAGTGGCTTCCGTGAGCATATAACACCGGTCTTGAAGGATCTATACTGGCTCCCAGTACATTTCCAAGCACATTTCAAAGTGTTGGTGTTGACAGAACCTTTAGAAGACATCTGCAGGCAGCCCTCTATAGGGAAGCTGTTAATGTTTGATGTTTCATTAAGCTTTTATATTTGTTGGAAGCTGCCCAGAGTGGCTGGGAGATGGGCGGGATACAAATAAAAATTATTATAACTAACACTAAGTCCCCCCCTCCCCACTGAGTATAATGGTATTTATCCATGTGCTTTCATCAAGCAACTCTGTGTAGTTCAGAAACACGCGTTCTCAAAATACCTGTACAGTACCCAAACCGTATGGCCAAGCCAAAGGCACCTTCAACTCCTAAAGAAGGCTTTCTGAGAGCAAAAGTAGTCTTACCAGTGACTTCGCGGGACTATAGAAAGCTGCCAGGCCATTGGTCCACCTGGCTCAGTAGATCAGACAATATTGAGCTAGATGGACCAAGGGCCACAACCAAAGGCAGCTTCCTATGTTCCTTCCAGCACCACCCAGCGTGGAGCGGTGTTGTTGTAACTTAGTTGTAACTAGCCTTTATTGGCATAAGCTAAAACAGTAAAATCATACAAAGTCATCCAAATACACTGATAATTCAAACACATACAATAAAAAGACTAGATAACCACCATTGAATAAATCAGGCAACTTTAGATTTAGCTTTAGAAATCTCGGCTAAGTATCACGAGACTATCTTGATAGTTTCGGGAGTATCATCCCTCAACAAATATCGGATTACAGACTCTCTGCAAATTGATATTTTGAGCTGTAAGGGAGTCACTAGGAGATCTCTGATGGGTGTTGAGAAGAGGGCAACCCAAAATTATGTGGTGCATTGTATCTGGTGTTTTCTCATTACAGGAACAAAATCTGTTCTGGGAGAGGATTTTTTTGAAACCTTCCAAACAATATAGATGAGGGGAATGCATTTAGACAAGCTAGCATAAAAGCTCTGCCATGCGATGGAGTCTCTAAATCAGGCATAGGCAAACTCCGGCCCTCCAGATGTTTGGGACTACAATTCCCATCATCCCTAGCTAACAGGACCACTGGTCAGGGGTGATGGAAATTGTAGTCCCAAACATCTGGAGGGCTGGAGTTTGCCTATGCCTGCTCTAAATTATAAAAGTAATTAAGCATTACTCTATGGCAGGGCTGCAATCCTAAGTAGATGTGGCACAGTGGTTAGAGTGCTGGACTAGAACCTGGGCGACGAGGGTTCAAATCCCCACCCAGCTGTGAACTTCACTTGGCCACCTTGGGCCAGTTGCTCTCAGTCTATCCTACCTCACAGGGTTGTTGTGGGGGTTAAATGAGGAAAGAGGAGAACCACGTATATGCCAGCTTGAACTCAATGGACAAAAAGGTGGGATATCAATTCAAAATTAAATAATTACAGGGGTTTTTTAAATGTTGATGTCCAGAGAGCCTTCTCTTTCCCTCCACTAACTCCTCAACCTTCCTCCCCACCTCCCACATCACAGTGGACTTTTAATTTTATGCTATTTTATTTATTAAATTTGTATGCCGCCCTCTATCTGAAGATCACAGGACTTGTGCATCCCACCAAACCCTCTGGCTGATTTAGCCACTGTCTGCAATGTCCTCCATTCTGCAGCAGAATCTTAAGCAGCTCTAGATAATAATTGCCTAAGCCCCCAACAAAGTCTGCAAGGAGTACGGACACTTCTCCCCTCATCCTTTCACCTCTTGTGCCTCCTGATTTTCAGCACAACAGTTAGCAATTAACTTTCCTCTCCTCCCCCCACTACCCCATGTCCCTTTTTAAAAAATATAATAAAACGGGGAGGGAAGAGCTGGTTGAACAAACAGGGCAGCTTAAATCTGGTCCGGACTGCAAACAACTTCCCTTAAGGCAGGTGAAACTGAAAACTGCAAAGTTAGCTTTTACCGGACACCTGGAATCTAAACAACTTGTAGGCAAAGATCTGTTCAGGGCCATTGCCCTTGAGGTTTCCTAGGATAGGATAAGGAATATTACCCCCCCCCCCAAAGCCACATGACATCTATTTTGATTTAACTTACAAAGCTACTGTATTTTTTGCTCTATAAGACTAACTTTTTCCCTCCTAAAAAGTAAGGGGAAATGTGTATGCGTCTTATGGAGCGAATGCAGGCTGCGCAGCTATCACAGAAGCCAGAACAGCAAGAGGGATTGCTGCTTTCACTGCGCAGCGATCCCTCTTGCTGTTCTGGCTTCTGAGATTCAGAATACAGTGGTGCCTCGCAAGACGAAAAGAATCTGTTCCGCGATTCTCTTCGTCTAGCGGTTTTTTCGTCTTGCGAAGCAAGCCCATTGACAGCTTAGCGGATTAGCGCTACAGCGGTCTAGCGGCTTTTCGTGATCAGCTGTTAAGCGGGTTATCAGCGGAACAGCTGATAGGCGGCTTAGCGGCTTAGGAAAAGGGGGGGGGAGCGGAAAAAACCCGCGGGGATGCGCAAGATTTTTTCGTCTTGCGAAGCAACCCCATAGGGAAATTCGTTTTGCGAAGCGCCTCCAAAACGGAAAACCCTTTCGTCTAGCGGGTTTTCCGTCTTGCGAGGCGTTCGTCTTGCGGGGCACCACTGTATTTTTTTTCTTGTTTTCCTCCTCCAAAAACTAGGTGCGTCTTATGGTCTGGGGCATCTTATAGAGTGAAAAATATGGTATCTATGGTCACTTTCACACCACCCATTTAAAGGACTGTGATACCACTTCAAATCACCATGGTTTCCCCTGAATAATTTGGGGAGCTGTAGCTTGTGAAAGGTGTTGAGAAATGTTAGGAAATAAGAGTGGTTTAACAGTGAATCCTTCTTCCCAGGGAACTATGGGAATTGTAGCACCCATAACAAACTACAGCTCCCAGAGTTCTTTGGGGGAAGCCAAGACTGCTCAAAGTGCCATAAAGGTATCATGTGTAAATGTGACCAACGTCAAATTCATTGACTGGAAGTTCCTGGTGTAACAGAATGAAGAGCATGCCTTGCAACATCCTTAGATTGCGCCAAACTCTGTTGAGCAGGCATTTATCATTAAGTTATCTCCCGCTTGGACTACTGCAATGTGCTCTACGTGGGGCTACCTTTGAAGGTGACTCGGAAACTACAACTAATCCAGAATGCGGCAGCTAGACTGGTGACTGGGGGCGGCCGCCAAGACCACATAACACCGGTCTTGAAAGACCTACATTGGCTCCCAGTACGTTTCCGAGCACAATTCAAAGTGCTGGTGTTGACCTTTAAAGCCCTAAACGGCCTCGGCCCAGTATACCTGAAGCAGCGTCTCCACCCCAATCGTTCTGCCCGGAAGCTGAGGTCCAGCGCCGAGGGCCTTCTGGCGGTTCCCTCATTGCGAGAAGCAAAGCTACAGGGAACCAGGCAGAGGGCCTTCTCGGTAGTGGCGCCCACCCTGTGGAACGCCCTCCCATCAGATGTCAAAGCGATAAACAACTACCTGACATTCAGAAGACATCTTCAGGGAAGTTTTTAATGTGTGATATTTTAGTGTTTTTTGGCTTCTATGGAAGCTGCCCAGAGTGGCTGGGGAAACCCAGCCAGATGGGCAGGGTACAAATAATAAATTATTATTATTATTATTATTATTATTATTATTATTATTATTATTATTAGCACGAAAATAGTGGGAGGAGATCAGCTTGCTTTGACCCCCAAAGAGGCAAAAGATAGGTTATGAAAGTCAAAGTTTGAGGCATAAACAGCACGTCAAAGACTGAACGAGAATTACAACTGAAGCTCTTGGAACGATATGAGCTTCAGAACCGCAGTTCTTGACATGGTGAAGCAAATTGGCGGAAGGGCTGTGGCTCAGTGGCAGAACATGCATGCAAAATAGTCTTGGGTTCAATCCAAAACCAGGCCATATTGGAAATGTCTGAAAGCTAGAGAGCTGCTAGAGAGCTGCTACCAGGCAGTGTGTAGACAACAGATGAGCTGTATTGTCTGCCACCGAACCAGTGTAGGCAATACTGAGCTAGATAAACCAATGTTTTAATTTGGACTCTTCCTTCCTTGGGAGTTTTTTAAAGCAGAGATTGGATGGCCATCTGTCATGGAGGCTTCAGTTTATATTCCTGCTTAGCAGGAGCTTGGACTTGAAGAAGAGTTTGGATTTGATATCCTGCTTTATCACTGCCCTAAGAAGTCTCCAAGCGGCTAACAAGCTCCTTTCCCTTCCTCCCCCACAACAAACACTCTGTGAGGCGAGTGGGGCTGAGAGACTTCAGAGAAGTGTGACTAGCCCAAGGTCACCCAGCAGCTGCATGTGGAGGAGCGGAGATGCAAACCCGGTTCACCAGATTACGAGTCCACCACTCTTAACCACTACACCACACTGGTTGATGACTCTTGGCATCCCAACTCTACAATTCTATGGTATAAGGCAGCTTCGTTTGCTACTCTTTCTTCGTGGAACCTCAATGGGCTGCTCCAGCTCCATGCACCCGAAACCCAGAATTTGTGCAGATTTAAAATTCAGAAAGGTAGCAAACTACAAATCTTCCCTATGCTCCCTCTGCACCCCCAGATTCCCAATCAGGATAACTCATGCAGTAATGTGACTTCCGATTTATTTATTTTCTTCCTTGTAGCAACTCTTGACAACAACCCAGTGCTCTCCCATTGTATTGGATTGCTGTGTATGTGTGTGTGTGTGTGTGCAGGAGATGATGCCAAAGTTTGTGGAGTGAGTGCAGGGGTGGGGGAGGCTCCCTGGAAGACAACTTTTAAAAATATATTTATTTATTATTAAATTTATATCCCACCTTTTTGTTTATTGAGCTCAAGGTGCCATATCCATGGTTCTCCTCATTTAAACCCCAACAACAACACTGTGAGCTAGGCTCAACTGACCACCGGAGTTTGGAAAAGGACTGCCTTACAGGCTTTGGAGCTGGTGGGTTTCCCAAGCACCTAATGGGGCAAAAGTTGTTGCTTTTTAGAAGGATATTCTCCTTTCCGGCATCTTCTGAGCCCAGCTCAGGAGGACTATCAAAACACGCTGTTGTCACTGCTGCGTCTCTCTCTTCCTATTGATACCCCTGAGATGAGGGAACTCTGCAAGCCAACTCAGAAACAATGTTTTCTGTCATACTGGCACTTGCTGAGAAGTTGAAAGGTACTCGCTTCCTGGCTCAGAGAAGCTTGCTATGAAACAACTGAGACTGTCACCTCGGTCGTTGGTCGGAAGGGACAAACTATGAGGAGGTGTCACAGTGAATCAGTTGGCAGGCCCGTGACAGGAGCCTCAGTTCACATGAACAAACTGGCGTCCCTGAGAACCCCAGCTGTGTAGCTATGCAAAAATACAGTGTGCAGTGAACTGGGTGTGCGACTGCACCCAACTATGAAGCTGCCACACCGCCAGCCTCACCCCGCTGCCAAATCTGGTTGCATTCTGGCAGCTGAGGTGAACATGGTTTGAGTTGTGCGATTTACCACAAAAACTCACTCAACGCGCACTCTCTCTTGGCCAGTTCGGTCATTTTGAGGGGTCCAAAGTGCTTTCAGTGTGAGGCAGCTGCTTGGTCCATCTAGCTCAGTACTGTCCACACTGACTGGCAGTGGAGCTCCAGGGTTTCAGGGAGGGTGTCTCTGAAGATGTTGGGGATTGAACCAGCGACGTTCTGCATGCCGGGCAGATGCTCTGCCACCGAGCTACAGCCTTCCCCATTTCAGACCAATGAAATGCCACACCTTCGTCTTTCCAGATGCTGCAGCCCCGTGATCTAGTATCTCCCCACCTTCTCCAGCCACCTCCTCCTCGCTGCCTTCACCTTTCTCCCAACACAAGCCCAGGCTCCCCTCTCCAGACCCTCCACCTCTCCTCACCTCCAAGCTCAGGAGTCCTGCTCCCCTCCTTGCTTGGCAAATTCTCTCTCCTGCCCCATGGCATTCTGAAGAGGACCTTATTACTTTTAGGGGAACGATCTGCGAGGCCAAGGCTTCAGAGCAGAATGGAAAGCTCCTCACAACCCCAGGCTCTGCAGCTCCCCGCCCCCCAAACTCTCCTTCTTTCTTCCTTGGAGGCTTTTAAGCAGAGGTTGGACGGCCATCTGTCCTGGATTCCTGCATTGAAGGGGGCTGGACTAGTTGATCCTTGAGGGTCCCTTAAAGCTTGACAATTCTACGATTCCCCCGCATCATTTCGAGGAGCCCCTCCCTCCCTCCTCTTCCCAGATCTCCATCTTCGCCACCCGCACCCCCAGTTCTCTCCTCCTTCGCCCCAGATCTCCCCTTGCGCCTCCTGATTTTGCAGAGAAAGGGGTCGCCCGCCCCACTGGCGGGTGGGTGGGTGGACGGACGCCTCTCGGAGGCGAGGGGAAGCGGCTGCTCGACGGGAAAGAAGCCCGAGCGGAATCCTCCTTACCTCTCCTCCGCTGCCGGCGATGATGCCGCCTCGGACTTGGAGCGGGGGAAATGCGCGTGGGCGCCGGCGCCGCTTGCCGGCTCCTTGCAGCCGAGCCGGCTTCCTGCTGCTGCTGCAATGAATGAGCTGCGCCTCTCGCTCCTGCTCTCCGCCCTCGGCAACCGCACGCAGCTCAGCCCGGCCCTCCGCCAGCTCCTCCGCGGCCTGCGCTCTCCTCCCCGCTCTCCTCCGCTCGCTGCCGCCGCTGCTTGCACAGAGCTGGATCGCCGCTTCCCTTCCCGGAGCGCAGGAGAGGCAGCACCGCGCAGCAGCAGCAGCAGCCAAACCTCAGCTGCCTCCTCTAGGCTCTTTTATCCCCTCCGGCTCGGGGAAGGTCAGTCCGGACCGGGGAAGCGTCCAGCGCCCCGTGATTGGCCCCCGCCCGGGGCTCCCCCAACTTCCCATTGGCTGCGAGGGAGGAGAGGCTGGCGCCCCGCGACGATTGTTTGCGTCAGAGGGAGGCGAAGTTCCAAGGAACTTGGCCGGGCTGCGCGCGCGCCATGGAGACCGAGCGAGGACGCGGAGGGAGGCAGGAAGAAAGGGGTGACTCAGGTGGCATGGGTGCCACCCACCACCCCCGCCAAGGGGATCAGGTGGTCCCTCCCAGGCGCATCAGAGTTGGGAGAGCCCAACTTCCACATGCACGCGCGCGGATCCTCTTCCTTCCTTCCTTCCCCTTCTCTCCAAATCTCTCGCAACCTCTTGGGGTTTTGCAGGCTTGCAAGTATCCAACTTTGCTGCTGCTAACTTTTTATTTGTTTACTTCATGTGTGCACTCGGTGAGTCATCATCACCTCCACTATGGAGAAGAGCTCTTCCGAAATCTATCAGGAAGAGCAGGGCTTTAGTTTGACCTCTACGCACAGGGAGGCGCGCAGAGGTGCCCTTGCTGGGCGCGGGAGGGTGGTTGTTGTTGTTCTCCACATTCAGCGTGAGCAGTTGTGCGTCGTGTCTGAAAGTGGGAAGAAAGGTGACACACCTCAGGGTTCGCCCCAGGGACAATCCGCTGCCTAGAACCTGAAATTAATGATTAAGACTGTGTGACATTTGGGCTGTGCCCAGGAATTATACTTAGATATTTTTTTAAGGGTGTGTGGTTTTGTGTGTGCATTCCCTTTGCCTGAAAAATGGAACAAAAACTTTTATATTGCTTGGCTTTGAATGCACAAGCTCTTTAAAACCAGGTCTGTCCTACTTGTGGTCACGGTGCTCACAAGTGGATTTGTACGGTTGACTAGAAGATGTTTCGAAGGTTGCTCGTGAAAGCATTCTTGCAGTCTTATTCCAAGCATGTTTGCTCAGAAGTATGTTGGGTTGTGGGACACGGGTGGTGCTGTGGGTTAAACCACAGAGCCTAGGACTTGCTGATCAGAAGGTCGGCGGTTCAAACCCCCGCAATGGGGTGAGCTCCCGTTGCTTGGTCCCTGCTCTTGCCAACCTAGCAGTTTGAAAGCATGTCAAAGTGCAAGTAGATAAATAGGTACCGCTCCGGCGGAAAGGTAAACGACGTTTCCGTGCGCTGCTCTGGTTCGCCAGAAGTGGCTTAGTCATGCTGGCCACATGACCCGGAAGCTCCTTCGGCCAATAAAGCGATATGAGTGTCGCAACCCCAGAGTCGGCCATGACTGGACCTAATGGTCAGGGGTCCCTTTACCTTTTATATGTTGGGTTGTGAGTGACCTTTCAGCAGCGCATACAGTAACTCACTGTGGGTCCCCAGGTGTTGCTGGACTACAACTCCCATCATCCATGACCACTGGTCATGCTGGCTAGGAATGATGGGAGTTGTAGTCCAACAACATCTGGGGACCCACAGGTTGAGAAACACTCTGCTAAATGGACATCATATATAAAAAAGAGGAAAGTGTGCATTTTTCCTTCAAAAGTATTGCTTTCTATCCAATTTAATAAATCAGCTAAGATTCATTAACCAGGTGACAGCCCTGGAAGTCAGTCCTACTGTGCAGGTCTGCCAACCTTTTGGGGGCCAGTTGACACATTGGGAATTTTGAGGAAGTGCCGTGGTCCCAGAAATGTTGCTGTAGGGATGTGACGTAACAAAAAAATGGCTACCAAGAGCAGCAAGAAAGACAAGACCACAAAATGGTGCAATTCCCCCATCAAGCGGGGGGTGGGAGGAGGGAGGCACTGTTACACTCACTCACAGAGAGAAGCTCTGTTCAGAACAGCAGGGAGGCTGGGTGTCCAATCCAGGCACCCAGGGAAAGTTTGCAGGGGTGGCATGCTCAGTGCTGGGGAGGCTGAGCCAGTGCAAACAGGGACTTCAATATGTGCTATAATCTGGCCTTGGAATGTGTTAGGAAAGTGTATCATTCAGAGCGTTTGCCAAGCTCTAGAAACCTAGACTGAGGCAAACAGCATTGTACATTCCCCACTGAAAGTAGGTCAATGCAATCCAAACAAAGCTATGAAGATCTCCGGCGATGTCCCAAATTTCATTTATTTGGTCTGGCAAAACTTAGGAAATGCCAAAAACAGTGTCCAAAATTGAGCTTCAGACCCCAGGCCAAAATAACCCTCGATTAACGCAGTTCTGAGAGAAACAGTTTAAAAGCCTTGTTGACCTACCCAGGGTACAAAAAAACCAGGCTGCTACATTTGGAGACCAGCTGACGTTTCTGAGCTGTTTCCAAGGGCAGCCCCCATTGAACACAGAGTAGTAACTGGAAGTGGGTGGAGTTAGCAGAGCCCTTCCGCCTGGCAACCATTCCACAGTGCATTCACCTTAATGGAGAATGAAATCTGAACCTTCAGAACATTGTGCTAATAGGAACAGAAGTTGAGTTTGAGGATTAGCTGTGACTTTCTTTCGCCCAAGGTCACTCACACGCAGCCACTTTTGATAGTAATGATAAGCCTGTTGTCAGTACAATACCATTCTGGTACTACGTTGTGATGATATAGACACAAATGGGGCTGGTTTCCTTGACCAAAGGTATGCACTTAACAATTAAATTTCAGTTGGTATTATGCCATATCTATGTGGCTACTTTTGAATCATATGATAAGCCATGTGAATAAGCACTGAGCCAAAACGTGTCCACCAGTTTCTCCGAAGTTTCCTTCCCTGAGAAAAAAGACTTCCATTTTCCTCCTTCATTCTCAAGGCAATTTAGATTATCTTTAGCATTTCTGTGGGCGCAGGATTTTGAGCTTACCTTGAGCTGCGATGCAGTCGAGAGAGATGTGTCTTTTTCTTTCCTGTTTTTCTCCAGTGCTCTGTGGCCCATCAGTCTGCCTGCACTTCTTGATCTGGAAAAGGCCACATGTTGCCTTCTCCTGGTCTTCCATTGCGGCTTCTAGAAGCTGTCAGCATGAGACAGTGGCCACAGCCCAGGAAGCCCATTTGACTAGTCAACTAAACCAGGCGCTGCTAGTTGGGGGGTCTCAAACCCTCAGTCAATTAGAGTAAGGTTACCAGATTTTTTTCAATGAATCCGGGGACACTTTTCAACTTCAATAGGAATGATAGGTTTTTGTCAGAGGACTGATTTGTAAATCCAGGGACTGTCCCCGGGAAATGGGGGTGTCTGGTAACCTTAAATTAGAGACTTCCCCTGCATGCAAAGACAGGCTCATGCGAATTGAGAAGACAAGACCAATATTGGGCCCAACAGTAGATAAGGCCGGTGCCAGATTTACATACAGTCATACCTCAGGATAAATACGCTTCAGGGTAAGTATTTTCGGGTTGCGGTCTGTGGCGACCCGGAAGTAATGGAGCGTGTTACTTCCGGGTTTCGCCGCTCGTGCATGCGCAGACAGTCAAAATGATGTCACGCGCGGAAGCTGCGACCCGCACACGCACAGTCGTGTCTTATGTTCTGTTCAGGATGCCAACGGGGCTCCGGATCCCGTTCGCATCCCAAGGTACCACTGTATAAGCTAAACAAGCTATAGCTTAGAGCCCCACTCTCTTGGGGCCCCCCAAAAAAATTTAAAGAGAAAAAAATCCTGGATGTACATTTCCAAAATATAAGATAAAAAACAAATAAAACCTACATACAGCAACAGTTTTTTGTGTTGTGTAGGCTCCTAGTTTCTTATGTACAAATGGCTTTAGAGACCTATTAGGTCCATAAATTACCATAACATATATTCAACACAAAAGACAGAGACAATTTATTGCTGACAAAGGACAGCTGGACATATAAAGGGCCTCATCAGTAGCTTAGGGCTGCATCAAAACTAAATCCAGCCCAAAATAAGGCAATTTCTGCACATGCTGTAGAGGGAAGTGAGGGGCAGATGGGGCTCATCAACCTGGGAAGGAAGCCCATCTAGGAGAAGAAAAACTCTGACCCAAACCTCTGCTTCCTTTTGGGACATTGTTATGTACTGAGGATCCAAAATGCAGCAGTCTGATTGGTCCTAGAACAATAAGATTCAGAATGCAGCAGTCTGATGGGTCCTGAAACAATAGGGTCCAGAATGCAGCAGTCTGATTGGTCCACAGGAGCCACCCAATCCAGCTCCAGGTGGAAGTGAATCCGCAACCTGATTGGCCTACAGGTGAATCCCGGAATTAGCCAATCACGTGGGGCCCATTGTGTAAATAATGTATATAAAGCAGACATTCTGGGGGAACTTCCATTCCTCCTCAACACTATGAGCTGAATAGGTAAAGGTAAAGGTACCCCTGCCCGTACGGGCCAGTCTTGACACATTCTAGGGTTGTGCACCCATCTCACTCAAGAGGCCGGGGGCCAGCGCTGTCCGGAGACACTTCCGGGTCACGTGGCCAGCATGACATCGCTGCTCTGGCGAGCCAGAGAAACGCCATTTACCTTCCCGCTAGTAAGCGGTCCCTATTTATCTACTTGCACTTAGGGGTGCTTTCGAACTGCTAGGTTGGCAGGCGCTGGGACCGAACGACGGGAGCACACCCCGCCGTGGGGATTCGAACCGCCGACCTTTCGATCGGCAAGCCCTAGGCGCTGAGGCTTTTACCCACAGCACCACCCACGTCCCCTGAGCTGAATAAAGAGCATGAAATCCACTCTCGACTCCGAGTATATTTCAGACATCTTTGAGAGAAGAAAAGGCTAAGGAGCAAACACTACATCAGGGACGAAACTAGGCTTTTCTTCACCTGGGTCAAAGACCCAGTTTGGCACACACCCCCATGTACATTTGCATACACAAACACAGACTGGCTCTGCCCTACACAAATCCAGAGGGGAGTCCCTAAGATGGTTGGATGGTGCCTTGTATGCCTCCTTCCGACAACTCCTACAGCCAAGCTGGTGCCAAATGTATCGCTCTGCCTTCCTTTGGACCATATCAGCCAGGCCGGGGGGGGGCAGGGTTTGTCATCTGGGGAGCCCAGACTTTCCATTGCACCCAAGGGAGGTCACTTTGGTGCTGCTAACACAGCAGTTTGACTTCACCCTCGGAGGCGCACTCCACTGTCTCTCAAGACAGGTGCATGCCAACCATCTACTATGCAACTCCACATCTGCATGAACGCCAACTGCAAGGAGCTCTTTAGGAAAAGAAATACCGAAATCGGAAAAAAGAATTTTCTTATATGCGACGACCGCAGCTAGGATAGTAATAGGATCTAAATGGAAAGCTAAAGAACTACAGTGGTACCTCGCAAGACGAATGCCTTGCAAGACGAAAAACTCACAAGACGAAAGGGTTTTTGGTTTTTTGAGTTGCTTCGCAAGACGAATTTCCCTATGGGCTTGCTTCGCAAGACAGAAACGTCTTGCAAGTTTGTTTCCTTTTTCTTAAAACCGTTAATACCCAGGGAAACCGTGCTTCGCAAGACGAAAAATTCGCAAGACGAAAAAACTCGCAGAACGAATTAATTTCGTCTTGCGAGGCACCACTGTACCTACCAAGGAGGAACGGTTTCTCAAATTTAAAATTGGCTAAGTTAACAGCATCCGTACGACAGCAGTCAAATCAGAAACTAAAAAACGAATGGCAATGCTTTGATGATTATATGACAAATTTTTGCTCTAAAAAAGACATGCTGATATGCCTAGATTAAGAATGTAAATGCATCAAAACAATAAATCATCAATGACATATGTATGTGTCAGGGGCTCAGGAGCAGAGGCACAGGAAAGGGAGGAGATAGAGACCGAGGGGGAGGAATCCGAGGGAGAGGTTAGCGATGACAGCCATCCGAGGTCTCTGAGTCTCTCCAGCGAATCGGAGGATTCACAGGAAGGGGCTCCCGTGGTCAGAGCAAGGGGGTTGCCAAGGGGAACACCCCAGGAAGGAGGGGCCAGAGGGGACTCAGAGAGCAGCAGTTGGAAATCGGGACCAGCTTCCCCACCAAAGAGCAGTAGGGGGGAGGAGTCCCAGGTATCGGCATCAGGCAGCTCTCCGTCAGCAGAAGGACATGAGTCAGGATTGGCCACGCCTGCATCAGAGAGCGAAGAAACGGTCGAAAGGAAGGTCAAAGACAGGGCACGCGCGCCAAGTTCAAACGTACAAGAGGGTGGCGCAGTGAGCAGCCCGGATAGGGAGCCAGGTCCTAAAGCCCGCCGAAGGGAGGGGGAAGAGTCAGAGGGGTCCGCGTCCGAAGCGTCCAGGAAGGAAGGGACCCCGGGGGGTAGTAGGACCCAGAGGCGGAAGGAGAGACGGAAGAGGTGGAGTAAGGTCAAAGTCTTAAGCTGGTATACAGGGGGCGGAGATTCAGACGGAGCTTCGCCGGTCTAGTGTCTAGACGTAGAGACGCACGCTAGGGTTTGAAAATGGATACTGTACTTAAATAAAGACTTTTGTACATTACCGCTGGCTAGCGTTGGTCCTCTGTGAGCTGGGACCTGGAGGCAGTCTCTGACAGTAAGCTCCGTCTCAAGATTTTCATCAGTTCTCTTCACCGAAGGCGTCGCTGCGTGAGTATACGCAGCGCGGGAAGAAGACTGGTGCCTCGCGAGCTCACAAGAGTCAGGTGAAATGACTACCGAACAGCAAATAGCTGCCTTGCAAAATGCGGTGACACAACTCAACGTGGAGATAATCGCATCCAGGAAGAGAGAAGACGAAGCGGCTGCTGCCTGCAGAGATCTCCAAGCCAGGTTGGAAGTGCTTACGAAACAGGGGCAACCGGGACCCAGATCAGAGGGGATTGGGCTGGGGAAGAGAGGAGGCAGCCTTGTATCTCATTTCGATGGGAATTTACAACAGTACCCCAACTTCCGAGCAGACGTGCGGTTTGCGCTGCAACTGCTGGATAAAGACTTTAGAGATGAGCAAGAGAAGGTGGGGTTTATCTTGTCTCATTTGCATGGAGACGCGAAAGCGTGGCTGCGCAATCTGTGGAGGGATAAGGATCCAGCGCTCCGAAGTGCAGATGCATTCATTAAAGCGATGGATTCCTGTTTCTTATCAAACATAGACGTTGATATTGCCCGGAAGGACATACATGGGCTGAAACAAGGGAGAGCCAGTGTGAGGCAGTATCATTCCCGCTTTTTTGCATTAGTCAACGCGCTGGGGTGGGATAAAGATTCGGCGCCAGTTAAAGACCTTTTTTGGGAAGGATTGGACCCAAACGTCAAGATCAACCTAGCATCGGCAAGACACCCGCAGACCAACGGACAAGCGGAGCGGGTCAACGCCATCATGCAGCAGTACCTGAGATGCTACGCAAATCAGCAGCCAGCAACATGGGTGGACTACCTGCCGCTCGCCGAGTTCGCCTACAACAACACGAAGCACGTGTCCACGGGAGTGACACCGTTCTTCGCCAACAACGGGAGGCATCCCAGAACTTTCCCGGGATTAGAGAGAGTGGGGGAGGGGGAGCCACAGGCAGCGGAAGACTTAGCAGCAGAGTTGCAGGAGGTCCACGAACAGCTTCGGAGGCAGTTAGAACTAGCAAAGCACGCATACAAACTGCAGGCCGACAGACACAGAAGGGTTGGGGAAGACATACAGGTGGGAGACTGGGTTTGGTTAGCAGCCCAGGCAGTGCCGGCCAGATCGTTAGCAAAGAAGAAGCTCGGACATAAGCAGCTAGGGCCTTACCAAGTCGAGGCACTGGTCAATCCAGTGGCCTTCCGGTTGACACTTCCGGAAGGATCCAGAATGCACCCAGTTTTCCATAGATCAGTGCTCACGCCCTACAAAGCACCTCACAGATTTCAGGAGCCAGGCACGGCACCAGACCCGCTCAGGGAGACGCCCACAAGGGGGGGGTCGCCAAGGGGGGAGCCCATCAACGAAGTCACAGAGATTTTAGACTCGAGATGGGGGGAAGAGGGAGTAGAATATCTCCTAGCCAGAGAAGGTACCCCGGCCAGCGCCAACAGTTGGGTGCCGGACTATGCTTTGGAGGAACCTCTGCTCAAAGAGGAGTTTCATGCCCTTTTCCCACACAGACCCATGCCAGCCGAGTATTTCGACGACTGGCTTTTCACACCCACATTTTCAGCCAGCACGTTCCAGGGGTTCGCCTCGGACGAGGAACCGGCACCAGACACACGCTCCTCGGAGGGCTCACCCTCGGGGTCTTCCTCAGACCGCTCTTATTGGTGGGACGATCGGCCAGAGGAGCAGTGGCGCAGGAAGTGGCTGGGGGGTCCTTGGCAGGCATCACCTTCAGAGGGGAACGGGGGAGAGGTGGACATGGACGTGTTGGGGGAGGACGTTGGGTTCGAACACGGAGGCAGAGAGATGGAGGCAGAGGAGATCGACGTCGATGAGTGCACGGAGAACGAGCCGGACTTCGCCGGCAGGATGTACGACACGGGGGACGAACTGTATCCGGCACTCACCCCCACAACGACGGAGCACCCAGTACCCACACCGGAAGGAGGGGAGGGGGGAAGGGGGGGCTTCGAGGGGGGGATGGATGTCAGGGGCTCAGGAGCAGAGGCACAGGAAAGGGAGGAGATAGAGACCGAGGGGGAGGAATCCGAGGGAGAGGTTAGCGATGACAGCCGTCCGAGGTCTCTGAGTCTCTCCAGCGAATGGAGGATTCACAGGAAGGGGCTCCCGTGGTCAGAGCAAGGGGGTTGCCAAGGGGAACACCCCAGGAAGGAGGGGCCAGAGGGGACTCAGAGAGCAGCAGTTGGAAATCGGGACCAGCTTCCCCACCAAAGAGCAGTAGGGGGGAGGAGTCCCAGGTATCGGCATCAGGCAGCTCTCCGTCAGCAGAAGGACATGAGTCAGGATTGGCCACGCCTGCATCAGAGAGCGAAGAAACGGTCGAAAGGAAGGTCAAAGACAGGGCGCGCGCGCCAAGTTCAAACGTACAAGAGGGTGGCTCAGTGAGCAGCCCAGATAGGGAGCCAGGTCCTAAAGCCCGCCGAAGGGAGGGGGAAGAGTCAGAGGGGTCCGCGTCCGAAGCGTCCAGGAAGGAAGGGACCCCGGGGGGTAGTAGGACCCAGAGGCGGAAGGAGAGACGGAAGAGGTGGAGTAAGGTCAAAGTCTTAAGCTGGTGTACAGGGGGGCGGAGATTCAGACGGAGCTTCGCCGGTCTAGTGTCTAGACGTAGAGACGCACGCTAGGGTTTGAAAATGGATACTGTACTTAAATAAAGACTTTTGTACATTAACGCTGGCTAGCGTTGGTCCTCTGTGAGCTGGGACCTGGAGGCAGTCTCTGACATATGTATATAGAGAAAATAAAAACAATCAGATTGCAATGATAAGGGGGGAAATTGATTCTAGAGAAGACGAGTAGTGGTGGAGGGAAGTTAAACAGGCTGGTGGGTTTATTTTATTTTGTTTATGTTTTTTTCTTTTTTGATATTGTATAATATCTTTTCTGTTATGTATTATTTCTCTTTTTCTAATTAAATTTTATAATGGAAAATCTAAATAAAAATACAAAAAAAGAATGGCCAATGGTCCAGGAAAATTAACAACAGTCTTAACAAACAGGGCCACAGACTCTCCACCCGGATATATGCCCTTCAAGAACACAGTCAGCAGGAGCCACTTCCTTTTGGACCCCCGGTAAATTGTGTGGGCAGTCTGTCTCTCTGCTTGTTCCAATATTTGCTTTGTCTTAGCTGCTCTGGGAGAGGCCCACTCGGCTCCTCTGCATCCAAGAAGACTCCTTAGGTTCAAAGCCCAGTTAGTGTGAGCCATCCTTTTGCCCTGTGCCATGCCAAGATAAACTGGCACTCACAGTGGGCTCTGCTTTTCGTTTCCCTGTTTTTGCTGTTTTCATCTGGGAACCCCACAGTGAGGGAGGACATGAGTTGGAAACAATGACCTAAGCAAAGACAGACACCAGCAGCTCTTGTTATTTGAGCTTCCTGGAGTCTCTGGTGCCTGTTCGCTTTGGAGCTGACAAAGGCCTCAGCCCAAACATGTTGAATTCTGTGACATCTGGGGAATCAAAGGAATCTTGCTTTCCTTTCCTTTTTTTTTTTTTTTAAAGGAATGGGCCAGGAACCAAACTTTCCAAGGCAGCATCTATGGTCCATCCAAGCCTGAAAGAATCCTGAAAAGGAATTGTTTCTGCTTCACATTACATTCACACGCGAGCAGTAATGAAATGTTTAAAAAGGGATTCCTTCTACTGCACTCTTATGTAAACAAGACTATGGGAAAAGACCCAGGACAGAAAGCCTATCTCACCAAAGCCAAGGCTCTTGTTATTCTGAGCTCAAATGAAGGGAATGTGATGATGTAACAATGCAGCCGGAGAATATTATTATTATTATTATTATTATTATTATTATTATTATTATTATTATTCCCGGAGGTCTCAGGGTAGTTCACAGAATAAAATCAAAATATAAAACCACAAAATATATAACAAAAATAAAAACAACAACCCAATAACCCTCCCCCCCCAAAAAAAAACCCCACATTCTCAAAGCACATAGGATGCCAATCAAATCAACCAAAGGCCTGGTTAAAAAAACGCTTTTGCATGATGCCTAAAGATGTGTGCATACTCCGCAATAAATAACTGTCCCTCCCAAATATTTATGCAATGCTTTTTACTCCTTTAATGACCAAAATTCAGACAAAAGTGCCGTATTTTTCCATGTATAAAGCTAGGTTTCCTCCCCCCCTAATAAATTATGTCAAAAATTAGGCGGTGTCTTATACACGGATAGTGCCAAGGACATTTTCTTAAATCTGAGTCCCCCAAAATAGGGGGCGTCTTATAGGCGGAAAAATACGGTAATTCCCAAGGAAAATGATGAAGGCGAGTGTGACATCTCCTTTGATAAATCACAGAAAGAAATACCGAAGACTCTTGTCATCTTCTCAGAGGCCTCAAGTACAGGAAGTGCCAGCTAGGAAAGGCACATGGGAATGTGTTTTGAACAATTATATTTTTTAAAAAACACCCACCCACTTTCCCTCTGTACAGAAAAAAATGGAACAGATGTTTCATGGTAGCACAGAGTCATCTAGGAGATTTCCATGCAAATGGTCAAATCCAGACAGCTCCACCCTGCTTGTGGGGCATGAGACGTTTCTCTCGTTAAAGCAATTAAATTCACATTTGCAGTGCTTTTTTATATCTCTCTATATAAAAAAAACAACTTTCAGCTTCCAGTCTTTATATTTATAGTAACATAGTTTTTACTCATTTTCATCTTAATACTGTTTAACATGGTTGCATTGAGATATATCTTTGTTTACATTAAAGCATATGACCTGCAACAATGACATGAAATTAAAAATAAAAGTAAAGCAACAATAAACTCTCAGACAAACGTTTATGAATATATTAACAAAGTTGTGTCAAAGTGTGTATATCAAAATGATTACTGCATTTGCAGTACTGCCACTAAAGTGATAGCAGTAGTAGCAGCAGCAGCAGTAATTATTTTATTATTTTATTATTTTTATTTTTATTTTATTTTATTTTATATGTCACCCATCTGTCTGGGTTGTCCCAACCACTCTGGGTGGCTCCCAACAAAATATTTAAAACACAATAAAACATCAACCATTAAAAACTTCCTTGTACAGTGCTGCTTTCAGATGTCTCCTAAAAGTCATATAGTTAGTTATCTCCTCGACATCTGCTGGGAGGGTGTTCCACAGCAGGGTGCCATTACCGAGAAGGCCCTCTGCCTGGTTCCCTGTGACTTCACTTCTCGCAGTGAGGGAATTGCCAGAAGGCCCTTGGAGCTGGATGGTGGGGCTGGAGGTGCTCCTTTAGGTATACAGGGCTGAGGCCGTTTTGGGCTTTACAATAAATCCACATTAAGCAATGGGCTGCTTTAATATCCAAAAGGGTAGCCCAAGTAAGTCCAAGAAGCCCTTATTTCCACTATGAACATTATATCCACATTCCCATAGTAGTGACAATTAAGAATTTGCAAGGAACGCAAGGAACTGTCACTATTGCATCTCCCGATTTCCTCAATTGAAGAGCAATTTTTCAAACTCAGCACAGCTTAGACTCCAATGATCTGGTGATAACTGTATACCGTATTTTTCGCACCATAGGGCGCACCGGACCATAGGGCGCACCCAGTTTTTTTGGAGGGAAATAAAGGGGAAAAAACTCAAGCTTCCCTCGACCCCAGCCCCCAAACAGGCAGCTCTCTGCAAGCCGTGGGAGCGCTCCCGCTGCTTGCGGAGAGGTCCGCGAAGCCTGGATGTGCTGAGCTCAGCGCGCGCAGGCTTCAGCATGCAGGCAACTCTCCGCAAGCAGCGGGAGCACTCCCGCTGCTTGCGGAGAGGTCCGCGAAGCCTGGAGAGCGTGAGGGGTCGGTGCGCACCGACCCCTCTCACTCTCCAGGCTTCAGCGAAAGCCTGCATTCGCACCATAGGACGCACACACATTTCCCCTTCATTTTTGGAGGGGAAAAAGTGCGTCCTATGGTGCGAAAAATACGGTATGTTGACTTTGGCCAGATTCTACATTCAGCCCATTTGACATTTTGGATTCTGACTCATCCATTGGGTGAGCTGGAGCTGTTTCTGATTAAACAGTGCTGGGTTTATACCAGGGAGAGTAATCTGCCTTCAGATGACAGCAGATGATAGCAAAATATTGTTTTCTAAAGAGACAGATAACACATTTTTTCTTTTTCGTTGAGTCTGCAAATGCAGCTGGTTGGAGAGGACCAGAAGAGGTATTGAAGAAACCGCAACTTCCCCTACACTGCATGTGTTTGATTTTAGAGGGAAAGCCAAAGCTCAATGGTAAAACAGCTGATTTGCATGAAGTCAACGGGGATTAATTCCCAAATTAATCCCTGGAAACCTGCTGTCACCCAATGTAGACAATATTGAGCTAGATGGACCAAATGGCTTCATCTAAGACAGATTTCTATGATGCTGATGATCCATTGTGAGCAGAGAACCTCATAACACCCAGACCTGTTTTTCTCTTCCCTCCTTATCCCTTTATCCTTGTGTGATGTGTCCTTCTAGATTGTAAGCTAGGGTGCGGCACTTGTTTTGTTTTCTTGTTGTTGTTGTTTAGTTGTTTGGTCGTGTCCGACTCTTCGTGACCCCATGGACCAGAGCACGCCAGGCACTCCTGTCTTCCACTGCCTCCCGCAGTTTGGTCAAACTCATGCTGGTAGCTTCCAGAACACTGCCCAACCATCTTGTCCCCTGTCGTCCCCTTCTCCTTGTGCCTTCCATCTTTCCCAACATCAGGGTCTTTTCCAGGGAGTCTTCTCTTCTCATGAGGTGGCCAAAGTACTGGAGCCTCAGCTTCAGGATCTGTCCTTCCAGTGAGCACTCAGGGCTGATTTCCTTCAGAATGGATAGGTTTGATCTTCTTGCAGCCCATGGGACTCTCAAGAGTCTCCTCCAGCACCATAATTCAAAATCATCAATTCTTCAGCGATCAGCCTTCTTTATGGTCCAGCTCTCACTTCCAAACATCACTACTGGGAAAACCATAGCTTTAACTATACGGACCTTTGTTGGCAAGGTAATGTCTCTGCTTTTTCTTACTGACCCATATCTGGGAACTTTTCAGTGATGAAGAGTAGCCTAAAGAAGGCTTTAATGAAGGGCTGAATGAATATTAGTGCTGTCATTTATTTATACATTTGTGTATAGGGTCCTTTGCATATTATCACAAAGAAAGAGAGAGGTCTTTGCCTAAGGAACAATGTGGACAGTGCCCCCAGCAGCCTTAACTTAACTTACTAAAAGTTTGAAGGATTGAGCCAGGAGGAAGATCCATATGAATGGTTCCATCACCAAAAATGGAAGTGCACAAGGACCATATTCCCTCTAGGCCAGGAATGGCCAAACTTGGCCCTCCAGCTGTTTTGGGACTACAGTTCCTATCACCCCTGCCAATGGTCATGTTAGCTAGGGATGGTGGGAGTTGTAGTCCCAAAACAGCTGGAATGCCAAGTTTGGCCATGCCTGCTCTAGGCCAAGCCTTGGAGGAACAGGAAGGATACATACCAACCGTGGATATGGCCAGGCAAGTGTTGGCATGGCCAAAATTAGTGTCAGCCACCTACGAACACAAACAGCATGCATGGATTCATTCTTATAGATGGTGATGTAATGACTAATGACAAAGATATACAGAGCTGCCTTTCTCTTGACTTGAGGATCTGGGGGGGCCTAAGAAGACCTTGTGGTCCTCCAAAAGCTGTTGGACTCCAACTCACATGGCCAATAAATTGCAAATGATGGGAGTTGCTGTCCGACAATATCTGGAGGGCAGCAGGTTGCCCAGCCCTGATTGAGGGATTATGGAATGGTGGTATTCTGTAGCGAGGAAAGTCTACTACGTTTCTTACAGAACTCTGATATTTAAAAATAAGGGATAACCTTTGACGAGAATAGATGCCTGGCAATCCCACCATCATCTTAATATAGCTTGTTATGTTTGCTGTGTTAGATATATATTAGCGAGAATATGCTGCACTGGCAGGAACACTCTGAGCCCAAGGCTTTGGCATAAATATAGAAACAAAACAACACAACAGGAGAGGCATCTGTGATCCATAACCTAAGATGTACAAGGGAAAGGCAGAAAATAGGCTTTCATTACAAGGCATTCCACATATATTCCATTCGCTCATGATGACACATAGTCTATATACAGAATGCCCTTACACTGCATGTTGCAAAGAGGTATGTCCCACTGAGTTCCACAGTACTTTGTTGTTGTTGTTGTTGTTTAGTCGTTTAGTCATGTCCGACTCTTCGTGACCCCATGGACCAGAGCACGCCAGGCACTTCTGTCTTCCACTGCCTCCTGCAGTTTGGTCAAACTCATGCTGGTGGCTTTGAGAACACTGTCCAGCCATCTCGTCCTCTGTCGTCCCCTTCTCCTTGTGCCCTCCATCTTTCCCAACATCAGGGTCTTTTCCAGGGAGTCTTCTCTTCTCATGAGGTGGCCAAAGTATTGGAGCCTCAGCTTCACGATCTGTCCTTCCAGTGAGCACTCAGGGCTGATTTCCTTAAGAATAGATAGGTTTGATCTTCTTGCAGTCCATGGGGCTCTCAAGAGTCTCCTCCAGACCATAATTCAAAAGCATCAATTCTTCGGCGATCAGCCTTCTTTATGGTCCAGCTCTCACTTCCATACATCACTACTGGGAAAACCATAGCATAAAGGGCATACAGGATTGTAGTCTTACACCTTAAGCATTCGTGATTTCCTGTACATGGGGCAAATTGACACATCCAAACTGTGTCAGATATTTAGCGAGATGTGCAGGCGTGTAAATCAGTCTATATCTTTGCTTACCCATGCATGCCTATGTCAGCCATTTCTGGCATCGAGGTGGCCTGGAAAGGGAGGAAACATGACGTCTCCTGCTCTGCAAAATGCAGTCACCTAGAGACCACTGTTCAATCGCCACTGGTGAACAGGCAAGTGGTTATTTACAAGTCCTGCAGAAAATTACATTTATTTGGCAAGTGTTCCAGTGTGGCATAACGGTTCGACCAGCAGAGTAGGATTTAGGAGATTCAGGTTTAAATCCCTATTCAGCCTTGAAGCTGAGCGATTTGGGGTCAGTTACCCTTTTGGCTTTAATTTACCTCACAGGACTGTTGTGATGGTAAAATATGGAACAGGGAGAAGTCTTGCTACGCTGCCTTAAGCTCCTTGGAGCTTTTATGTGTGAGACACTGGGGCTCACTAGCTGTCTTCTTGTTTTTGGAAGTAGTTGCAGATATTCATAGCTAAATACTGTAAATAAAAACAGCTCTGTTTCTTTGCTTTCCTCCTAGCAACCTCGTAAAGAAAACACTCATTCCTTTCTTTCAACTTTCAACCAATCAACACCGTAGCGCTAAGTTTCTGTTTCCCAAGAAAAGGATTTTTTGCTACCCATTTCCTGAAAACCTGGGCAGCACCTTTGGTTTCTATTCCTCTGGGTTACTTTTGGTTTTCGTTTTTGGTCCCTGCCTCCACCTGCCCCTCAGGTACACATCCATTGAGAGCCAGTGTGGTGTAGTGGTTAAGAGCGGTAGTCTTGCAATCTGGTGAACCGGGTTCACTTCCCCGCTCCTCCACATGCAGCTGCTGGGTGACCTTGGGCTAGTCACACTTCTCTGAAGTCTCTCAGCCCCACTCACCTCACAGAGTGTTTGTTGCGGGGGAGGAAGGGAAAGGAGAATGTTAGTCGCTTTGAGACTCCTTAAAGGAAGTGAAAGGCGGGATATCAAATCCAGACTCTTCTTCTTCTTCTTCCATTGCCACCTCCAAGCTCCTCGTCTGATCACACAATCGGACCACAACTCCTTTGCTAATATTGTCATTGTATTTCCAGGGTACCCAAATCTTGCAGCATTTGCAAAAGCAGCATCATTAGATCAGGAAGAGCAGTGTTCATCTGAGCTTCCTGCCGCTCCAGGAAGACTCTCATGCAGGTAAGTGCAGACAGTCCGAATATAGCAGCCATTATGAATACTAATCTCAGATATCACTCTAAACCTCTTATTTATTAGTGGGTTTTTTAAATTGCATCTACAGTGGTACCTCGGGTTAAAAACTTAATTCATTGTGGAGGTCCGTTCTTAACCTGAAACTGTTCTTAATCTGAGGTACCACTTTAGCTAATGGGGCCTCCTGCTGCTGCCGCCGCAAGATTTCTGTTCTCATCCTGAAGCAAAGTTCTTAACCCGAGGTACTATTTCTGGGTTAGCGGAGTCTGTAACCTGAAGCGACTGTAACCCGAGGTACCACTGTATATCCCACCTATTCTCCAAGGAGTTCAAGGTGGTGTACATGGTTCTGCCCCACCTCAGTTAATCCCCCCACAACAACCCTGTGAGGTAGGTTAGGCTGAGAGCAGTGCGAGTGGCCCAGGGTCACCCAGTGAGCTTCATGGAAGATTTGAACTGTGGTCTCCTGGGTTCTAGATAAACACTCTGGCCACTACACTACTGGCACTTGTTTACTAGCTGAGTGTGCATGTGCCTGTGTACCTGTTATGTACTGAGTTGAATAGGATCCAAAATGCAGCAGTCTGATTGGTCCTAGAACAATAGGATCCAAAATGCAGCAGTCTGATTGGTCCTAGAACAATAGGATTCAGAATGCAGCAGTCTGATTGGTCCTAGAACAATGCAGCAGTATGATTGGTCTGCAGGAGCCACCCAATCCAGCTCCAGTTGGAAGTGAATCCACAACGTGATTGGCCAATCAGGTGCAGCCCATTGTGTAAATAATGTATATAAAGCAGATACTTTGGGGGAACATTCATTCCTCCTCACCACTATGAGCTGAATAAAGAGCATGAAATCCACTCTCGACTCTGAGTATATTTCAGTACATTAAAATAAATACAGACATACATTTAGGATTCCCATGCCTCCCCTAGGTGCTACCACTGACATGTTCCCTGGACTTCCCTTTAGCTTGTTCTCAAGCAGTATTTGGGGGCTGGGTCCAGCTGCCATTTAAATTTCCCAAAAGGCCTCAGAGCACTGCCAAGGGCACTATGGGAAATTTGGCTAGACCAGTGCTTCCCAACCATGGGTCTCCAGCAGTTTTTGGACTACAACTCCCATCATCCCTAGCTAGCAAGACCAGTGGTCAGGGATGATGGGGACTGTAGTCCAAAAAACAACCGCAGACCCAAGTTTGGGAAACATTGGGCTAGATGGAACTGCCCAGCACACTGGTGCTGCCAGAGCTGTACTGGCTCCCTGGGATCCATGTTGGAAAAACGGACCACAGGAGGGCTCCGCTACCAAGACTTCCTCAAACCTGGATCTACCGGTACCCCTTGGTGGAACAATCCAACCATATGGCACACGCCACATGCAAAAATATGCTATATCTTGGGCTCCATCTGTATTACACATTTAAAGCCTCATCATTCCACTTTAAATAGTCATTGTCCCCGTCCCCCCCCCCCCCGAATTCTGGGAATTGTAGTTTGTTAAGTTATTAGAAGACCCCCTGTTACATTTCTCCAAGCCACGATTCCCTGGGAAGAGGGACTGACTGTTAAACCACTCTGGGGGATGAGGAATAATTACAGTGGTACCTCAGGTTAAGAACTTAATCCGTTCTGGAGGTCTGTTCTTAACCTGAAACTGTTCTTAACCTGAGGTACCACTTTAGCTAATGGGGCCTCCCACCACCACTGCGCCACTGCCCTGCGATTCCTGTTCTCAACCTGAAGCAAAGTTCTTAACTATTTCTGGGTTAGCGGAGTCTGTAACCTGAAGTATCTGTAACCAGAAGCATCTGTAACCCAAGGTACCACTGTATTAGTTAGAAGACTGCAGTGGTAGTTTTACACAAAGTAAACTGCTTGGCGTGTGATGTTTTAAAATCACTTTTCCAGTGTGGTGTAGAGTGGTTAAGAGTGGTAGTCTCGTAATCTGGTGAACCGGGTTCGCATCTCCGCTCCTCCACATGCAGCTGCTGGGTGACCTTGGGCCAGTCACACTTCTCTGAAGTCCCTCAGCCCCACTCACCTCACAGAGTGTTTATTGTGGGGAAGGAAGGGAAAGGAGAATGTTAGCCGCTTTGAGACTCCTTCAGGTAGTGATAAAGCGGGATATCAAATCCAAACTCTTCTTCTTCTTGTAATTCTGGAGTAGTCTCCAATGAGTTGTGCCCTGGTAAGGCAAACATTGTGCCTATTTACTTTGCAGGTTAATGTTCATTGTAGGAGCGGGTTCCAATCTGCAATGCTTCTTTGCCGTAATCCTGTCTTCCTGTTACAGAAGCAACTTTCTAAAATGGATAATTAGTCAATTGTTGTTAATTGTTACGTTTCATATTGTAAGCTCTACCAGCAAGTAGACTTTATTATTATTTTTTTAAAAAAGAAAACGACAATCTGATTGTCACAGAACTGGTCTGCAACTGCTGTTTGCTTTGGCCGTTTGCTTAACAGGGTTAAGCAAGTAGGAAAGTTTATCGCAAGAGGACAGAGACCTGGCCTTGGCTTTAGGAAGCAAAGTTTAGGCAGGCCAACGGATCAGCCTCCTTTTCCAAACTACACTTGTCAGCACATTTTCTTGCTCATCATGAAGATTTTTTCTTAGCTATTTCATTTTTTTTAAAGAAAAGTTTATTTGGGTTTTCAGATTTACAAACAACCATATAGAAAACAAATAAGACAATGTCCATAAGTCCCCATTGACTTCCCTCCTCCCCTTTTGTGGGCCCTTATGGTAACTTTTTCTCATTCATCTTCTCTGGTAATCCAATTCTATTAAATCTTCAATAAAACCATAGTTCTAGTTACAGGTAGGTAGCCGTGTTGGTCTGCTGTAGTCAAAATAAAATAAAAAAATTCCTTCCAGTGGCACCTTAGAGACCAACTTAGTTAGTTATTAGTATGAGCTTTCGTGTGCATGCACACTTCTTCAGATACCAGAGCTTTCGTGTGCATGCACACTTCTTCAGACACTTCTTCAGGTATCTGAAGAAGTGTGCATGCACACGAAAGCTCATACCAATAACTAAGTTGGTCTCTAAGGTGCTACTGGAAGGATTTTAAAAAAAGTTTTGTTTCAATAAAACCATAGTTCAACTTTTAACCATGGACGTCTTTCCAATCCTACTAATAACTGTAATTGTTTACAATGATTTTTTAAATAATTTTTTATATTTTCCCTATTCCTTATTGAAATTTTGGTCTTCCTGTTTCCTAATTCTTCCGGTCAGTTTTGCCATTTCTGCGTAGTCCATCAGTTTAATCTGCCATTCTTCCTTGGTAGGGGCTGTGCCTTCTTTCCATCTTTGGGCTAATAGGGTCCAGGCAGCAGCAGTCACCTACATAAAAAGTCTCTTCTGGTCACTTGGAATTTTGGCACATACAATTCCTGAATGTGGCTAACACATGGGGCAGGAACTAAGCCTCAGATTCATCTGGATGTCTCACTTCTTCCCTATGTATCCATTTCCTAGATCTATCTAAATGTACATTGTGTATGGAGCCTTTAAAGCACGTGACCCCATGGCTGTGGCACTGTGCTGGGCCCAGGGGTAACCCGAGTAATGCGGTCCAGGTCCAGTCCCGAATCCAAGGGTTCCGCGAGGAGTCATTCCGACAGGGCCAAGGCAGGACATGAGGCAGGGAACCAGGCAAGGTCAGGCACAGGATCACAGGCAGGTTCTGGCAAACAGCGACGTTGCTCCCGCAACCTGGGGCAGGGTCCGACAGCCTTTTATCTCTGTCGGGGTAACGGTCGGTCCTGATCCCCCAGTGACTCACCTCCCTGTCTCGCCCGAAGGTGAGCACTCCTCCTACGATTACTCAGGTCTCTCCTTCTCTCAGACCTCAGTCTCTGCAGCTCGTGAGACGTCGGTGGGTTACTAGACCCAGAGGCCGCCTCAGCCTCTCCTGACCCAACTGGTAGCGGAGCAGCTGTAAGTGATGGCCCAGCTGGAGGCAACGAGGTAATCCCCGCATCTGGAGCCAGGGCAGGCTCAGGCCCCTGACTCGGCCCAGCTGGTGTTTGTTGCAGGGGAACCTGTGCAGACTGGGGCTCTTCAGGATCAGGCCCCAGACTAGGTTCAGATGCCACCTGGGGCAAAGGATCCGGTGCGGACTGAGAATCCTCTGGCTCCGAGTCTGAGCCCGAGTCCCAGGCCATCCAGAAGGTTGTTGGTTCAAGCCCACCCAAGGATGGCTGCATTGCAGGGGGTGGCCTAGATGACCCTCGAGGCCCCATCCCACTCTACAATTCAATTCTATGACTTATAATCCATTCATTAACCACTTGCTGATTATCAACCGTTTCTGTGCGGAGCCCAAAGCTATTGCTCTAGGGATGCTGTCACACCAGAAACCCAACAAAGGAACACGATCTGTTGGAGTCCATCTTGTGAGTACCCTGTAAATATGAATAGAAGTATATTATCACAGAGGCACACTGTCTCCAGCAAACTTCATTGCAAGGACAACCAAACTCAAGGTATGAGTTTGCACCTCTGAAATCTGTTACCACTCAGAAGTTGGGTATGTGCGTGACAATGACCGATATATTGTGGCTAACGGGAGTTCGTTAGAGACCGAGCACAAACGAATGGCATGAAAGCAACTCAAACACACTCAAAGGAAGAGCATACAGAAAGATTTCATGCATTGGTCAATATCCAATATTGACTAGGCAAAGTACAAACCCTTAATCTGAGTCCACATTCCTCACCACTGCCTAGAGACGATGAGGGCAGCCCAAGCTGCACTGAATTGCATTTTAAATGTTTGCTCGCGGTTTTTATCTCACCTTTTAGGGTATTCACCCTCCCAAGTTGGCTTTCAAAGCCATCGGCAAAACAATACGACAAGATTGCAAGCTATTTAAAAATAACAACATAAATAATATTTAAATGACAGGGGTAGGTTCGTAGCAAAGAGCAGCAAACTGTTGTTGTTTGGAAGCCAAGGATGAGAGGGTGCTCTTGAGGGGTTCCTGGGGGCTGAGTTTTGGACCCCCTGAATAGTTTTGGGGTAGGGACTGCCCCCCCATATAACCTCTCTTCTGAAACAGCTTCAGTGGTTGTCAGCTCATTTTTGAGGCCCAATTCAAGGTGCTCATATTAATGCTTAAAGCCCTAAACAACTCAGGCCTCAGATATCTGAAAGACTGCCTCCTTCCCTACAGGCCTTCTCGACGGCTGAGATCAGCAAAAGGGCCTCTCTTGGTAGTCCTCTGCCCTCAAAGGCATGTGTTTGTGTGTGTATAGATTTGGGAATAGGGCCTTCTCTGTGGTGGCCCCTTAGCTGTGGAACTCACTCCCCACGAAGGTGTGTCAGGCACCTTCAGTATACAGCAAGTCATATTTTTATGACTCACCTTATTTTTATAACGGTAAGTTGCTTTAAACTAGTTTTTTATATTGCGTTTTAATTTTGTAACCCACCTGGAACCTTAGGGTGAAGGCAGGTAACTTCTACTACAACTAATAATAATAATAATAATAATAATAATAATAATAATAATAATGCAGCCTGTTAAGGGTTCTGAAAATTACAGCTCGTTGAGGAAGAAACTACATCTCCCATGATTCTTTGGGGGAAGTAATGTGCTTCAAATGTATGGTGTGGATCTGAAGTCAGAGAGCAGTGAAAAGTCAAAAGGTTGTCCTCAATGTTAATCCTACTCAGAGTAAACCCATTGAAAACAATGGGCACCACTAGCTTAGGTTCATTCATTTTAATGGGTCCTCTCTTATTATAACTTAAGTGCCACTTCAGATAAAAACAACCCAAAGTTGCTAAAAGTACCATTGGTAAAACAGCTGAATCTGTGGGCTGAAATATCTAAGAAAATTGACTGGGTATCTTATAAAGAATTATTAATGGAAATAGATCATGAGCTGAAATTAAAGAGGTTTGAAGATATAAGAGGATTATTAACTGATTGGTTACAATACCATCAACTTAATGATATCTTTAAGACGGACCAAAAGAAAGATTTCATTAATGAAACCTCTAAATTTGAAAAGGAGCTGTTAGAAATTAAGACTAAATTATTTTAAAAAATCAATAAATTATAATTAGAATGAGATACAAAAGACAAACAGATCAATTTGGTAATGATACACTGGGCGAGGGATTTTGGATATGACATACAATTGACAGCATGGGAGACATTATGGAATCGGGACTTAAAAGTTTACAGCATGCTATACCTTGAAAGAAAACCATATGAAAATGATGTGCAGCTGGTATTTAACCCCTAGTAAATTAGCTAAAACGTATAAAGCAAGATCAAACGCTTGCTGGAAATGTAAAGAGAAAGAGGGCACTTTCTATCATTTGTGGTAAATTGTAAAATAGTAAAAGAATTTTGGGAGATGATATGTAACGAATTGGAAAAAAAAAATGTTTAACATTTTCTAAGAAACCAGAAGCTTTTCCTTGCAGTATTATAATACTACTAAAATATTATGATATTTGCAGCTCCCCAGAAGAGATGCAGAAAATCATGGAAGCAAGCTTCTTATAACGGTCTCGGTACAATGCCATTAAAAGATTGGTATATGGCCCTCCCCTATATTTTAGAGACAGGTATGCCACCTTGCTCCCAAAGGACGTCCAAATCACGTTAACAAAATTCCATGTGTGTCATGTGAGAATTGTGCTTAGTCATCCCCTCCAGCCTTGTTTTTAACCACTCCCTCCCACAGCCGGCCACTGAGCCTAAGAGATTACTGAGCCTCTGGTTGTGGAAGGATGTGACCCTTGGCCACACACATTTCTCTGCTTCCATCCTAGGCTGCATTCGCACTCGTGCTGCCAGGAGTGAGTCAGCAGTCAATCACACTTAGCAAGTGGAATTTACTATTTATTAGGAAAAAAAACAGGATCTGCACGGGAGTGTCAGGCCTAAGGAGCACAGCAGCGTGTCTTCTGTAGGTCTTGCCCCCGTGAAGCTGTTGCGGAGACTGAAGGTCCCTGCCTTCTCAAAGCTGCCTGTCGCTTCTTCCAGGATTTCCCCCAAGCAATCTGATCCTGAGCCTGCAGGAGGCTAATTTCTCCTCCACCCTCTTCATGCCTCTCTTGGTACTGGGAGACTAGGGGAGAGGGGAGCTTGTCGCAGCAGGAGTGGGAGACTCTTGGGCATCTTCACCAGCCTGACTCATCTCCTCCTCTGGGCCTCCTTCGTCCAACTCTCCTGCTTCAGCTTCTGCCTCTGATTCTGCACTTCTCTCTGCCACAGACTCTCCCTGCTCACTGAGCCCTGATACCTCTTCAGCTTCTGACACCTCCGCCTCCCAGTCTTCTCCCTCATAGTCATCCTACCACCAATCCCTGGGCTCTGAGCCTTCTTCCCTTGCTGGTTCCCCAGCTGGTTGCTCCCACCTGCTTACACTCACTTGTGTTTCCAGTGCTGGGATTTTAATCCGTGTTCACCCCATTATCCAAAATGCATAGGTACCCTGCGCTTCGTTGCGAAATGTGACTGTTTGATACGACTGTGGCACGGATAAAAACAAAGTTGATGTGAACTGCTATGGGGAAGGAGGTGCAAAACACACTGGGAGGGTGGCAGCAGCTGGAGAAAACAACTTCACTGCACCCAGGCCTAAGGCAGTAATGTGAACACACACCCAGTGAACAAAGCACACATTGTGTGTATCCCTGGCCCCATTGGGACTGCCTTCCTTCCACAAATCTAAGACCGATTAAAGGATCCAGAGAGGAAATGGAACTCTCACAGAGCAGCACCCCGAATTGTCTGTGGCTTATTGTATATTTTAAAAAAAAATTAATTACTGTATTTTTCGCTCTATAAGACGCACCAGACCACAAGACGCACCTCCGTCTTGCTGTTCTGGCTTCTGGGATAGCTGCGCAGCCTGCATTCGCTCCATAAGACGCACACACATTTCCCCTTACTTTTTAGAAGGGAAAATGTGAGTCTTATAGAGCAAAAAGTACGGTAGTTTTTATTTTCTGGTTTTATGTCCTTGCCTGTCCCGAGGCGCTGCTTTCTCGCTGTGTACCACCTCCCCTGAAATCCTGGCTTATTTCTGGTCTCGGAGCCCAACCATGAGAAAATGGGCTTGAATCCTGTGTGCAGGTTCCCCACGGGTTGGCCACTGTGAGAACAGGATGCTGGACTCGATAGGCAACTGGCCTGATCCAGGCAGGCGTCTTTTATGGGTTTGTGTTTTTTTTAAAAGCAACTGGGCTGGCATTGTGCAGCAGGAGAGGGAGAGGCAGTCCCGTTATCTAGAAGCATTAGTTGTCACCTAGTTACGTTGGAAGTTCGTTGTGAACTTTGCCGTAGAAACACAAATCGTTAATCAGTTAAAACCGAGACAATCCACCAGAAACAGCAACAACCAACCTTTCATCAACGGAGAGCCTGAATGTAGTATTTAGCGGATACACAGCTGTGAAGCCATTTTGATAAATGAGAGGTAGATGCTGCCAACATCATCTGTCCCCGTTAGCTTTGATAAACGACCCTCCATTTATTGCTGGGCACGGAAGACTCTCGTGCGTGTCTATGCTGGTATAAATGGGATGCATTCTGCATTACTGAAGTGATATCATGGAGCTGGATTTCCCCATGAAATGCAGAGCTCCCTGCTGTGGGTGCCAGTGATGCCACATGATGTAGAAGGCTTTCCCCTCTGCCTTCCATGTGCACATGGGTAAACAATGTGCCTCTATAAAGCAGGAGCACGGCTGTGTCAGTTTCATGCCCAAAGGAAATAAAACATTCCAGTATACATTGGTAGCTTGGTTCTCAAATGCCTTGGTACTCAAACAACTTGGAACGCAAACACTGCAAACCCGGAAGTAAGTGTTCCGGTTTGCGAACTTTTATCGGAAGCTGAATGTGCTCTGTTTTGGGTGCCACACTCCCGTTTTGAGTGTTACACTAAGGTTGGTCTGTTTTTGCTACAGTGGTACAGTGGTACCTCGCAAGACGAATGCCTCGCAAGACGGAAAACTCGCAAGACGAAAGGGTTTTTTGTTTTTTGAGCTGCTTCACAAGACGATTTTCCCTATGGGCTTGCTTCGCAAGACGGAAACGTCTTGCAAGTTTGTTTCCTTTTTCTTAACACCGTTAATACAGTTGCGACTTGACTTCGAGGAGCAACTCATAGAACGCGGTGTGGTAGCCTTTTTTGAGGTTTTTAAAGGCTTTGGTGATTTTTGAAGCTTTTCCAAAACTTTCCCGACACCGTGCTTCGCAAGACGAAAAAAATCGCAAGACGACAAAACTCGCGGAACGAATTAATTTCGTCTTGCGAGGCACCACTGTACCTCGGGATGCGAACGGGATCCATTCCGGAGCCTCATTCGCATCCTGAAGCGAACGCAATGTGCGTCTGCGCATGCGCAGGTCACGTTTCGCTGCTTCTGTGCATGCGCGTGACATCATTTTGACCGTCTGCGCATGTGCATGTGGCGAAACCCGGAAGTAACACACTCCATTACTTCTGGGTCACCGCGGAGCGCAACCCAAAAATACTTAACTTGAAGCACATTTATCCCGAGGTATGACTGTATTTATTTCACGTTTTTGTTTTTGTGGCTCTTTTTGTTTTGTTTTTGTGACTGTGTGGAACCCAGATTCAGGTAGGTAGCCATGCTGGTCTGATGCAGACTGATGCACTTCAGATAGTGCATGCACACGAAAGCTTATACCCAGAACAAACTTAGTTGGTCTCTAAGGTGCTATTGGACAATTTTTTATTTTTGTGTGTGTGGAACCCAGTTCAGCTGCTGATTGATTGTGTGACTGCAGCACGTTGTTTATTGCTTTCATTTTATGGATCAATGGATCAAATTCATGTTAAATTGCTGTTTTAGGGGTTGTTTTTAAAAGTCTGGAATAGATTAATTTTTTAATTACTTTCTATGGGAAAGCGTGCTTTGGTTTTGGGATGCTTTGGTTTTGGAACGGACTTCTGGAACGGATTAAGTTTTGAGAACTAAGGTACCAGTGTAGTTTTAGGGTTTATTCAACCTCTTCCCTTGGAAGTTACCCCTTTGGATTTTCTCTACATATATTTGTTAGACAACTCCCACCACTCTCTGCCCCCTGACCATAACACCTGGGGTCGATGGGAGTTGCAATCTAACCACATTTGGACCACTGGTTGCCTCGGGTGATTCTTTTGGTCTGAAAGCCCTGAGAGTCCGTTTATTTCAACTGGGTTTTGTTTCGTTGCTGTGTTTCTTTTTCTCCGTATCGTTTGAAAGCCTTGAAGTCACTTTCGTTTCGTCTGGGTTTTGCTTTTGTGTTTCTTTTCCTTCGTTTGTGGAAACAAAACAGAAACTGAATGTTAAATCCAGGCTCCCTCCTCCTTCTCCTCCCCTCATCCAGATTCTGAATTTCTCTTGCTGAAAAGATTACTGCAGTCCTCCTCAAAGTTAACTCTTGTGGTTCCTCTCAGTTGATCGGCTTATTCATAGGAATCATAGAACCGTAGAATTTGCTGAGCGCAAATACATTTACAAAAGAGTTCAAAGTCTTAATTCAGCACATTGCAGTGGCATCTGGGCTTGCCTTCAGTTGAATCTCAGGTGTGTTAAGGCCAGGGACCATAAATAAACACAAGCATGATTAACTTAATGCACCGCAGCATTCATTCCACAGGTTATTTAGAATCAGCCAAAACTTTCTACGAAACAGTTAATAACATAACAGCATTAGTTGAATGACATTATTTTCCTTACATGTTTGCATCAGTTGCAAAATGTTACCCTCTACAGACAACTTGAAGTTACTGCAGATATTATGAGATTGAGAACTCTCTTCTTCCTTTTGGTCAACACCCCCTGGCTCCTAAATGGGGGAGAAATTCAATTCAATTCACATTTAAATTGGAATACGTCCCATTTTCACTTTCTGAAACAATAGAACCAAAACACAGCCATCCTTCAATATTTGCACTTACCCAAATTTTGCAATGCGGTTTCCCAGCCAAACGATAATTACAAAAATGGATATATCAGGAGAATATGTACATAAAGATGAATGTGCTAGTGAAATAAACATTCAGAAATGCATCATATTAGGAGAAATTGCTTGCAGATATGTATATATTAATTAAAAATGCATACAAAAATGTGTTTATTGGAGGAAATTCATTCTAAAATGCTGAAGAAGCTCCATTAGGATATATATTATATATTATATATTATATATTATATATTATATATTATATATTATATATTATATATTATATATTATATATTATATATTATATATTATATATTATATATTATATATTATATATTATATATTATATATTATTGCTGAAGAAATGTGTAGGATTGAATTTAAGATTGGAAAAACAAGAAACAGAGAGAACTGACAGATCCTTTCATCCCTAGTTGCCACGTTCTCTAATGTCATCATTTGCAGGTGAGAGGTGATTGAGATGCCTGCAAATCTCAACATTTCTTGCCTGTTTAGCTTTGAGGATAAATATACAGAAGTAAATTCCTTCACTGACCCTGAATTACATCCCAAGTGTTTTTGCTGGGCTGGAATATTCACTGAACTCTGATAATGTCTCTTGTTTGTCAGGATTGAAGACATATAAGGGTGTATTGTTGTTGATGATTTTATTTTATTTTGATTTATTATATTTATATGCCACTTACAAGTGGCTTACAAACAAAAAATAGCAATAACATGACAGAACATCACAAATTCAACATAAACTGTATAAAATACTTAACAAATAACCAAAGAAACAAGTACATTCTGTAAAACACTGTTGCCAAAGCAACAACTAAAAAAATAAAAATAAGCTAAACATCATAATTAAAACAAGAGTCATATTATATGGTTTACAAATCAGTACAGCATTTATAATCTATAAAACAACATTTAACAAAATAGCAGCCATAAAAATAAACTAAGCACTGTTAAGTTCATACACACTCTCTCCACACTTCCATGGCGGGTAACAATAATTAAAACACAATGTGAAAAAACAGTTTAAAACAGTTTATCATCGCAGAAATAAGGTGGCTCCTAAAAACCATGTCAAGAAAGCCGTCTTACCCATAGGCACTAGAGGAAGAAGAAGAAGAGTTTGGATTTGATATCCCGCCTTTCACTCCCTTTAAGGAGTCTCAAAGCGGCTAACATTCTCCTTTCCCTTCCTCCCCCACAACAAACACTCTGTGAGGTGAGTGGGGCTGAGAGACTTCAAAGAAGTGTGACTGGCCCAAGGTCACCCAGCAGCTGCATGGGGAGGAGCGGAGACGCGAACCCGGTTCCCCAGATTATGAGTCCACCACTCTTAACCACTACACCATGCTAGGGGTGTGGGGCACCCGGGCGCCAGGCTCTCAGGGGTGCCAGGCCGAGAGTCCGGGGCCCGAGAGTTGTCTGGGGAAGAGCCCGCCCGTCGGTCAGAGCGCCACGGCGGGCTCTTCTGCTGCGGGTGGCTCTGCGCCACAACTTCGGGGGCAACCGAGCCAGCGAGACCCTGAGGAGGCCAGCTGGCTCCACCCTCCTGCACGCCTGGGACTGGGCAACCTGGGGAGGGGGCGCTGGGTGGATCTTTGCACCCCGGCGGCACATATTATTAAGACAGCCCTGCTGACATGGGGGGGAGGTCAGGCTTTCTGCACTTTGGGGGGAGGTTGCTAAAATCCAAGGGTAAAACCAACCCTGAAGCATACTATCAAACTCAACATTACCTCAACATTTTTTTAAAATGTTTTATTAGCAATTTCAACATAACAACATACCAAAACATATCATATTCATTATTCCCCCCCCCCTTTACCCTCAGCTCCTCTCTGATTTCTCAGCACAGATTATTCTCTGCATGTAAAATTATACAAATCCTTACATTATCTGTCTACCATGTTATCAATAAATTTGTGTATGTTCATTCAAAACCTGCCAAGGAGTCCAATTCATTTTGTTGTCTTTTTACTTAAAATTACCTCAGCTTTCTAAGCATCTGGGTGGGTCTAAGCAGGAGTGTTTCTAGCAGGCGCCGAAAAAAGAACAGCGAATGCTGATATCAATAGGCAGGGAGTTCCGAAGGACATGCGCTGCCGCACGAAATGGCTGAGTTCTTACAAATGCCAAACGGGTATTTATGTGGCACCTGTGGTAGTGCCGATTCCTCCGACTGAAGCAGTCAGGTGGGCACATGTGAGGTAACACGGTTTAGTAGGTAAACTGGTCCCAAGTTGTTCGGAGCTTTATATACTAATAGTAACACCTTGAACCAGACCCAGTAGCAAATCGCCAACCAGCAAGAGCACAGGGGGTTATGTGCTGGCAAGGCCTCACTCCTGTCAGCAATTGTGCTGCAGCATTCTGCACCGGCTGCAGCTTCCGGATCATGCGTGAGGGAAGCCCCCCATGTTAGCTGTGATAGCTAAACAGGCTCCAGCACCACGTGTCTTTTAATACCAGTCATGGGAAGCAAAGAGAAGGGGGCATCCCAGGAGGTTGTCCCATTTCTGGCTCTCGGATTGGATGGCACTTCCCTGACCACCTCCTTGCTGTGCAGCTGCCCATTAGCTCTCCAGTTGAATATTAACACAAGCGAGCCTTTATTTGCTTGGCGTTAGGGGAGGGCTGTTCTTGGTACCAAGCTCCTCCGGCTTGTTGCAAAAAGCAGGTTTCGCAACGCTCTCTACCTGCAGAGCGTTTTAATTAACAGAGCGGAAGCTCTAGATCACGGCGCTTAACCAGCACTAAGAGCAGCGTTTGCATAATCCGGCTTCACACGACATGTTTTGAAATTATGTGTCTGTGTGTGGGAAGAACAAACAAGAGCAGTTTGAGTGAGAAAGAGAGAGTTTGGGGGTTCTGCAAGGAAGTTATATAAGCATGCCAGATGCCTCTCTGCCTGCAGATCTGACAAGGAACCAATGGATTTTGGCTGCCAGGGGTGGCGAACCTACACGGCTTAGGCCCAAGCTATCCAAAATACACTATTTCCTCACGTGAACCTGCCCATCTTTGGAGATCTTCAGGGAAGGTCCTCTCTTGGTCCTGCTGCCTTCACAGGGGCACTTTGGGTGGGGACGCAGGAGAGGGCCTACTCAGTGGCTGCTCCCAGACTTTGGATCTCCCTCCCTAGAGACTGGCTCCCACCTTGTTGTCCTTCTGCCAAGCAGGTGAAGAGCGTTTTGTTCCCAAAGGCTTTTGGGAACTGACTGCTTTTAACAAAAGGGCTGTGTTGTTATCTTTTGACCTGGTTCTGAAAAGAAGGCTCAGCACTGGACATAGAGGCATGAGAAGTCCCTACTGGGTTTAAGGTAGCATCCTGTTCTCACAGTAGCCCCCCAGATGACTGAGGGAGGCCCACAACCTGGGCATAGGAGCAACAGCATTCTTATCACCCACAATTCATAGCAACTGGTATTCAGAAGCAAGTTGCCTCTGGCAATTGAGGTAGAATATAGCCATTATAGCTAGTAGCTATGATGGGCTTTTTCCCCAGCCAGAACTTGCCGGAACCTCTCAGGTGGGGGCCATTGCCATTTTAAGAGAACAAGGGAGGTGTTCATGGTGAGGTCTGGCACCTCTTTTTCTGAAAAATAGTACAGGCCTTTGTTGTTGTTTAGTCGTTTAGTCGTGTCCGACTCTTCGTGACCCCATGGACCAGAGCACGCCAGGCACTCCTGTCTTCCACTGCCTCCCGCAGCTTGGTCAAACTCATGTTAGTAGCTTTGAGAGAACACTGTCCAACCATCTCGTCCTCTGTCGTCCCCTTCTCCTTGTGCCCTCATTCTTTCCCAACATCAGGCTCTTTTCCAGGGAGTCTTCTCTTCTCATGAGGTGGCCAAACTATTGGAGCCTCAGCTTCAGGATCTGTCCTTCCAGTGAGCACTCAGGGCTGATTTCCTTCAGAATGGAGAGGTTTGATCTTCTTGCAGTCCATGGGACTTGTCCTGTCTTCTAAAGCCATCCAAGTTGGTGGCCCTCACTGCCTCCCCAGGGAACGTGTTCCATTGTTTTTGTCTATGCACTGTGTGAAGAAATTCTGTCTTTTATCTGTCCTGGAACTTCCAACATTCAGCTTCATTGTTACGGCCACGAGTTCTAGTATTGTGACAACTTCTTGCTACTCAAGGAAGTGGGGCATACATTCAGGGCCGGCCCACCCAAGAGGCAAGATGAGGCGGCTGCCTCAGGCGGCAGGATCCACGGAAGCAGCAGATCCCAATGTTGATCTTTCCCCCCCCCCCCGCTGCTTCCCTGAGTGCTGGAAGAAAGACCTGCTCCCTGCTGCAAAGCCCATTTCCACCTGGCCCAACTCACCTTGAACAGCTAAAAGAGGCTACTGGGACGCCACTGGGACACTGATGCTGGACCAACTCTTGGGTTGGGGCAATTGTCTAAAATGTTTTAAACGGTTCTAATTTTGGTTCCTCTGTTTCATTTTTGTTGGGTTGGGGTTGGTTAAACGTTTAGTTGGGGTTGGTGCTTACCTAAGTATGGGTATAACTGTAAACTGCTTATTATTGTTATTATTGAAGACAGGAGTGCCTGCCGTGCTCTGGTCCGTGGGGTCACGAAGAATCGGACACGACTAAACAACAACAAAATCGTTATTATTGGTTATTGATTTATTTGTCGCTTGTATTGGATGCCTTGTTTTTTTAATGTTTGATGTTCTGGTGTGTTTTATATGTTGTTAAGCCGCCCAGAGTGGCTGGGGAAACCCAGGCAGATGGGCGGGATATAAATTAAAAATTACTATTTACTTTTACTATTGTTCCTGGACGAGATGGTTGGACAGTGTTCTCGAAGCCACAAACATGAGTCTGACCAAACTGCGGGAGGCAGTGGAAGACAGGAGGGCCTGACATGCTCTGGTCCATGGGGTCACGAAGAGTCGGACACGACTAAACGACTAAACAACAACAATTGTTCCTGGTGTAGAACTTCCCTCACCCCTTCTTCCCTGGCGGGGAGGGGGGCATCATATTGGGGGTCTGCCTCAGGTGCCAAATTGTGCCTTATTCATTTCAGTGAGGGCTTGCACTGGAGAAAATCCCCCCAGGTTACATTCCTTCTCTTTGAGGAAAGTGCATGCAGCGTGGAGACAGAGAGCTACATTCAGCCATCCACAGTTAGCTCCTCTCTGTGGAACTCAGGTTGTGTGTGTGTGTGTGTGTTTTTAAAGGTGCAAGTCAGCCCTTCCGAGTGTATTTGTTGCCTCTCCACTGTGTCAGAGGCAATTAAGTTAACAGTAGGTAATGAGTGAGGAGGACTTCAGGGAACACTGATGACTGAGCACATAGCAGAGCCAAGAGAACTAACTGATTGCCTCTCTTCCTAATGCTCATTTGTGCCACATCAGATGCACTATTCTTAGCAAAAGGAGGTGAAATTGGGACAGGGTTGTCTATCAATGGCTGAAGAGCCAGGGTAATTGTTTCTCGGATACTAGCCTGGGGCAAGCAATGGCAAACCCCAGGTGGAACAACTAGCTCAGACTCTATTTACAACAACTCTCAGTGGCTTTCCGGGATCTTTCCCAGATCTACCAGGATCTGCCTGGATTCGAACCTGGGACCTTCTGCATGCAAAGCAGATGCTCTGCCACTGAGCTATATGCTCCTCTTGCAGACACATAGGAAGTGCACCTTCTTGTCCATACTTCCTGCCCTCTGAGAAGTGGCAACTATGCCACTCCCAGGAGATCAGTTCTGCATCTCCACCCCACTGGCTGCTTCTGAGCAGGAGGACAATGGCACTCAGACTCCCTGGCAGGTTGGTATTGGCCCATGGGATACAAGTCCCCAACCCCTGTCATCCGGAAAGGCCCATCTTACGTTCTTAAACAGGACCAAAACCACAGATCCCTTTCCCTAACAATAACAGAGAGAGGAAATCTTTGGCCTGTATTGTTAACATTGCTGCAGGAAGCTATTCTGAAGTTCAGAAATTAATGAAACGGTCTCTCTCTTTTTGGAACCTTAATCTTGGATACAGGGCCGGATTTAGGTTTGATGAGGCCCATAGCTACTAAAGGTAATGGGGCCCTTTATATGTCCAGCTGTCCTTTGTCAACAACAAATTGCCGCTGTTTTTTGTGTTGAATATATGCTATATGGTAATTTATGGACCTAAGAGGTATCTAAAGCCATTTGCACATGCAGAATGTAGGCACCCTATATATAGAAATGAGCAAACCAGTGATATTTTAGGGAGCAGGCTAGCAGGCGGGGCCCATCCTTGGAGCCTACACAACACAAAACACTGTTGCTGTATGTAGGTTTTATTTTATTTGTTTTTTATCTTATATTTTGGAAATGTACATCCAGGGTTGTTATTTTCTTTAAAAAATTTTGGGGGGCCCCCAAGAAAGTGGGGCCCTAAGCTATAGCTTGTTTAGCTTATACCTAAATCCGGCACAGCTTGGATATATCCAAGGAGGGACCTTTATATCCGATTGGCAATCCTGCACCCATTCCCTCTATAGATGTCAGTGTATCACTGCTGCTTTTTCACCCACCTTTGCAATCTGAGCCACCAGCCCACCCCCTGCTAGCCATCACTTGCAGTTCTCTTCCTTTCCTCCCCGGAAAAACACGAGGTGATGAACAGGGAGCAATTGCTGGGGCGGAAAGCACATTTCCCATTCTTAAACTTTTTAAAGGAAAGGGTTTCTGCTAAAACGTTTCCTGTTTGTATAACCCTGACCTCGAAAAGCTTGCGTCAGAGCTTTTGAGATACCGGTTGCTGACGCCATGAGGAATCTTGAGCGGTTCCCTTGCGATGGAGGAGGAGGGCGCTCGCTCCCACAAGACCGGAGAGAGTGCAGCAATGTCCTCCTGCCGCCTCTCTGCCCTCGGTTGGCACGCGCAAAAGTGCACGGCGCATTAACTGCTCTTCTTGCAACTTCCCCTGCAGAACACAGCAGCCCCATCTTGGCTGCGATCCAGCTGCAGCCTGCCTGCAAACGAGCCAGCTGGGCATTTTAGAAGAGCTGAGCTATTTGTGGTCTTGTGACTCGGGGGTTCAGAAAGAGGAAGATCGCAGGAGCTAAGGGATCCAGCCTTCCTTCCCCCCAAACCTGGTGCCCTCCAGGTGTTTGGGAGAACAGCTTCGATCAGGTTTGGGGGGAAGAAGGCTGCGATAAGACGGGGAAGGATGAAAGAAAGTACTTTTGCAAGAGTTGAATGTATGGAATTTGCGCTCCAAAGACAGCCACCAACTCGAATGCTTTAAAAAGAGAGTTAGACAAATGTTAATGTATGAAAAGGAATAGGCAGCTTGGAGGCATCTCCCTTTGTTGCCGCTACATTCAAAAGGCAGCAGCTGTTGGACAATGAATATTTTAATCCTAAATGCAAAAATGATGGAGCCAGATGTGAAATGAAAAGCGCCCCCCCCCCGTTGCTTATGTGGCTGGTGTTCTGGCTGATGCTCTGGGAAGGAGCTGGGTGTGGATTCTTCTCTGGTTTCCTGACAGGGAGGAAACAGCCGGCCCAGCCTCTAGCAACGCATGCCTGCTAATCATCCGTTGGGGACAGGTGAGCTGGCAAAGATTTCACCTTGAGCTCCTCCGCAAGAGCAAAGAGTTTAATGGCGGTTGCATGTTTTCCCTCGCCATCTGCTCCTGAATGGCCACAGACAACTTAGCTTCCTCCAGAAGGGCAACTTTCTCTACGTAGCACTTTAGAACGCAGCAAGCAACTTTCTCGTGTGCTTCCAGGGACCTTGCCGCCTGCTTTTAGTGCAGTGCTTAGATCTGGAAACAGCTAATAGTCTTTGGAAATGTGCAGATAGCCAGAGCCGGCCCTGCCGTTAGGCAACAAGAAGCAGCCATCTAGCGCAGCAAATGCTGGAGGGCATGGTGTGTATGGACACAGCGGCGTAGCGTGGGTTGTCAGCACCCGGGGCAAGGCAAGTAATTTGCGCCCCCTAACCCGTGGATTTGCGCCCCCTAACCTGTGGATTTGCGCCCCCTAACCCGTGGATTTGCCCTAACCCCAGATGTTGCGCCCGGTGCGGCCGGCCCCCCCTGCACCCCCCACGCTACGCCACTGTATGGACAGAAGCAGTCCACGCTGCAACATTTCTAAGAGGCAGACACAATTCCATTAGTGACTGGTTCCTACGATCTTGCATTGATTGTCAGAGACTGGTTGGATGCAGAGGAATAGTGGGAGGAGCCAGCTGGGAAGAGGTGGTGTCAGGAGCTGAAGAGGTAACAGGGTTTAGTAAGCTGAGGAAGTCTGTGGCAGAGATACATCCAGAATCAGAAGCTGAAGCAGGCGAGGAGGAGGAGGAGGGATGCGAAGAGACAGAGATGAGTCAGGCTGGTGCAGGGTCATGGGTGTCTCCCCCTCTGCAAAAAGCTCCCTTCCCTCTTGTCTCCCAGAACCCGAAGAGGCATGAAAAGGGCGGAGCAGAGGCTAGTTCACACAGGCACAGTCTCTGATTGCCTGGGAAAAGCCCTGGAGAGGAGCAGACTTAGGCGGCTGTGAGGAAGGAGGACTTTCTGTCTCGGCAACTGATTTTCATGGAGTAAGACCACCAGGAATGAGTTGCTCTGCTTGTTAGGCGTGACTCTCAACCAAATCTGTGGCGATCGTGTTTTTGCTAATAAAGAGTTAGCACCATCTTTAAATTGTGTGATTACGGACTGGCATGCTCCCGTGGCATTGATGTACTGGAAAGTAGGCAGAGATATTGACACCATTTCTGACCACTAAGAAAACGGCACCTTCTAAGGGAAGTGGAGCAGATCTGGATGTGTATCAGGGAAGGTTTCCAGCTTGCAACGGACAGTGGCTGGAACCTAAATCTCTGGAGCTTCATAAAAGGAGGTTGGATGAATATCTGTCAGGATCAGTTTAATTTGAGGCAGCTGTGCCAGTACATTGCACAAGACTGGGTGTCCCTGGAGATTCGTCTCAGATCATCAGTCCATACTTTCCTGTTGTCTTTAGAACTTAAACTCAACAACGTTTTCTACGTTAGTTCCTCCCACCCACAATTTTTGGAGCTTTAGAAATGTAATTCAGATGAATTTTCGAAACAAGATAAATGTTTTGCAGGAGGGGATGTAAATAAATGCTCTGGGTTTTCTAGGAATGCACTGTTTCTGCCGACGAGGTCTTTGCAGTGTCTGGAGCTAGGAGAGGCATTCGGGAGCATCCTTTAAAAAAACACAACGCATGTGCAAGTCCAAGTTTGCCCAGCAGAGGTCAGCAGTTCATCCCAATGCAATTTGGCATCCAGGGTTTCAAAAGGAGCAGCAAAAATTTTCTGGGACAGGTGCTAAATGTTGATACAGTTACCGAAAGATCAGAGAGCACAGAATATTTCGCTTGAACGTCTGACCTGTCACATCCCAGCAGCGCAGCTAAGTAGGATGTACTTAAAAGCACACTCACGCCGCAAGATTAAATGTTGGCCATGAAAAAGATCACACAGATTCATGGAGAACAGGGTAGGTTTACTGAGACGCAGAGGACGGGTGTTCCATCCAGGGAGCCACTTTTATTAAATACATGTCACCCGGTGTTAGGTCCTAAGGGCAAAAAATGGATTCATCATCTAAGCCGCAGTGGAAGTCTAATGCACCAGCGCAGGGGAATCTTAAATGCCAGTGAAAGGGACAAGGAGTCTGTAAGACAAAGGCTGCATGCGCACCATATATGTAAAACACACTGAAAGCACCCGACACCCCTCCAAAAATCCCGGGAACTGTAGTTTGTTAAGGGTGCTGAGAGCTGTAGGTCAGCGCTGGGTAAACTATAGCTCCCATGATTATTGGAGGGAAGTATGTCGTGCTTTATGGGACGCGGGTGGTGCTGTGGGTGAAACCACAGAGCCTAGGGCTTGCTGATCAGAAGGTTGGCGGTTCGAATCCCCATGACGGGGTGAGCTCCTGTTGCTCAGTCCCTGCTTCTTCCAACCTAGCAGTTCGAAAGCACATCAAAGTGCAAGTAGATAAATAGGTACCGCTCCGGTGGGAAGGTAAACGGCGTTTCCGTGCTCTGCTCTGGTTTGCCATATGCCCCGGAAGCTGTACGCCAGCACCCTTGGCCAATAAAGTGAGATGAGCGCCGCAACCCCAGAGTCTTCCACGACTGGACCTAATGGTCAGGGGTCCCTTTACCCTTTTATCTCATGCTTTAAATGCATGGGGGGGGGCGTGCAGCCAAAGTGGTTAAGGAAATGAGAAAGGTGAAGACAGGAGGGAGACGTGAGCGATAATCATATCCTGTCTCGCAAAAGGGAGAGTAAAGAGAAGCGGGTTTCTGAGTTTCACTGTGGCCTGTGGTGGCTTGCGAGCCATGAGTCATGACTCCACAGTTGTTTATTGTTGATATTTGGTTAAAATCACAAAAAAATACACTTTTTAAAAAACAACAAAATGGTTATCTATTTAAAGACTCGGAAAAATGCGAGAGAAGCAAGTAGCTGCTTTGCTTTCCTTCCTGATATTTCCCTTAGCCATTTCACCCAGCCTCTTCCCGTGCTTCTGACAGAAGATTACGGCTCCCTTGGCATGCAACGCTAAGCCAAACCATAGCTTAGCACAGAGCTTTCCAAACTTTTCATGTTAGCGACCCACTTTTTAGATGTGCGTCATTTCGTGACACAGCGATTCAGTTTTACTAGCAAACCAGAGGTTAAAGTAACCCCTTATAAGAGCACACTGCAGCCAACACACTAACATGTCGTGACACACAGTTTGGGAAGCTCTGGCTTAGCATGAAAGCATTAATGTTTGAGGTCCTGCGGAGGATATTGCGGCTGTTTTGCTCCTTCTTGGCCCTTTTAGCGTAGTGCAGCATAGCGAGTTGAGCCGAACCTGTCCACAGCTGTGATCATGGTCAAGCTATCTCCTTTTCTGCAGCTAAGGTTTATTTTGCCTTGCAGGACCTTGTGAATCTTCTATTTAAATGCAAACCCTTCCCCCACGTATTTTCCGGCCTGTTACTAAAAAGTAGCAGGAAAACATAATGCATCTCTGCCTTTGAAAGCTTGCCAGAGATCTTGTTAATTAATAACTTTCCTGTGCAATCCAACCCATCATAGGCACATCTGGCATGCCTTGCAACCTAACTGTGGCTCTGCCCCAAACATTTATTTATGTATTTCAAAAATTATATCCCACCTCTGAGCTATGGAAATGATGGCGAAACAGCTTTGCATGCAGAAAGTTCCAGGTTCAATCATTTCCAGGCAGGGCAGGGAATGTCCCCTTCCTGAAACCCTGAGGTGCTGGGGGGACCCAATTCAGAATATGGCATCTCCCTGTGTTCCTAATCTCGAGCTTAGTTGCCTTGGTATGCTGAGATGAAGCACCAGCAAGGAACAAAGTGGCTGTGAGCTCCTTTCTGAGAGTCCTCACGTTTGCACAGATAGGCCATAGGTCATGAATGAGCCAGCTCCCAGGGGCAGTTTGCAACCAGCTGAAGAAAGCAGCCAGGAACAGAGAGGGTTAACTGCCAGGCAGGAAGAGCACTGGCACGCTCTCAAAGAGATTGGAGCTGAGCCAATCCCTCCTCAGAGTAGACTAAGGGGAGGGCTGTTAGACAGAAAGCAAAACAAAAGACGTAAGAAGCAAAAGTTCAGTTGCTTCTGGTCAGGCCGGAAGCAGTCTTCAGAAGGGTCATCTTGACTGATGATGGCGGAGGCTGTGTTAGAGCCGTCCGGAGTTACCTGTTTGTTTTGACAATAAAACATCCTTTTTAATTAACTACGCTCAATGTGTTATCATGCCGGGAACTGGACTCCTGGCACCATATTTTGGCTCACTGTGATGTACGAGCCAAGCCTACATGAAGAACATATTAGAGGTGATGCAAGGTTGAAAATGGAAGTTTCATCTGGGGTGTTTGACCTGTGGCATCATGCCTCATTCACGGACGGACATCGTCACTGACGGCCTGGCCAGGTGGGAGTGGCTTTTACTGCACCTTTCGCCGATTAATTCCATACTTATGCAATATCATTGCACAGATATTGGTCCTGGAGCCGAGCCCTGCTTCCGATCACACTCTGCCTGAGCTTTAAACATTTCCTCTGCTTGCCAAGGCTTCATTTTGCGGCTTTGGGTAAGCCATTACCTCTCAGACAGTTCTCAGTTTTGCTAAGCAGAAAGTGCTCTATAAACATTTGTGACAGCACCAGCCTCCGAAACCCTCATTACTGCCTGATTTTCACTCATTTATCCCCTGGTCCTCAAAAGCCCTGTCGACCCTGAGACGAGGAGATTGCTTTTTTTAAAAAAATTCTAATTTGCGCTGCTCATTCAGAGACAGGGAAGCGCAGCAGTGAAGGGAATGCCACAAACTGTTCTCTCTCTTAAGGATCACAGGCCTCCGGCTGTCTCTGCATCTCATTGGTAGGAATCAGACATCAAAGAGAAGCCTTAGCAGTGCTGGCAGCTGCTCGGTTCGGGGAAAGGCCTTAGCTCTGTAGCAGAGAGCATGCTTCGAATGCAGAAGGTCTCAGGATCAGTCCCTTGGATCTCCAGGTAGGGCTACGAATGTCCCCCATCTGAAATCCTGGAGACCCGCTGCCAGTAATTGCAGATCAGTGGTTTCCAAAGTTGGGGGTCCTGCCCCCCCAGGAGGCAGTGGGATTTCTTGGGGGGAGTGGCACTAAGAAGCAAGTGGATGACAGTGGCGCGCTGGAGCTATAAATGATCACCAGACTTTGAAAAGCTAATATCACTGGATTAAGTTCATTGTTGAATGGAACTTCAGGTGGCCAGTGCCAGATTTATGTACAGTGGTACCTCGGGTTACATACGCTTCAGGTTACAGACTCCGCTAACCCAGAAATAGTACCTCAGGTTAAGAACTTTGCTTCAGGATGAGAACAGAAATGGCGCGGCGTCAGTGGGAGGCCCCATTAGCTAAAGTGGTACCAGGTTAGGAACAGTTTCAGGTTAAGAACGGACCTCCAGAACGAATTAAGTTCTTAATGCGAGGTACCACTGTATAAGCTAAACAAGCTATAGCTTAGGCCTCCACTCTCTTGGGGGTCCCCCCCCCCAAAAAAAAAATTAAAGGAAAAAACAACAACTGGATGTACATTTCCAAAATATAAGATAAAAAACAAATAAAATAAAACCTACATACACTTAGAGCTTAAAAATTATTTCACTATTAATATACTTCTTCTTAACTGTATTTCAGTTCAAAAATTGCTTTGATAAAATACGTATTTCGTTATGTGCAAATAGCTTTAGATACCAATTAGGTCCATAAATTACCATATACAGTGGTACCTTGGGTTAAGAACTTAATTCGTTCTGGAGGTCTGTTCTTAACCTGAAACTGTTCTTAACCTGAGGTACCACTTTAGCTAATGGGGCCTCCTGCTGCCACCGCGCCGCTGCTGCACGATTTCTGTTCTCATCCTGAAGCAAAGTTCTTAACCCAAGGTACTATTTCTGGGTTAGCGGAGTCTGTAACCTGAAGCGTCTGTAACCTGAAGTGTCTGTAACCCACTGTAGCATATATTCAACACAAAAACAGAGACAATTTGTTGTTGACAAAGGACAGCTGGACATATGAAGGGCCCCATTACCTTCAGTAGCCTAGGGCCCCATGCAACCTAAAGAGAGCCAGTGTGGTGTAGTGGTTAAGAGAGGTAGACTCGTAATCTGGGGAACCGGGTTCGATTCCCCACTCCTCCACATGCAGCTGCTGGGTGACCTTGGGCCAGTCACACTTCTTTGAAGTCTCTCTGCCTCACTCACCTCACAGAGTGTTTGTTGTGGGGGAGGAAGGGAAAGGAGAATGTTAGCCGCTTTGGGACTCCTTAAAGGGAGTGAAAGGCGGGATATCAAATCCAAACTCTTCTTCTAAATCCGGCCCTGCATGTGGCGACTATTTTGTGTATGTGGATTCCATTCCTGCCCAACCCATGGGTCGGAGGACTGTGCATAAGCCCATCCTGTTCCGTTCCCTCACCCCATTCTGCCCCCCCCATGCTGTCCTCCTCTGGGTCCAGAGCAGCCACGCATTGTTACTTGCTCCAAAGTGGAAAGAAGCAGAAGTCCCAGCAAAGGAAGAATGGATACAAAAACTTATGGAATATGCAGAAATGGCGAAACTTACCGGAAGAATAAGAAATCAAGATAACAAACTTTTTATAAAAGAATGGAAATGGTGTATTGAATATTTACAGATAAATTGTAAACAGATAAAAACATTGGCAGGATTATTGTAATAACCTGTAGTTTCATAAGAGTATATATTTAAAGAAGATGAATAAATGAGCAAATTAAGAATTAGGATATGCAGAAGATATTAAAAATAAATTTAAGGAAGGGTGGTGGGAATGGGTGATTGGCTGATAGGTGTGGTAAACCTGTTGACGACTGTTAACGACTGCACTTGGTCTTACAGGAAAAAGCAAGGGGTGAGATGGCCAAAAATAGCTTTATCATGTATAATGAGATAAGAATCCAATGTCTCTATTCAGACCATGTCTCTCCATGGTTTTAAGTTTGGTAATAAGTTGCAATTCAGCAACTTCTCTTTCCAGTCTATTTCTGAAATTCTTTTGTAATAAGACAGCTACTTTGAGATGTTGTATAGAATGTCCTGGGAGATTGAAGTGTTCTCCTACTGGTTTCTCTGTCTTGTGATTCCTGATGTCAGATTTATGTCCATTTATCCTATGGTGCAGGGTTTGTCCTGTTTGTCCAATATAGAGAGCTGAAGGTCAATATGGAGAGCCTGTAAATTGTTTTTGTTGGGTTTTGAATAAATGTGCAATCAATTTTCACTGTTTGGCATTTCATTGTGTTGTTATCTTCCTCAGTGGGTCGTGCATAGAACTACAATTCCCAGAGTTCCTCATTAAGAGGGATTAACAGCAGCAGCAACAACAACAACAACAACAACAACAACAACAACAACAACTCATTTATTATACCCTGTACATTTGGCTGGGTTGCCCCAGCCACTCTGGACAGCTTCCAACAGACTATAAAAGAATGCAACAAAACATCAGACATTAAAAGCTTTCCCAAAACAGGGCTGCCTTCAGATGTCAGATGTTAAACCACTCTGGGAACTATAGCGCACCCTCTCTCTCTCTCTGTCTGTCTTTTAACAACTCTCAGGGCCCCTAACAAACTGCAGCTCCCAGACTCTGCAATATCTTGTGAGAATTTGGGCGAGGTCTCACCCCAAATGGACAAAATCTCGTCCCGAATTGGTGCTGCTGGCAGTGGCAGGGGGGCGGGCAGGTGTGGGACCCACAGGTATGTTGCCTGAGGGGGTTTCTGCTGCCTTAGGCAATGGCCTCACATGTCTAATGGCTGGGCTGGGTTTGGGCGTGTGTATTCTTCATTAGATTCTGCAGTGACGTCCCCCTTTGCCTTTTTCTCTTATCAGCTGAAGTTGTATCCAACAGCATAACTGCAGTTTATCTAAAGTCCCGGAAAAAGAAAGAAAGCAAAGAGTGCCTTTTGGTCTCTTGACTTCTTTTATGCATATGCAAATGCATTCGGAGTTAACAGCACATTCCTATGCATGTTTACTGTGGAAGCCAGTCCAGCTGTTGAACAGGGTGTGCTCCTAGGGAGATGTGCAGGATCGCAGCCTTAGATGCTTTTAAATTAGGCAATGGCCCTAATACAGCTGACATACATTTTTCCCCTGTTAAAACTGTGATATTTACGGAGTTGGTGAGGGCGATCATTGGGAAGAGGAAGACAAGGCTTCTGTAACTGCACAGAAGAGAGAAATCTCAGGGAGGGCGCCGCTTTCCTTTCCTCACACTTACACACCCCCGCACGACAAACTACACCTGCCAAATGGTTCCTTCTATGAAATTCCTTCCTTTGCATCCGCTCACCCAGGCATGGTGATTTTTGAAAAGCGGCAATCTCAGCCTCCCTTCCCATCTTTATTTTAAAGCCTAGATAATTAGAGGTGTGTGTGTGTGTGTGTTTGCGTGTGTGTCTGACAATTTGGCATATGCCCTAAAGTCTCCATTAGCAAGAAAGAGAACATAGACACATGACTTTTCCCTCTGTAGCTGTTCTGTATTTGAAGTGACAGCACAAAAGAAGGCCTGAGTATATTTAAAGGTGCAGCGCACAGCCACAAATGCCATCAGCCACACAGCCAGAGCGCTGAAATAAATGATCCTTCTCTCTCTCTCTCTCTCTCTCTCTCTCTCTCTCTCTCTCTCTCTCTCCCTTTTCATTTTTTTACCTGCACTATAGAAAAGACCCTGATGCTGGGAAAGATTGAGGGCACAAGGAGAATGGGACGACAGAGGACGAGATGGTTGGACAGTGTTCTCGAAGCTACTAACATGAGTTTGACCAAACTGCGGGAGGCAGTGGAAGACAGGAGTGCCTGGCATGCTCTGGTCCATGGGGTCATGAAGAGCTGGACACAACTCAACAACAACAGAGATACTATTTATTGCCTTTGCACTCAGCTTGCTAAAGATGGCTTGCATTTTACACTTCTATTTTTTTAAAATATATATTTTATTGTGATGTATTGCAAATGTCAGTGTGAGACACAAAATATGCACATCACATAAATATTACAAAATGCAACTGTGAACTGTGGTCAAGGCATTGTTAAGGATATTAACAGAGAAAGGATGCCGTATCAGTAATCTTCTTCTTTGGCGATCACTCGTAGCCGAGTAAGATTGTCTTCCATGAACATGGTCTTAACAGTGAGTCCGGAAGTGACTGTGGAGGCCAATTCTGGATCCACACATCCTTCCACAGTGGGGACATACCGTAGGTTTGATCATGGAGAGGGTTTGCCAAACGTGCCTTCCTCTTAGCTCGTTTCTCCTTTTCTCCCAGAGTTCGTGCTTCTTCAAAGTCCATGACACCTTTGGTAAAGGCTGTTCTCTAATTGGAGCGCTTACAGGCCAGGGTTTCCCAGTTGCCAGTGTTTATACTACATTTTTAAAGATTTCCACAGGACGGACACCACTGCCGGAAAGGCCCTCTGCCTGGTTCCCTGTAACTTCACTTCTCGTGGGGGGGGGGGAGCCTCCAAAAGGCCCTTGAAGCTAGACCTCAGTGTCTGGGCTGAACGTTGGGGTGAAGGCGCTCCTTCAGGTATACTGGGCTGAGGCCGTTTAGGGCTTTAAAGGTCAGCACCAACACTTTGAATTGTGCTTGGCAACATACTGGGAGCCAATGTAGGTCTTTCAGAACTGGTGTTATATGGTCTCGGTGGCCATATTTAATTCACATTTAATTCACACGACTTCCCCCCACCCAGAAATCCTGGGAACTGTAGTTTTGCCCTCCACAAAGCTACAATTCCCAGCACTCTTAACAAACGACAGCTCCCAGGATTCTTTGGAGGAAAACGTGGATAGCTCCGTTGGTTAGAGCGTGGTGCTGATGACGCCAAGGTCCGATCCCCATATGGGACAGCTGCATATTCCTGCATTGCAGGGGGTTGGACTAGGTGATCCTCGGGGTCCCTTCCAACTCTACAATTCCGTGATTCTATGAGATAACACATGTTTTAAATATAGGCAAAATTATTCAGAGTTCAGAGCATCTCTCCTGTGAGGAAATGCTGGAGATTTAGATTTAAAAGTCGGGGGGGGGGGCGCTTTTGGGCTGAGGCTGAGGCACTTGGGGAGGTTTATATAGGCCCTGCCTCTTGTGCTGTTTTCCCCATTTAAATCATGCCCCTTGAAGAAGCTGACATCTACATATTTTCTACCCTGGGGCAAATAAGAAATAGATTCATGCCAGTTCAGACCATTGATGCTAAACCACTGAGCCTCTTGGGCTTGCTGATCGGAAGGTTGTGGTTCGTATCCCTGTGATGGAGTGAGCTCCCGTTGCTCTGTCCCAGCTCCTGCCAACCTAGCAGTTCAAAAGCACACCAGTGCAAGTAGATAGATAGGTACCACTGTGGCGGGAAGGTAAATGGCGTTTCCGTGCGCTCTGGTTTCCATCACAGTGTTCCGTTGCGCCATAAGTGGTTTAGTCATGCTGGCCACATGACCCGGAATGCTGCCTGTGGACAAACGCCGGCTCCCTCGTCTCGAAAGCGAGAGGAGCGCCACAACCCCATAGTCACCTTTGACTGGACTTAACCATCCAGGGGTCCTTTACCTTTTTATCTGTCTACACTAACTGGCAGCAGGTCTCAGGTGGAGGACATGCTTTCCATAGCGACAAAGGACCCCTCTGCTCTCTTGTTAACTTGTGGTTAACAACTCCCATCATCCCTGAGCTCTGGCCTAGCTAGCTAGGGGTGATGGGAGTTGTAGTTCAACAACATCTGGGGACCCACAGGTTGAGAAAGGCTGTGTTAAAGGTTCTCATTAACCTGTGCTGATAACCTTGTTGTAATTACGAGGTGTCGGAAAGATGGGGAAAGAAATGCTCTTAAAACCCAAGGCTTTTTCGTCGCTTTGACCTTGAATGCATTCAAGGAATTTGGACCTCGCTGAATAGCTTACCCTCTCTCCCACTGCCCCTTGAGCACCATATGTGGAAGCAGAAACGGTGTACCTCCTCAAAGGACTCTTTCTCTCTCTCTCACCCACACAAGCACACACAGAAACATACTGTGCTGGAGATACACCAGCAAGGTGGGGATTCAGCAGAACATCTGTATATTGTCCATTCAGCATAACCATCTGAATACAGGCCCTGCACAGGGAACATACAAAGGAAAAGTAATTGGGTTGGTGGGGGGTGGGAAGCAGAGTTGGAGATGTCTCAGAGGATGAATAGATCACTGGGGCGAGGGGAGGGGAGCAAGCCTGGGTTGTTGTATCAACAGAAAAGGCAACCGCACCTTAAAGCAGTGGCAAGGTACTTAAAAAGACTTGGGGCATAAATTGCCTTAAAATGCACATATGCTAATTTCTATGCACCAGGGTAAATCTGGGCTGGCTTTCAGAGAGAGAGAGAAAAATAACAACACCTTTGGCCACTGCTGCCAGGGGGGTGCCAATAGGATTTCCCAGGCCCTGGATGCTGTATGTGGATTGGGCCCTCTGCAAATTAAGGGGAGGGGAGGCAGGCGGAACTGTTCTGTGGTGCTCAGCTGCTTTGTAAGCCAAGTTGTTGTTGTAAAAAACATATTAACCCTACCTTCTTTTTTTAAGGGAAGGGCAGGAAATCTGGAGTCTGGTGCAGAAGACTCAGTTCTTGGGTCCTCTGAGCCATTCCATAGCAACACCCTTGAGGTGCACAGGCCCCGAGAAATGCTGAGAAAGGAGGAGATTGTGAAGAAGTTGAATGCTAGATTGAGGATGTTCCTCCATTGGTGCAAGGATTTACGCTTGTGCAGTGCACTCCCCCTCCTTCTCCCCTCACACCCTGAACTCTCCCCAAACATGCTCCAGGGGGTTAGGGTAACCCCCATAACAGATTTAAGGGGTGCACAGGAGGAGAGTGTGTGTATGGGGAGGTGTTCTGTTGCGCATGTGTAAATCATTAGGAACACAGAGAACACAGGAAGCTGTGCTATACTGAGTCAGGCCATTGGTCAGTCCAGCCCAGAGCTGCCTACACTAATTGGCAGCTACTCTCCAGGATTTTTTATTTTGGGGGTGGGGGTTGAACCTGCAACCTTCTGCGTGTAAAGCAGATGTTCAACCACTGGCCTATGGCCCTTCCTGAATTATCTTTGCTCTAACGGAACGAGTTACTTAATGCTACATTGGATGCAACCCAAGGATTTTTCGAAACATAAAACCTCACACCTAAGTGTTTGTTAGAAACTGTAAAATTTCAGAAGCAGTGCCATATTAATTGGGCTAGCGGTGTGATTTATGCCAGCCTTTGCCAACTTGGCACATTCCAGATGTGTTGGACTACAGTTCCCATCAACCACATCTGGCACGACCTGGGCTAGCTGGAGTTGTAGTCTGATCACATCTGGAGGGGACCCCAGGATGGCAAAGGCTGCTTTAGGTCCCAGGTCCCAGATTATATTCACATAGTGTTGGCATGCGATACTCAATGCGCCAAGCCCTTGTTTGCAACCTTCTGGCAGGCAGGCCAGGTTTTCTTCTGAGTAATATTTGTGTCGGAAGGAGAGAGGAGGGAGGCCCACGAACGGTGCCAGCAGCAGCCCTTGAAGCTGACGTTGTCATCACTCATCCCGGCATGGTTACGTCTACTGAGATTGTGTTTCTAATAAGATGGCTGTCTTTTCATAAGGCCAAATGACACTGCATGTGTTCCTGGAAAGCACACCCAAATGTTGTGTTCTGTTAATAGCGGTTGTACTTTCCGCACCCCGTGCGTGGAGAGGTGATGTCTAACAGTTCCATCTCAAACCATGATCTTTACCGAAATCCCCCTTCACCCCACACACCGCTTTTAGTTCGGAAAGGGAGGATTCTCACTGGTGCCAATGGGAGCATTTTCCAGATTTTCCTCACACCTGTTTTTCTTTTTTTAAACAACAATAACAACAACCCATCAGGCTAGCCAAATGCTTGCAGGAAACCTTTAAGCAGGACTGGAGCACAAGAACATCACTTTCCCCTCCTTTGGTTCCCAGCTACTGGTATTCAGAAGCCATTACAGCCTTGAGAGCCAGCATGGTGCAGTGGTTAAGAGCCGTGGACTCGTAATCTGGTGAACCGGGTTTGATTCCCTGCTCCTCCACCTGCAGCTGCTGGGTGACCTTGGGCTAGTCACACTTCTCTGAAGTCTCTCAGCCCCACTCACCTCACAGTGTTTGTTGTGGGGGAGCAAGGGAAAGGAGAATGTTAGCCGCTTGGAGACTCCTTCGGGTAGTGATAAAGCGGGATATCAAATCAAACTCTTCTTTTTCTTCGACTGTGGATGCAGAGCACAGCCATTGTGGCTAGCAACTTACGAGAGCCTTCGTTTAAGTAACTTTGGCAAGGCTACTTTTGTCAAATAACTCTGACACGGCTATTTTGCGGCTGATCCATGTTTCGGTTTGCTGAAGCGAAGTGAAAAGAGGCCTTCTTCAGTTCAGCAGCAGAACCTATACTTTTAAGGAGACAGCCACTAACTAGCAGCCTTAATTCCCTTTTAAAGCACTCCAAGCCATTATTGTCTCCTGCGGAAACGAATTCCCTAGCTGAACTGGGCCCTGTGTGAAGATGCTTTTCCAGGGGATGAGACTGAAAACTTAGCCTGCGGCTGTTGCCAAAGCAACACCAGAGCTCTGCTGCTGTACAGCACAAGGCTCGGCCTTGGATGAAGTCAATTCTTGCGGGGGTTTCAGGGCAAAGTGTCCTCAGTGAGCCCTTTCCTCAGTCAACAGCTTCACCCAGCTGTCGTGGCAGCACTCCAGTTTTCTGCTGAGTGGCTGAGTCTAGCTACCCGTTTAATTTCCCACAATGCCCCAGAACATTCCAGGGCATTGTGGGAAATCGTAAGGGCAGCTGGATTCAGCTGACTGGATTTGCTTGCTGTGCCAGGTATGGAAAATACCGTATTTTTCGCTCCATAAGACACACTTTTTTCTTCCTAAAAAGTATGGGGAAATGTCTGTGCGTCTTATGGAGCGAATGCATGGTCCCTGAAGCCAAATTGCCCAGGGGCAAAAAGCAGATCACGCTTTTTTAAAAAAAGAAGAAGAAGAGGGAAATGGGTGTTGAAACAAAGCCGCTGATTGTTTGCCGATCGGGGAGAGAGATAAGGGACGCTAGAGATAGAGGAGGCTGCCTGGGAGGGGGCCGCAATGGCGCAAAAACGTGGTTACAAAGCACGGATCCACATGGATCTTCAGGATTTTTGCATTGGGTCACCCCAAATTCACCATCAGATCTGTGGCCACAGCATGAACCACAAAAATCATACATCCACTGTTTCGTTCAGAGTATTTTTTTTCTTGTTTTCCTCCTCTAAAAACTAGGTGCTTCTTATGGTCAGGTACATCTTATGGAGTGAAAAATACGTAAGTGACGGGGACTTGGTCAGGGCAGGCACCAGCATTGGCCCTGATTGGCCACTAAGCTCTGCCAGCTGGCCTATTTGCGTCATCTCTAGTTTGGTCCTTAATTACGCAACCGCCAGCAAAATGCCCCCCCTTTCCCACCTGCCACACCGCTAAAAAACAAGTGAACAAACAAATGTAACATCATAAATGCATACTGATTGCAACATTTTTGGTAAATTAACTGGAGGGGGATGGGTCTCCCACCCTAATTTAGGCTGCATTCATACAACACTTTGTTCCATTTCCCCAGTGCTTCCTGACCCGATAATTTCCATGCTTTATGTGACCTTTTGCACAATGCAAAAGCCAATTCTGGAAAACTAGCAGAATCCGGTGGAAACTTCAGCGCTCATTTCCATTTTATTTGCTTCCAGAAAACATCCCTTTTTGCAGCTCTAGAAAATTGCAGGAGTTTTGTGTTATTATTTCACATGAGGAAATCTGGGGTGGTATTCCAGCAAACAGTTCTTTCCTGACATTTAAAATTTAGGTTTATTGATGAAAAAGACCCACACACTCCTCACTGGTATGGATATTTCATGCCAAACACAGACATTAGTTAAATCTCTAAGTGTTAAGTCTTGATATATCACATAACTGTTGCAACTTCTTGTTTATTAGCTGCTAATCCTGTGTTATCTGCTACGTGTATTACTGTTGATACCAAAACCAATAGGTTAGGCTGGTACCTTCATTATATACCTTTAGGTGCCAGGCAAAAACATTCCTCTTTAACTAGGCCTTTGGCTGCTTGTCATCCAATGCCCTTAAAAATTTGGGGGGGGGGGTTGATGGAATTATTGGGTTGTTCTTGTTTATATTTTTATTGCGTATTTTGTGATTTTATAATCGTGATTTTATGTTGTGAACCACCCTGAGACACTACGGGTATAGGGCGGTATGCAAATTGAATAAATAACAATAAAATGGCTAATGACTTTACTATGTTAAGTGCACAGTGGCTGTAGCAAAATAGAAAGCATATAATGTGCCCTGGTGGGGTAAAACTGAATTTGTGAAAGCTGGACAATATGAGTTTCCAAAGCAGGGATGGAATTTGGCCTTGTGTAATATAGTGAGCTTTCTGTACGTGCAAGCATTTCACCTTCCTACATGGCACAATCCCCTAGTCTCCTCTCCTCATGTGAGCACAGCCTTAGTCTGGCCCTTAGTGGGACGCAGGTGGTGCTGTGGTCTAAACCACTGAGCCTCTCAGGCTTGCTGATCGGAAGGTCGCAGTTCGAATCCCCATGACAGAGTGAGCTCCCGTTGCTCTGTCCCAGCTCCTGCCAACCTAGTAGTTTGAAAGCACACTGATGTGAGTAGATAAATAGGTACCGCTGCGGCGGGAAGGTAAATGGCATTTCCGTGTGCTCTGGTTTCCGCCACGGTGTCCTGCTGCGCCAGAAGCAGTCATGCTGGCCACATGACCCAGAAAGCTGTCTGTGGACAAACACCAGTTCCCTCGGCCTGAAAACGAGATGAGCACCGCAACCCCATAGTTGCTTTTGACTGGATTTAACCGTCCAGAGGTCTTTTATCTTTACCTAGTCTGGCCCTTATATTGTGAATTCAAGAAGCACACTGCCACTGACCACCGAGATTCTATTTCACCACCACAGCTGATGGCTTACCACTGGACCTGCAGCACATGAAATTGTCCCTATGGAACCAGAAAGGAAAAAATGAGAACGAGGGAGAGGAGACTGCAGGAAGCCAGGATTTTGTGTGTGCCAGCGGTGCTGGATCACTCTTGTCCAAGAGTAGAGACATGGGAAGGATGCAAGTGAACTCAGAGGAAATGCTGTTTCCTGTTTTGCTTTGGCCCAAAGGAGAAGAGCTTCTCCTCCCTCCTCCTGGAGGCGGAGAGGGTGTCTCCTTACAAGACCCTTGCTGTAACGTCTCTCAAGGACTAATTTCTAAAAGAGCACCACAGGAAAGCATGGTGCTTTTAGCTCAGAAGGCAGAACAGGATCTCCTGATAGATTTCTGGGCAGCTTGCCGCAGATGGGCAAGGATTTCTGATTCCCAACTTGACAACAGCAGCAACAGCAACGTTACTTGTCATCCTCCCACCCTGAATTATGTTTCTGCTGCAGCAGGATTTTTTGGGTGGAAAGACTGTGAGCACCTTTCCTTTCCTGAAGCAAACTCCCCACACTCTGACTGAATCCTTTAATTCTTAGCTTATGTCTTCTGCACCAGTCTCCAGTTGGGAGGATTTTAGGTGTCTAGTAGAAAACCCCACAAACCTGAAGTCCTTCCACAATATCCCACAAAGCTTGAAGTCTATTCGCTAATATGCATGCTTTAAAGAAATTGCATGCTGAGCTTTGAAGCAGGATGTCTGTCATTTGATGCAGGATTTCCCATTAAGGCCTGCCTGCCGGACTATCTCTCTGTCTCTCTCTCTCTTGCGCGCTCTCTCTCTCTCTCTCTCTCTCTCTCTCTCCATACTGCTGCTGAGTTGCAGCCGCAGCTGCCCTTGACTTCAGCTCTCATCTTCTCCAGCCTCTTCAAATAAGAACTTCAACTATTTCCCGTCCTTCATTCCTGATAATGTTCGACAAATGATACCCATCTTCTCCTTTTGTTCAGTTTGCATTATCACATCTACAAGGAGCAGGCTGTTTCTCATGCAGAGTTCACGCGATTCATCCGGTATGCCACTTACCTTCATTTCAGATCAGACATGATTAAACCTTCCCAGGGCCTGCATTTCTGGGAAACTCACAGTGAATGAGGAATGCAGATCAACAGCCAGTGAAGGAGGCGTGTGTGGCAAAGACACAAATCCCCTTACTTGAAAAGGACGACTTTGTGACCTGGGTTGACACAGCTAGAGTTGTTGTGAGATGGAAAAATAAAATAACCACAAGGTGTGCTGCTTTCCCCCCTTAAAAACCAACCAGACCAGAGCTTTCCAAACTGTGTGTCGCAACACATTAAGTGTCATGGCTGAGTGGGGATTTAAAGCCTGGTCTCCAAAACCCTAACCACTACACTTGCTTGTTTTGCACCTTCAAGAGATGAATTGGATGCTTGACTGAGCTGAAAGAGGAGAACCTTGGCGTTCTATTTTGCGTTCTGAGACACGTGAGCAGTAACTTGCTTATCTCTGTTGTGCAGAAGCAGGCAGAGTTCAAGAATTCCTTGCAAACACGAGTGACCTGAAATTGACCCGAGCTGATGAGGGTCATCAGGGATGTGGGTGAAAAACCCTGAAATTCCTTTTTCACAGAACGTCGTGACTGGTTCCCGATAATTGTCCTGCGTCATCAGCCTCTGAAACAACCTTTGGGTGGAAGGGAACAGATCGCTGCTTGCTAACAAAATGGAAGTTACTTCAAAACATCCCATGTGGGAGCTATAAACTGTGGAGAGGTGGCTATCTCCAGCTTCTGTTTATGCCTGGTTCTGCTGGTTCTTGCCCAGATTTTTGAGCAATTGCGGAAGGCTGATAATACTCACCCTACTGTCTACCCGGAGGCTAAGAGAATACTTGTACTGTATTTATTTTCAGAGCTTATGGGCCACTTAGGTGGTCAACGCAATTTGCTGAATGGCCAGTAAGACAATTCACCAGCCCAATAATTATATTGGATTTAAACAGCTTGGAGGAATATACATATGTCACTATTATTATTGCATGTTTATGTTTTATATTTATGTTATTGTTTTTCTTTTCATTTTGTGCATGAATGCACCAGAGTACGTGTTGGCGAGATATAACTAAAAAGCAAATTTTAAAATGTGGTTTTTTTTTGGGGGGGGGGGGATTTCATCAGCCCAATAAGGTGGTGTTTAGCATAGATAAAAAAACAAACAAACCCGGCTTTTTTCTGTTCCCAAGTAGCACAGTCAGGAGCGTGGAAGGAGCAGAGACCTGCTAGGTGTTAAATCGTATTTTATTTCAAACTATGGTTTAATGTTGCAATGTGAACCAGACCAACAAGGTTCCCTAGTTCTCCTCACAGAACTACAGTTCCCAGAGTTCCTTTTGGGAATGGCTAATAAACAAGTCATTTGATTGCAGGGTTGCAACTAGAGATTCTGGTGCCCTGGGGGGGCGGCAGCGGAATTGTTAAAAATAGTTGTGTTTGAATGTTTGAGCAAAAACCACAGCTGCCGTTCTGTCATGCATCAAAAGCACACGTTTTCTTCCTGAGCCTGGGACGTGCTGTTTCATCCTCTCCTGTGCAAAGAGATTCGTGATCTGGGAAGCTGCACCTGTAAGATTTGCATTTTCTCCCAAAACTTGCTTCAGACGGCATGTTGAGAAAATGCTTACCCTGCATGGAAGTGTAGCATCGGAAGGGACAACAAGAGTCATCATCTAGCCAAACTTTCTGCAATGCAGGAATCTTTTGCCCAACGTTGGGCTTCAACCCACAATGCTGAGATTAAGAGTCTCCTACTCTACCAACAGGGGACACGGGTGGCGCTGTGGGTCAAACCACAGAGCCTAGGACTTGCCGATCAGAAAGTCGGCGGTTCGAATCCCCGTGACGGGGTGAGCTCCCGTTGCTCGGTCCCTGCTCCTGCCAACCTAGCAATCTGGAAGCACGTCAAAGTGCAAGTAGATAAATCGGTACCGCTCCAGTGGGAAGGTAAACGGTGTTTCCGTGCGCTGCTCTGGTTCGCCAGAAGCGGCTTAGTCATGCTGGCCACATGACCTGGAAGCTGTGCGCCGGCTCCCTCAGCCAATAAAGCGAGAAGAGCGCCACAACCCCAGAGTCGGCCACGACTGGACCTAATGGTCAGGGGTCCATTTATCTTTTACTCTACCAACAGAGCCAGCCTTCAGTTATCACTTGCTTCTGTCCTCTGACTGTAGGGGCACGGCATTTGCATGCGGAATGTCCCTGGCATCTCCGGGAAGCACTGAGAGTGATGCTGTCTCTATGAAACCCTGCATTGCTGCTGCCAAACAGTGCAGACAATACTGTGTTAGAAGGTCTGGCCAGACACCCAGCAGAGCAACTTAATTTATGCACAGAATATATGTTTGCTCTCCTGTTTGTTTTCCTGTTATTTTCCCAAGCCACTGCATCCGACAGGACTGCTACAACTCCCTTCTAAGGAACAAAAACAAAAGCCACTCAAAGTGAATATTTGTTCATCAGGGCAGGATGCACATGCCTGCCGTTTCAGCAGCCCCTACTACATTTACTGGAAATTTATGAATCCCTACAAAGCCATTTAAAACAAACATAGAAGCATTGTTTAATTAGCATGTCCCAAATTGCGCTGTTACAATAACTGCCTAAGCTTCAGGTGGCAAATCCATTGCTAAGGGATTCCCAGTTGAATCACCGCTGGTATGAATTGATGCAGGCACAGAGATAGCTTGTGATGGGTTATTGAAAGATGTAGGGTTGATTAGATTCAAAGGCGTCGAAAGGGATCCTGTGTTTTTAAAAGCTCAAGGTTTTGGTACCAGCACAAAGTGGCCCTTGTACAGCTGGAGACAACCAGGACTTGGTACACATTAGTGGTCTAAAATGCAACTAAGTTGTTCTCTGCTCCTGTGTGTGTTTTTCAAACTGCAGTCCTAGAGAGAGGGAGACAGGGATGTATTCACCGAGGGCTTATGACCCGAGTTGTTACCCTGAGCCAAACTCCAAATCGCTGCCATCTGCACATGTGCAGTGGTTGACAGGATCGTGCATAAAGGTAAAGGGATCCCTGACCATTAGGTCCAGTCATGGACGACTCTGGGGTTGCAGCACTCATCTCGCTTTACTGGCCGAGGGAGCCAGTGTACAGCTTCCGGGTCATGTGGCCAGCATGACTAAGCCACTTCTGGTGAACCAGAGCAGCGCACGGAAACGCCGTTTACCTTCCCGCCGGAGTGGTACCTATTTATCTACTTGCACTTAGACGTGCTTTCGAACTGCTAGGTTGGCAGGAGCAGGGACCGAGCAACGGGAGCTCACCCCGTCGCAGGGATTCGAACCACTGACCTTCTGACTGGCAAGTCCTAGGCTCTGTTGTTTAACCCACAGCACCACCCGTGTCCCAGATCGTACATACCTCAGCTTAATTGCAGCTTCTGTTTTCAAATTGGATGGAAGCTGGTTTAAAGGGAAGTGCATTATTTGTCAATAAGCTACAGCAGGGGTCAGCAAACTTTTTCGACAGGGGGCCGGTCCACTGTCCCTCAGAACTTGTGGAGGGCAGGACTATATTTTGAAAAAAAATATGGATGAATTCCTATGCCCGCCCCCAAATAACCCTGAGATGCATTTTAAATAAAAGGGCACATTCTACTCATGTAAAAACATGCTGATTCCCCGGACCATCCGCGGGTCGGATTTAGAAGGCAATTGGGCTGGATCCGGCCCCTGGGACTTAGTTTGCCTACCCATGAGCTACAGGATACCTGTGGATTGTGGCTCACGCCATGTGCACTTGGCTTCAAGCACCAGTGGCAGGAGCACACTGGAGCCAGAATAAGCAGTGGTCTCTACCCAGCCTAGGTTGCACACCTTACCCCTTACAGACCGAGTAGGGCACTGCGTTCTGCTGGAGAGTCTCTCCCTGAAGTTCCTAAAAATATCACGGCAACTCAGAGCAGGGCTTTCATTGCGGCTGCCCCTGTTTGGTGGAACAGCATCCCTGCAGAGATATGGCAGGCCCCCACTATTTGTAGTTTCTGGAATAACCAAAGTCGTTTTTGCTTCCTCCTATTCCGACTGGATAGAAGAGGAAAGGTTTTAAGTCTCTGACCTGAGTGTTTATCTGTGTTGTTTTTGGATCTATTGTTAGTTGTTGTTGTATTGTTTTAAAAACCTATTTTAGTTGGTTTTATTGTGTGAGTGACTTATGTGAAAGGCAAAATAACAATAAGGACAGAAAGAGAATTAATAATAGGACGGGGACTGTCCTCAGGTTGCTTCAGTTTTTCTTTCTTTCTGTGCATCAACAAGTAGCACCAGGGCGAAGTTCACAGTCAGTACTTGCTATGTATATTCTTTTGTTTTTTATTATGTGAGTTTTTCTGATTGTTGGAGGAAATGCCGATACAAATCCAATTTTTAAAAAGTATACGCAGGGGGGATGTTGGCAAATGCAAACCGCACCATGTCTGCCTAACGATTTTAAGGTGGATCTTCCCCCTCTTTGGCAACGCGGCAGATCACATTAGCCATTTGGATAACCAGGTCACACGCCCCTGCATGGCGGGTGGAGGCTATGAAACTGGTCTGACCAGTCGAGTGTGGGATGCCTGTGCCAAAAGAGCTGGAAAGGGAAATTATTTGAATGTTGGAGCTGGCTGGAAGTTAGCCAGGGATCTGTTGCCAGCTGAAGCAGCTTTGTGAAGAATCCAGAATGCTGGTATTACTTTGCAAGTGGTAGGGTCTGTTGTGTGCTTGCTTCTGCAAACCCATAATATTAACATGTGTACACATGTGTCAGTAAATACATGGGATGCTTCAAAACACTTCCCCTATCTAGCTGTGGATCATGCAACCTTGAGACCCCATCTGCCTATACAGTCATACTTTGGAAGTCAAACGGAATCCATTACAGAAGTCCGTTCGACTTCCAAAACATTCAGAAACCAAAGCGCAGCTCCTGATTGGCTGCAGGAAGTTCCTGCAGCCAATTGGAAGCTGCAGAAGCCCCATTGGACGTTCGGCTTCCAAAAATAGTTCGCAAACCGGAACAGTCACTTCCAGGTTTGCGGCGTTCGGGAGCCAAAACGTTCGAGAACTAAGCTGCATGAAAACCAAGGTATGGCTGTATAATGAAAGCAGTATCATATCATTTTAAACAGTCATGCCTTCTCCCAAAGTAATGGTCCCTTCCAGGGAACTGTTAAGGGTTCTGAGAGTTGTTAACAGACCCTGTGCTCTGATGGTGGAACTTATCTCCATGCCGCCAGGGACTGGTGTTGTGTGTGTGTTCACGCACCGAGGGTGGGGACAGGGGCGGAGGACAAACAGAGCCCACCTTGCCCAACCAGCCCCAGCCCCCAAGCGACATGGCTGCTACATCCTTCTTACACCGCCCTCCCCAGATCCGAGCCTTGTAAGGGAGGATGGTGTGGGGATGCGGCCACTGTCCACCCTTCGATCCCACCTCGCACAGGGATGGTGCAACAGTCATGTTGCTTTGGGGGCTGGCGTCCGATTTGGCTCCTTGTCTTGAGATTCCCCACCTTGGCCTGGTGAATATTATAGCGGAGATGATGTTGCCTGATTCACACAACTTGGGAAGTGCGGTGTGAATCCAGGGGCTGGGATACATTCCCCTTGGAAGCTTAAACTTGCTCGAAAGAGGAATTGCTCTACGAAGCCTTACCAAAAATGGATGCCGAGCCTTGGCAAGAATCCACGACAGACTTCTCACTTGATTATGATTCAGCTAGAGATCTTGTCGTTCCATATGGAATGCAGCCCACAGTGAACGGCAGCAGCGGCAGCGCAAGGATGAGCTAGCAGAGAATATCAAGGGAAAGCTAAGCACTCAGGGGAGGGCATGAGCAGTGGGGTAGCGGAGACAGGCCTGGCATCAGCTTGTGGCATCCTCAGGTGATTGTCAGGGTCCCAGTCACCAGCCAGTTCACACCACTTAGCAATGGGTGAATCGTTCCATTTTGGCTTCTCTCAATTTCTCATTTTTTTTCAGCGCAGAAGCTCAGTTCTCCAAACCTCCACATCTGTTTGCATTCTAAAAAAAAAAAAAAAACAGTCCAGATGAAAATCCATCAGCATTTTAGGGTACATTTCCCCTCTTATACACATTTTTTTCCTATGCATTTTTGCAAAGATAAACTGATTGGCCTGAGGTGGTCTCAGATATTTTTCTACATCACAGGTACTCCAGTTCACCTAGAAATTAGAAAACGTAAATAATTACAGAAAGGTAATGACTCCAATTAAGTGGATGATCAGATGCTGCTGTTCTTTGGAATGATGGTTCTGCTGCAGACGAGGTGGGCAATGTGTCTCCCTATTTAAGCAACTATGCCAAGAACAGCAGTTGCTGAGCTTAATTTTCTTCCTTTTTGGTAACGTTGAAATTTGTACATTATCGCAAACACTTTGACCCAATTGACGGGCGGCTTCTGGGTGTTATGTGGTTGTTTTTAACACTGCTCCTACCGTTGGTTTTATGTTGCTCCTGTTGTTTTGAATTGCTGCTGTAACCTGAATTCGCAGTGTGAAGTTGTACCATCCCAAGAGGGTTGCACCACATTATCTTCCTGGACTTTTAACCTCCGTTCTCAGACTCTCCAAAATCAGGGAGACGGTGGAGTGCACCCGGCACCACCTTTCTGTTCACAGAATGGCTTTTGACCCAGCAGTGAACCCTGGCAATTGAAGGTGGTCGTTTCCATCCATCCCCCTGCCCCCTCCACCTGTGTCCTTCCATGCTTTTCCACTGGGTTCTCTCTCAGGGGAGCACAGGAAGTATCAGGGAACTAAGCAAAAACTGCCTCCCCTTTTCTCTTAGGGGTGACCAACCTGTGGACTTCAGCAGCTGTTGGACCCCACTCCCATAAACTCTAGTGAGCCTGCCCAGTTGTCAGGGACCCCCCCCCCGTTGTTTGGAGAAAGAGTGCACCCCATGCTATCCCCAAATCTGCTATGAAAGGCTACGGAACCCCAAGAAGAGAATTGGGGTGTGTGCAGGGGCCGGAGGGCGGTGTGTGTGTGGAAGTCCTGTTGCACAAGTGGAAATTATTCTGCTCATGCATTTATCCAGTTGAATACCACCCAAAGAAAATCCATTAGGTATCCTGCAGGCAGAGGCACGCTTGGGACAGTGAGGTAAAGGTAAAGGGACCCCTGACCATTAGGTCCAGTTGTGACTGACTCTGGGGTTGTGGCACTCATCTCGCTTTCTTGGCCAAGGGAGCTGGAATACAGCTTCCGAGTCATGTGGCCAGCATGACTAAGCCTCTTCTGGCGAACCAGAGCAGCGCACGGAAATGCCGTTTACCTTCCCGCCGGAGCGGTATCTATTTATCTACTTTCACTTTGACGTGCTTTCGAACTGTTAGGTTGGCAGGAGCAGGGACCGAGCAATGGGAGCTCACCCCGTCGCGGGGATTCGAACCGCTGACCTTCCGATTGGCAAGTCCTAGGCTCTGTGCTTTAACCCACAGTGAGGAGGTGCCTGCAATTCCATGCACCCGGTTTGTGCTTGGAGATGTCGTCCAACCTTTCCTACTATAGATGGCCCGCCTGAGTGTGTGGATATTTGGAGAAGTGGCTCGCCCAGCTGATAACATTGTCCATGAAAGTCATCAAACTGTTAAGCGAGCCGCCCTATGCGATGCGGAAGGAAGTTAATGGTTGGTATCCTCCGCACAATACCTACCACAACCTCAATGTGGTGTAGTGGTTAAGAGCAGTAGACTCGTAATATGGGGAACTGGGTTAGCTTCCCCGCTCCTCCACATGCAGCTGCTGGGTGACCTTGGGCCAGTCACACTTCTCTGAAGTCTCTCAGCCCCACTCACCTCACAGAGTGTTTGTTGTGGAGGAGGAAGGGAAAGGAGAATGTTAGCCGCTTTGAGACTCCTTCGGGTAGTGATAAAGCGGGATATCAAATCCAAACTCTTCTTCTTCTTCTTCTCATGACAAAATTTGGCTTCTATGGCCTCTACAGAGATGAACATGAATATTTCAAAGACGAGATGAAACGGCTGAAAAAGCTGCGCGGGAAAGGACGCCCACGAAAGGAGAAGGAAAGAGAGCGCTGAAGAAGAAATAGCACTGTTGTTGGAGTAGACCTTGTATTTAATAAACATACCCTGGACAGAAAAAGGAAAAAAGAAAGAAAGAAAGAAAGAAAGAAAGAAAGAAAGAAAGAAAGAAAGAAAGAAAGAAAGAAAATCCATTAGGCCATCTTAGTCATGGGTCATCAAGCACAACTTCACACCTTCCAACTTTTCATGTATTTATTTACTTATTTGGATAGGATCATCAGTGTACCTGGTGCTCTAAAGTTTAAGAGAAGGGACCCTTCTGTATTTATAGCATGCACAGTGTGATCCTAAGCAAATTAACTCAGCAGACTTACTAGCCAACTAAGCATTGTTATTTGATTGATAAGCGTATGTGCTCTTCCTACAATAATTCCTGCCCCCGCCAGAATACCCATACTAACAAAGACAAACCTGGGGGGCGGGGAGGAGACATCCTTGAGGTAACCCGAAAAAGTGATACGCAGTGGGTTGGCACTGTTGCCAGTGGAGCTCTCAAATTTCGGCGCTGCCCTGGGCAACATGAAAATTTGGCGCCTCCTGCCTCTCACGCTCCATTCTACAGCATTGTTGTGGTGCCCCATGCAGCGTGGAACCCAGTGTGGCCAAACTGGGTTGCACTAAGCTGAAAAGGCCTCTGCTGTTGCCAGCAAGCCCCAGAGGTCTGTCATGGACTGGTTGCGCATGGAGGAATGGGGGGGGGGGAGAACCAGCTGGGGGACCCCCAAGGGAAGAAGGCTCAGAGCCCAGGGATTGGTGGCGGAATGACAATGAGTAGGCAGAGGGAGAAGACTGGGAGGAGGCGGAGTCGGAAGGGGTAACAGGGCTTAGTGAGCTGGGAGAGTCTGTGCCAGAAACAGAAACAGAAGCTGAAGCAGGAGAGGCAGAGATGAGTCCAGCTGGTGAAGATGCCAGGAAGTGCCCCTCTCCTACTGAGACAAGCCCCTCTCCCCGCTGGTCTCCCAGGACCAGAAGAGGGAAGAAGAGGGAGGAGGAGATTTAGGCAGCTGTGGAGACTGGAAATCCCCACCTTCCCACCGCTGCCTAAATCTCTTCCTCTCTCTTCTCACAGAGACAAGACCTACCAAGAAGAGTCGCTGTGCTCATTCGGCCTGACTCCTCTCAGCAGGCCTTGTTTCTGCTAATAAAGAGTTAACTTCACATACTCTGTGTGATTTATTGCTGGCAGTGTGTCTGCCTATGCAGTAGTCAGGATGTGTGTTATGTACTGAGTTGAATAGGATCCAAAATGCAGCAGTCTGATTGGTCCTAGAACAATAGGATTCAGAATGCAACAGTCTGATTGGTCCTAGAACAATAGGATGCAGAATGCAGCAGTCTGATTGGTCCTAGAACAATAGGATTCAGAATGCAGCAGTATGATTGGTCCTAGAACAATGCAGCAGTATGACTGGTCCGCAGGAGCCACCCAATCCAGCTCCAGGTGGAAGTGAATCCGCAACCTGATTGGTCTACAGGAGAATCCCATAATTAGCCAATCACGTGGGGCCCATTGTGTAAATAATCTAAAGCAGATATTTTGGGGGAACTTTCATTCCTCCTCACCACTATGAGCTGAATAAAGAGCATGAAATCCACTCTTGACTCTGAGTATATTTCAATGTGTTTCCCCATTTCTGATCCAGAGACTGGACTCAAACCTGTCAGACACAAGTGTACAACTGTGTAGCCTAATCAAGTTTTTAAAAAATACATTGCTAGTTTCTCTCAGAAAACAAAAAGTGGGGACAACTATTATTTTCTAGGGATGGTAGCAGAAATTAGGGGCTGCTCCTCCTCAATAGGGAGAGCCAGGCATGTGGACATAGGGGATGGTGTGCGTTTGAACAGTTTCCTTTGTTGCAACCTTGCTATCACATGCCATTCCTACCTATGCAATAGGCTTGCTTATCTCACATGAGGATAGGCACAAATTGCTGTCACTAATTAATGAGGGCACAGTTGAGCTACTATTGCAACAGACAGAGAGCATGTAAACACACACACAAGAGGCTGGAAGCAGATGAAAGATTTGTACTTTCTCTCCTGGCTAATTATGTGTAATAGTCAGCTAGCCTGTCAGTAAGCAAGGCACAAGGGCAGTAAAGTCACAGTTCCGGCCAAAAATACCACACAGGGAATATACTGTGAGTGTCTACCCGTTTTCCCGTCCGCCCAAACTGATTTAAATATACATCTCCGTATTTGTAAAAGCTGTTGGGGTGCCCTTAGAAACAGCACATGCAGAGGGATACTTCAGACATTGCATTTTCAGAATCAGAATTGTAGAGTTGGAAGGGACCTTGAGGGTCATCTAGTCCAACCCCCTGCAATGCAGGAATCTTTTGCCCAAGGTGGAGCTCGAACCCAGAACCCTGAGATTCTCATGCTCTACCAACTGTGTTCCTGTAAAAAGTACTTGTAAAAAAATACAATGTTGGAATGCAACAGGTATGTTTTTAAAAACGCATCTGTTGCATTTTTTTGAAAGAGCAATGGTCTGCTTGAGAAATGAAAGCAGCCTAGAACAAGGTGCCTTAAATTTTTTTTATTGTTGGCATCTGTCTGTCTTGAGAGACAATGGAGTGTGCCTTCGGGGGTGAAGTCAAACCGCTGTGTTAGCAGCACCGAAGTGACTTCCTTGGGGTGCAAGCAAGCCTGGGCATTGTGTATGGAGATAAAAGGTAAAGCTAAAGGGCCCCCTGACCATTAGGTCCAGTCGTGACCGACTCTGGGGTTGCGTGCTCATCTCGCTCTATAGAAGAAGAAGAGTTTGGATTTGATATCCCGCCTTTCACTCCCTTTAAGGAGTCTCAAAGCGGCTAACATTCTCCTTTCCCTTCCTCCCCCACAACAAACACTGTGTGAGGTGAGTGGGGCTGAGAGACTTCAAAGAAGTGTGACTGGCCCAAGGTCACCCAGCAGCTGCATGTGGAGGAGCGGAGACACGAACCCGGTTCCCCAGATTATGAGACTACCGCTCTTAACCACTACACCACACTGGCTATAGGTCGAGGGAGCCGGCGTTTGTCTGTAGACAGCTTCTGGGTCATGTGGCCAGCATGACTAAGCCGCTTCTGGTGAACCAGAACAGTGCACGGAAACACCATTTACCTTCCCACCACAGCGGTACCTATTTATCTACTTGCACTTTGACGTGCTTTCGAACTGCTAGGTTGGCAGGAGCAGGGACCAAGCAATGGGAGCTCACCCCGTCACAGGGATTTGAACCGCCGACCTTCTGTTCGTCAAGTCCTAGGCTCTGTGGTTTAACCCACAGTGCCACCCGCGTCCCGGTGTATGGAGATACTTTAACATTAACCCTTTAGGAAATCAACCATAAAAAAATGTATGCTCAACTTCGCTTCTCCGATAGTAGTTGCAGAGCTGCAGACTGCAGTGCTTTCCCAATTTCATTTTCTTTTTGGAAGGAAGCTGCAGGAAGCTTAGGCCACTTTGTAATATTTGAGATTATTTATAAATATACAGGTTGGATATAGCTAGGTAGTAGCATGGCTTAAACACAGCCCATGGGCAGCCAAAGCCCACTGCTGCTACATGTATTTCAAATTTGCAGGCAGGGCAGGATTAAGACATGCTGAGGCCCTAAACTGTATGTCATGTTTAAGAGGACTCATAACATTGTTCTAACAGAAAGAACTATGAAAAAAAGAAATAATAAAGGTTTATATTTGCATATATACCGGCGTACTGGCAACTAAAAACTAACCATCTAACTAAAACATCTACATTGCAATAAAGCCTATTTGCATGCGAAACAACTCCAGATGAGAATATATTGTGAATTCTTACTTGGCATACATGAATACGTTTAATGTACAGCGACACAAAAGCAGTTACCTGGCCTCATGAAATTTTGACACAGATTATGGTTATTTTTGCACAGATTTGTAAGGACAAGATGACAAATATGATATGAGTGATGATATTCTTTTACGAGTGGTGCTATAAACATAACATGACAAATAATTGTGTACTTGAAGTATATTTTTGTCATATCAGAACGGTAATGTCTGTTCACCCCCACCACATTTACATGATCTTTTTTTAAAAAAGTGATTATGTAAAGCTTGAAGTTTAGGAACAGATTTGTATTCAGAGGCCCCACATAATCTAAGAGATAGCCAATACCCTAAAATCCATACAAAACCAAAACCCATCTCTTTTTCTTTCTCATGCTCATTCAAACTCCTGTCTGCTGGGGAAACCCAGTCAGATGGATGGGGTATAAACAGTATGGTTGATGATGGTGATGATGAAATAGGATGTCTCTATTCTCATCAGATAAATCAACATTTATCTGTTGAACTGTGGAGGGGACCTCACCCAGCAGAATGAGCAGGTCACCCCCCTAAACTCTGACAACAGATTTTGACTGACAACAGATTTTGAAGGAAGTGAAGTAATACATATTTCCAGTGCTTTGTTTGGTTTAAAAATATATATATTATAATGAGATGCCAGTATTCATATCTTGATAAAACTGCCGTGGGTGCTTATTCTTACGTAAATATGTTTAACTACCATAGCAGAAAAAGTGCCCCTGTTTAGTTCCTATAGTTGTGATGGTGCTGTGACTGGAATGAAATAAAAACACAAAACTGCGAGTTCTTGTTTTTTAAATCAGGGTTGGCAAACTGCCTATCATTATTTTCGATGTAACGTATCAGGAATTTGGAAGCCGTTGTAAAGAATGGGGTGGTGGTGGTGGCGGCGAGAATATAAAGTTAAGGGTTCGCTTTACTTCAAATGATGGTCAGCAGAGACTGAAGTGACCATGTAAGCCTTCCCCCATAAGCCCTGGGTCTAAAATTATCTCGGTGCACCCCTGGATGGAGGAAGATTCAGCAGAATTGCTCCCACCATCCCTGTGACCTGAGTAAATGATGTGCAACTTGAGAACGCACGTTTGCTGAGGTAACATCAGGTTTTTTTGTTTTGTTTTTTTTATTCAAAATTAAAACAAGACATATTATCCAAAAACATATCATCCTTGTCCCCCTCCCATTTTTCCTCCCTCCCCCCACCCCCACCCCCAACTTCCCTCAGTTCCAGTCTTTGGTTTCTCTGAGACTGCTGTTTTCTGCATGTTACAAAGTTGTATAGATCCTCAAACTGTTTAGCTGATTATTATCAATGAAAAGTTTGTGAATGTTTATTCAAAACCTGCAAAGGAGTCCAGTTCACTTTGTTGCATCTTCAGATACTTTGTAAAAGGTTCCCATTCATCTTTAAAGTCACAGTTATCAGGTTTTGGCCATGCGTACCTTCCCAAAACCACCTGAAGTGATGTGTCAATGTTACTCCGCTCGGGATCTGGTGTAAACAGCACCAGCTGCTCCCAGCACGTATCTCTGGAAGCATGTTGACAAAAACACACCCTTATTATAGATTTTAATTTTTAAAAAGAAGCGCTGACATTAAACGGAACAAAAACAACTGCGTTATATTTATAAGTTCAGAATGCCAATACGCCAAAGATAGCAAATTCGGAGCCATCACTCCCACAGCGACCATAACATCATCAGGCGCTGCAAATTGTGATTGTTGTCGATTTAACAGCATGGGATAAGTGGAAGGAGTTTGTGGGGGGGTTCAATCAAGGAGTTGGAACTGAAGCTGAGGGTTTCATGATTAAGCCCACCTTTTGGAGCAGAAGGAGGGGACCCTACAGCCACGTCTCCTTTGCAGATATTAATTATATTGACTGTTGGCAAATTGAAGCACTCAAGCAGGTGGGGGGGGCAGAGGAAAAGAAGGGACAGCACATGCTTATGTCAAAATGTTGCTTGTCTGCATAGTGGGAGGCACGCTTACTGTACCTAACTAATGACTCTTGTGTTATCAAGTCCCCTCCTCTCTCTCCTTCCTCCTACCCTGAACCCAGCAGCTCATCTTGAAAGCACAACTATCACTGACACCCTTTTCCCATCTACTGAGCAAATTTGGGAGAGGCAAGGGCCGAGATTGTCAGAGGCTAATGGTGAGATCCTAGATCACGCCTGTGACATTGCTATTGGGGTGGGGAGCACCTGTTTTCTGTGTCTAGGGGCCCCCAGGTTCATCTCTCGGCAGGCTTGCGAATGTCTCCCTTAGGAGGTGCTGGATTGTCCTTCCTTGGTGGTTTTGCTGAGGTGGGATGGCCACCTGTGAGGGATTTTTCAGTTGTGATTCTTGCATTGCAGGGTATTGGACTAGAGGACCTTTGGGGTCCCTTCAAATGCTACAATTCTACGATTCTGTGAAATCCTAGGGAGCCGCTGTCAGTCAGTACAGAGGTAGGTGGAGCAACAGGTCTGGTTCAGAATCAGGCAGCTTGCTATGTTCCTAAAAAATCCGCTAATCAGGAATCACAAGTAGGACCTGCAATAAATTGTTGCAGCATGGAGTACAGCTGCTTTGATTCCAGCCCTTACATTCCCTCTCCCATCTGGTCTTCTTTTCATCAACTCCCAGCACCTGAAAAGGTAAAGGTACCCCTGACCGTTAAGTCCAGTCGCGGACAACTCTGGGGTTGTGCGCTCATCTTGCTCTATAGGCCGAGGGAGCCGGCGTTTGTCCGCAGACAGCTTCCGGGTCATGTGGCCAGCATGACTAAGCTGCTTCTGGTGAACCAGAGCAGTGCACGGAAACGCTGTTTACCATCCCGCTGGAATGGTCCCTATTTATCTACTTGCACTTTGACGTGCTTTAGAACTGCTAGGTGGGCAGGAGCTGGGACCGAACAACGGGAGCTCACCCCGTCGCAGGGATTCAAACTGCCGATCGGCAAGCCCTAGGCTCCATGGTTTAGACCACAGCGCCACCCGCGTCATATAATTAGCATTATATGACTGTTGAACAGTCCTCTGTCCCCTTTGGCCTGTTTTTTGTTTCTCCACCCCTTATTTATTTCCTTCTTCTGCAAACCTTGGTGTTTCTCCAAGTTTGCTGGTTCCTCCTAGCTGTGTTTAGGTGATGCTGTTTTGGCAACATCATTCACAAAGCAAAAGATTCACGCATCAAAGCTAGATAGCAGGGGGAACTCAACCCCTGAAGCTGTTTTCAGCCTGGGAAGGAAGACTTTGTGTGGTGTTCAACTAAGTTTTTCCCATCAGAGTAGGCCAATGGAAATGATTAGACCTGGCTCAGGGCCAGATTCAAGTAACCCGCTCCTCTAGCGAAAGCAGGGGTGCCAACTCGAACAAAACATTGTGGGGGCCCTGCTTAATTGATAACATGAAATGGTGCGCACACACCATTTGAATGGCAAATGCCCATCAACTTTGAGGGGACTCAATATTTATTTTTATTGAGGGGACCAAAGTCCCTGCAGCCCCTAGGGGTTGGCTCCTATGGGCGAAAGCCAGCACAAGGACTCCGATTAGTGCAATGGGGATTCCCCCCCTTTTCTCCCCCTGTGCCTCCCCCAATTCTGCTCTGGAGGGTTAGGAGAACAGCCCACATGGACATGAGAGTGGGGCTGTTCAGTCAGACCAACAGAAATGTTGATGTAGCCCTAGTGCTCTGCTGAATTCCACCCATAAGTCACATCAAGCCATTTCAATGGGTCTATACTGAGTAATATTTAGTTGAATGCCACCCCTTATTTCCTCATTTTCTACCTGTTTAACATAATAGTTTCACCTGTGGAATACCGGCATGTTTCTGCTCATGTCCCCCAGTCAGTCAGTCCATATTCCATGGCCACTGAGAATACTCAGTTCTCAATGGTTTTGGTTCACATTTTTCGCTTGATTTTGCTACGTTCGAATCTTGAGTTCCTCTGTAATATTTCTATGGGCAGATGTCATTTGTGTGGACAGAGGTGCTTCTTTCTCTTTCTTTCTTTCTTTCTTTCAAAAAATATATTTATTGATACTTGTCCAAAGATATACAAAAGTTCATACTCAATACCAAGTATATTTTTATAACACACTGAAATAACATAAATGTTTAAAAGGGACAGAGGTGGAAAGAAGAAGAAAGGGAAAATAAAGTAAAGAAAGGGGAAGAAAGGAAGAGGAAAAGGTGAGAGAGAGGGAGAAGAATAAAGAAACATAAAGACTTCCAGTTCTCTGACCTACAGCTACATATGTTGTTGTTGTTTAGTCGTTTAGTCGTGTCCGACTCTTCGTGACCCCATGGACCAGAGCACGCCAGGCACTCCTGTCTTCCACTGTCTCCCGCAGTTTGGTGAAATTCATGCTGGTAACCTCGAAAACACTATCCAACCATCTCGTCCTCTGTCGCCCCCTTCTCCTTGTGCCCTCCATCTTTCCCAACATCAGTGTCTTCTCCAGGGAGTCTTCTCTTCTCATGAGGTGGCCAAAGTACTGGAGCCTCAGCTTCACGATCTGTCCTTCCAGTGAGCACTCAGGGCTGATTTCCTTAAGAATGGATGCGTTTGATCTTCTTGCAGTCCATGGGACTCTCAAGAGTCTTCTCCAGCACCATAATTCAAAAGCATCAATTCTTCGGCGATCAGCTACATATAGTATTCACTAATTAACTTCCAACCATTCTATCTTCTATAAGCCAATTCCCCCCCCAATCTTCAAATTCAGATATTACAAGTTCATTTTATCTTCCACACAAAAAGCCCATAAGAAGTTTCCAAGCCGTAATAAAGTGGGGACACAGCTTCTCAACGTGAACCTGGAAATGACCTATCCAGACAGTAAGGTGGATCTTGCTGCCCTTTCTCTATCTATGAGTTTCTTCCTTTTTTCGTTTGTTCCACCCACTTCATTCCATTAGTCTTCCCACATGGTTCTCGGTCCCCCGCCCCCCAGGGGTGGAGGAAGGGGAGTGCGGTGGGGGCGGGCCGCCCTGGGTGTCACCACTGAGGGGTGTGTGTGACAAAATGCCGGGCGGCACTCACCACAGGGCCTGCAGCGTGCCCAAGCCACGCATCTCTCATTGGAGTGACACGGTGGCTTGGATGCCCGCAGGCTCCGTGCTGCCCCAAATGGTCTGCCTGCCGTCTCCCCCTCAGCTTCAAGGTGGCTGAGGTGGAGGAGGCAGGCAGACTCCACGGAGGCCCCATGGAGCGTCCTGCCCCGGCTGGCCCCGCCCCTTGGGCAGCTGGCCCCACCCCTGGGCGCAGGGCACACACACCACCCCAGGCACCCAATCAGCTTGCTCCGCCACTGCCGCCACCTGCTTCAATCTGTCATCAGTGGCCATTGAGACCTATTCGTCTGTCCCCTAGAGGTCATTCCCCTTCTTTCCACCCCTGAACATTCTGGGGTTCTCCTAAGTCTGCTGATACCTCCGTGTGTGTGTGTGTGTGTGTGTGTGTGTGTGTGTGTTTGCCGGCAGTGCCGCCATTTTGATGCCATTTGCGAGCATCTTTGGGGACGGAAATGATAAATAGAGTGAACAATTATTTTGGCTGCACAGCAGTAATACCCAGGAGGAACCGAGATATCTGCACAACGCACAGCTCCAGGTCAGTGAAATTAGAGAGTTTTGCTACAAGTGTGTACAAAACCTAATAACACGTGAACAAAACCCGGCGAAGGTGTGGTAGAAGATCCACAATAGCATTGTAATTCCCTTACTCCTTAGCGTAGTTTCCAGCCAGGTAGGAGAATAACAGAGAATAAACGAGTTCTTGCTGCTCAGTCATTTTCCATTAGTAATTCCTGGCTGTCTCCAAAAGTGCAAGCAAAATAATCAATTTTTAAAAAAATTAAAAAAGGTGGGGGGAGACTCTAGTGGAGAACACACTTAATAAAAAAGGGATGCTTTTTTGGTGTGTGATTGCTTTAACCTGGTTTAAAAAAATAACAGAGCTGTGAAGAATTAAATGTCCCCCCCCCCCTACTTTGACATCTAACTCGGTTTCACAAAGCCTGAGTATTACATCAACAGTTTGTGAACTGAGGGTGTGTTGAAGTCGACCCAAATGCCTTTGTTCTTTGTTCGTGGTCACCATAGCTACCATTTCAACTTGCTAACATACTGTTGCTTGCCACCCCAATCTCTGAGCGGTTGGTGTGAGAATCATGGGATTCTGGGCACTTACGCAGGGTTCGTGTTTCCTTTTGGAATGAGGCACAGCAGAGACTGTGGTGTCTTTATGCTATATGGTTTATTTACACATACAGTGGTACCTCCGGTTGCGGATGGGATCCGTTCCAGAGCTCCTGAGGTTTTCGCAACCGGAGGTGCCTGTTCTGCACATGCGTGCGGCACGGTAGAGTGCTTCTGCGCATACGTGCAGTGTGGTAGAGCGCTTCTGCGCATGCACGCAGGGCAAAACCCGGAAACATACTTCCGGGTTTGCCGCGTGCGTATCCCAAAGGATACGTAACCAGAGGTGTTCGTAAGTAGACGTACCACTGTACATACAACCTGAGCCTACAACCGAGTGGTCCACAGCATTAAAACACCAAGGGGGCGGGTCTTGTTTCTCCCAAAGCCGCAGCCTAGGATTCAAACAGAAATCAAACAGTCCTCCCCAACATTGCTCCGACTCTCTCTCTCTGACTTGCTGCTTTACTTCTAAGGTCACATCGCTGCAACTCAACTCTGAACTCTGCTTCGTCCTTCTAACTATCTCTGATTTGAGGGCTCTTCCCTTTGTTTCCCTTAATGGCCCACTGCCCAGGCTGTCACCTCAACACAGGAAAATAGCCTGGCTTATATTTTAACGCTTGTTCGTTCCAGGAGTTAGAAGGCTCTCGCATACTTCCCCTCGCCTCCCAACTCATAACAATACGTAGTAGCATTGTATTCTTAAAACTCCTTCTTTCCACAGATGCTGCCAAGAATTTTCCTTTGTTCAGATTTGATGTATTTGCACCAGATTTTGCCGCTTTCAAATGGCTGCTTGATTAGGATTCTGGAACTTGTAAACGCCTAGGAGCAATTGCCCTCAAATTGCCCTTCTGGCATGATTTGTACTTACGGTTCTATTTTGAGGGCACCTTCATATTGATTGTTATGGTAGTAATAAATAACAGCAACACATGTACCATTATAGCTCCTGCAGCCTTCTCCAACGTTGTGCCATCCAGCTGTTTTGAACTACAACTCCCATAAGCTCCAGTCAGCAGAGAGCATTAGCCTGCAGGCAGGAGATACGTTTGATCTTATCTTTGGGCAACATGTAACTAAGCCATCACCAACATAGTGCCTTCCAGATGTTGTTGGGTTACAACTCCCATCATCCTTGACCATTGGCCATTCTGGCTGTGACTGATGGGAGTTGAGTCTAATAACATCTGGAGGACAACAGGTTAGACATTACTGGATTAGACCTTCCTTTTCCCCCTTTAAGTGAACGAGGTATGGTGCAGCTAAGGACAAAAAGATGATCTGAAGGGAAGAAATGGGACCGTGGGAATGCTTGGCAGAGAATGGAGATTAGATCTTTGCATGCCAAGATAAGCTTAAATTGCATGTGGTGAAGGCAGCCAGCACAGAGAACAAAATAGCCAAGATAAAGAGTGTGAAAAATTAGGGTGAGACCAAATGGAGTTTAAAATGGATCCAGGATGAGGTCACCTCCAGACAGGTGTGGGATGAAGCTCTCTGCCCCTTTCTTCTGAAAGCTCATCCCTAGCTAGTTGTTTCTATGGCAGCACACCTGTACTTGGCCAACTCTTTTGTCATGCAAAGAGATGCTTGGCTAGGGCCATTAACTGAATAAAAAGGGTTGTTTGGACTGTATTTTCTTCTTTTATAGAACCCCACCCCTTACAGATATAAAACCATGGGCTTGGATGAGACTTAAAGACGGCTTCCAATGCAACCAATTCTGTAGCAGTATGTTTTTCCTGGATTATTTACTTTACTCCTCCGACCCTTGAAAATTCCCATGGGTGCCTATGCATACACAGTTAGCCTTCTGTTGGGGGACCCAGCTTGCCTCTCTACTTCCACTCAATGCTCAGGCTGTGGGTGCTTATATAACAAAAACAGTATTGCTGACATACAAGAGGGAGATTTCAATATGCTTGGGGTAACTCCATGTGGGATGATCAGCCTCATACAACCAAAATGCTTAAGTCTATGGCATAAAGGGGTTAATGCCATAGAGTAAGCTGTCCTGCCAGGCTTAGCTAAGTCACTCTCCCTCAGCTTGGGAGGAAGGTAATCAAGGACTCTATTCACTTTCAGTCTGCCTGAGAAGCAGTGACGAGGTTCTGAGCTGGTTGCTGCAGCTCAGGCAGCATCGCTTTTACAAGCCATTCTTGTATTCCTAGACCAATAATTTAGGAACTTTCACCACTGTAACCAAGCCAAGTTGTACTGCCTGTGTTTTCTGCTGTATGGAAAAGCACATGAATCTGACCTTTGGAGAGTTTGTAAGTAAACCATTTTTATCTTAACGAACATGTGGACTTTCTCTATGCTAAGGGAAGTTTTGGAACTTAGGAGGGCATATTAAAGCTCCAACAGCCTATAATTCCACGCTTTACTTGGCTTCATGTTTTGTGATTTTAAATCTCTGCTGGGGTTCTCTCACAAAAGAGTACTTGCCCCAAATTTAGATCTTGGCATCCAGGGAATTCTCCTTTTATACCCCCCCTCCCAACACTCCAAACTTTGCAGAAGTAACACTTTTTTAAGAAAAGAAAAGAAACAAACCAGCAATGCAGGGACAGGATGGATGGCCCAATAAAAACTGATCAGTTTCTTATAGGTGCTGAGAGTTTGGCACTGTGGTCTAAACCACTGAGCCTCTTGCTGATCAGAGGTTTGGCGGTTCAAATCTCCCCGCGATGGAGTGAGCTCCTGTTGCTCTGTCCCAGCTCGAGTCCTGCAAACCTAGCAGTTCAAAAGCAGACCAGTGCAAGTAGATAAATAGGTACCGCTGCGGCGGGAAGGTAAACGGCGTTTCCGTGTGCTCTGGTTTCCGTCATGGTGTTCCATTGCACCAGAAGCGGTTTAGTCATGCTGGCCACGTGACCCGGAAAGCTGTCTGTGAATGAACACTGGCTCCCTCAGCCTGAAAGCAAGATGAGCACTGCAACTCCATGGTCGCCTTTGACTGGACTTAACTGTCCAGGGGTCCTTTACCTTTACCTTTTACCTAGGGGACCCCTATTCCCCTCACAAAGCTACAATTCTCAGAGTCCCCTGGTCTCCTGCCCCACAACGTGATAACTGCACACTGAATGTCCAGACATTCTCTGGTTGCAAATTCCACTGGTACAAATGGTTATTTCTGAATATTATGAACATTCTGAAACAGAGCTTTAATTTCTCCAACAACAGGATCCTAAGATATGGGAAAGAAGTCTCATGTTATAAGAGTTGTGGAGGCTGAGAACTATATTTAGCGCTGGTGTAAGAAAAACAAGCTGCTGGTGAGAATCTGGTCACAATTTCATTCTTTTCAATGTTGCTGCTTTCTCTTATTGCCCTCTTTTTTGGGATTGTTGATACTTCCTGCTTTTCCATGCTTCTGAAGGAAATCAGATTTTCTAGTGATGTGACGAAAGACTGGAGAGGTACAGGAAAATGCAGGATGATCATGATGATAATCATATGGCATTGTTACTGGGATGCTCTGTAAAAAGTGAATTACATACAATCATACCATGGAAATCGAATGCCTTGGGACTTGAATGTTTTGGTTCCCAAATGCCGCATAACCAGAAGCGAGTGTTCTGGTTTGCAAACATTCTTTGGAACCCGAACATCTGAGGCGGGTTGTTATTGACTGCAGGAACTTCCTGCAGCCAATCGGAAGCAGTGTCTTGGTTTCCGACCGTTTTGGAAGTCGAACGGACTTCTGGAACGGATTCCATTTGACTTCCAAGGTACGATTGTATGGCAGTTCTACACTAAATGTGCAATGTGGAAACACTTTAGGAGACATACCATAAGTAATTTAGCAGGTGGGCCCTTTTGGGCTTTGAAGATAATGCATTTAGAGCACATCAAAGCCACATTTAAAATGTGTGACTGCCCCACTAGAACCCTGGGAACTGTAGTTCCCCATACAGTTCTTAGCAGCCTTAACAAACTACAGCTCCCAGGGCTCTTGTGGGGAAGTCATGCACTTTAAATTCAGGTGCTTTAAATATATGGTGTGGATCTGCCCTTTAATGTGATGAGAAAAGCTTGACTTTCTAACCTCCTGCTGCTGTTAAAAGACCTACAAACAGCATTATCAGAAATTAAAAATCTAGCAGCAATCCTACCTTAGAAGCTGCTTTTTAGTGAACTATTCCTAACTTGCATGTGCACTCTCGGATCTTTCTTTCGCCTTCCACATTTTTGTTGGTTAGGAAGCAATTTCAAACGAATTTGCAACGCTTACCAAGGGGACAGATTGCCACCTTCTGTGGAAAAGCTTGTGGGAGAAGGGAAATGCCAAAGGCTTCCCCCTCTCTCTTAGGAGGCGCCAGTTCCCAGCCTGGAAAGGGCTGGAACGCTGAAAGCCTTTGCTGTGTACAAGCCGGAAGGAGCTTTGTACAGAGCGGAATGCCAGACTTTCTCTGCTCTCCATCATGGTGCATTTGTGGTCGCCTTTGAAAATACAGAAGAGGGAAATATAGAGAAACTCCTTAACCCACTGAAGCTCTTGCCCCAACCCTCCTTCCACTCCTTGACCTATGATCAAAGTGAAACCCCGAAAAGCAGAGTGGATTGCATTCATCATAGACCTATAAACACATGATGAAGGCAATGTGATGCTTTAAAGGGAAAGGGAAAGATTCACGCAACGCAAATCTGTATTATTATCTTAAACTGAGATGGGCAACCCGCGTAAGGCCTGATAAAGACAAGCAGCTCAAGTTTATCTTTAATAGGAAACCTTTTTCGGAGTCTTTTAAAACACAGCAAGAACCTGAGGCACTAGCCGAAATCAGAGCTCCTTACAATAAACTTACAAGAAACAACTTTGATTTGGGCTAGTTAATATCAGGTTCTGCAATGGACCTGAATTTGGTCTTCAGCCTTGCTGTTTTTAGTATGTTTTATTGTGCTTGAACATTGTTGTAAACTGCCCTCAGAAGTTGATTGAAGGCAGGGATTATAGTACTAGAAATAGAACTGTAGAGTTGCCTATGATAGCAGTGTTTCACACCAAATGTACCTGACCTGTAGATAAGACTCCACGAACTGAAAACAGAGTTATTATTTGTACCTTTGTTACCCATGAAAATCTTTCAATCAAAATTTTTTTTTAAAAAAAATTACTGTACTGTATTGTTGTTGTTGTTTAGTCGTTTAGTCGTGTCCAACTCTTCGTGACCCCATGGACCAGAGCATGCCAGGCACTCCTGTCTTCCACTGCCTCCCGCAGTTTGGTCAAACTCATGCTGGTAGCTTCGAGAACACCGTTCAACCACCTCGTCCTCTGTCGTCCCCTTCTCCTTGTGCCCTCAATCTTTCCCAACATCAGGGTCTTTTCCAGGGAGTCTTCTCTTCTCATGAGGTGGCCAAAGTATTGGAGCTTCAGCTTCACGATCTGTCCTTCCAGTGAGCACTCAGGGCTGATTTCCTTCAGAATGGATAGGTTTGATCTTCTTGCAGTCCATGGGACTCTCAAGAGTCTCCTCCAGCACCATAATTCAAAAGCATCAATTCTTCGGTGATCAGCCTTCTTTATGGTCCAGCTCTCACTTTTATACATCACTACCGGAAAAACCATAGCTTTAACTATACGGACCTTTGTTGGCAAGGTGATGTCTCTGCTTTTTAAGATGCTGTCTAGGTTTATCACTGCTTTTCTCCCATTACTGTATACAAATACTCTAAACAACCCTTATCTGTATATAAAAAAGACAATAATTACGATTGCATATTCTCTCGGAAATTTAAATTCCAACCATTTACAAAGAGAATCCAGCATTTCGACAAATATATCTGGTTGAGATACTTTCTCTGCCTGTCCAGTTAGGAGCACCACCATTTAAGACGGTTATTGATAAGCTGCAATGTGTGCAGAGGCGGGCAACCAAGATGATCAAGGGTCTGGAAACAGGCCTTATGAGGAATGGTTGAGGGAGTTGGGTATATCTAGCCTGGTAAAGAGGAGGCTGGGAGCTGTCTTCAAATATCCCAAGGGCTGTTGCATGGAAGATGGAGCAAGCTTGTTTTCTCCTGCTCCAGAAGGTAGGACCCAAAGCAATGGATTCGAATGATAAGAAAGGATGGGCCGACTACACAGTAGGAAGAACTTTCTGACTGTAAAAGCTGATCAGCAGTGGGAAAGACTACCTTGGAAGGTGGCAGTGCCGTATTAAACCCTGTGGAGGCTCCTGGCAGTCAAAATCTCGAGGGGGGGCCCTCACAAATTATCCCCTAATATCTAGAGGACGAGATGGTTGGATACTGTTCGCGAAGCTACCAGCATGAGTTTGATCAGGGGGTTGGACTCGATGGCCCTTGTGGTCTATTCCAACTCTATGATTCTATGACCAAACTGCGGGAGGCAGTGGAAGACAGGAGTGCCTGGCGTGCTCTGGTCCATGGGGTCACGAAGAGTCGGACACGACTAAACAACTAAACAACAAATACGTTTTTGATTTTACCAACCAACAAGATCAAATTAATATTATTTTGATCCATTGTTGCTGGGCCCCTAAAAGGCGTGGCACCCTATAGGCCGGTACCTGCTCTGCCTATTTGGTAATTTGGCACTGGAAGGCGGTGGACTGTTCTTCAGTGAAAGTTTTTTAAACATACGAGTGTGGATGGGATTTTTTAGCTGCAATTCCTGATGACACTCAAGGTCCCTTCCAACTCTGCAATTCTTTGATTCTTCCTTGTGTACACAGGGAATGCCCAAATAGGGCTATGGTGAGTCACCATAGCAAGATGCATCGCCGAGTGGCCATTTGCATCTGGGTCTCCCAACCCCTAGATCAGCTTTCCAACCGTGAAGCTTCCTTCCGACACCACACATGTGCTCAGGTATACACGGTCACCAAAGTGTTGGTGCTGACCTTTAAAGCCCTAAATGGCCTCGGCCCAGTATACCTGAAGAAGCGTCTCCACCCCCATCATTCGGCCTGGACGCTGAGGTCCAGCTCCAAGGCCTTCTGGCAGTTCCCTCTCTGCGAGAAGTGAGGTTACAGGGAACCAGGCAGAGGGCCATCTCGGTAGTGGCACCTGCCCTATGGAGCGCCCTCCCATCAGATGTCAAGGAAATAAACAACTACCTGACATTCAGAAGACATCTGAAGGCAGCGCTGTTTAGGGAAGGTTTTTAATGTTTGATGTTTTATCACATGATGATGATGGTGTTGGGAGCCACGCAGAGTGGCTGTGGAGGCCCAGCCAGATGGGCGGGGTAAAAATAATAAATTATTATTATTATTAATTTCAAGAATAAAACTTCTTGAAAGACGCATAAAGAAGCAGATTGGCAGTTACCTTTCTCATATATATATATATGAGTTCTATACCCCTATTCATAAAAAAATACGAAAGCAGCTTACAAAAGCTATGAATAAAATCAATGCAATTAAAAACATATTATTATTATTTTAAATCAGAGATCAGCTAACTCTTATGATAACTAAGTCGGTACATCACGAGACTCTTAATCTCAGGGCTGTGGGTTCAAGCCCCGTGTTGGGCAAAAGATTCCTGCATTGCAGGGGGTTGGACTAGATGACCCTTGGGGTCCCTTCCAACTCTACGATTCTGTGTATTCTTGATTGCCTGCATAAACCTGGTGGAATAGAAAAAGTTTTCAGCAGGCACTTGAAAGCTGAGATAGAAGGGCCCTGACTCAATCTCTATTGGCAGAGTATTCCAGAAAACTGGAACAATGACACTAAAGTCTCCTTGTTGCTGTCCAAATGAGCCTCAGCAGCCCAGGGAGTGACGAACAACACTCCTGCGGATGATCCTGTAAACTATGCCTTGCAATCCTGATAATAGGCATTTATTTATTTTCAAACATGTATATATCACTTTGTATTTAAAAAAATGCCACAGCAGTGTACAGAGACAATGACCTGGTTCATACACCGTGCTTTGCCAAAGCATTGCAAATATACAGTGGTACCTCGGATTACATACGCTTCAGGTTACAGACTCTGCTAACCCAGAAATATTACATTGGGTTAAGAACTTTTCTTCAGGATAAGAACAGAAATCGTGCTCCGGCAGCACGGCGGCAGCAGGAGGCCCCATTAGCTAAAGTGGTGCTTCAGGTTAAGAACAGTTTCAGGTTATGAACGGACCTCCGGAACAAATTAAGTACTTAACTCGAGGTACCACTGTACAAGTATGAGGCATCCCAGAGAGGGGAGGGTGACTGCTACAATTCCTCTCCCTAATCTTCCTGCTGCTATGAGCTAAGCCATGGTTTGGTTTTACGTGTTGACCAAAGCCGGACTTATGGTTTGTCTCCTCCAGACAAACCACAAGCTATACACGCAAGGACAAACCTTGGTTACAGCTCACCATCTGTAAGGAGCAAGAGAAGCCTTGAACTCGGGTTCAGACAACCAGCTAAGCCAAACCATGGCTTGGTAGTACTGCAGCAGGACTGTGGCAAACGTAAAGCAGCAGCTGTGAGCTCTCCAGGAATCCTCACACTTGCATGTTTGCGTCAAACCATAGTTTAGCTTAGCGTTAGGTGCAAATGCTAAGCTAAATGTGCAGTTCAATAAAAACCATTCTAATGCACAATTCAATAAAAATGCTAATGTGCAATTTGGTAAAACCCATACCACAAAACAGAAAAAAACCAAAACCATAACACAAAAATTCACAATCACATCCACTGTAGGTGCTGCTCTGTGTTTCCTATCCAATATTGATGGCCTGGAAATGCCTGGGCAGATAGATGAGTGTTAAACAGCATAACAGAGTTGGCAAGTCAGCTACATTGCGCTCAGTGGGCCTTACTTCTGAGTCAACATGAAGTGGGGCGCTTCAGTGGCTTAATTTATTTTCTTATTTGTTAAGATTTCTGTTCTGCCTTATCGCCAGCGGCCCTGAAACCAGCATACAGTAAGTAGCTTAAAACAATAAAGACGGTGACCATAAAAACCATCAGAGCATTAGACAGAACACTAAAACCGGCTGGTTAAAAACAAATCAAAACAGCAGAAGGCAATTAAATGTGTCTCGACCCTTATTAAAAGTTATTATTTATTTTATTTATTCACTACATTTATATGCCACCTTTACCTTTCAAGGATGGGACGTGGGTGGCGCTGTGGGTTAAACCACAGAGCCTAGGACTTGCTGATCAGAAGGTCGGAGGTTCGAATCCCCGTGATGGGGTGAGCTCCTGTTGCTCGGTCCCTGCTCCTGCCAACCTAGCAGTTCAAAAGCACGTCAAAGTGCAAGTAGATAAATAGGTACCGCTCCGGCAGGAAGGTAAATGGCGTTTCCATGCGCTGCTCTGGTTTGCCAGAAGCGGCTTAGTCATGCTGGCCACATGACCCGGAAGCTGTACGCCGGCTCCTTTGGCCAATAAAGCGAGATGAGCGCTGTAATCCCAGAGTCGGTCACAACTGGACCTGATGGTCAGGGGTCCCTTTACCTTTCAAGGATCTCAAGGTGGCGCCCATGGTTCTCCTCCTCCCCATTTCATTCTCACAACAACCCTGTGAGGTAGGTGACTGGCTCAAGGTCAACCCAGTGAGTTTCATGGCTGAGTAGAGGATTCGAACCCTGGTCTCCCAGGTCCTAGTCCAACACAACAACAATTATGCCACACATTGGAGGCACAGACAGCAGGGCAGAGTTGGACTGTAGCGAAGAAGGGCACTGGTGTAACTGTGTAGCAGAGAAGCATAGAACTGTAGAGTCAGAACTGTAGAGTCAGAAGGGACCACAAGGATTGGCCAGTTCCGGTCCAGCCCCCTGCAATGCAGGAATCTTTCTCCCAGTGTGGGGCTCAAACCCACAACCTTGAGATTAATAGCTTCACCTCAGAGAGTTTTGCAACAGGAAAGCCACCACTGGAAAGGCTCTGTCTCCAGCAGGGATGGACACATCCCCTTCCTGGCAGCTTTCACCACATGACAGAGGTGGGCGGGGCTAGAGGCAAAAGTGGGCAGAGCAACAAATGCAAATACTACCGTTTCCCAGCAGGCACTGGGACACACATCTGTCACAGATGCTTCCGCTGAGTTTCCTGCATTGCAGCGGGTTGGTCTAGATGACCCTTGGCGTCCCTCTCAACTCTTACATTTCTGTGATTCTATACCCTTCTCTATCCTCCATCCTGATGTGCAAGATTTCAAGGACAGAAACATTTGGAGCGCAAAGCAGAGCCAGCAAGGCAGAGAAAGGCTGGCTAAAGTTCCTGAAAGGCTGCATTTGGCCCTCTCCCAGAGGTTCCCCAACCTGGTGCCCTCCGGATACTATGAACAACAGGCCCCATCAGTGCCCTCTAGCTACAGTAATGCAGGTTGTAGCTCAAAGCATCTAGAGAGCACCAGGTTGGGGAAGGCTTTGACACAACACCGCCGGGAAGGATTTCGGAGGCAGATTCCAGCTGGCAGGCAGGTTCATATTTGTCGGACGAGTGAGGCTTGGAGTTCTTCTATTTCATATCACGATTTTTCATTATTTTTTTTTTAAAAAAAGCAGCCACCCCTTGGTTTCGCACTGTAAAATTTCACCTGCCTTTTAGGTTTTGCTCTTTGCTGGGGGGGCGGGGGGGGGGCTCACAGCCTGGGTATCAACAATATTTTGTGTTCTGTTTATTTTCCTTCCCAAAGGCCTTTGAGAAGCCAAACAAAGGCTACCACATGCAGAAACTTCAGCCCTTCAAGGCTGCCTCTCTCTCTTTTTTCCTCCTTCCCCCGTGTGGAAAAAATTGTCAGATGTTGACAAATTCTTTCCCTGAGCCTCCACCCCCCATTCCTTCCTCCTCTTTTATTTTTGGAAGGGGAGGGGGAAAGGAAAGACAGGGGTTTTTTTTGGGGGGGGGGGTAGAGAGACGGAAGGAAGAGAGCGAAGCCTCTTTCACTTTGGAATCAAATGTTAAGACAGCTTTGGAAAATATGCCATTGGCCTTCGATGTCTCCCTTTGCCCAGTGGGTGGATTGGACGGGTACATTATTTTGAGGGTTCTCTGTCTCTCGTCTCTTCCACCCCACCCCAGGCATTTGAAACCTCCTCCAAGGTTTCCTTTCTCCTTCTCTTTCTTGCCCTGAATATTTGTTCTGCAGTACCATTACAAAAAGAAAGAAAAAACCCCAATCTCCCTTCCTCTTCTCTGCCTCGTGTGGAAATGTGCAAGGGAAAGTTGCCTTCATTTATAATAAGGTGGAAGGTTCTGTGTACTGTATTTCTCTCTCTCTCTTTCTCTCTCTCTCTCAACTCCACGCCACCAGACAGGAGAAGCAATTTGCTTTTTTTGCTTTTTTTAAAGGGAAAAAAAACACACACAACTCCAGCAATTCAGATGACTTTGCCTATCCGCGCACCCCGCCTTTCTCTGTAAAGAAGCAATAGCTCCCACTTTACACGCAAGAGAAAGGTTTGGGGCATTTGAAAAGAGAGAGAAAAGGGGTGGGGGTGGGGAGGAAAACAATGCAATAACATCTTTCCACGCGCGCGAGTGGGGCGAGGGCACCCGTCGCACCACAGCGAGCGACTTCGTAGTATTATCTTAGTTTCTTTGTATGGAGATTCCATTCAAACTGTTCAGCGTGTCACCAGTAACCTTCCGCCAAAGAGGAGGAGGAGGAGGAGGAGGGGGAGAAAAAATAGTCCCAAGCTACTCGTCACCCTTCTGATGGGTGCGGAGGTGGGGGGGTGGGGGGGAAATATATGTGAGAACGAGAGAGAAATTGCTTGCAACTCGCTTTTTTTTTTTTTTTTTTGCTGCGGCTACGCCACCCTTTTATATTTTGCACCCAAGCTCCCTGTTCCCCTGAGCATGGCTAGAGTGCATTTGCCAACACTGCCCCCAAACTCCCCTTTTAAATTTTTTTTTTAATTGCAATCTTTCTTTTCCTCTTTTCGCTTCAGTCAAGACACAGTGTAGCCTTGCAACGAGCCTTGCCTCATTGGGCGCAGAGATTGCAAAGGGAACGCTCTCTCTCCCCCCCCCCGCCTTCTCCACCTAACCTGAGCAAACGGAAGCGCCGGGCCGGCTTTGACGGGCGGCTCGGCGGAGCCAATGGCGTGGCGGGGAGGCTTCCCAAAATGTGTGGGCGGCCAATGGGCTGCGCAGGGGGGCCGGCTCACGGGGAGGCTAGCAGCTCAGGTTGACAGTGACTAGTCCCAGTGCAGGGAAGTGCAAGGAGAGAGAGAGAGAGAGAGAGAGAGAGAGAGGAGGGGATGAGCTTCAAAGTTCGAGGCTTCCTCTCATTGCAGGGAATTTCCCCCCCTTCTTCTTTGAAGGAAGGAGAGAGGAGAGAAGGGAGATTGCAATAAAAGCAGCCTCTGGGAAAAAGCTTTGCAATTGCAGCTTGCTTCCCCTCCCCTTTCTTTGCAAAAAAAAAGGGGGGAGGAAAAAATAAAAGAAAGCAGCAAGCTCGTCTTCTGCTATTCCCCCTTTTTCCTCCCTCTAAATTCTGACTCTTTCCTTTTCACCTTCTCTCTATCTCTCTATCCCCCCCACCACCCTTCACACTCCCCCTCCTCTTCTTCTTCTTTCCTATTTATTTATTTTTTTTGCCCTCCCCCCCCCCCAACCCCCAATGCCAGCCATGATAGAGAAGGGCCCGGAGATCTCAGGCAAAAGAAGGGGCAGGAACAATAATGCCAGCAGCCAGGCGAGCGGCGCTGCTTCTCAGGGCGCCTCTGCCTCCGTCGCAGCCGGCAGCGCCAACAATGGGAATAATAGTAAAAGTTTGGCATCGGCGGCGGCGCCCAATGGCAATGGCAGCAGCGCCGCCAACTCTTGGGAAGAGGGCAGCTCGGGGTCTTCCAGCGATGAGGAGCATGGTGAGTCTCCCGGGGATATTGGGTGGGGGGGGGGGAAAGGAAGGGATGGAGAGAAAATTGAGAAGGGGGGGTGGGGAGGAAACTCTGCAGACTTCTGGAAATAGGCGCATGGTTTTTGTAAAGCAAGCATTCTTATTTTTAAATGGGGAACGGGGGTGGAGGGAAGCAAGGGAGGAAATCGAGCAGAGTTTGCCAACCCCCCCCCACCCGAAAAAAGCTTGCAGACTTTTGGGAATACAGGCATGGCAAGCATTTTATTCTTCTTCTTCTTGCTTGTTTCCACATCAGGAGGAGGAGGCATGAGAGTGGGACCCCAATACCAAGCCGTCGTTCCCGACTTCGACCCTGGTGAGTCATTTTCCGTGGATCCCGCGGGCTTTTTCTTTTGGCGTCTCATCTGCACGAGCCGCGAGTAGTTTTGAGGAAGTCCTACTCGGGAGTAGGCCCGTTGGAGTGCATGGGCCCAAGTGGGTAGTCATGGCTGGCCATTAATTCCAACCGGGGCTGCTCTGAGCGTGGCTGATCCCAGGGTCTGCCTCTCTCTCTGTGCACCCCCCCCCCGCTAATCCTTCGCCATTTGGAAGGGGGGAAAGGATCTGATCTGGTGCCTCCTTTTTTTTTTTTTTTGCTTAGGAAGTAAATTCCGTGGTGCTTCCTCCCAAGTAAAACGTGTAATGGATTGGGGGAATGGCTAAAGTCATTTTGTGTGAGAGATTGCGAACGCAAGGGTGGAAGAGCTCTTCCTTCCTTTTGTTATAAAAAGTAGTAATTTTTTTTAATAAAAAAAGTGTTGTTGTTTCCCCCACCCTGTTCAAGAAGCAGGAAGATGACAACTTTTGCCCCTTCCCCTCTGTGTTTACCCTGCTGTCCAAGGAAGGAACAGCAAGGGAAGGGGGGGGGGTTTGGAAAAGCAGAGAAACGTGCTTGGGAAACGTGCCACCACACTTGATGATATAAAAGGGGGGGGGGGAGAGGATATATTATGGGTTTTTTTACTTCTTCGAAAATCTTCCCACAAATCCATTCTTTACTATCTCTTCTTTTTCCCCATTCTCTCCCATTTCTTTTTTTCTTCCTTTAAGAAAAATAAAGTGGATTTTTCAGGGAGGAGAAAATATTAATATTCTCTCCTCTCTCCCCCCCCCCCCCCCATTTCTGTGCTTTGCAGGTGTGGTTACTATTTTCATAATTCACATTGGCGGAGGGGGGGGGGGAAGGAACCTGCCCTTTATGAAAATCCGGTGCCAGTCGACTCCTTTAGACTCCTCCCCGCAACCTCTTCTCTCTCTCCCCCCCCCCCCACTACCAATTATTTCACATGCAATTGACCTAAATCCAATTACTTTTACAATTATTGTTATTAAATGAGCGGTTCGCGTTGGTTAGGTCGTCCAGAGAGGTGCGAAAGAGAGCAGGAATCTCCTACTTCTTTTAATGACGGATTTTTAGGGACGAGTGGAGTAGAGGACAAAAAGAGAGAGAGACAGGGAAGAAAAGAAATCCAGTTAATAAAAACAACAGAAGTCTTTCCAGGGGGCGCTTTATAGACTGGGTGTCAAACAGAACAACAGATTTGTCCAGCGAGAGATGGCGAAAGGGGAGTGTTTGCTCCCCCCCCCCTTTAAAAAAAATAATCTCTCTGTACGTGGATATATGGTTTTTGGGAGTGGAGGAGAACAAAACAGCCTCGTTCCTTTATTTAGGATGTGCAGACTTATTGTAATCAACTGTTTCTGTTCTTGGGGGTTGGGAGTGGGAGAAGGAGGAAGAAAAAGCTAGTTCCCCAATGCTCTCTGTATACTTAATCTCTCCCTCAGTTTCCCCTACTCTTAATTTAAAATGGAAGGGGTTGTTGGGGCGGGGGGGGGGAGAGAGAAACCTGGGCAAACAAAGGAATTCAAGGTTTCCTGTAAGGCAGATAATTTATTATTTTTAATGTGTGTTTGTCAGGAGCCATGCTACAGCCTTTACTTCCTTAGTTTTGAAACGAAAGGCTCCCGGTTCTTCCTTTGCAACTATAGCTTAATGCTGCCTTCCTGTAAAACAAGCAAAACAAACGACAACAACCCCCCACCCCAATCCCTGCCCCACCCTCCCACCCCCCACTGTCTCGGTCTTAACACGAGAGCTGACTCCAGCATGTAGCTAACTTGATTGAATCCTTTGTTTCTGGACTTTTCAAAAATAATAAGCCCAATGAAAAAGAGCGCCCGGCCTCTCCGCCCCCCCCCACCTTGAAAAGTATGAGATTTCTTTTCTTTTTTTTTAGCACGACCCGCAGGAACTCCGGATAATTGATTCCCCCCCCCCCCCCCTAGTTTGCTGACTGTCGTAATTTGTGATAGCGCTCGCAGATTTGTAGGGCTGGTGTAGTTGTGCAGGGCTGGGACTTAGGGTGCCCCTGTTTTAAGAATTGGCAGAGCTGGGGGGGGGTTTCCTGCAGGCCATGTAGTCCACCCCCTTCCTCGATGCAGAAATCCTCAGTTGTCCAACCATCTGCTTGTAGTCCTAGTTCGTGCAAGTAACGGGTGACATTGTTGAGCCGCTTGTGCCATTAAGAGATTCCTCCTCTTTTAATTTTTTTGCATCCGAAATCTCCCATTAAAGCTTCTCTTACCTCCCCTCTGTGTGGCAGCTCTTCAGATATCTGAAGAGTGTGTCTTCCACCTTGATCTTTCCGTATTCGGGCTAAACATAACTCAGCTCCCTCCATCCTTTCCTCTTAAGACATGTTTTCCATACCACTGGCCATGCTCGTCGTGTCCTCTTCTGAACCTGTTCTTTTTTTCCTAAGTGCGGAGGCCAGAACTGGATGTGGTACTTGGAATAAAGTGCAGCTATTACTTCTTGCGCACTTGGGGGTGCATTTCAAGCGAGAGCATTCTGTCAAAACAGTGAAATGATCTCTCCACCCCCCTTTCCCCAAAATGCACTGTACTTTATGTTCTCCCAGATTCATGGAGGTAGAGGAAAGCCCAGATGTGCTACTGAGAGTTCAGTTCTGCTGGCTGCTGCTAGTGGAACGGAGTACAGTGGTACCTCGGGTTAAGTACTTAATTCGTTCCGGAGGTCCGTACTTAACCTGAAACTGTTCTTGGCCTGAAGCACCACTTTAGCTAATGGGGCCTCCTGCTGCTGCTGTGCCGCCGGAGCACAATTTCTGTTCTCATCCTGAAGCAAAGTTCTTAACCTGAAGCACTATTTCTGGGTTAGCGGAGTAACCTGAAGCGTATGTAACCCGAGGTACCACTGTACTTGAATCTGGCCCTTGGAAACTATGGCTCTATGAATAGCAGCTTCAAACTGCGTTGGCCTTTTTTGCCGCAGCATCACACCACGGACTCGCATTTCCGTTTGTGATCAGTTGCAATCCCAAGCTCCTTTTCGTATGCGTTACTGTCAAGGCAGGCATCGCCATTTGATTTCTGTTTTGCCCAAATGCAAAACTTTTACATTACTGAATTTTACTTTGCTGAGTCCCAACGTTAGTGTGTCGGCTGCAGTGTGTAGGTGTGTCATGCGAACGCTTCCTGGTCTCCTCCCGGGGCTGGAAAAGGGTTAGTTTAACCTCTGGTTTGCTAGTAAAACTGAATTACTGTGGCGCGAAATGATGCAGAACTGAATTACTGTGTTGTGAAATGATGCATGTGTAAAAAGTGTGCCACCGACATAAGAAGTTTGGAAAGTAAGTCACTGATAAATTTAAATCTTGCCCCAGCCACAAACTTGCGAAACGCTTGATCCTATGCATACTTATTCAGAAGTAAACACAACTGGTTCAGTGGATGTGGATGTACTCATGGGAGTTTATTTGGTTTCAAAGAATGTTAATCTTAAAACAAAATAAATATGAGAAGGTAATTTCATCTGGCTGTTCACCAGAAGGTTGGTGGTTCGAACCCATCCAGGGACAACCGTTGGCAGGATTCCTGTATTGCTGGGGGGGGGGGGTTGGACTAGATGACCCTTGGGGTCCCTTCCAACACTATGATTTTATGAAAAATGCCCACCTATCTTACTAGGTTGTGTTTGAGTATTGCTGAGAACACGTGATTCAAAAGTGCTGTATAACACTCAGAAACACTTAAATGTACTATATTAATGTGAAGGACCCTGTGAAACATTGTGGGCGGGAGGAAATAGAATGAAATCTTAATCATTTTGTGTGGTGGGTTTTTTTTTTTTTTACATTTATAGTCTATCTTAAGTTCAAGGGTCTTTCTGGTCGCACTCTCTTCACCTCCCCTTTTGTCTCTCAACAACCATGTGAGGAAGCTTAGGTTGAGAGATGGTGACTGGCCCAAGGTCACCCATTCATGGTTGGACAGGATTTTGAACCTGGGTTTGTTGACACTCTGAACTGGGGTGGCTCAACTTCTCATAGCACGTGGGCCTCAAAAGTACTTCAACACGGAACGTGTGGACCGCACAGTGCCTGGTCATAGAATCATAGAGTTGGAATAGACCACAAGGGCCATCGAGTCCAACCCCCTGCCAAGCAGGAAACACCACCAGAGCACTCCTGACATATGGTTGTCAAGCCTCTGCTTAAAGACCTCCAAAGAAGGAGACTCCACCACACTCCTTGGCAGCAAATTCCACTGTCGAACAGCTCTTACTGTCAGGAAGTTCTTCCTAATGTTTAGGTGGAATCTTCTTTCTTGTAGTTTGGATCCATTGCTCCGTGTCCGCTTCTCTGGAGCAGCAGAAAACAACCTTTCTCCCTCCTCTATTTGACATCCTTTTATATCTTTGAACATGGCTATCATATCACCCCTTAACCTCCTCTTCTCCAGGCTAAACATGCCCAGCTCCCTTAGCCGTTCCTCATGTGTGTGTGTGGGGATTGAGGCCAAAAATTGACACACGTCCCCAGCCCTTACACTGCCTTCCCAACCCAAAGCCCACTAAACAAGACTCTGGGCTTTGGGAAGTAGGTGCCAGGCTAGGGTTCGAAATTAGCAGGGCGCCAGGCACGTTTTGCGCCTAAAGATTCTCCATTTGTGAGGACCTCCAAAAGTCGTGGGTGCCAATTTTTTTGCGCCTGGCTGACACTAAAGGATTACTGAAATGTATGTGCTTCGAATCCTCGGAAGTATGCGTTAAGGATAGACAATATGTTAAAGAGTTTAACAATAAAGAGTAGAGTGTTTTGAAAACTACGGTACTAATATATTTTGATGTAAACACCAAATTAAACATGTATTAATAAGTTTCTGCTAAAAAACACAATACTAACAAAGTGAATTAACTTATGTGTATTGTGTGTTAATTCATGCTTTTCAAAATAATAACTAAAAAGTTCTGCCACCCCCCCCCCCCACCTGTGGCGACTAGGCATTCTGTTTTGGCGCCCACAACCCAGGTCCCAGAAGCCATTTGGCTCCTAGCTTTTCTATCCCGGTTTCTAACACTGCTGGCAAGGTACTGCAGCCCTCCCACCTCCTTCCCAACCCTGGAAAAGTGCTAACTAGGCTTGCCAAGGGCCGCCCAAAAAGGCTTCGAGGGTTGCATTTGTGTGTTGGAATACCCTGCTCTAAACCACACTTGCCCTGCTCTAAGCTTTTTATGCCTCGTATATGTTTGTTTAGTGTTGCATGAATCCCTCCCTTGACCGTGGCCATGTGTTGTATGCGCACACACCTGGTTTTCCATGTTTACGTGTGTGTGTGTGTGTGTGTGTGTGTGTGTGGAGCAGCTGGCTATACATATGGCAGCACCAGGTACATGTGTCTTTGTCGCACACAATTAACATCAAAGGGGATTCCCACAGTAGGACACTCCCCATGTAGGAAGCTCTTCCTGGGTGAAGGTTACAGGCAGGGCCAAAATCGCAGAGGAGATTTCCTGCCCCCCCCTTTCCCCCCAAGTTGAGGACTGTGAGTGTCTGAATTGGGGCCATGAGCTAGAAAAGCTCGCATCGTCTTTCCCAGGTGTACTTTCCTGATCAAAATTGCTGCTATTTGTAGGGGGCAGGTAGGAGGCACACAGGGATGTATAAATTTGCATGTTTTCCCCTTTGGGCAAAGAGTTTCTGCACTGGGGGGGGGGGGTTTGGCTTGTAAAGGTTTTTGCGTCTGTTGGCTGTTCTCCTGCACCGCAGCCCTGATTAGATTTACATTTCTTTTAACCTTTAAAGAAAACCAAATACCTGCAGGAGATCCAATCAAGGACCTCTCAAAGTCTTGCCTAATTTGATCCTTTTGTACTCTTCCCTCCCCCACCTCTCCCAACGCCTCCTGCCCCGGTTCTGTAGGTTACAGTGGTCCAACCATTATATGCTGAAAATTAAATCTGGTGTTGTGTTTTAACTTTTGTGGCCACTGGTTGGCTCTAATTGCTTCTGAAGTACAGTGGACGAACGTGATCTGTGTGGGAGGCATGTTCGCAACCCACAGTGTCGTGTCTGCGCACGCGTGGGTTGCGATTTAGCGCTTCTGTGCATGCATGATCACCGAAACCCGGAAGTAACCCGTTCTGGTACTTCCGGGTTTCGGCGCGTCTGTAACCCGAAGAAATGCAACCTGAAGAGTCTGTAACCCGAGGTATGACTGTAGTAGGTTGTTTCCTGCCGCAATAAACTTGTTGCTGAATATTTTCGTGAGCTGGTTAGAAGCATTCTTAGGTGGAGGTGCTGAGATGTGTCTGAGCAGCACGTTCCTCTTGCAGAACTATAATCCACAAGCTTCTTTTTGGGGAGGGCCTCCTCCAACTAGATTGAGTTTTGTAGTGCGGTTATTATATTTCGGTTATCTCGTTGCTCCAAGTTGGACTGGCCACAGCAGCTGTCAGACATGTTGCATGGGGACCATTTTTGCGTTGCATCCGTGTGACGTGGCAAACGACGCCGTTATTCTCCAGGCGATCCATTCGTCTCATGTATCTCCTTTCTGCAGATATGGCTAGGCCACGTGGAAGTGGTTCCTAAGCTGCAATAATAGAACTATTTTTTCTGGGTTTGAGAGTTTCATGGAGAACTAACTGGGAATTTATTGTTAGAATAGGCCCTCTTATGTGTGCACTATTGGGGGTGGGAAAAACATATACCCCACTGAACTCCCATCAGTCTTAAAGCTTCCACATTTTTTAAAAGAGAGATGGGATATTTTGTTGCTTGGAAGATAAGATGGGGTTACACTCAAGGTCCTGGCTGTAGGCTTCCCCATGGCACCTGGTTGGCCTTCTCTGAAAACAGGATGTTGGATTTGGGGCCCTTTGGCCTTATTCCACAGGGCTCTTCTTAGGTAAATTCTAACTTGTTAGGAATTTGGATACTTTGCTGTTGTAAATGGGATTGCATGTACAGAATTATAGAATTGGAAGGGACCCTGAGGATCATCTAGCCCAGGCATGGCCAAACTTGGCCCCCCAGTTGTTTTGGGACTACAACTCCCATCATCCCTAGCTAACAGGACCAGTGGTCAGGGATGATGGGAATTGTAGTCCCAAAACAGCTGGAGGGCCAAGTTTGGCCATGCCTGATCTAGTCCAACCCTGTGCAGTGCAGCAGTATGCTGCTGTCCCATAAGGGAATCGAACCCATGACCTTGGCGTTATTAGCACCACACTCTGACCAAGTGAGAACCTTAATTTAATTTCCGCAAAGATTATCACATTTTTTAAAATCTCCCTGTCACCCTTCCCCACATTTACAAAAGCCTGGTGTCCTCCAGATGTTGTCTGCAGCTAATGAGAGTAACATCCCAAAAAACTTTGGATAGGACCAGGTTGTGTGGATGGCTAGCTCCCCCCCCCCCCCCGGGCTTCCATCAAATGAGAGTCATGCATACTACCTCTTTATGAACTAGAAAACCCCTTCTTAATGATGCTCTCTACTAACCGAGGTAAAGACCTGTCAAATTACTTGATGGAGCTTGTCACCAAGGTATTGCTTTAACTTACACAAATGTCAGTGATGTCAAGTTAATCTTCCCCAGAAGTGTTCTTGTCAACTAGTTCTTGAACGTCAGCATTTTTTTTTGGGGGGGGGGTAAGTAAAATGTTTAAATCTCTCCTAAAAGCAGTAAGGAAATTGGTATGGAAAACACCTTGTGTGTTCTGCCTCCCAAGTGCCTAAAAATTTGGTGCTGTGGGTGTCTAGAATTAGGGGTGCTCTTCTTGTCCTGCCTTTTAACTTTTTGTGACTATTTTTTTTAGCTGTCTGATGGTTTCAATATTAGGCAGAACGACAGGACGCACATTTGGTGTTAGTGGCTTAAATTATACCTGGTTAGTTATTCAGTGTCTGCTTAAATCAGTAAGGTTGATGCACACCTAAAGTATTTGCTATGTGCTTGCTTGACCCAAGTGTACCATTTTAGCTATTCTAATGGTGTGTAATAGTTATTTGAGCTTGTGCAGGCATTGGGGGTTCTGTGGGCAGGGGCTATTCAGCTAAAATCTTAACCCAACCAATCGCTTTGATCTGTGGAACTTGCACTTATACAAGGGCCACACAACGTTCATTTCACATTGTAAGGGGTCATTTACGGTTGCATATTCCTGCATTGTAGGGGGTTGACCTAGATCAGGGGCAGGCAACCTAAGGCCCGGGGGCTGGATGCGGCCCAATCGCCTTCTCAATCCGGCCTGTGGACGGTCCGGGAATCAGCGTGTTTTTACATGAGTAGAATGTGTCCTTTTATTTACAATGCATCTCTGGGTTGTTTGTGGGGCCTGCCTGGTGTTTTTACATGAGCAGAATGTGTGCTTTTATTTAAAATCCATCTCTGGGTTATTTGTGGGGCATAGGAATTCGTTCATTATTCCCCCCCCCCCAAAAAAAATACCCACCACATGGTCTGAGGGACGGTGGACCGGCCCTTGGCTGAAAAAGGTTGCTGACCTAGATGGTCCTCTCAGGGTTCCAACTCTACAATTCTGTGATTCCTTTAGTGTGGCATCACCCAATCTTTGGAACTCCCTTCCTATTGGCATTAGGTTGGCACCATCATTGTATCCTTTTAGCCACCTGCCAAAAACTTTTCTGTGTTTCAGCAGGCCAATCTGGAGACGTGATTTGGTTACTTACATCTGTTTTTTAAATTTGTCTCAGATGAGATTAGTGTTAGAAACTCAGATATATAATCAAATGGCACCTTAAACCTAGGTTACGGTCACCACAACAGAATGTTTAGGCACATTTTTTGTGTGAAACAACTTCTTCTTCTTCTTCTTCTTCTTCTTCTTCTTCTTCTTCTTCTTCTTCTTCTTCTTCTTCTTCTTCCACTTTTAAAGAAAAAACCCTCAAAGCGGTTTATAACACATTAAAACATCAAATAAAACAATCTGGAATAAAACAAATTCAAGCTTCAAGGAAAACATATCAGATCCTTTTCTAAGGGACATTTTGCTCCCCCCCCCCCTATTTATTTACCTACTTTCTTCATATAACTGCCTCATAGCAGGTGCTTTAGGAAGCCAGTGTGGTGTAGTGGTTAGAGCAGGCATAGTCAAACTCTGCCCTCCAGATGTTTTGTGACAACAACTCCCATGATCCCTAGCTAACAGGACCAGTGGTCAGGGATGATAGTCCCAAAACACCTGGAGGGCTGAGTTTGCCTATGCCTGGGTTAGAGTGTTGGACTAGGGCTTGGGTGATCAGGGTTCAAATCCCCACTCGGTCATGAAGCTTGGGTGACCTTGGAGTCACTCACAGCCTCTTAACCTACCTTACAGGGTCATTGTAAGGACTAACTGAGGGGGGAGGGTGAACCATGTACTCCTTGGAGAAAAAGCTGGGATATACATGCAATAAATAAGTTCTTCTCCTTACCTGCTTAAGAAAGCTGGAGGGGCCAGCCAGATGGAGATGTCAGTCAGCAACCTGGAACCTGGGGATTTCCACGTAGTTGAATTTACACCAGTTGCAAAATGTGTCTGGCGCCTGGGGAATTTCGAACACTGGTTGCGTCCAAATGTCTCCATGTTTTTATGGAATGACTGGTCAAAAAGTACAGAGGTACTAGGGTTGGAAAAAGAAGTTGGGAGCCTTTGCAGTTTCTCGGATCGGCTGCTTGTCTCACCTGGCCTGACTGGATGTAAAGCAAAGCCATCAGGAAGCTGCCTTATACTGCCATTGGCCCATCTAATTTAGTATTGTCTAGATTGGCAAGCATAGGGACACGGGTGGTGCTGTGGGTTAAACCACAGAGCCTAGGACTTGCTGATCAGAAGGTTGGCGGTTCAAATCCCCGTGATGGGGTGAGCTCCCGTTACTCGGTCGCTGCTCCTGCCCACCTAGCAGTTCGAAAGCACGTCAAAGTGCAAGTAGATAAATAGGTACCGCTCCGGCGGGAAGATAAACGGCGTTTCCGTGCGCTGCTCTGGTTCGCTAGAAGCGGCTTAGTCATGCTGGTCACATGACCTGGAAGCTGTACGCCGGCTCCCTCGGCCAATAATGCGAGATCAGCGCCGCAACCCCAGAGTCGGTCACGACTGGAACTACTGGTCAGGGGTCCCTTTACCTTTACCTTTTAGATTGGCAAGCAGTGCGTCTCCAAAGTTTCAGACAGGGGTCCCTCCTGACCTTACCTGGGCCCTTACCTGGAGATTGTTCTTGGGACCATAGTGGATGTTGCACCACTGAATTAAGAAACTTTCCTTTACAGCGAGGACCTAAAGCCCATGAAATTGCCAAGGTAGCTGGAGGCCTGTCATAATTCTGTGCAGAGCCCAAAATGTATCCAAGATAAAAGCAGTGGCCTGTGGTGAGGTTCTTTGTTCTCTGTGACTCCATGAACTGAGTTGAGGCAAGAAAGGGCTTGGCACCCTCCCCACATCTAAATGTTAAAGTCTGTGTGAAATCCAGAGTAAAGCACACAGATATGGCCTGTCTGCAAGGTGTGCATTGGTAATAATTGATTTGCATTAAATAAAAATTCCAGACAGTGTATGGGGTCTAATTTGCACATTTTGCTAACGGTGCTGAGTAAAATCAGCAGAAAGGTCTGTAGCTTTGCTGCCATTTTAAATGCCAGAGATATAGTAGGCTTGGTGTGAGGTATACCATTCTAAGGAAAAAAAGGAAAAGCCAGCAGGATATGGGTCTTATCAGCTAGACAATGAGTAGGGGTTCTCTGCTACTAGTCTTGGGATTTATTATTTAACAAAATTATATGCCATTTACTGCAAAACAACAACAACACAACCCTGTTAAGTGGTTTACAAGGTTCATTTAAAATACCAATTAAGAAGGAGTTACAAAAAAAATGAAATCAGTAATTGTAAAACAGTTATACCTTTTAAAATTACATGCCTGGGTAGGGCTGCTGGAACAAAAAACTTTTTAGCAGACACCCAACAGCAGTTTAGTGACGGCATATGCTTGATATCAATGGGTAGAGAGTTCCAATGTCTTTTGCCACAGCAAAAGATGTGTTTCTTGCAACTGTGGAATCATGTAAGCGGTTGAGTGGGCACATTTGGGGTATTGCTGAAGCAATAGGTGCTTTTAAAAGCTTTCAGTTTTGTTAGGATTTCTTTCACGGTGGACTCGCCAACCCTTATTTCTCCCGCTGTATTTGATTGACTTGCCTCCAGCTTGGACACTCCCAGTCCTTAATTTTGCTGCTTGGGTAGCCACAAAGAGTTGCTTTGGGGACGTTTGTTGTGATGATGTTTCAGCAATAATATTAATAATGATAGAATTGTAGAGTTGGAAGGGACCACAAGGGTCATCTAGTCCAATCTTTTGCCCAACGTTCTCATTCCAAACTGTACTTTGGTTGGGCACCAGCTTGGCAGAGGCTGCTATAAAACCAATCAAACTTTTGTTCAGATATTTTGATATTCTGGTCAGACCTCACCTGGAGTACTGTGTCCAGTTCTGGGCACCACAGTTCAAGAAGGACACTGACAAACTGGAACGGGTCCAGAGGAGGGCAACCAAAATGGTCAAAGGCCTGGAAACGATGCCTTATGAGGAACGGCTAAGGGAGCTGGGCATGTTTAGCCTGGAGAAGAGGAGGTTAAGGGGTGATATGATAGCCATGTTCAAATACATAAAAGGATGTCACATAGAGGAGGGAGGGAGAAAGGTTGTTTTCTGCTGCTCCAGAGAAGCGGACACGGGGCAATGGATCCAAACTACAAGAAAGAAGATTCCACCTAAACATTAGGAAGAACTTACTGACTGTAAGAGCTGTTCGACAGTGGAATTTGCTGCCAAGGAGTGTGGTGGAGTCTCCGTCTTTGGAGGTCTTTAAACAGAGGCTTGACAACCATATGTCAGGAGTGCTCTGATGGTGTTTCCTGCTTGGCAGGGGGTTGGACTCGATGGCCCTTGTGGTCTCTTCCAACTCTATGATTCTATGATTTTCATTTTTAGGCAATCGCTCAGCTGTGTAAATAATCCAACCGCCTCGTTGTCCCATAACATTAAACCATGGTTTATTAAACCATGACTTCGCATCATGCGTGAACTCAGTCCAGCAGCTTAACTATAGTTTGTTTACTGGCAACGAACCACAGTCTGAAACAATGGTTTGTTGTTGACTTATGAATCTTGGTGTGTTTTAGCCATGTGAACTCAGAACCTTTCCTTAACCATGGTTTATTTGACCTCCCCACCTCAGACGCTTACCTGGCTACAAAGACACAAGGCACTGTTCGAAGAAGGGCCTGCGTCGGAAATCATGTAGATTCTCTTGAGATGGGGAATAGCATAAAGAGAACAAAGAGGGAGAGACAGTGTGGTTCAATGGCCAGAGCCAGCCAACGAGAACAGGGTTCAAATCCTCACTTCAGTCATGAAGCTCACCAGGTGATTTTGAGGCTAGTACCTTGCCTCTCAGACGAATATACCTCGCAGGGTTGTTTTGAGGTTAAAGATGGCAGTGTATGGAGGAATTCGGTACCTCATTCCAATCTCCTTGGAGCCGAGGGCAGGATAATCATAAAAATGTAATAAAATAAACAAGGAAACCCTGTCCAGCTACCTCTGGACGAACTCCAATAGCACGGACTGAGAAGAGTACCTCACAACAGCTTGCTTGTTCCTTTCCTTCGCTGCAGGCAATTAGGGTTATTCTGAGCCTTGATAACTTTTGGAAGCTCTGCAATACTTTCCTGTTTGGGCTGCAATTTAATAGCCAGGTATGGGGTTAAAAAGCGAACTTCCACTTTTAATATATATAATAATAACTTAGGCCTTGCTTGCTAATGCAGCACCAGTGTATTTTCATAGAATTGAAGAGTTGGAAGGGACCTTGAGAGGCATCTAGTCCAACCCCCTGCAATGCAAAGAGAGGCACGAGCAGGTGATTTTTACTGCTTTGTGTGTTTGAACGAGCCCTGACTGCTAGGAAATCCTGAAAATGGATTGACTGCAGTTTGGGTTGTGAAGTCTGTAAACATCTTTGGAGAAGCCACTTTCACAGGAAGTGAAGACAAAGAGTGAAAGAGAGCTGCAAGGGAGATCATATTGGGTGGCAGTTCCCCCTTTCCACATGTTAGCTATTCTAGGATTGGGGGAAGGAATTTGCAGCGCCAGCTAGGAAAGAATCAGGGCTTACACAAAAAGCAACACGTTTACTATACAGTGGTACCTCAGGTTACAAACGCTTCAGGTTACAGACTCCGCTAACCCGGAAGTAGTACCTCGGGTTAAGAACTTTACTTCAGGATGAGAACAGAAATTGCGTGGTAGCAGGGGGAGGCCCCATTAGCTAAAGTGATACCTCAGCTTAAGAACAGTATCAGGTTAAGAACAGACCTCTGGAACGAATTAAGTTCGTAACCAGAGGTAAAAAGGTAAAGGTACCCCTGCCCGTACGGGCCAGTCGTGACCGACTCTAGGGTTGTGCGCTCATCTCACTCTAGAGGCCGGGAGCCGGCGCCGTCCGAAGACACTTCCGGGTCATGTGGCCAGCGTGACGAAGCTGCAACTGGTGAGCCAGCGCAGCACACGGAACGCCGTTTACCTTCCCGCTATAAAGCGGTACCTATTTATCTACTTGCACTTAGGGGTGCTTTCGAGCTGCTAGGTGGGCAGGAGCTGGGACCGAACGACGGGAGCTCACCCCGCCGCGGGGATTCGAACCGCCGACCTTGCGATCAGCAAGTCCTAGGCACTGAGGTTTTACCCACAGCGCCACCAGAGGTAGCACTGTATAAAATCCAAACCCTGAGTCTGGGTGATGGGAAGGATATGAATTGACTTAAAAAACAACAACAACACAACACACACACACACACAGAGAAAGTTTTTAAGAACAGTTTTATTAAGACTTTCCATATCCAAGAAAAACAAGCAAAGAAACAATGCAAACTCAGAGTATGTACCGTGTTTTTCCGTCTATAAGACGCTCCCCATGTATAAGACACCCCCTATTTTTGGGAACTCCAATTTAAATGGGGGAAGATACTATCCGTGTATAAGACGAGCCCAGATTTTGAATAGTATTTTAGAGTAAAAAAACATAGTCTTATACCCGGAAACGTACGGTAAACCTATATATTTGGTTCACAGCAAACGCAAGAGCAAAACAAGTAGACGACGGAAGATCTCCCACAAATACACAATTCGTAACACACAAACAAGCATTTGGTGGAGTCATCATTGAAGTAATTGGCTAGCCAAGCACAGAGAGAAAGGGGTGGATGGGGAATTAACTCAGCCTATGACAGCACTTCATGAAATCATAGAACTCTGTAGAGTTGGGAAGGTTGATGAGGGTCATCTAGGTGCAGAAATCTTGCCCACAGCTGTCCCTGGGTGGGCTTGAACCACCAACCTTCTGGTTAACGTCTAGATGCATTGGAGTAAATGTGTGACTTTTGCATGTACCACTCCCAACATAGTAGAATATTATTTGTGGTGAAGCATGTAGATAGATATATAATGTGTATTGTATAAGGCTGGGCAATATATCGCCCCAAACCGGTTTGAAGTCCATATCGTGATATTGGTTTCATAATGATGTGTGTGTGTGGTGTGTGTGTGTGTGTGTGTGTGTGTGTGTGTGTGTGTGTGTGTGCTTTGCAGAAATCACAATGTGGGAAAAACCGTGAAGCCAGCCTCTGCATTGCTTTATTTCTTATATACACAATTAAGAGAGATTTGCTTATTTATTTATGATAGTTACTATGTGGATACGTATTGTGTTTCTTACCTTGATTCTTTTGTGGGGATTTATAAACTGCTTGCTGTTGAAATAGGAAACACAATATGGATTGAGTAACTAATTAAACAAAATCTGAAAAAACAAAAGAACGGGGGCGTGTTGGTGAGGTTATTGTTAAGGGATCCTTTGAAAGTATCCATAGCAGACACACAAGTGGTGAAACAAAGAGACAAACAGCCACAAAAACTGGCCACATTTAATTTTCAGAGAAAGTTGGCTGGGTTTTCTTTCTCTTTGTTTTAGCCCATTTTGGGGGCGGGGGTGCATTTTTGTCAGGACAAGCCAGTGTGACATAATTGCAGGGACTTAGCACTTTGCCTCACTCAAATAGTTCTTTAAAATACCCTTGTACTTTTTTTAAGGAGTGGGAAGGAGTTTACCAGATTATAAAAGGCAGTCTTTCGTTGTAATGATTTGACATCTTGGCAGAACAGCTGCCTTATCTCCTGGCTGTGTCGAGTAAAGCCCAAGTGAATGATGGGAGTTTACCTTCATTTTTAAAAATCTCCTTTTCAAATCTAGTACTAACATAGGAAGTGAAGTATACCATGGAGATTCTCAAAACTTTCAGCCCCCTGGGCCCAACTGGAGACACCTGAAAATTAACAAGGCCCACACAATGCTACTGATGAACGGGCAAAGCAAAGCCAACCACAAGATGGTGGCAGAGTTTGGCATAATCAGCTGACATCATTTCCTTCTCATACCTAATCCACGCTTGGTGATTACTGAATTGCTTCCCACAGCATTTTCCTTGTGGCAAGGAGTTCCGTAGTTTAGCTTTCCTTAAGCAAGGAACAGACATTTGCTTTGGTGATATAATACCACAGCCTCCCCATTCTGGGTGAAATCTACTCATCCAGACGCTCTAAGTGGAATTTTCTTTCATATTTTTTCCTGTCCTTAACCCCCACATGGCTCTCAGGCATGTTTTTACCCATCTCCTGTAATTTCCTCTCCCGTTCCCCTCTCACCTTCAACTTGTACCTTATTTCCCCCCTCACACACACTGCCTCCTTTCTGTGCCTTTTGCATTCGCTTCCTCCTCGCAGCTTTCCTTTCTCACCCTTCTTATTTATTATCGTGGTTCTTATCGTACATATTAGCAATTTGTCTCACTTTCTAATTTCCTTCAGCACCTCCTCTCTAAACCCTTGGCCCCTCAGAGAAGGGAGGCCTTTCTTTCTTCCTTCCCTCTCCCACTCCCTGCCAAACTTCTCCCAACTCTTTAGTCACCTTTATTCAGCATGCAAGGAGTGGCTGGTGCTGGCGTTGCTCCAAACAGAAGCCTTTGGCATGACTGGGGGTTGGGTTGGACAAGGGAGGAGATACCGGACAGGCTGTGGGAAACATTGCTACACCAGATAGCTACCTTGGCCTATTCGTGCCGCCTCTCAGCTTGGCCTGCCTCGCAGGGATGTTGTGGGGAGAGGGGAGGACCACGTACACCACCTCAAATCTCTTCTGGAGAGGAAGGTGGGATATAAATGCATTAACTAAAGACCCCGGCGTTTCAAAGCAGGCTGAGAGAAACCCCTTTCCAAATTCCTGGAGAGCTGCTGCCGGTCAGTGTAGACAGTACTTAGCTGGCAGGAGCAGTGGTCAGGGATGCTGGAAGTTGTAGTCCAACAACAGCTGGGGACCCAAGTTTCTGAATGATGGCTCAGTCAGTAGAGCATGGTGCTATTATTATTATTAATTAGAATTTATATACAGTGGTACCTCAGGTTACATACACTTCAGGTTACATACGCTTCAGGTTACAGACTCCGCTAACCCAGAAATAGTGCTTCAGGTTAAGAACTTTGCTTCAGGATGAGAACAGAAATTGTGCTCCGGTGGCGCGGCAGCAGCAGGAGGAGACCCCATTAGCTAAAGTGGTGCTTCAGGTTAAGAACAGTTTCAGGTTAAGAATGGACCTCTGGAACGAATTAAGTACTTAACCTGAGGTACCACTGTATTGTCCTATACCTGAAGGTTGTGGGTGTTGAGCCCCACGTCGGGCAGAAGATTCCTGCATCCTATCAACAACCTTGAAAAGGAGCCATCAAGTTACTAGACCTCATTATTTACCTACTCATGTCTGTCTGTTGAGGGGGGAGGGAAACATCTGCTCCTGAGACAACTTTTCTCTTTTTTGGGGGGCCACCAGCGAGTGCCCACTCTTAGCAGGCCTGATTGTAAAGTTACGTTGCAAGGAGGGTGTTCCTTATTTCTTACTGTGCAGAGACACACATGCAGAGACACACACAAAGAGCCATTGCCAGGGTGCAAGAGCTTTTCGGAAGGGAAGCTGTGGGTGAGGAACGCAGTTCAAGGCCAACTAAAAGCAGAACGGGCTACCAGAGCCACTCGTAAGCTCTCTGTTAAATAATAATTTTTAAAAGCCATTTTAGTATTCACGCCTGTGTCTCTGGTCCTCCCGTTTGCAACAGAATTAAATGAACGTAGAATGGAACAGTCAGAAATAAAAGCACCTGGAAAACTGCAAGAGGAGCAAAAGATAGCCTTGGCAGCAAATTGCTGTATGTATAGCATGGGGCGGGGGGGGGGGGCGGGAAGAGGAAAAATCCTCATTCTTTCCAAAGAAATAAAAGCCTTCTTTTCATCGTCTTCCTTAATACAGTGGTACCTCGGGTTCAATACTTAATTCGTTCCAGAGGTCCGTTCTTAACCTGAAACTGTTCTTAACCTGAAGCACCACTTTAGCTAATGGGGCCTCCTGCTGCTGCCGTGACGCCGGAGCACGATTTCTGTTCTCATCCTGAAGCAAAGTTCTTAACCTGAGGTAATATTTCTGGGTTAGCGGAGTCTGTAACTAGAAGCGTATGTAACCTGAAGCGTATGTAACCCGAGGTACCACTGTAGTTGTGGTGCAAATGCATAGTCTGTACACCTTCATTCTGTATTACCCAGAGTAGAAGATGGACACTGAGAGAAAGAGACAGTGAGAGAGACAAATTGGGGTGCTATGCAGATGTTGTCACCCTGATGTGGGAGCTGCACATTTCAAGGGACTTGGGGGATCCCAAAATTTGACGAGCGGAGGCTGACATGTGCGCAGGGATAATACTGGCAAGCTGACGGAACTGAGAATCTGCTCCTCAGAACTAGGGTATTGGCCAGCTTCTCGAAACTTGTAGTTTTTCATTTTCCCTTCCCGGCCTAGCAAGTTGGGTGAATTGGCAAAGTGGCAGGGCTAAGAAATCCCTGCGATTAAGGCCTTATTATTAGCTCGGAAATCTTGGCTCTGATCAAGGTGTGCTACATAACGAGGCTTAGGGTGGGATCTTGCCCAGCTACATCCTTAAAGTGGTTGCAGAAGTGAGGATTTCCCATTTGCTGCACCCTAATAGGTAGTGCAGGGACGCGGGTGGTGCTGTGGGTTAAACCACAGAGCCTAGGGCTTGCCGATCAGAAGGTCGCCGGTTCGAATCCCTGCGATGGGGTGAGCTCCCGTTGCTCGGTCCCTGCTCCTGCCGACCTAGCAGTTCAAAAGCAAGTCAAAAAGTGCAAGTAGATAAATAGGTACCGCTCTGGTGGGAAGGTAAACGGCGTTTCCGTGCGCTGCTCTGGTTCGCCAGAAGCGGCTTAGTCATGCTGGCCACATGACCCAGAAGCTGTACGCTGGCTCCCTCGGCCAATAAAGCGAGATGAGCGCCGCAACCCCGGAGTCAGTTATGACTGGACCTAATGGTCAGGGCTCCCTTTACCTTTACCTTTTTAATAGGTAGTGCACCTGCTTGTACCCATGAGGTCTGTGGTTGTGTGCTGTAGAGAGGGGCAGGTTCATAACAAATGGAAAGGAGGCTTTCTATTGGGCCAGGCTATCCCATGTTGCCCACGGTGGTCTGTTCTGATGGTCACCAACATCTCAAAGGCATCTTTCCTCTTAAACGGCTGAGGACCACAATACCTCAAGGTATCTTAACTGCCCCGGACTGTACGATCATCACCTGAGGCCCTTCTTTTGTGTGGCATGTCTGCAAGAGGTCTGGAGGGTGGCAACGTAGAACAGGCCTTTTCTGCAGTGGCTCCCCATTTGTGTAATGCCCTCCCCAGCGAGGCTGATCTGATACCTTCATAATACACCTTTAGGTGCCAGGTGAAAACATTCCTTTTTTTAACCAGGCCTTTGGCTGATTGATACCTGATGCCCTTTTAAATGTTTTGTGGGAGGGTGTGTGTGTGTGTTACTGGTTTCTTTTTGGTCTCATTTTTATTATGTATTTGGGGTTTTTTAATATCGTAATTTTATGTTGTGAAGCACCCTGAGATCTATGGATGAAGGGTGGTATACAGATTTAAATAATAAACAAATAATTGCCTGAAGTGAAATTAGAAGAGAATTTGGAGAGTCTTCAGTAATGAGACCATCTGAGGAATTTAATGGAGTACCGGTATATGGCAGATTTTTTTACACCTCCAGTTCTTCTAGCAAAAGTCCCCCTTTTTTGCAAAATGACCCACGCTCTCAATATCTTTCTGCATCATTAACAACAACAACAATTTTCTACACCCTGCTACCTGATTACTCAAACTGGAGATGGCCAGGATCGAACCTGCGACTTCCTGCACGCAAGGCATGTAATCTGAGCAATAGTATTCCCCCCCTCAAGTGCACTTGGATAAATAATACGGTGCCTCTGTGTTTGCTGTTCTGAAAGCATCCTGCTGAGCAAAAATACTCAAAAGAGGGTGCAAAGCCAGGAAAAGGTAAAGGACAAGGCGAGGGAGAGGGGGTGTAACTGCAGATCATACCGAGAACAACATATACAGATAGATACCTTCTACTCCTGCTACTTTAGGTGCCACAGGGGAAGGGTAAGCCAGCATTAACAAACCATGGCTCCGTGTATCATGGTTTGTTCAAAGAGAATCATGTGGGCTGTAATTCCAAGCTAGCTCCCGTGTGGCTTACTCCCCAGTGGACTTAAGGGAGGAGCACAGCTGGAGCCTGGAGCTGTATTCCTCAGTTTATGCACATTGTGGCTTCTGGTTACGCCTAAACACAACCAATGGCTGGCCCTGAGGTCACCTAGGGAGCTTTATGGATGAGTGAGGACCTGAACCCAGATCTCCCTCCCCCCCCCCCCAATTTGTGGTCCTGTACTCTTAACTACTACACCTGCACTGGCACTTTTGCAATGTTAATATTGGGGTGGGAGGGGGCATTTGCAGGAAAGAATCAGTGACTGGGAGAGATGGCTTGATTTCTTTGCCCACGTATCCCTTGCTGTATTTATTATTTCTGCGATTAGAGAAGGCGTTTGCAGAGGAGAGTCCGTTACATTCATTCCTTGTAAATCCCTCCCCTGTCCCCCATTCCTGCATGTGTTTAGCAAGTGTGTGTGTGTGTGTGTGTGTGTGTCTCCACCCTTGGAAACCACTTCCCAAAACTTTTTACGTTGTCAGGAGGACTGTGCTAAGGTGCTGCAAAGCTGACAGCTGCTCATTGCCAGATAATAACTTCTCTTCAGATGACAAAAGACTAAAACCGTGGGGTAATCCTTAAAGCGCATCATTATGGTCACATTTCAAAGGTGCGACGTAGCCTAGCTTGCTGGTACGGCCCCATAAAACTTCTAAGCCACCTGCCTATCGAAATTGGGCGCCTGAGTTGAAATATTTGTCTGATCTTTGTTTTATATGTATTGGTCAGGGCTGCTGTGGAATTCTTAGAAACCAGCAGACAGCGAAGGACAAGTTCTCTTTAGATAATAAAAGTGTGTGAGAATAGTGTGTTTTGGTAAAGGTAAAGGTACCCCTAACCGTTAGGTCCAGTCGTGGACGACTCTGGGGTTGCTGCGCTCATCTTGCTCTATAGACTGAGGGAGCCGGCGTTTGTCCTCAGACAGCTTCCGGGTCATGTGGCCAGCACCACTAAGCCACTTCTGGCGAACCAGAGCAGGGCACGGAAATGCCGTTTACCTTCCTGCCGGAGCGGTACCTATTTATCTACTTGTACTTTGTGCTTTCAAACTGTTAGGTTGGCAGGAGCAGGGACCAGGCAATGGGAGCTCACCCCGTCGTGGGGATTTGAACCGTTGACCTTCTGATCGCCAAGCCCTAGGCTCTGTGGTTTAAACCACAGCGCCACCCGCGTCCCCATGTGTTTTGTTACTCCTCGATTTACTCTTTCATAAAGGTAGTAGTTGTAGGGAGAAACTTGCAAGTTTGTGTGTCTGGCTTGCACGCAGAACATCTCAGCATCTCCAGGTTGGACTGAGGGAGGCTCTCCTCTGATTCAGCAGGCATCTTACAGAAGTTGCATCATGGCTATTTTTATGGAGCTTAAGTATTTACTTGTGGTTTTTGTTTTGTCTTAACGCTCCCGTATTGTTTCGGTGGATGGATTGCTTTATTGGTTGTTGCGTAAACTGCTTTGGAACTATCTGCATCATCCATGGCAGCTGGTCCTGCTAGCTGGGTATGATGGGAGTTGTAGTACAACAGCATCTGTGTGAGAAACGGTGCTCTAACACCTGATTTTCAGAGGTCCTTTGCCTCTGAAGCTGGAGGTTCTATTTAGTTATCATGGTTAGGCCTTCCCCTCGTTATATTCCCCCTTGAAGCTTTCCAAGCAAGTACCAGGCAGACTTCAGGCCATGGGAGCTGCTTTCAAGCTTGGTGTTGCTAGAACCCCAGGTTCCACTAACTGTGAGAAGTTGGTGCAGACAGCCACTTCTTGTGGCGGCAGTGGGAGAGGCAGAAGCAGCAAACACACTTGTGGGATTAAAGAGCAGAGTGCCTCTGAGAACATGCTCAGTCCAGGAGATAGTACCGAAAGTCAGCTGCTGTGACTGAACCAAGCCCCCACCAAAAAACCCCACCAACCCTTCTGGTTTCCCTTACAAGCTTTTTTTCATCCCAGCATCCTAATTTTAGAAAAAAAGAGGGGGGGGGACAGCCTCTTTGTTGTAGCCTGTCCTTACGTAATTGTAGATTTGTAAACAGCATTTCGGAGGTGCCCCATGGCGAATAAGTTCTGTATAGCTCAGTGGCAGAAATGCATGTTTTTCATGCAGAAGGTTAAATCCCCAGCATCGCCCCAGGCAGGGCTGGGAATGTCCCACTTGGAAGAACTTGCTGCCGGTCCATGTAGACAATACGGACGAACTGGTGGTTCTGTCTCTGAATAAAGCTGCTAAACCCAGCTACCAGACAATTCGGAGCAAGTTGGAACTGCCAGTCCCTCTTACTAAGGCGGCTTCTGGTGTTTCTTTGCAGGATGAGTTGACTTGCAGCAGTTCTGCAGACCTGGGGATGTTTCCTTCTTCGTTTCTCTCTTAACCTCCCCGCTTTTGCAATACTTGTAAATCTTTGTGTATGTCGGAGATGCCTGGTCATGTCTTTTGTGAAAAACACCCTGCATTCCAGAGGCGCTTGTGGGAAGCTGGTTTCTGCGCTCTCGCTTTGGCGGGGACAAGAGAGGGGCGAGTCCACCTGGACGCTTATTTATACCACTGCTGGCATTTTCTCTCTCCTCCATTCTCTGTGGTCCTCCTGGGACCTCGCTGCTGATTGTGTGTAGCTGCTGAATTCACCATGGGTGACAGTAGCCATGGGAACGCAAGGAGGAAGATGCGAGTCTGTGGCTCCCAACTTGTTGCTAGGCAGGTCTAACTCAGTGCAGGTATTGAGCAGTCTCCGTAAGAGGAATATGTTCTGATTTTTTTCCTTAAAAAAAAATATTTTTAATTGAAAACAACCCAGCTTCGCAACACTTGGGGAGTTGATAGCAGAACTGGAGGGTTCATTAATAGGGAGATTGTGGCCAAAAGTTGGGGGGGAGTCCAGCCGAGCACATTGAAAGCACAGCAGATTAAAAGCTCATTTGCTCTTGCAGCTCTGGAGAAGTCTTGAAAGAGCCAATGTGGTACAATGGCTAGAGGATGCTCAGGCGCTCCCCCGCAACCAAGCAGTGTTGGATCACAATTTCCAATCTGTAGTGTAGTGGCAAGTTCAGAAGCCCAGGTTCCTTCCTGGTAGTCAACTCACAGCCACACCCCATCTCAGATTATGCAACTTTATAAAGTTATGCAGTCATCTTATAATTGCACAATAATAACAATCAGGCACGCACTGCAATGATTAATGCAGATATGCGAGTGTTGTTTTTTTTAAAAGATATTTATTAAGATTTTACAGAATGAAAAAAGAAAAAAAGAAAAATACAAAATAAAAATAGTTAAGAAACAATTCCATTTTTCCATCACTTATTTTTCATTTGCTTGTTTCCCAGACCTCCTCACACCTCCCTTTTTTGTATTCCAATTCAATTTATTAGTTCAGCAAATCCTTTCCCTCTTTGTTTATCCTAGTCTTTAATCTTAAAATATTATAACATTAAGTTTTTACCTGTTAATAATCCATTTTTTCATATTCCTTATAGCGTTATAGCTAAAAACCACTTAACTTTTTATCCAACATCATTCTAACATTCATTAATTTGTGAGTGTTGCCTTTCAGCTAAATATGCTATTTTCTATATGCGAACATGGGCAAATGTTGTGGAATGCACAAATATCTTTTTTGGGCTTTCTTTTTTTCCCTTTTTTCTGTGTTTGGTATGTTTTCCCTTTTCTCTGTTGTTTGAATATCTGTGTAATGAATTGAAATTAATAAAAATTAAATTTTTTTTTAAAAAAGGAAGCACAATAAATTATTGAAAGAAAAAAAAACAAATATCTTTTTTGGGGGGTGACCTGAGTTGTGTTTCTTGCAAAGTTGTACGCAGCAGAAACTTGCACACCATTCCCTTGAAGCTGAAACACCTTGCATTTTCAGGCAGCTTTCAAATATCGCCAGGTGCATTTTGCACCTAGCTATCGACAACCTGCAACCACCTGATGTCTCTACCATCTGGAGGTGCATGCCTGAGGACCCTCGGATCTTGACCGTGTTCACACACCAGCAATGCATCCTGTAGAATTCTATCCATTATATTTCATCTGCACAATCAGAATGAATTTCAGCAACCAAAATGAGTTTCTAACACTGTTTTCAGGGTACCTGAATGCTTTGGAGCTCACTGTGGCGAAAAATTGATTGGGCAGGTCTAGGACATTAGAGACAGGGATGCTGCTGTGGAAATGGTACCGGGTCTTTGACACTCCCCCCCCTTGACCTCAGACCACTACACCTCTGCTTCCACCAGTTCCAGCTAGCCAGGACTTAGTGGTCAGGGATGGTGGGAGCTCTGCTCCAAGAAAATCTGGAAGGCACAAAGTTGGGGAAGGCAGGGTTGGACTAGGAGACCCGGGTTCCGATCCTCTGAGCCTGTCCTTACCTTACAGGTTTATTGTGAGAATAAAAAGCCCCCCCTCTCTTTCTGTGTGTGCGTGTGTGTGTGTGTGTGTGTGTGTGAATCATGTACATTTCCTTCAGTTCCTTGGAGCAAGATTGCTTGGATATGAATGCAATTAATAGCAATTTCAGAGATCGAACAGATTGCTTTTTTTTTTTTTTTTTGGAGGCAGTCGTGGGAAACGCTTGCATGGTGCTCTCCAGCCCCCCACCCCGGCCACAGAAACGTTGTTTTTAATTGAATTTTTCAGTGTGGAGCTACCAGGTCTGTATTTTTAACATCAAGAAGTGTTTGGGGTTTTTTGTTTTTTGTTTAAAAGGAGGAGGGGTTAAATAATTCAAATAGTACTGGAAGTTTGACTCTGGCTTCACAGTCTGGCCTTCTGCCCATTGCAGCGGCAGCTACTGACACAACTTTAAAAGGCCTCCTCTGTGCAGTGCTGTTCCTCCGGAGCCCATTGCATGCAAATATCACAATGCCCCAGTGAATCTGCGCAGCAGAGTGATGTCGGTGGTGGAAACTTGTCTAGGAGCTGAATCTGATTTCGTTACGGCTGCAGCACATGAGCCATTTTTGGTCACCCCAGGGGAACCCCGTGTTCCCAAAGAGCAGTGTGTTCGGTTCTGAGATGGGCAGTTTCCTGACTGTGCTGCTGAGCAGAGTCTGCCATAGACTGAACTTGGAAACTTTTGCATGCATCGCTGAGCTGCATTCCCTTCCCTACAGGAAGTTGCGGGTGGCAATCAAGAGTATGTGAGGGCACAGAGTACACATGTGCGATGCTCTGGATCCCAGTTAGCGCCACGCCTTCATAAGGCCTTGGGGTCGAAACACCTTTATCTACCTAGCTGCAGCACTCAAAATGTGAATATTACTTATCTGTGCAGCCAAAGCCTTGGCAAAAAGCAACATCACTCAACATTTTGTTGTGCGCCAGAGGGAGGCGGAACTTCTTGGGATAGGAACAGGGCAGAGCAGCGGGAGCCCCTTCTAGCCAATAATTTTGGTTCTTGGCACCTGTCTGTCTCGAGAGACAATGGAGTGCACCTCCAGGGGTGAAGCCAAACTGCTGTTTTAGCAGCACTAAAGTGACCCCCCCCGGGACACAAGCCTGGGCAGTGTGTATGGAGGTCTTGGGCTGCCCAAACAACAAGACTCCCCTCTCGGTCTCGCTGATGTGGTCCAAAGGAAAACAGAGCAATACGTTTGGCACCAGCTTGGCTGTAGGAGTTGCTGGAGGGAGGCGTACAGGCACCATCCAACCGTCTTAGGGACTCTATAGGGTTTAGTCCTTAGCCTTTTCTCTCTCTCGAGGATACCCTGCAAGGCAAACGTTGGACTGGGACCCCATCACTTGGCCACAAAGCTCACCTTGGACCAGTGATGATGATGATGATGATGATGATGATGATAATAATAATAATAACTTATTTATACCCCGCCCATCTGGCTGAGTTTCCCCAGCCACTCTGGGCAGCTTCCAATCAAGTGTTAAAAACAATACAGCATTAAATATTAAAAACTTCCCTAAACAGGGCTGCCTTCAGATGTCTTTTAAAGAGAAGATAGCTGCTTATTTCCTTCACATCTGAAGGGAGGGCGTTCCACAGGACGCCACTACCAAGAAGGCCCTCTGTCTGGTTCCCTGTAACCTCACTTCTCGCAATGAGGGAACCTCCAGAAGGCTCTCGGCCCTGGATCTCAGTGTCCGGGTGCCTCTCATCCTAACCTACCTCACAGGGTTGATGTAGGGATTAAATGTGGAGTGGGGAGGAGGACCATGAACGCCAGCTATGCAATAATTAAATAAAGTCCCTGGCATTTGCTGGTAGGCTGGGAGAAAACCCTTTCTGAATCCTTGGGAGAGCTACTGCCAACCAGTGTAGGCAGTATTTAGCTAGCAAGACCAGTGTTCACGGATGCTGGGAGTTTTAGTCCCAACGACAGATGGGGACCCAAGTTTGAGAGCAATGGCTCAGTCATTAGAGCATGATGTTCTTCGTCTCAAGGTCGTGGGTTCGAACCCCACGTTGGGTGAAAGATTCCTGCATTCATTGTCATTATTAGATGACCCTGGGTGACCCTTCCAACTATGATTCTATGAAATGCTGCCAGAAGGGCCTGTATGTCCCTTTGTTACTCCACCCTCTCCCTGGCTTCTGCTTGCGTCCTTGAAGGCAGACAAATTGGGGGCTGGGATGCTCCGAAGGCAGATGTCTCCAGCAAAACGTTGAGTGACTAGATTACATGGAACATTGCCTCATCTGATTATCTCTTGCTCAGCTATGTGAATGCAAGCTGCTCCACTTCCTGCTTCTCCCAGAGCAGCCGAATAGCACTGGGGTGCTGTAGAGCAGCATAACGTCAGAGGCCTGGAAGACAAACCAAACTCCCTTCAAAGCGATGGCGTATCTGATCACAAACCTGTTCTATTTACCCTTTTCCTGGTGGATAATCAAGGGATGGGCCAAAACCCCATCTCAGTGACCTGTGGCTTTGATGTTTGGGGGAACCCGGAAAGGATTTGACCCTCTCCTTCCACAAAAATGGCTTACGGTCGCACACCAGTTTGCTACCTTTTTAAACGGGTGCTCCTGTTACTGCAGGCATTCAATAAAAATGTGTGCTGTATCTTGTTGCTTCACAAAGCGGCAATGTTCCTCGCCTCTGGCTGGTCTTTTTCCTTGTGTGCTGCCTGGTGTGCATTTTTGCTCAGGTCGAAACTTTTAAAAGTTTCTGGCTGGCGCAAGGCATGGTGTGTGTTGAGACGGCCTCTGGAAACTTGGTATGCAGTGTGCAGATGAAGATGACGGACAGTTTGAAGGAACTTGCGTGAGAGACAGGGAAGGTGGGATCTCCCAGGGTGAGGAGAGAAGAAAGGGATGTTCCCAGGTGAGATCTGGGAAAGGGGCATCTTTTTCTGCATGGGACAAAAGTTGAGATACACTTGTGTGAGGGAGAACCTTGTGTTTTTCTATCATTCTTTTCTTTTTTTGTTATTCTTGGTGTGGATTGGCATGTCTTTTACTGTGCAGTTGTACCTTGGCTCTTGAACGACTTGCAAGTCGAACGTTTTGGGTTCTGAATGCCACAAACCCGGAAATGATTGTTCCGGTTTGTGAACGTTCTTTGGAAACTCGAATGTCCATTGCGACGTCCGCGGCTTCCAATTGGCTGCAGGAGCTTCCTGCAGCCAATCGGAAGCCGCGCCTTGGTTTCTGAACCGTTTTGGAAACTGAACGGACTTCCGGAACGGATTCCGTTCGAATTCCAAGGTATGCCTGTATTGTGAAAAAGATTAATAAAGCTTTATTTAAAAAAGGAAAGGAAAAAAAGAAACCTGGCATTTGGCGGATGTTGAAGCTTACCCCCCTGGTGGTTCTTCTGTGTTGATCCTTATATATCTGCCTGTATGTATATAATCTGTGACAGTAGCTGACTTTAATGTGTGAATGTGCCGTCACAGCGCTTACCTTTTAAAAAACAAAAAACACCCAAGCAGCTTACAACAGGAAAACAGCAGTACAGTGGTACTTCAGGTTACATACGCTTCAGGTTACATATGCTTCAGGTTACAGACTCCGCTAACCCAGAAATAGTGCTTCAGGTTAAGAACTTTGCTTCAGGATAAGAACAGAAATCGGGCTTCGGTGGCGCGGCGGCAGCAGGAGGCCCTATTAGCTAAAGTGGTACTTCAGGTTAAGACCAGTTTCAGGTTAAGAATGGACCTCCCGAACGAATTAAGTACTTAACCTGAGGTACCACTGTATAAGTGCGCATATAAAAACACGGATATAAAACAGGACCCAACCTTACTGCTGAGGGAGAGGTTGGACATAAAGATATGATATTATAAGACATCTGAAGCAACTGATAATTGCTGCTTCATGTATGGCCTGGGAAGGGCATTCCATGGTACAGGGCTAATAATCATAATCATAAATTACTTATGCCCTGCCCATCTGACTGGGTTGCCTCAATCACTCTGGATGGCTTCAAATAATTATTAAAAAGGCAAGGGTAAAGGACCCCTGACAGTTAAGTCCAGTCATGGACGACTCTGGGGTTGTGGCGCTCATCTTGCTTTACTGGCCGAGGGAGCCGGCGTTTGTCCGCAGACAGTTTTTCCGGGTCATGTGGCCAGCATGACTAAGCCACTTCTGGTGAACCAGAGCAGCACACGGAAACGCCATTCACCTTCCCGCCAGAGTGGCACCTATTTATCTACTTGCACTTTGATGTGCTTTCGAACTGCTAGGTTGGCAGGAGTAGGGACCGAGCAACGGGAGCTCACCCTGTCGAGGGGATTTGAACTGCTGACCTTCTGATCAGCAAGCCCAGTGGTTTAGACCACAGTGCTATCCATGTCCCTAGTTCAAACAATTATTAAACTGCAGTAAAACTTCCAACATTAAAAACTTCCCTATACAGGGCTGCCTTCAGATGTCTTCTAAGGGTTGTATAGTTATTTATCTCCTTAGCATCTGATGGGAGGGTGTTCCACAGGGCAGGTGCCGCTACCGAGAAGGCCCTCTGACTGGTTCCCTATCACCTCACTTCTCACAGTGAGGGAACCTCCAGAAGGCCTTCGGACGGACCTCAGTGTTCAGGCCTTGAGCTATTATATATGTACATAATACCTTGTATATAATATATGTATGGTATCAGTTCTTTTTTGTTTGTTTGATTGTCTTTAAACCCACAGAACAGGTTTAAGTTTACTTTTAGACAACCTGGTGCAAAAAAGAAAGCTCAGTTTTAATGCCAATGAAAACATGTTAGTCTGATTTATAATCTCTTAAACCTAAATGCATGACTCTGTATCCGATATGTTGAGCTAAAGCCTGTTGAAGTATTTTTACCCTAAAATACAGGGCTTTTTTTCATCCAGAACTCAGTTCTGGCATCTCTCATGTGGGTGCCATTGCCATTCTAAGAGATCGAGGGAGGTGTTCATGGTGAGTTCCGGCACCTCTTTTTCTAGAAAAATTGTTGTTGTTTAGTCGTGTCCGACTCTTCGTGACCCCATGGACCAGAGCACGCCAGGCACTCCTGTCTTCCACTGCCTCCCGTAGTTTGGTCAAACTCATGCTGGTAGCTTCGAGAACACTGTCCAACCATCTCGTCCTCTGCTGTCCCCTTCTCCTTGTGCCCTCCATCTTTCCCAACATCAGGGTCTTTTCCAGGGAGTCTTCTCTTCTCATGAGGTGGCCAAAGTATTGGAGTCTTAGCTTCAGGATCTGTCCTTCCAGTGAGCACTCAGGGCTGATTTCCTTCAGAATGGATAGGTTTGATCTTCTTACAGTCCATGGGACTCTCAAGAGTCTCCTCCAGCACCATAATTCCAAAGCATCAATTCTTCGGTGATCAGCCTTCTTTATGGTCCAGCTTTATGGTCTAGAAAAATAGCACTGCCTAAATCATTATTTTGCATTATTTGTATATTTATACGAAGATTCATATATTGCTTTCCTTCTCCGTGGGGGTTTAGATCTGGGCACCCCACTTGCAAAACGCCTCATTCCAGGACACTCTCCTCACCGCTGCCAGTGGAGGAACTGCTTGTGGAATCTGTTGCCTGGATGCAACCTTCAACATCTTGGTGGGGGCAGGAGGGGTCTGGATTTTCTTAAGAGTATCACCAAAGAACTTAGACCATCGAGACTCCGAAATGGCAATGAATTCTTTAAATTAAGCCACATATGTTTAGCAGTGTTTGACTGTTCAGGTTCGGCATTTATAAATGGCACCCTAGCTGGGATGTATATTATATTCTGCAAAACACAAGTGTTTAGAATCTGCTAGGCAAACAAGTATGGTCGTCAGCAGCACAAATCCTGTGCCAAAGGCTTCATGGAAAAGATGGAAGTTGAGATTTAAGCTTTAAGCAGACTATTTACATTCTCCTCTTAGTGACATGCATATCTCTCTGCTTAAGCATTTTTTGGCCGATTACTACTACTACTACTCCCCACCCCGCCATCATTTCCTTAAAAAAATATTTTGAAAATCTGCCTGGGTGAGGGCAGGGCAACTTTCTGATTGACAGAAGGGACAACAAATGAGAGCTGTGCACAGCTCCTGCAGCTGAGAACTGTTTTCTTCCAGCTTGGGCTGAGTGCTGTCGGTTGGAATGTTTTTCCAGTGCTTTATCGCTAAGCAGAAAATTTCCCATTTCATTAGCTCACCCCATCGCGGGTATTCGAACCGCCGACCTTCTGATCAGCAAGTCCTAGGATCTGTGGTTTAACCCACAGCACAATTGATGGCCTTTGGTTACATAATGAACATTTGGTAGGGATGAAACTGCCTGGGTGACCTTGCTCCCCCCCCCCCCCAGCCTAGACTTCCTCATAGGGCTGTTGTAAGAGCACAGCTAACAGTGGGCATGAGTGAGAAAGTGATTATATCTATTCACCTCCCTGGGTGTCCAGATCTCTCTCTTTCCCTCCTCGCTGCTTTGCTAATTATCATTCCGGCAACTTGCATAACGCCGATTTGCAATGGCCCGCTAGGCTGCGATACCTGAAACCTTGACACTGTAGCCTTAATTGCCTTTTATGAGCCTTGCCTCTGCAGTCACAACTAGAAACCTTTATAGATATAATACGCTGAAATTGTGTCTTTAAATCCCCAGGCAAAGTCAAATTATATTACAGGCCAGATGTGTCTCGTGGCCTATCTCAGAGTGAAGAACACAAATTGTAACTCGGGCAAGGAGAGCTTTGTGCTAAATCTCTTTTGACACTTCTGGGCGAGCGAAGCAAAACCCATCTCTCCCTCTTGTTCCTAAAATGCATGGACTTCCTTAAAAAGTACTTGAGGTCAAATGGGGTTTGCTCCCTCTTTTCCTCAAGTCCTGGTGGACTAAGACCTTTATTGCTGGTAATGCTTTCTTAAATGGGGTAAGTTTATTCCCAAAATTATAATACACAAAAGGGGCTCCTAACAGCCAGGTTACTGTCCGAAATACTGGCCCGTGAGCTACTAAAAATAGAAAGTTAACTTTTGCCACAAGCTACTGCCTCCATTTATGGTTCCATAAATTGTCAGTAGGAAGTTTTTATAAGACAGGGCACAACTGTGGGTGTTACTATGCCTTATTTTGTGTTTGTTAAAATTGTGATGGTTTTGTTTGTTCTTGTTTTATTTTTGATTCTCATTTTCTGTAATTGTGTAATTGTTGCATGTTACCTTTTAAAAAATTATTATTATTGTTAATTTATTTAACTCACTGTAGTTGTTGCGTGACCTCTTGTGTGGAGTGAGGAGGGAAGAGAGGGGAAACTGAAGATTTCAACCAAGTAAGCTACACTCAGAGTAGACCTAGTGAAATTAATGGGCTTAAGTTGGTCAAGTCCATTTATTTCAATGGGCCTCTGTTGTGCCGCTGGTACCATTCTTGCTACCCTTTAGGGCACCAGAGGAACTTTGTCCTTTTCACCAAAGCTTTTGATAGCATTTTAAGATCCTTGAGCTGTGTGTTTGTGTGTGTGTTTTGGAGGGACTGATCTACCTGTGAAAGACTATTTCTATGGGTCTTTTTAGCTACTTGAAGAGCTTTCTGAGTGGAAAGGCTGGATGGAAAGATCCTAAATAAATAAATAAAGCAGGAGACTGCCAGGGAGCCACATAAGGTTTCCAAAGGAAGAGGAACAATAGACTTTTAATAAGTAAATATTCTTCATCCTGGTCTGTCTTACTGGAGAGGAGGATCAGCATTTATTTAGTACTTCTTTGTGTGCATTCAAAGTTCTTCGTGTGCATTTTTGTTTGCAGTCCTTAAAGAAATACTGCAATAGGTTAGCAGTGTCCCCATATTGCAGACAGAAGGGTTGAGAGAACAGGCTTTCGAATGAGTTTTTAACTCATAGCTTGTAACTTTAAGAACTGGTCCCTCCCTCCCTCTTTTCCTTTTCTATCAAGTCTTAGATCAGGAATCCCTAACCCTGGCCTTCTACACTTGAGAGAGAGAGATTTTAGGACCCACTCTGTTCTCTTGAGTGTAACCCTTGTTTTAAACCATTTTCAACATTGCATTAAAAAATAATAATTGCTGTAACCCGCCCTGGGACCTTATGGTGGAAGAGCGGGTAGGAAATTGAACAAAGTAAATAACCGCTAAATGTTAAGCTGCTCTGCGGGGAGTCCTTTTCAGCTGCTGAGCAGGGTAAAAAATCTGCTTTCAGCAGATCAATAAAGAAGTTTAAGGTGAGATCTGAACTGGGAGCTGCGGAGTTCGCTCTGTTTCTAATCTGTAAGATCAGTAGCGGCAGACCTTGTTCAGAAACGGAAGTTTTTTTCTTTCTTTCCTTTTTTAAAAGAAAGAAACGGAAATAGCAAGGAGAGGGACAAGGCTGTTACTTCTCCATTCTCTCTCTGTCTCTCACTCCTCCCCCCCCCCACCATGTGAGAGGGGTCTACACTTTATCCTCTGCCCTCAAAGTGCGTGTCTGCACACTTTTCCTGGGGAAGAGAGTTGCACAAGGGAAATTTATAATCTGCAAGGTATGTGTCTGCTGGTGTCCTTTCGGTAATTTGGCTCACACAATCCTCCACATGGCAACCTCTCCCATTTTCTGGCTGTGCTGTGCTGTACAGTGGTACCTCAGGTTACATACGCTTCAGGTTACAGACTCTGCTAACCCAGAAATAGTACCTTGGGTTAAGAACTTTGCTTCAGGATGAGAACAGAAATTGTGCTCCGGCAGCGCGGCAGCAGCAGGAGGCCTCATTAGCTAAAGTGGTGCTTCAGTTTAAGAACAGTTTCAGGTTAAGAACGGACCTCCGGAACGAATTAAGTACTTAACCAGAGGTACCACTGTATAATTTTTTGGGCACTTGCCCAACAAGACTTCTAGTCTGGTGCAGGCTATTGCAGATGCTCTTTCGTTGACAATTAGAAATGTTTTCTCCCCCTTTCCACCCCAAACCAGGTCCCTAGTTAAAAGTGGGTGGAGGAAAGGGGGAGAGAGAGACCCCAGGTGATTCGCTCACCTCTTGATGTACAATCTTAGACTGTGGAAGGCATGATTTAAGGAGGACACCAACACACTGTTTTGGTTCCACCGCAAATGAATGGTACTGACTTAAGCCCTGTAGCAGCTTCATAAGGGTGAATGGCTAAGAACAACCTTTCTTTTGTTATTTCCGAAGTTTGGTGTGGGAGTACAGTCGTACCTCAGAAGTTGAATGAAATCTGTTCTGGAAGTCTGTTCGACTTCCGAAATGTTTGGAAGCCAAAATGCGGCTTCTGATTGGCTTGCAAAAGAAAGTTCGAAAACTGAAACCACTCACTTCCGGTTTCGATGGTTTGGGAGCCGGAACGTTTGACTCCCAAGGTGTTCGGGAGCCGAGGTACGACTGTATTTGGTTCTAAAGCTCCACCTGCATTTTAAAAAATGGCTGCTAGGCCGTTCAGTTGGAACTAGGGTTTTAAACCTGTCTGGATCTCAAACCGGTTTTTTTTTTAAAGGTAAACTGCAATCTCTTTTCACTCCACCTCTCCACCCCGGCTTTCCTTTCTTTCGAGGGAGGGAAAATTGGGAAAGACTTAGTTCTCCATTGTAAAGAAGATAAATACAGATGAGGGCGGGGTGGGGAACCTTTTTCAGTCTGAGAGTCACATTCCCTCCTGGGCAACACATTCCTTTCATGGGAAAAGTTACAGATTCTATATCTACAACTTGTATGAGCAACGCAAATGGGACGCTTTAATAGATTTGCTTGTTTTGCATAATTTAGCTTCTTCTAGTCATTGAGCGATGAGCAAGGGGAGGGGGCGTTATTGTTTTGTTTGTTATTATGTTGTGTATTTCTGTGTTTTTATACTGTTATCCTCCGATGAAGGGCAGTATATAAATTTAACCAACAACAACAATATACAGAGCAATGAAACTTCCCCTTACCAGCCATTTGAGATCTGCCCCCTTTGAATGTGGGGTGGAATCAAGTCTGTTTCAGTTCACTGTCTTTCCCTCCAGCCTCTGATCCAGACATAGGCAAACTTGGCCCTCCAGATGTTTTTGGGACTACAACTCCCATCGTCCCTGACCACTGGTCCTCTTAGCTAGGGATGATGGGAGTTGTAGTCCCTAAACATCTGGTGGGCCGAGTTTGCCTATGCCTGCTCTGATCCTTCGCAAGTTTACCCTCCCATCTTTCCAGGCCTACCTCTGCAGCCACCCATGCTAAAAATGTGCTTACATAGAAGCTGAAATTTCTAGAAGCTGGCTGATGACTGAGCCCAATGGCACAGTCTTGCTAATGCTAGCTACTTAAGGGCCATAGACAACAAAATTAGTTTTTTTTGTAAACGGAATGCAATTTGCTTCTAGGGGGGAGTTTGTGGAGAGGATGATCCATTCTGTGCTTTAAAATTAGGAGCATACGTGGTAAGTGCCTTACAGATGGGTCTGACTGTTCTCGCACCATTCAGATCTGTGAAACCTGCCACTCTTGGAAAATCTGCTTTCAGTGCCTGCCCAGTAGTGTTCCTGAATCTAATTAGCAGTGCATTCCCTCTTGTTTTTAACAGTGTCGTAAGGATATTTCTGCCATTTCAGAAACCGCCGGTTTGAATCTAAACGTTGGAATCAATGGAATTTAAGTTGGTTGTGACTTAACCGAAGTCTCACTGATTTCAGTGATGGAGTCTGGATCCAGCCCTAGGATTAAAGCCCTTCTTGGTCTCAACTAGGATACTTTGCAGTATGGAGTTTTCCCAGTGCAGTGCTTGTCACTCATAATGCACTCTCTCTGTTGCCTTTTCTTGCTTTAGCCGCCTGCAACATGTTGGACAGATTATAATAATTTTGGTTTAACATGGAATTGTCTTCTTGGCTGGTAGGAACTGCTGACCACTGCCCCATGTGGCGAAGTGCATAACTACAGTTTATTGTGAATGATCTTCAAGGTTCCACTTGCCATTGACTTTTCCAGAACAGGAAGGAGTGTAAGAGGACTTCCTGTTTTTCACTACGTTTGGTCAAGCAACTGAGATATATCTGCACTCTGCTGTGACTTTTGTTTATGGCCTGGGTCCTCATTCCCAGCCCCTGACAGTTGCTGTATTGTTTGCAAAATCACCACGTAGACTGGATTAGAAGGAACAAATTTTTCTTAGCTCCTACTGAACTACCGTATTTTTCTCTCCATAAGACACACTTTTTCCCTCCTAAAAAGTAAGGGGAAATGTGTGTGCATCTTATGGAGCGAATGCAGGCGGGAGGCTCTGCTCAGCGCTCCCTTTAAAGAGCTGTGTGGAGCGTGTGTGCGGCAGCCCACCAGTCCCTTCTCCCTCCTCGGGGAAAAGCCTGCAAGCGCCGCACACATGCTCCACGCGGTTCGTGAAAGGGAGCGCTGAGCAGAGCCTGAGATGCATACAGGCTCTGCTCAGCGCTCCCTTTAAAGAATTTTTTCCGCTTGCATTCCCCCTCTAAAAACTAGGTGCGTCTTATGGTCAGGTGCGTCTTATGGAGCGAAAAATACGGTATATACAAAACTGAAACTAGTCAGAACATCTTAAGCTTCCATTCCCTGCTGGTCTCACTCAGAACAGATCCCCCCCATACAACTATTTCCAAATTACTTGAGTTCCTTCTCTCACATTCCTGTTGCCTAAAGCTCATCCCTAACAATGGCCTCTTAATATTTTGTGACCAGTGACCAGGAATGTTGGGCATTTTGGCCCAACAGCATCTAGAAGGCCACAGATTCCCCACCCTAGCTAAGTTCTATTAATGTGTCTGAGGCAGACAGCTGCTCCTTCCTATGGACTTCTATCCAGGCTGGCTACCATTTTATTACCGTATGTCTTCTTCACCCCTCATTATCCCGGTGTAAAAGTTGTGTGCTGGGTTTTTCTGAAGGAACTTTGATTGGTTCTTCGAGTGCATTAGCTGTAATGGCAGGGGCGGGCTCAGAATACAAGGACTGGCTCCTTGCTGCTACAAACCTTGTGCATGATTGGTTCTAGAGGACAAGGTGCGCCAGCTATGCTAGGCTGTGCAAATGGGACAAGGAAGAGAAGAGTGAGCAGGTGCTGAGGTGTTGGCTGCAATTGCAATGCTGAACATTAAACTTGTAAGAACGATAGATAGATAGATAGTGCCTTAGTTAGTTGGGAAGGTGGAGGCTGCATGGAAGAGATGATGATGATGATGATGATAATGATAATGATATAATAATAATAATAATAATAATAATAATAATAATAATAATAAATATTTTATTTTATGTTTTATTTTTAATTTAATTTAATTTAATTTAATTTAATTTATACCCCGCTCTCCCTGGCCAGAGCCGGGCTTAGGGCGGCCAACACCAGTAAAATTACAGTAAAAACATAATAGGGGAAAAAACCCCAATTTAAAATACAGGTTAAAATGCAATTTAAAATGCAGCCTCATTTTAAAAGTAGCGCATAGATCAAAACCGTAAGGGGAGGGAAACATAAGGGTCAGACTGAGTCCAAACCAAAGGCCAGGCAGAACAATTCTGTCTTGCAGGTACTGCAGAAAGATGTCAAGTCCCGCAGGACCCTAGTCTCTTGTGACAGAGCGTTCCACCAAGTCGGGGCCAGTACTGAAAAGGCCCTGGCCCTAGTTGAGACCAATCTAACCACCTTGCGACTTGGGACCTCCAAAATGTTGTCATTTGTGGACCTCAAGGTCCTCTGCAGGGCATACCAGGAGAGGCGGTCCCATAGGTACCTGTATGCATGCCACACATATTGTTATACTGTATTAATTTTAGTGAGGTGTGGGGCTCAGTTTGAATGCAGGCTTACCAAAGTGCAGCCCCCAAACAGCGGCGGAGCTTCATGCTCTGGCATCGGGTGGAGAGCAGGCGGGGGCGGGGCTGGCGTGCGTCCTGAGGGTGTGGAGTGGCGCCCAGCGCGGGCAGGGGGACAGCCGTGATGGCACCTCACCAGGATCGCGCTGCCGGGGGCGGTGAGCTCCCCTCACACTCCTCTTCCTCTGCCAGTGCCCCCAAATCTCCTTGGAGCATGTGTAGTTCCTCTTAAGTTTGTAAATGAGTGGATTTCGCGGATGGCTAATTAGTGGCTACCCAACCACATGTAGAATTAGGGGAGAGGAATTCTCCTTTATAGGAAGTCGCAAGAAACAGTTTGGTCTTTTCAGGAGGGGAGGGCTATTTTGTGACCCGACACTCTGGTCGTTCGTGGGAGTGGGAAACAGTGTGTAGCCACTTGCAGAAGGTTCGGATTTACCTGGTGGATCAGGATTTTATGTCCTTTCTAAACTGGCCTACATTCCCTTCCTTCTGCTTGAGGAAGCACACAGGGAGACCAAGACACCGAACCCCTAATCACAGCAGCACACCAATTGCTGCTTTTCTCCTGGATTTTTGCCCTATTTTCTTTGTATGCCGTTGTCTGACATCCTAGTGGAACATGCTTAACCGCTCAAGAGAAGGCAGGTTGAGGGAAATCCAGCATGGTTCCATACTCTCCCAACACGTTTCTAATGAAAATGGGGGTGCCCTAAGGAAAAACAGGACATTCAGGAGGTCTGTAGATCATCAAGTGCAGGAGCATCAAGGAGGGAGAAGTTCTTTGTATCCTGGTGCCCTGGAGAATATGTGTAGAGCAGTGGTGTCCAAACTTTTTTCAAAGAGGGCCTGATTTGATGAAGTGAAGGGCCGTGAGGGCCAACCAAGGGGCCAAGCAAAGTTGTTGAGCTGCTTTTAGGATTGAAGTTGTTGAGGTTTTTATTTATTTATTTTAGCCTAGGAAATAAACTGCCACATGGGCCGGATTAAACCGACCGGCGGGCCGGATTAGGCCCCCGAAACAGACTTTGGACATGCCTGGCGTAGAGTGAGCATTGGTCTCTGGGGTTGAAAATTAGAAACACTTTAAAAGCAATAGCATTTTTTTCCATTCCCCTCTGTAGAACTTAGTAAGAGCTGGAGGTCTGCTTTCTTAGGAGGCCAGCATTATAAGAGAAAAGAAGACCCAAGTCTGAAGAGTGGAATCCCATCCAAATCTAACCTGGATCGTGGGAGATCAGGAGAGCAGCAAGGAGAGACTGGGCCTTCTCTGTCATGGCACCTCCTGCCTGGTGTTTTAGCTTTTATCTGGGCATTTGGACAGCAGCAACAATATTGTACTGCTAACTCTTATTTTATTACTGTATTTATTTGCTGTAAGTTGCTTCAGGGCTGCTTCTTTTTAAGTGGCAAATGACGCTTATATTTAATAAACCTAAATTAGCCGGCTGTTGACAAACAATGACAAATGAAAGCGATGACAAACCTAGACAGCATCTTAAAAAGTAGAGACATCACCTTGCCAACAAAGGTCCGTATAGTAAAAGCTATGGTTTTCCCAGTAGTGATGTATGGAAGTGAGAGCTGGACCATAAAGAAGGCTGATCCCCGAAGAATTGATGCTTTTGAATTACGGTGCTGGAGGAGACTCTTGAGAGTCCCATGGACTGCAAGAAGATCAAACCTATCCATTCTGAAGGAAATCAGCCCTGAGTGCTCACTGGAAGGACAGATCGTGAAGCTGAGGCTCCAGTACTTTGGCCACCTCATGAGAAGAGAAGACTCCCTGGAAAAGACCCTGATGTTGGGAAAGATGGAGGGCACAAGGAGAAGGGGACGACAGAGGACGAGATGGTTGGACAGTGTTCTCGAAGCTACAAACATGAGTTTGACCAAACTGCGGTAGGCAGTGGAAGACAGGAGTGCCTGGCGTGCTCTGGTCCATGGGGTCACGAAGAGTCGGACACGACTAAATGACTAAACAACAACAACAACAACAAATTAGCCGGCTGTACACATGAGATCCCAAGCAAGAAAATGGCAGGATTTGGGTCTGCTTTTCCAGTTTGCGCCTTGTGGACAACTTCTTCCTTTGCTGATCGTTTTACCTAGCACACCTTTTAACCCTCCGTCTTTTAAAAAAGTTAAACCAATAGTGCAGTTAGTGTCCTTTGTAAAAAAAAGTCCCTTTCGTACTCATACGGGAGGGAGGAAGGGAGAGAGAGAGAGAGAGAGAGAGAGAGAGAGATTGATTGCTGTATCCTAACCCATTCCTGCAAAGCATGAATTGCAATTCCGCACACAGCTTACAGTGGAAGGGCAATGATTTGCTAGCTCTAGGAGTTTACCGATCTGGAAGCATCCCCAGAATTTGCGAATGAGTTGGCTGCCCTCATCCTTTCCCTGCTTTCCGTTGTTGGGGCGAATGCGGAAGAGTACCATGTACAAGGAAACTGGAGGAGGCGGTAAAGGGAGAAAGCAAGCCCTTTCCCCCTCCGGGCCATAGGTACGTAATGTACTGTACATTATTTGTTGGAGGAATCATGCAGAAGTAAACAGGCTCAGGTTCTGTTTGACTCCTTCCCTTCTCTACTCTTCTGGGAATGACACTAGTATTCTTGCGTCTTTGCAGCAGTATTTTCCTTGCTGGTTTAGTTCACAGGTAGCAAACTCTGGGTTGGTTGTGACTGTGTGGACCTCCTGGAGAGGAGGACAGAGTTTCTTTGCTCCTTCCTGTTTTTCCCCGTTCTGTTTTGGGCTGCCATACAGCACTGTGCTAAGCCAAGGTTTGGGCCAGGGGATACGTTTGTAAACCAGTTGTTTCCTTCCCATTCGAGCAGAATATTTTCCTGTTAATCGTGTGGGCGAAACTTGTGTTGTTTTGGATCATTCCAAATCCTGGCAATTTGCTTCTGGTGACGGCCATCCTGTGGTCTCCCTGATTTATAAAGAAGATATACCGTGCAGTGAAGAAAGCATTAGGTTTTGTCTGCCCTTTGGCAGGTTGGAGTTGAGGTGATATCTTTTCAGCTCCTTTTGCTCCGAATAAAGGTATTTATGCTTGTGCCGCATCTGATTCCCCACCTCCTCCTCCTCCTAATGGGTCAGCACAGCTACCTGCTCGGTCACAATGATTGATGTTTCAGAGGCCTGCTGGAAATGAGCAATGCCTTCTTAAGTTCACAGATAATAGCATTGTGCTGAGACCCCAGCAATAAACCTTCCTTGCATTTTCTTGCTCTTCCTTTTTCTTTTGTTTGTCTACAGTTTCAGATCTGTGTTGTGCTCCATCCCATTGTGTCACTTTTACGCAGTGATACAATCCCTATTACTAATTCAGGCACCGTATTTTTCGCTCTATAACACGCACCCGACCATAACACGCACGTAGTTTTTAGAGGAGGAAAATCCGTAGGCATGCCGCCCGTAGGCATTCCCTCCATAACACGCACAGACATTTCCCCTTACTTTCCAGGAGGAAAAAAGTGAGTGTTATGGTGCAAAAAATACGGTATTTATTTTTCTTTTGGTTCGTGTGGCTAAAGCAACTTCAGCTGAAAAGTGTACGGGGTCAAAGGTGACTCAGATAAATTTGGACCAGGGCTTCTCAAGTGTCCACAGCAATGTCTTGTCTTAGCTTGGGAGGTTTGTTGATTATTTATTTAAAGCACATCTTACCCTGCTCTTTAGAACAAGAGAAAGTCAGTCCGTGCCCTCGGGCTCACAACCTAAAAGACACGCAAGAGAAGGAAAAGAGGAGGAGGAGGGAGGAAGAAAGAAAAGCAAACGGAGGTACCAGTTGTTAAACCTGCCCCCCCCCAAGTGCAACACAAAGTTACACTTTGTGTGTTGCACAAAGTGTGCAGTTCTAACCAACATTTTCAACCCCAGTGATAATTATGGTAGTAAAAGTGAAATTTTGTATGGTCTGCACCACTAACAGGAGAGGGACGTGCGGGTGGCGCTGTGGTCTAAATCACTGAGCCTAGAGCTTACCGATCGGAAGGTTGGTGGTTTGAATCCCCGCGATGGGGTGAGCTCCTGTTACTCGGTCCCTGCTCCTGCCAACCTAGCAGTTTGAAAGCACATCAAAGTGCAAGTAGATAAATGGGTACTGCTCCGGTGGGAAGGTAAACGGCGTCCGTGCGCTGCTCTGGTTCGCCAGAAGCAGCTTAGTCATGCTAGCTACATGACCCGGAAGCTGTACGCCAGCTCCCTCGGCCAATAAAGCGAGATGAGTGCGGCAACGCGACTGGACTTAACTGTCAGGGGTCTTTTACCTTTACCTTTTTTACTAACAGGAGAGGTTCCTGTTTGCTTTGGGTATGCAGTGCAATCTGGAGGTGGGAGACTTGGCTGCTGATAAATATCTTAGGGTGGTAGACAGGAAAAACATATGAAACACTGATATATGCAGTGGATTAGTTAACACCTTCTGAACTGGAAACAGGTTTTTATTGTACCTTTCCCGACTTCAGAGTTCTCAAGTCCCACCCTGATTAATGAAGCGCAAAGGGGAGAAAAAAAGTTGTTGCCTTATCTCTGGCCCCAGACAGATGTCTTGAGACGGTTTGGTGCCTGAGGCAGAAAAATCCAGATAATTCGTCTCCTCTCTCCCCTATTGATAAGAACATGATTGTGCTTTTTCAAGGCTCCCCATTTTTCCAGTGGTCTTCTCCAGCCTGGTGTCCTCAAAATATGTTAGACTTAACCTCATCAGCCCCAGCCAACTGGGTTTATTTATACAATTTTATTGTTTCATTTGTTGATTTATTTTACTGAGTCCATCAAATCTGCATAACGCTTGATTGTAAACAACAACAAAGCGGTTTAGAATAAAAGAAGATGAATTGCAAAAACAACATGGGGAATTTGCCTAAAGTTGCAATCTCATGCGCGCTTACTCAGGAGTAAGCCCACTTCAGAGAGCATGTTTTTTGACGAATTGTATTTAAATGCTACCAATTCTTTATAAACATTTTTAAGCCCCCCCCCTTTTTTTGAAAAGAGCAATTTAAGAGTAAATATCAAAGTATGGCATTTTAACCCTTCTATGCCATAGTACGTAACCAGAGGTACCACTGTAACTGTAAAAACTACTCTGAAATTTTTTTACTCCAAAAATGAAACCTTCATCTGGTTGTAAATATTAAGATTATACCTGCAAGAGTGAGTCTTTCTGTAAAAAAATGATTTAAATCAAGTCTTACTGACTAGTGATTTAAATCGTGATTTAAATTGATTTGATTTAAATCAAATCCACCCTCCAGCCCACCCTCCTTTAAGATGGGCATCACCGTAAGAGGCAACAGTGCTTAACCAAAGCCCTGGGGAAACCAAAGAGTCAGTAAAAACTGACTCGATGAGCATTCCACCTAAGATGAGGAGGGGAGGCACCACTTGAAAAGGTCTGTTCTCATGTGGTCACCCTCCATACTTCCTTCTGGTGGGACATCCAGAGAAGGGCCTCCGGTAAAGATCAGTTACCTTCGGGGCCCAATTCAAAGTGCTGGTTTAGACCTTTAAAGCCTTAAATGGCTCAGAACCACAAAACCTCAGGGACCGCCTCTCTCTATATAAACTGATCCAGACTCCATGAGTTCATCATCTGAGACAATTCTTTGTGTGCCTCCTCCATGTGAGGGTGGCGGCAGGGGAACAGGGCCTTTTCTGCAGTGGCTCCCCGTTTGTGGGATGTTCTCCCCAGGAAGGTTTGCCTGGCGCCTTCATTATATATCTTTAGGTGCCAGGCAAAAACGTTCTTCTTCAGACAGCCAGACCTTGGACTGATTAATATTCCACAGCCTTTAAAATGTGTTTATGGGAAGGAGGGTGGGTGTTATTGTTTTGTTCTTTTAACACTTGTGTTTTTAGCTTGTATTTTAATCCTGTGAACTGCCCTGAGATATTCGGATGAAGGCAGGTATATACATCTAATAATAATACAGTGGTACCTCGGGTTAAGAACTTAATTCGTTCTGGAGGTCCGTTCTTAACCTGAAACTGTTCTTAACCTGAGGTACCACTTTAGCTAATGGGGCCTCCTGCTGCCGCCATGCAATTTCTATTCTCATCCTGAAGCAAAGTTCTTAACTGGAGGTACTATTTCTGGGTTAGTGGAGTCTGTAACCTGAAGCGTCTGTAACCCAAGGTACCACTGTAGTCGTCATTACCATCATCACAGCCCTTGAGCTTTTGTCGTCCTGAGCCATACAGTGCTCCAAAGGTGAAGTTGACACTCAAACCTCCCCATTCCCCAGTATTCGGATTAACAGTACAGTGGTGCCTCGGATTAAGTACTTAATTCGTTCCGGAGGTCCGTACTTAACCTGAAACTGTTCTTAACCTGAAGCACCACTTTAGCTAATGGGGCCTCCCGCTGCTGCCGCCGCGCCGCCGGAGCATGATTTCTGTTCTCATCCTGAAGCAAAGTTCTTTTTTTTTTATAAAAAAATATTTTTATTACATTTTCAGATACACAAACAGAAATACAAAAGCCACAGAAAAGAGACAAAAAAAAAACAAAGAAAGAAAGAAAGAAAAAAGAAAAGATCCAATTTTCAAAAACATTTTTACATAACCAACTGGACTTCCTCACATCTCCCCTACCATGCATTCTTTACAATAAAAATGTCAGCAAATTATTACCTTTTTCCACATCTTATTTTGTACCTTTCCAATATTATATTTTTAAATTTAAAATACTTTTTGTCAATTACTTGTACCTTAAATCAACCATAGTAATACTTTAAATTTCAACCTTTTCTTACTTGTAACTTAATTTCCTGTTTCAGAAATCTAATTGCTGAAGCTAAAACTTCCAAATCGTGCAGTTTTTAACATTCATACAACTTGTAATATTTTTGTAAATAGTCCTTAAATTTTTTCCAGTCCTCTTCCACTGTTTCTTCTCCCAAATCTCGGATTCTGCCAGTCATTTCAGCCAATTCCATATAGTCCATCAATTGCGTCTGCCACTCTTCCAGCGTGGGTAGATCTTGCTGAAGCAAAGTTCTTAACCTGAAGCACTATTTCTGGGTTAGCGGAGTCTGTAACCTGAAGCGTATGTGTCAGGGAACTGCCATCGGAAGGACAGGAGGTGCAAAGGCTCCCTCAGGTTGAAAGAAACGGAGCAGCTGAAGAGGGAACCAGTAGGGGGCGAGCAGGAACTTCCAGGGAAAGTGAGTCGGAGGGGTGGCTCAGAGACGTTTCCAGCGAAAACAGTGGAGAGGTCTCAGGACCTCCTATAGGGACACCCACGCCTCGCCGGAAACTGTCACGCAGAGAGTCCAGAAGACGTGTTTCCGTGAAAGAGCTTTTATGTTGGAAACGTTTCCGAAAGCAACCACTTTCGGATTCTACTAGTGATTGACGCAGCCATGCCGGAGGGGCTCCGTCACAGGCAGAGGTTTGAAAACCTGATCAAACTCTGAGGGACTTGCATTTTACGCACAAGCAGCTCATCATCCCACCACAGCAATCCGAAAGTCACTGAAAGCCAGCTTGTGCAAGCAGCGGCATCATGAGCGACCCAGCCGGAACCGGAGGAGCAGGAGCAGCTGGAGGAGGTCCAAGCCTGGAAGAAAGGTACAGGGCGTTGGAGATCCAGCTGGCCATGCAAACGGCGAGGCTTGAGGAGAGGAGGGCTCAGGATGCAGAAAAGGGAAAGGAGAAAACCACCTCGATAGCCAGAAAGGTGCCAGGATTGGTGCAGAAATTCGGGGGAGATCCCAGAAACTATCATGCCTTTAGAACTGAGATGCAATACGCTCTCAACCTGCAGTATGATGACTTCCCCGACGAGGAATCGCGAGTGGCTTTTGTAATTGGCCATCTCGAAGGGGGGGCGAAGGATTGGGTTCGACCCCTGATGGCAGTGAATAATGAGATACTAAAGGACACGAGGAAGTTTTTTCGTGCCATGGACCTGATGTTTTCCAGTGACATGGAGCAGGGGGTGGTACGAAGGCAGTTAATGGCTTGCAAACAGGGGAGCCGATCTGTCCGTGAGTACTGGACTGAGTTTACTATGCTGATTCATAAATTGGGGTGGGACCTATCGGCGGAACCCATTCAAATGCTTTTTGAAGGGGGGCGTACAATCTGATACGCATAAGGAAGGGAGATGAATGGAAGACCACCATGTTCACCCCTTTGGGAGCCTTTGAATACCTCGTTATGCCCTTCGGTCTACAAGGAGGCTCCGCGTGCTTTCAAGCGTTTATTAACCACGTTCTGGGGCCTTTGCTCTACAAGAACTGTGTGGCCTTTTTAGACGACGTGTTGGTGTATTCGGAGGATGAGGAGCAGCATGTGAGGGACGTTCGAGAAGTGTTGGGCAGGCTGCAAGCCAACCAGCTGTGGGTGAAACTGGAGAAGTGCCAGTTTCATACCAAGGAGGTGGAATTCCTGGGGTACCGCTTGTCAGACAAGGGATTGGCCATGGATCCAGGCAAGGTCCAAGCGGTACTGGAATGGAAGACACCGAAGACCAAGAAGGATGTGCAAAGATTCTTGGGGTTTGGGAACTTTTATCGGAAGTTCATCAAGAACTTTGCCCACTTGACGGCGCCCATCACCGACTGCCTCAGCAGCAAGAAGAAATTTGTTTGGACGGCGGAGGCGGAGCGAGCATTTGAAGAACTGAAAAGGGCTTTCGCCTCGGAAGAACAACTTCTGCATGTGGATTTACGAAAACCCATGAGAGTGGAAACCGATGCGTCCGACCGGGCGGTAGGGGCGGTACTTCTTCAACCGGGGAGGAGTATGTCAGAGTGGAGACCGTGTGCCTTCTTCTCGCGGAAGCTGAATAAATCCGAGAGGAACTACACGGTGTATGACAGGGAACTACTTGCCATTCACGAAGCGTTCCGGAGGTGGAGACATTTATTAATTGGGGCACAACACAAGGTGCAAGTGTGCACCGACCACAAGAATTTAGAGTATTGGAGAACAGCTCGAGTGCTCAACCAACGACAAGTGAGATGGGCACAGGAATTCTCTAAATTCAACTTTGAAATTTGTTATGTGCCAGGTCCAGAAAACGTCAGGGCGGACGCTCTCTCACGCAAACCAGAGTATTGGGAGGGGGAGGGGGCGATTGAAGAGAGACATGTCATCCCTGAGGACCGCTGGGTGTGTGGGGCGGCGCTGGTGGGGCAACGAGAACTGGTAGAGGAAACGGAAAATGATGAATATGCCCAGGATAAGCTCAGAGGACTCAGGGGGGAGGGCGAGAGCCCCGAAGGTTTTGAGGAAAGAAATGGGGCATTGTATTACAAAGGGGCACTGTATATACCCGAAGGTGAATTGAGGGGGAGAGTACTCAAGCAGTTGCACGATAGCCCCACGGCGGGACATTTTGGGCAACACAAGACCATGTGGTTGGTTACCAGGGAATTCTGGTGGCCCAAGGTGAGGGAAGATGTAAGGGAGTATGTAAGAGGGTGTGACCAATGTCAGCGAGCCAAAGGGGAAAGACGGGCGCCGGCAGGGTTATTAGAGCCATTACCCACACCAGAACGGCCTTGGGAAGCGGTATCAATAGATTTTATGACGGATCTGCCGAAGTCCAAGGGGAAGACAGCCATCATGGTAGTAGTAGACCTGTTAACAAAGATGTGCCACTTTGTAGCATGCTCACATGCAGTCACAGCGGAAGAAACAGCGAAGTTGTTTGTAGAACACATATTTAGGTTGCACGGGGCTCCCTTGAGGGTGATCTCAGACCGCGGCAAACAATTTACTTCCAGGTTCTGGAGGAAGCTCATGAGCTTGCTGCACGTGGAAGTCAATTTTTCAACGGCCCGGCACCCTGAAACCAACGGGCAGGCGGAAAGAGCAAATGGCATTCTTCAACAATATCTGAGGTGTTATGTCAATGACAGAGAGAACGATTGGGTCGAAAAGTTGGCGCTGGCAGAATTTGCCTACAATAATGCGGAGAATGTGTCCACAGGGATGAGCCCCTTTTTGGCTAATTACGGGTGTCACCCCAGGGCATTTCCAGGGGAGGGAGGGGAGAGATGGAGCGTTCCAGCGGCTGAACATTTTGTAGAAGAGATGGAAGCGATCCATCATCAGCTCCAGCTCAACTTAGAAAGGGCCAAGGCACAATATAAGAAGCAGGCAGACAAGAACAGAAGGGAAGGTGAAACCATAAGGGTGGGGGATCAAGTGTGGCTGTCAACCCAAGGGTTGCCGTTCAAAGGGGGTTGTAAGAAATTGAGGCCCAGAAGATTGGGACCCTTTGAGGTCATTCAGCAGGTCAACCCGGTGGCTTTCAAACTCCGGTTACCCAACCACATGAAATTGCACCCAGTGTTCCACAGGTCGTTACTGTCACCATACAGGGGGGGACGTGAAGGGGAGCACGTCAGGGGACCAGCCTTGGAAGAGAGGGAACGCAGCAACCATGTAGCGGAAATCCTCGATTCCAGGTGGAAGGGAAATCAGGTAGAGTATTTGGTGGCGTGGGAAGGGGAACCGGAGTCAGAAAACACCTGGGTGACTGCAGGGGAGGTCAATGACGAGGTTTTAACAGAAACGTTCCACCAAAGATTCCCTAGGAAACCACAGCCGGTAGAAAGGTTTAGGAGGGAGTACTTCGGCACCACCGATGAGGAACAGGAAATGGAAGGATTCACGGAGTCGGAGTTGGAAGAGGGAATAGACTCCGAAGACGAGGAGTATCGAGAGACGAGGGACAGTAGCAGGTGGAGGGAAGTGTTCGAAACTTCGGACGATGAGGAAGGTTCTTTCAGGGGTTTTACTTCCTCCCAGCCCGGAGGGGAGGAGACGGGAGGGGGTGAAGGGGGCCCTGGAGGGGAGGTGGATGTCAGGGAACTGCCATCGGAAGGACAGGAGGTGCAAAGGCTCCCTCAGGTTGAAAGAAACGGAGCAGCTGAAGAGGGAACCAGTAGGGGGCGAGCAGGAACTTCCAGGGAAAGTGAGTCGGAGGGGTGGCTCAGAGACGTTTCCAGCGAAAACAGTGGAGAGGTCTCAGGACCTCCTATAGGGACACCCACGCCTCGCCGGAAACTGTCACGCAGAGAGTCCAGAAGACGTGTTTCCGTGAAAGAGCTTTTATGTTGGAAACGTTTCCGAAAGCAACCACTTTCGGATTCTACTAGTGATTGACGCAGCCATGCCGGAGGGGCTCCGTCACAGGCAGAGGTTTGAAAACCTGATCAAACTCTGAGGGACTTGCATTTTACGCACAAGCAGCTCATCATCCCACCACAGTATGTAACCTGAAGTGTATGTAACCCAAGGTACCACTGTACTATAGCTCCGTTCAGGTGTTTCCATGCAACTGAGATGGTGTAGAGTTTGGCAGAAGGGGATGTGCCATCTGCAAACGGCATATTCTATATGTTAATTCAGCAAAGATTCCATAGATTGCACTGCATTATGCTTTGATGATGCCAAAATTTGGGTGCACCATAAGAGGGATAACTCATTGGTGGCTGTCTACAGAGAGAAGAGAATGAAGAAGAAGCCAGTTTTGGTGACCCCCTTTCCCTCCTGCCCCACATCTCTCTAAATCTGATGTCGCGGCTTTGGGGACTATCCAGAGCCTTTTTAGAGGGGGTGTGGGGTGCTGCAGCAGTCACTGTAAATTGGCTCTCTCCCTCCTGTGCCTTTGGATTCTTTCCTGTCAGTGGAAAGTCACCAATGGAGACTATGCTAAGAATGAAAAGGTGGATAGATGCAATAGCTTTGAAACTGCCTTTATGTTACTGCTGTATTTGCATAGCAAAAGGTGGAAGGAAGCTATTGGAATAAATGCCTGATGGGAATGAGCAGCTGCTCCCCCCCCCCCCCCCCCAGTTTTTGCGCAATGAATATAAGTTATCAGCAGCATAAGACTTGCAGCTTTGCCGTACGTGTGACAGTAAAAAAAAAAAAAAAAGCTGTCCAATTTAACCTGGCATGTCTGATATTGTGACATTTTAGGAGGTTCTTCTTCTTGGTATTATGCCGTGCTTAGAAGACTTCTAGAATTAAAATCTTAAAATAGCAGCAAATCTGGCTGTGCTTTGAGTACTGTGTGTGCATAGGTGAGCTTGTTCATCAGTAAACTCGAAGTCACTTTAAAAATGTCAGTTCCAGAATTCAGCAAGCTGAGGCTTGATCAACGGTTGAAAGTCCACTGTGCAAAAGGATACAGAGAATGAAATTGAGAGCACTGGTCATTCTGCAGAAAAGGGGCGTTTGCTAGAAGAACTGTTGTTGTTTAGTCGTGTCTGACTCTTCGTGACCCCATGGACCAGAGCACGCCAGGCACTCCTGTCTTCCACTGCCTCCCGCAGTTTGGTCAAAGATCCTTCATGGATCACTGCCTTGCCGTGACGAAGGGGCTTGAATAACTCAGAGAAGCTATGAGCTATGCCGTGCAGGGCACCCAAGATGGACAGGTCATAGTGGAGAGTTTTGACCAAACGTGATCCACCTGGAGCAGGAACCGGCAAGCCACTCCAGTATCCCTGCCAAGAAAACTCCATGGACAAAGACAACAGAAGAACTGGAGATGTATCTAGTCATGGCCTAGGGTACCCCTCTGAAAAAAGCTACTCATCTCAGATGAACTTTTAGCTCCCTTAAAATACTTTGTAGCACCCCCAATTCACTTTTAATCCTGCTCTAAGTGAAATTTTGCCTGCAGCAAAATGTTTTGTGGAGGTTCTTGAATTGCAGAATGCCCTTCCGCAAGGGAGAAGTCAAAAGTCTCAGAAATGGCAAACACAATATGTTGGGAAAGGGGTGGAATATACGGAAATGGATCTAGGAAGAACAGTACAGTGGTACCTCGGGTTACATATGCTTCAGGTTACAGACGCTTCAGGTTACAAACTCCGCTGACCCAGAAATAGTACCTCGGGTTAAGAACTTTGCTTCAGGATGAGAACAGAAATCGTGCTCTGGCGGCGCAGCAGCAGCAGGAGACCCCATTAGCTAAAGTGGTGCTTCAGGTTAAGAACAGTTTCAGGTTAAGAACGGACCTCCGGAACGAATTAAGTACGTAACCAGAGGTACCACTGTATAATCTTTTACCCAACAAGACTTCTAGTCTGGTGCAGGCTGTCGCAGATGCTTTCGTTGACCTCTGGAACGAATTAAGTACTTAACCCGAGGTACCACTGTAGTGGTCTTGACTTGGGGAAACATTGGAAAAATCAATTGGCTGAATCCAGTTACATGATTCAAAAGCACTTGGTCGCATTAATGCTTTCCCCCCTCTCAATAGTAAGAGTCCTGCTGCATCCATTATGTGTGATTTAAGTAGAAAATGTGGAATTTGTATTATCTTCATCACTCTAGGAGTACTTGTCTCTCTAGAACTAGATTTTCCTACAGTGCTGATGATGCTCTTGGCATGCCTGCGTTGCAACACTCAGGTAGCCACACCCCAGTTCTCTCTTTTAATTGGCAGCTCGTCTGCTTGACTTACGCAAGGGCTAGATTTCCTCTTCTGCCTTGTAACCGCCCTAGATAGAAGGAAGGAGCAGATAACACTTGGAGAACGGCTGTTCTCTCAAGCAGTTTGCTGGCTCTCATTTCAAACATTTCAAACATATCAGCCTGTTGTTCTTCAACAGTGAGCAGGGAGGTTTGCGGGAACATAGGAAACTGTCTTATACTGCGTCCCACTGTTGGTCTGCCTCATTCAGTATTGTCTGCACCAGGGGTAGGCAAACTAAGGCCAGGAGGCTGGATCCGGCCCAATCACCTTCTAAATTTGGCCCGCGGACGGTCCAGGAATCAGTGTGTTTTTACATGAGTAGAATGTCCTTTTATTCTCTGGGTTATTTGTGGGGCCTGTCTGGTGTTTTTACATGAGTAGAATGTGTCCTTTTATTTGAAATGCATCTCTGGGTTATTTGTGGGGCATAGGAATTTGTTAACCCCCCCCCCATATAGTCCGGCCCACCACATGGTCTGTCCACCATGGCTGAAAAAGGTTGCTGACCCCTGGTCTACACTGACAGACAGCAATTCTCCAATTTAAAATGCATCTCTGGGTTATTTGTAGGGCCTGCCTGGTGCTTTTACATGAGTAGAATGTGTCCTTTTATTTAAAATGCATCTCTGGGTGATTTGTGGGGCATATGAATTCGTTCATTCTCTCCCCCCCCCCATATAGTCCGCCCCCCCCCCCACAAGGTCTGAAGGATGGTGGACCAGCCCACGGCTGAAAAAGGTTGCTGACCCCTGGTCTACACTGATGGGCAGTAATTCTCCAGGGTTTCAGACACAAGCCATTCCCTGCCCTGCTTAGAGAGGCCAGGGGTTGAACCACGGACGTTCTGAATGCAGTGCAGACTCTCTGCGATTGAGCTATGGCCCTTCCCACATGGTGAGAAATCATTCTTGCCCAGGAAGGATACTTGCAAAATGCCCTGGGCCCTGGAGATCTGTGGTTAAACTTCTCATGCTTCAGTTTGCTTTAAAGGTAAAGGTAAAGGTACCCCTGCCCGTACGGGCCAGTCTTGCCAGACTCTAGGGTTGTGCGCCCATCTCACTCAAGAGGCCGGGGGCCAGCGCTGTCCGGAGACACTTCCGGGTCACGTGGCCAGCGTGACAAAGCTGCATCTGGCGAGCCAGCGCAGCACACACGGAAACGCCGTTTACCTTCCCGCCAGTAAGCGGTACCTATTTATCTACTTGCACTTTGACGTGCTTTCGAACTGCTAGGTTGGCAGGCGCTGGGACCGAGCAACGGGAGCGCACCCCGCCGCGGGGATTCGAACCGCCGACCTTTCGATTGGCAAGCCCTAGGCGCTGAGGCTTTCACCCACAGCGCCACCCACGTCCCTCAGTTTGCTTTACTAAGTTTCAAATCTCTTTACAAGCACCCGTTGATTAGGGATACATTACCCAGCCTAGGCTTCAGGTCAGGCAGATCAGATCTGATGAGCTCCAAGCCAAATATGGTGCCACCTTACAGGCTTGAACATATAGAAGCATAGAATTGCAGAACTGGAGGGAGGGGGCACCCTGAGGATCATCTATCCCAACCCCCAACAATGCAGGAATATGCAGCTGTCCACCTCTCTCCATACGAGCCTACCTGGACTCAACCTTTTCTGTGGTGGCTCCCCATTTGTGGAATGCTCTCCCCAGGTTATGGAGCCTTCATTATATATCTTTAGGTGCCAGGGTGAAAAAACATTCCTCTTCGACCAGGCCTTTTGGCTGATTAACATCCTTTACTCCTATAAATGTGTTTGTGGGAGGAAGGCGTTTTTATTGGTTTGTGGTTTGTCGTTCTTGTTCTTATTACGCATTTTGTGTTTTTATTTTGTGCTTTTGTTTTGTACACCAAGATCTGCGGATGAAGGGCGGTATAATAAATCAATCAATGCCAATGGAATGCAGAGGAGGGGGTCTTGAAGGGACTGACTCAAAAGGGCTACTTTTATCTTCCAACTTCCCTTTCTGAGGCCTTAGGAGCAGTATCAGAGATCTTGTTGTTCGCTGTTTCATTAGCAAACATTTTCTTGGTGGGCCCAAGTGACAGGTAGTTCAATGATTGGTTTTTGGGTGTGTGTGCTGCTGTTTAAATTGTTTTTGTGCTGGCATGCATTTCCCCCCACATTTTTTTCCCTGAATCATGTTTTAAATTGTCACATTTTTGCTTCGATCATAGCAGTTTTGGAAAACTGCACATTATGCTAAGATCTAAAAGATGGTATGAATAAACAATATTGTGAGCGGACTGAGTTTTGTATAGTTTCCTCTTTCTATTTGTCCCAGTACAGTACTTGATTTTTTAAAAAAGTTCAACGTAAGAATCCTATATAAAGTGTGTAAATTCTTCTTATGGTACTCTTCTTCTTCTTCCTTCTTCTTCTTCTTCCTCCTCCTCTTCTTACTTGGTGATCACTCGTAGCCGAGTAAGATTGTCTTCCATAAATACGGTTTTAACAATGAGTCTGTAAGTGACTGTGGAGGCCAATTCTGGATCCACACGTCCTTACACAGTGGGGACATTGGCGGGAGTTGATCATGGTGTGGATTTGCCAAGTGTTCCTTCCTCTTAGCACATTTTCCCCTTGCGTCCTGAGTTCGAGTGTCTTCAAAGCCCATGACACCTTTGGTAAAGACTGTTCTCCAACTGGAGCACTCGTAGGCCAGTGTTTCCCAGTTGTCAGTGTGTTTTTAGATTTGCCTTGAGACAGTCGTTAAACCTCTTTTGTTGACCACCAGCATTACGCTTTCCCTTTTTAAGTTCGGAATAGTTTACATTTATACTATACATTTATATTTATACTATACATTTAACCACTCGCACCCCCCCCAAAAAACCCTGGGAGCTGTAGTTTACTCGCCACAGAGCTACAATTCCCAGCACCCTTAACAAACTACAGATCACAGAACTATTTGCAAGAGGGAATGTGCTTTAAATGCATAATGTGATAAAGGGGTATTTGATCACAGACCTAGAGGCCTTTAATGAACCCAATAGCAACTCTCCTTCTCCTTCAACACCTGATTTAAGACCAGTCTTCAGGGGTAACTGCATATATAAGTTGGCTGGCGCTGCTGGTGTTAAGAAACTGATCCAGCTTTACCTGCTGACACAATACAGCCAGACTCCCATTTCTCTTTGCTTGCTCTTCTTTTTCTCTTGGCTAATAGCTGGGGAGAATCAGATAGCAACCTTTTCTGCAAATCCTGCAGTTTAACTCTAGAGTGTGTTAGTGGTTTTTTTTGGGTTTTTTGGCATGTTCCCTGAAAATGCCAGAATCTTAAAGCAACAACAACAACAACAACATTTTTAATTCTGTTTCATCTTCATCTTCAGTTGGTCCAGGAAAATACTGTCAAGACATAATTTTTAAAATTATTTTTAAAATGAATGAAAACATTTCAAGGATTGCGGCTAGGTGGTACACTGTTCGTGAGCCTAATTATACAGTTTCTTTTATCGGCGCTTAGAAGCAGTAAGATTCCACCTTTCTGTTTTATTTTAACATACATATATGTGTTTTCTTCCAGCTAAACTTGCAAAGCGGTCCCAGGAGAGAGAAAATCTTGGTATGCTGGTCTGGTCGCCCAACCAGAATATTTCTGAAGCAAAGTGTAAGTCTCTGGATTTTTGTTTCCCCCCAACCCCCCTACTTTTTTTTTTTTTAAAGCCTGTTTAAAAAGGCAAATAAAATAAAATACCAGGATGCTTTCTCACTGGGGAGAGACTACAGCTGTAACCTACTTTGTCTTTTCATTGTCCTTTAAGTGGAATTTTGAGTCTGTGATGTAACACAACCTTACGCAAGGTTTGCTGAGGCTGATGGGAGGTGTTGTCAAAAACCTCTGGATGGAGAAAGCATCTTTAATTCCTTCATTTCCTAATCACACATCTTGTGAAAATTCTGAATGCAAGCTTCCCAGAATTCTCACTAAATTACTGGACGTGTTCTATGAAGCATTGGTCAAGGATAAGTGCCATTGGCTTTACTGGTTTGGAAAGGGAGGAAGGAAAAAATAATGGCAGCTCAGCTGCAGGAGTAAAGTTTGTTGGGAGCAGGGTTGTCCCTAAGAATAAAGTGGGGAGTAACTGTTCAGAGGCAAGTATTCCCATTCCTGCTATTTAGTTAACAAGTTTCCGATAAGAATCCCCCAAAATATCAGGGTGACTGAAAATAGGTTATCTGCACTTTTCTTACTGACTTTTTTTTTTATAAAAAAAAACTTTTTTAAAATGTGGAATGGCCACTCAAATTTGCATTATTAGCATAGCTGTCAACTTTCAGATTTGAAAATAAGGGATCAGCAGCCTCGAAAATAAGGGACCAGCAGCCTCACCTGTCCTGGAGACAGTCTACGGGATATCTAACAATCCGGGATAGCAGCGGGAAGCAGTGGGAAACGGCGCTGGAATAAGGGAATTTCCTGCAAAAAAAGGGAAGGTTGACAGCTGTGATTATTAGCCCCCAAACTAACTAACAGTAGAACATTTGTTTGTTATTGAAAGCATTTTTACCCTCTCTCTTAGCCAAAAAGTTTCCTGGAGTGGCTTGCAAAAACTGATGACTCATTCAGGGAGCCATGACACACGAGGAAAAAAGAAGGGGAGGGAAGAGGGGAAAGACAAGCACAAATTACATCTCTTATAACACAGTTCTGTAGTTTTGCCTGTGCAGATTCTGTCTTGACTCCCCACCACATCATATCTGGAAACAGAGCAGGTGATAAAATTTGGGCCAGGCAGGCAGGAAGGATTGTTCCTGCTACACAGTTCTTCCTTTGGGCCAGTGGCAGGTGTGGTTGGAGAAGGCCTGAGGCCTTGCCCTAGAGAAACACATGAGGGTCAGTTACAGAGGCTTGATGGACCTTGGTCTGAGGCTCCCCATCCTTTTCTGCTCTATTTTTAACCTGGCCAAATTGCATGTTGGATGTGCATTCTGTGAGGTTTGCTGTTACCTGGCTACATTCAGATCATCCCAGTATATGCTTGGAAATAGTAATGACTGGCCACTGAACATATTTTGTGAATCTTAAATGATGCTGTTAGCATTCAGCATAGATTGAGTTAGGTGTTTTCGATTTGTTCAGCCAGGTTGCGACACCCTTGCAGTGTGGGCTTGTTGTCAGTCAGATTTAGTAAGTAAGTTAGGTCAGCTAACTGACTCTACCTGTAGCTGTAGTTTGTGCACCTTCAAATAACATGGAAAAACTGGGATATACATGAAAAGTAAAAGGTGCCTGTGTGAGGAGGCATTTTCTTCTGGTTTTAATTGCCATATTTTTTGCTCTATAAGACTCACTTTTTCCCTCCTAAAAAGTAAGGGGAAATGTGTGTGCGTCTTATGGAGCGAATGCAGGCTGCGCAGCTATCCCAGAAGCCAGAACAGCAAGAGGGATTGCTGCTTTCACTGCGCAGCGATCCCTCTTGCTATTCTGGCTTCTGAGATTCAGAATATTTTTTTTCTTGTTTTCCTCCTCCAAAAACTAGGTGCGTCTTGTGGTCTGGTGCGTCTTATAGAGCAAAAAATACGGTATATTTTCACCATATGCTGTTGCAAGGAACATTGTCCAAACACAGAAAATGCTTTGAAGAGCAGCAAGCTTTGCTGAATAGTTCCAACTTTTGAACAGCTTATACAGACACTCATATTTTAAAACAACAACAACATAATTATGATTTATTAATGTCCTTTTTGTATTCTTCAGGTACATTCCGTTGCCTTATCCAACCATGAGGGATAGAACTTTTTGGAAAGTGATTTAAGGCTCTCAGTTCTGATAGGGTAGAAGGAGGTTTGCAGCTCTTGTTCTTTATTCTCCTTCCCCTTTATACTTCCACGGGACGAAGCTTTTCTGAGATCTTGTGAAGTTTTGCATCTGCAAATTAGCATGCGTTCTAATTTGAGCTCCTCAGAAAAAAGCGTAGAGCTGATGTTCTCTAAAAGTTGTTACAGTGCACTTTAGGGCAAAAACTGTTGGTGCCGCCTTAAATATAACCAAGACAACGCAAATTGAAAAATAAATAAATTGGAACATAGGGAAAGGTGGCAGTTATGACCACATGGGCCCCGGACCTGTCTCTACAGTTTTCCAAGGAGCTATAACACCTGCCTCCCAAATGAGCAGAAGGCCTGGTCTGTTGTTTTCCTTCCAGTTTTCTATAAATATTATACAGCGACTGACTTGCAAGGTTAAATCACGATAAGGCAGAGTAAGTTCTCTCTTCCGGGGTCTTCGCTATAGGATGGCCAAGCTGCGGATGACCGGCGGAACTTGTGGTCCCTCAGAAGTTGCTGAACTGTATTGCCCATCATCCCTTACCATTGGTGAATCTGGCTGGGGCTGATGGGAGTTGGAGCCCCATAGCATCTGGAAGGGTACAGCTCTCTGCTCGAGGGCATCAGAAAAATTATCAATTCCTCCCCCCCCCCCTTAGGTGTTCATTTTTGGGACAAATAGCCTGAGATGAGACTGATTTAATGCAGTGACAGCCAACATAGTGCTCTCCAGAGCTGCCCTCCAAGTTGGACTCCAACTTGTCACTAGCATGGCCTATGTGCAAGGGATGGTGGGAGTTGTAGTCCAACACAAGAAACAACTCTGGGCTGCCAAGACTAGACACAATTTGCAGGTCCCTGTACATGAATTTCTGTAATGGCACGTGCAATTCTCTGCATGCATTCTCTGGTTGATTGACCTATCTCCACTGAGGGTAGAAGGCCATACCACCTTGTTGAAAGTCTATAATGTACGTATGTGTGCACTTTTCTGAAGTTACCGCACTTCTCCTGGCTGTAGACTTTTTGTTTGTTGTTGTTGTTGTAAAAAAATGCCCGCCAGGAGCATTTGAAGTGCCACTTTAATGTGCGATACACAGGGGAGTGTTATTCTGATCAAAGGCTTCTCCACCCACATCAAGAAACTGAAGGAAAAGCGAAGCTGGGAATAATTTACATAGCCAAAGTACATTTTATTAATACCAGGGAGTTCAACTTGGATTGTCTCTCTTCTCTAACTCCAGAACCAGTGGATCTAATCAAATACTAGGCAGTGTCAGACATAAAGGGAACCCATGGTTTGGCGCTGTTACTGCATGAATGATATTTGGGTCCACATGTTTCATCCTCCCCTTGTCTGCTCAGGATCCTTCATTTAGTTCTGGTTCTTGGCAAACCATAGTTTCTTGTGCAAACTGTGGCTTGCTAAGAGCATGAAGCTGAAGGAAAGAAAGGGAGAAAGTGGATTCAAAGCTTCATTGGTTGCATACTATCCTGCCCTGGTTTGGCATTATGTGATTGAACCTCTGGATCACATGTTCCCCCTCTCTTTCTTCCTTGGCTTAATGAGTTACAGTATTTCCTACTTTTGCTTCATGCCTTTATTTACTTATATTATTATTTAAAATATTTATGTCCTGACGGTTATAAAACATACAAATCATAGCTTGTAGTTACAGTCATACCTTGGGATAAATACGCTTCAGGTTGAGCGCTTTTGGGTTGCGCTCCGCAGAGACCCAGAAGTAACGGAGTGCATTACATCCGGGTTTTGCCGCTTGCACATGCACAGATGGTCAAAATGACGTCACACACATGCGCAGAAGCGGTGAAACGCGGCACGCGCAGATGCGCTGTCGCATCTTACGTTCTTTTCGGGATGCGAATGGGGCTCCGAAACAGATCCCGTTCGCATCCCGAGGTACCACTGTATATCCAAACTTGCAAATTATTGTTTGAATTTTCTCCTGAACCAGGACTTAGCTGGTCAAGCACAAACCATAGCTGTAGTTGTTCAAGGGCAGCAGCAAACCAGGAAGTAACTAAGTGGATAATTCCCAGAGATGGATCATATAGCACAGGGCTCATTTCCATAGCACCAAACAACACATGTTGGGCAGCCTATGTTCATATGTACACAGGTCAATATTGAATGCGAATTTTTCTGCAGCCTTTTGTTGCACGTGCATTTGGTCGCAAACCTAAGTTTGGTGTTCCTGTACTATGAAGAGTATTAGGCAGATATCCACCTGTTTCATTGAGCTTTGGTTGAATATTAGTACTTTGTAATGCTGCAATTCGCAGGGATGCGGGTGGCGCTGTGGTCTAAACCACAGAGCCTAGGGCTTGCCAATCGGAAGGTCGGTGGTTCGAATCCCCGCGAGGGGGTGAGCTCCTGTTGCTCGGTCCCAGCTCTTACCCACCTAGCAGTTTGAAAGCATCTATATCTATATCTGAATATAAAGGTATTCACAAAAACACACAGACTAATTATCATCTGCGACCTGCTTCCCCAACCTGGTGCCCTCAAGATGTTTCAGACTACGACCTTCCGTCAGTCCCAGCCATCGACTGCTGGCTGATCGAAAAATTTTAGTCAAGTAAACGTTGCAACGCTAGCCGGAATCCAAGTACAGATCGCTATGTACACCCAACTGGAGCCAACAGCAAGTTTTCCACACTGATTCAAAATGGCTGCAGGCTGCACCTAAAAATAAAGTCAAATTACTCTGGACCTTTGTGGCTAATAATATGGGGCTTGTTACTTGTAAAGTAGAAAACCAGCTTTCCTCAAGAATAACTACTGGAAACAAGGAAATGCGAACAGAGTGAGATGCGGATCTACAGATATTTAAGTTTCCCCCTCCATTTTTTAAAAAACCTTATAGCTGTTCTAAGAGCATTGTTAGGAAACATGAACATATTTGATTAAGCCACTGCAGGGGAAATTTTCCCCAGCAATGCCTCAAACACACAAGACTTTTCTTTGACTACTAGTAACATACCAGAAGTGTCTGTTTCTTTGTTTTTAATAAAACTATTTTTAGTCTGCTCTGCCCCGTACGATCATAGGGCAAAGCTAGAATACAATTATCACACAATGACAATATAATTAATAGCAGAGGTGGAAAAAAGTGTGGTGTATTGGCATAATATCAAAACTTAATGGAATTACAAGGTTGAGAGAAGGAAGAGGCTAGAATCATTGGCTTTTATACTTGTAAACCGCTCAGAAGCCTGTTTTGGTGTGAAGCAGTATATAAAGTAATCGTAATAAATAATACAAAGTTAACAAGCCATTTGAGAACCTTTGGTCTCATCTCCTCAAGTGCGTGAAACAGGAAACAATTTTAAATATATGTTAAGATTATGCAATATTCATACAGAACACTCTTATACATTATCCTATTTTACATTAATAAATAGTAAAAAGTATATAAAGGTTAAAAATCTAATATTTGCATTAAATTTATTTTAAAAATAATTTTAAAGTGCAGGTAAAAAAACCAACGCAACCTTAAAATTATAATACATAAAAAGATTAATGGCTCCTTAACTGCAGCATTAGTAAAGGTAAAGGTACCCCTGACCATTAGGTCCAGTCGTGGATGACTCTAGGGTTGCGGCCCTCATCTCGCTCTATAGGCCAAGGGAACCGGCGTTTGTCCGCAGACAGCTTCCGGGTCATATGGCCAGCATGACTAAACCACTACTGGCGAACCAGAGCAGCGCACGGAAACGCCGTTTACCTTCCTGCTGGAGCGGTACCTATTTATCTACTTGCACTTTGACGTGCTTTCAAACTGCTAGGTTGGCTAGGGAACGAACAATGGGAGCTCACCCCATCATGGGGATTCGAACCACCGACCTTCTGATCGGCAAGCCCTAGGCTCTGGTTTAACCCACAGCGCCACCTGCGTCCCATTGATATAAAGCCTACTTCATTACAATAACCTTTTTTGCGTTGTAAAGAGTCTCTACCTGTTTTTGGACTACGATTCGCACCATCCCTGACTACTGGGTCTGCTATCTAGGGATGATAGGAGTTGTAGTCCAGAAACAGCTGGAGACCCAAGTTTGGGAAACCCTGGTCTAGAGGAAGATCGGTATAAACTGCTTGAGTTTATATCCAATTAAATCATACTCCGGGCATCGTATGAGATCGTTCCTTTGCTTGGAACCAAAGGTGCAAAAAGCTCTCCCTATTGCTCATGCAATGTGAAACCATGATTTCAATTGGTCTTTGGCACTCTTCCTCCTCCTCTACAACCTTCCTTGTCACATCCCATATTTTTCGGACGATTTGGGACCCCACCACATACACACCAGCTTGGTGGCAAAGTGGCAAGTCAAAGGGAGGACTGACAAAACAATGGGGTCCCCACTTACAGTTTACATTTAGCATTGTAAACGAATTCTGTTCTGTATTACAGCTGAATTTGAATTCATGCATTCAAACAATAATATTAGTTTACAGTAGAATGTTGAAAGTAAACCACCCTGAGATCTATGGATGAAGGGCAGCACGCAAATTTAATAAATAAATTAATTAATAAAAAGGTGGCACCCAATTTTAGTCACACACGGTGAGGACCCATTGGAAGCAATGGGCAGCAAATGCAGAACTTTTGAAAACAGCAATTTGCACTGAAATGCAGGTGCGCACTTGTTAGTCCTATTGTTACTGTCCTCAAAGTCATTTAGCTGGCCTTGTCCCCAGTGGAAAAAAATAAATACAAAATTGAAATAAAAGTTTCCATATTAATTGCAGCTTCTTTTCCCATTTCCCTCCCCTCCCACGCCATGCTCCTAGTTATTAAAAGTAATTTAATGGGCAGTTTGCCTCAGTGTCGCCCGTAACGCACAAACACACACACACACATTTCTGTTGTTTATTTTCAGTACTAGTTTAGCAGTGTTTGTTGGATGTCATTAGCGGCACAGTGGATTCAAAATACTGAATCCTCACACTAGAGGGGGCCGGAGGAAAAGGAAAATCAATACTTTGTTGCCATGGCAACTGGAGGAGGCCTGGGTTGGCCTGGGGTGGTCTCCTCCATTGAATTAATACATTGCTTCGGTTCTCTCTCTCTCTCTCTCTCTCTCTCTCTCTCTCTCTCTCTCTTTTTTGCCCTCTGCCCATATAACTAGCATAGCCAGCTCCCCTTCAGAGTCCTCAGTTTAGCCGAACAAAAAACTCAGAGCACACATACACCCTATCCTGGAATTCTTTTCTCTTGCAAGACATCATGATGTAGTTGCCGCCTTTATTCCACATGGCGGGATCATACTCTCCACCGGCAAAACATGAACAAGGTGTGTTTTTGCATGTAGGAAGTTTTAGGGAATTGCCCTAAACAGAAACAGATGATAAACAGTACCGGAATCCCAGGTGCTATTTTTAAGTTGGCTTTGCTTTGTTTTTGGTGGTGGTTGTGGTCAGAACGATGTGATTTCCTTATTTCTTTTTTTTTTTTTTTTTTTGGTGTTTCTTGCTGCTCTGATACGACGGATGAAGGTCAGATACGAATATTCTCCCGTCGTGTTAAGTTTTACCTGAAGTGCTTCAGAAGTCTTCCAGAAATCTATTGAGTGTCTGCAGGAGACAGTCTGCTGCTATTATTATTATTATTATTAGTAGTAGTAGTAGTAGTAGTAGTTTCCCTTCTCCCCATTTTTATTCTCACAACAAACCTCTGAGGTAGGCTATAAGCTAAGGGGCCTAAGGTCATGGCTGTGTTGGGATTTGAACCCTGATCTCCCAGGCCCTAGTCTCACCAAATTTATCTGCCAGTAAAGGCCTGCTGCTGATCGAGATTTTGCAAATGGAGACTTAAGGGTTGTATCAAGCAAAATTCTGTTCTCTACACCCCCTGAAATTAATAAGTGTGACTTAGTCATATCTGTTCTTTTCAGTGGGTCTGAGTAGAACTAAAGATGGCTGCAACCCTATGAAAGGAAGCTAGGATTTGCCTGCACTTAAAACAAAAAGCATTCTCCTTCGTTTTTAATTAATCAAGCTCTTGCCTCACCTGCTGCAAGAAGTCACAGCTGGGAGCCTGCATAGGTCCTGGGTTACCACATTTTAAACTGTCCCAGATTGACGAGAAGCAAATGAATCAGGATGTTTCAGTTCATAGTACATTACAACAGAATATGGTAATATTTCCAGATATTTTGAACTGCCACTCCTATGAGCACCAGGCAAGGTTGGCAAAGGCTTCATTAAACATTGATCTCAGCCCACCGGTTGTTTGCAAGACGGCATACACACTGCACGTTCAAAATGTGCACACCCACTACCGAATCCTGGGAACTGTAGTTTTACGCCCAACAGCGCTATAATTCCCAGCACTCTTGACAAGCTGCAGTCCCCAGAATCCTTTGCGAGAAAAAGATCTGCTTAAATATATGGCAAGTATGCAGCCTCCGTTGGCCGCTCTGTGCCTTTGCTCTTGTTTGCAGCCTTCTGTGCAAAAGTTGTATGTGGTGGTGGTGAGGTCTTCCCAGGGGTTTTCTGAGCCTTCTTCCCACTTCCTCCTTCTTTCTGCTGCTGCTTAGCTGCATCCTGTTGCACACATCTTAATACTAAAAGATAATGATCTAGGAAGGGGACAAAGGCAAGTAGACTCCACCTGTTTCTCCTGCAAACCCTATATTATGGTCTGCCAGGGGGGTGGGGAGGAGATGGGAGAATAAGTGTTGAATAATGAAAACCTTGGAAGAAGCAAGTACGTGTCTGGGAGGCAAACGTACAGGAAAAGCAGAAATCAGCTCAGATAAAAAGTGTGACGTCCTGCAGTTGGAATTAATGCAGTCAGTCATTAATGCATCCACCATCCTGTTCATCCACTACTTATTGATTGATTGCATTTATCAGGCGCTTTATGCGCTAAAAAGTCTCCTAAGCGACTCAAGGCTTAAAACAGGGGAATACAAAGGGGCTGAATCTAACTACTTTGACATTGCTATACTTTTAACATAAAGGAGAGGTGCTGTAGGTAAGGTAAATGGTGTTTCCCTGTGCGGCTCTGGTTCGCCAGAAGCAGCTTAGTCATGCTAACCACATTACCAGGAAACTGTCTGCGGACAAACGCCGGCTCCCTCGGCCTATAGAGCAAGATGAGCGCCGCAACCCCTGAGTCGTCCACGAGTTCACGACTGGACCTAACAGTCAGGGGTCCCTTTACCTTTAATATCTTCTTTGGAGTGACACTGTGTTTTCCATGAAATGTCACTCTGCGTAACAGAACTTGCATAACAATCCCTTGCAATGGATGCACTTTTTAAGTTTTCAGTGTTCCTAAATTCCTAGCTTTGGTGCACATGGTGGCTAAAAAAACTCTCATTTCTTGCTGATGGAGGGGCTCTAGGATCTTGGAAACTGGGACCCTGCAGGTGTTTGAAGCCCCCTCAACCCCAAGACCACTCCACCACAGATGATTCCTGACCATGCAAAATGCTGGCCGGGGTTGATGGGTGTTTAAAACACAGCATCATACTTGGAAAAGTTGGTCTGTGGTCTAAAGACATTTACTTTTTTCAGTAAAACAAGTGCTGTTTTCCCCTCTCTTTTTCTGTAACCCCCGCCCTCGTTATATTTATGAATAAATGTGTACAAGAGTTATTCACTTAAGGGGTGTGTGGAAGGATTATTAGAAAGGCTGACTGTAACCTAAATTCCAGAGCGTTCAGTGAACTTTGAGAGTCAGGGAATCCTGGGATTAAGCATGCCTTAGCTTCAGCCAGACTATTCGAGCATGTGACCTGAGAAGCAGGTGATTAAACCCAAGGTTTGAAGGTGATATTAATTTGGTGCATCATGCTCTGTTTCCGATGTCCAGGGTTGTGAGTGCCATCGCTCACCTAGTCCAAATGGCATGAGCCCACACAAGACGTGGAGGTATTACCCAGCTTGGGGAAAATTGAGGTTTGCAGGAGTACCAAAAATCTTAATAGTGGGAACACCGCAAATGGGTGTTTCATGGCCATGGGCCAAGTGGGTTTGGAAATAGAATGTATCAGGCAGGAGGACTGACCAGTGGAGGGTGGTGCTTTTGGGTACATTCTGCTCTCAGCCTGTGCTTGCTTGCCTGCCTGCCTTAAACCAGTCCAGGGGGGTGTTGCACTCACTGTCTGCTTCCTCCTCCTTAGTCCCAGACTTGCCCCTTTTGGAACTCAACAGGGAAGAGGATGGGGACAAAAAGATCTGCTTTATATTGGCTCTGGCTCCCCCTACTGTTGGCTTCCCTGCCTTTGCGACCTATCAGTCCCCACTGCATCCCAGCTGCTGCTGTGGTTGGCTGGCTGGAACAGTGAACAGGAGCACACCACACTGCAACATTTTAATGCAGGTCTCACTTTCCATTGCCGAAGTTCTGGAGTTTCTCGTGTGCAATTCAGCCTCAGAATTCAGATGCTGACTATTGGCATATGGCTTAAAATATTAGATTGTGATGTTCTTTTACCGGCGAGTGTGAACTTCTAGCTTCTGTCAGTCCTATGTACGTGCAGTCCTATGTAAAAATGCCCCAATTAATGCACCCTTCGTGATAACCGTACGTAGGATTGCAACCTATATGTGAGAAGTGTGTATGGGACAAAGAAGGCCTAGGTAATTTGTAGTTAATTTGCAGAGAAAGCTGCCTGGGAAACAATTGTTGTGACATGCCCCCCCCCTTTAAGTTTCTTAAACTATATTTCAGTATGCGAAGTTACGTAAAAAAACAAAAGAATTCTAATCTTTACTGGCAATTACTTTCTAATTATAGTATGCCTTTAATTGTAAATATTTTAATCCAATCAGATTAGGCCCTGGGGTTCTTGTCTGGCCTAGTACTTAACAAAAGGAAATCATCACCTTTTCCCAGACTAGGAAGGTGGTTAGGGGGAGTTGAGAATTGGGGGAAATACCTCCGTTTCTGCTAACTTGGGAAGGACTTTTACTGTGGATTCAGGGGAACAGGCTGGCATGCATGTCTTGCTCATTTCTCTTTAATGGAGAGCTGGCAGACATGGGGATCTCTTAGGTAAAAGGACCCCTGGACAGTTAAGTCCAGTCGAAGGAGACTATGGGGTTGCAGTGCTCATTTCACTTTCAGGCCAAGGGAGCTGGTGTTTATCCACAGACAGTTTACCGGGCCATGTGGCCAGCATGACTTCTGGTGCAACGGAACACCATGACGGAAACCAGAGCACACGGAAACGCCGTTTACCTTCCCACCACAATGATACCTATTTATCTACTTGCACTGGTGTGCTTTCGAACTGCTAGGTTGGCAGGAGCTGGGGCAGAGCAACGGGAGCTCACTCCTTCGCAGGGATACGAACCACCGACCTTCCAATCGGCAGGCCCAAGAGGCTCAGTGGTTTAGACCACAGTGCCAATCTCTTAGAACTTGCATGCAAGGTCCCAGCTTCAATCCATTGGTATTTACAGGTTATAGCTAGGAGAGAACCCTGCTCTAAGAGTCATTGCCAGTTAGTGTAGATGGACCAGGTCTGATTTGGGATGACACAGCTTCCCATGCTCGTAAACACAGTTTCAGACATCCATCTTGGCTGTGAGTCCTGGAAGACCTGCTCTCTGCCTTGCAGGCCTTTTTCTACCTGGACGGACTCCAACTACAAATGCTGAGGCTACAGAATATTAGGCTGGGGTATTGTTTAGGAAGGGTTGTTGGTGTTATTGATACTAATTTTTGTGCCTTTTATTTTAGATCTTATGATTTATGTGAAGTTCAGTTTGCTTGTGTACTTTTTGATGTTTTGTTTATTGTTTATGGCTAGCTTTGTTATGTTGTAATTATGTGTTTTTTCAAGCTGTAAGCTGTCTTGAGTGTGGTTTGAACTATGGAGAAGCAGCATACAAATAAAATCCATGTTACGTTATCTCTTCATCATGGTTCAAAATACAGTGGTGCTTCAGGTTACATATGCTTCAGGTTACATACGCTTCAGGTTACAGACTCCGCTAACCGAGAAATAGTGCTTCAGGTTGAGAACTTTGCTTCAGGATGAGAACAGAAATCGTGCTGTGGCGGCGCGGCAGCAGCAGCAGGCTCCATTAGCTAAAGTGGTGCTTCAGGTTAAGAACAGTTTCAGGTTAAGAATGGACCTCTGGAACGAATTAAGTACTTAACCCAAGGTACCACTGTAGCTAAAAATCAGAAGGCCATGGAGATTTTTATCTATCAACTTAAATAACCAGGGTGATTAATCAGGCAGAGTGATTTTGGTCAACATTTGCTGTTAACCCAAAAGTGCAATTCATGCAGAGGAAGTTCAGATTTCGGGTGAACATCCCCAATTCCCCAGTGTACAGGGGCTGTAATGATCTGATACTGTATATAGCCATACAGGCAAGTCTTCCTGTTAATGTGCTTTTAGGAATCATTTTGGGGGAATAAATATATGAACCCCCTTGTTTTAAACATGTTGTTAATCATTTCATAATTTTTTTAAAAAATATTTATTCCATTCTCTCCCCCCCCCCCCTTTTTTTTTTTTGGTGATGAGCGAAAACAAAGAGAGGCTTTGTAAAAACCTGGAACAAACTCTGGTTTTTCCTGATTCTTTTCTCAGGCCTTCACATCTCTAATGGTCTCTCTGTAGTCCCTGACCTAAAGCACATTCTGAAACAGTCCTGGGAAGTCTCTTGCTGATAGGCAATGGAAGTTGCTAGACTGGTATGCTGAGACTTTGATGACAGTAGCTCTACAGGTATAGATTAGGATCAGCCCACGTGCAGCTGTTAACCCAATGAGAATCTGAAGGCATCGCACAGTTTGCAGGATGTGGCCTCTTGCCAGATATTTCCTGCCTTTTGGCTATTGCTGAGTGAGAATCGGAGAGCTGCTGCAAAGTTGAGTGTGGTTTTTCTTTTTGTAAAGCTTGAGAACAAGCTTAAAGCTAATTCACAGCGGCTGCTAACAAACAGTCCTTTGAAAAGGCAGCATTTGGAGCCATGGAGGAGAATGTCTAATTCTAGATGCGTGTATAGTTTGGTGTTGCTGCTGCTTTGAACTTGTTAGCATTGGAAACTGACAGGGGCCAAGCACATGCTGCTACATGCACTAAAAGCACCCGAGGTCATGCAAGACCTTGTTCCCATCCCATCATTCCTGAATCCAGCGCATAGTTTTAAAGTAACTCTCCTCCTCTTAATTCTTCTCCGTTGAAGATTCGCAGCTCCGTTCATGAATTTATTAACTATCCTTGTAAAATGTTTTGCCTTTGGTGTCAGAGGCAGAATGTCTCTGAATGCCTGTTGCTAGGAATAATAAGAGTGCTATTGTGCTCAAATCCTGTATGGGAACTTCGCGTAGGCACCCGGTTTGTCATTGGAACGCTCTGTCACAAGAGACTAGGGCCCTGCTGGACTTGACATCTTTCCGCAGGGCCTGCAAGACAGCTGTTCCACCAGGCCTTTGGTCAGGGCACAGCCTGACTCCCTCCTTTGGCAATCTTCACAGAACTCTAGCCCAATGATTGCCATCAATTTGATTTGAATTAATTTTATAATGAATGATTTTAGAATGTTGTACTATTTTATTGTTGTTAGCCGCCCTGAGCCCGGCTTCAGCTGGGGAGGGCGAGATATAAATAAAATTATTATTATTATTATTATTACAATATACTTTGGGAGTTACATGGACTCTACACTCCCTGTTCTCCAACAACCCTGTGAGGAAGCTTCCAGAGGGGTAGCCATGTTAGCTTGTTGCAGTTAAAACAACCAAAAGGGACTGAAAGTCCAACAGATTTATGGTAGCCCAAACTTCTATGTATTTTGAGCAGTGTTAAAAACTCAGATATACAAGCTGACTGTCAAATGACACCTTAAGCAAGGTTATGGTCGCCACAACAGAATGTCAAGACACCCCTTTTTATTTTGCAATGAGCTCGTTTTCCATTTTTGGGCTAACAAAACACAGGCCGCAGTAGTGGCATACTTAAATAGGCTTTTATGACACCTGGGAATTTCCATCTGAATTATCCCCAACAAAAATGACTCTTTTCTTAAAAAAAGTACATTTAAACTTCCCCCCCGATTCATTATAAATTAATTCCCTATACTCTTTTACAGGTCCTCAAGGAAAACATTTCAGATCCTTCTCTAAGGGACATTTTGCTTTCCTCATATTTATTTATCTACTTAATTTATATAGCTGCCCCATAGCAGAAGTACTCTAGGAATCCAGTGTGGTGTAGTGTTGGACTAGGACCTGGGAGATCAGAGTTCAAATCCCCACTCAGTCATGAAGCTCATGGAGTCAGTCACAGCCTCTTAGCCTACCTCACAGGGTTCTTCTAGGGATTAATTAAGGAGGAGGGTGAACCATACACCAGTTGGAGGAAAAGTTGGGATATAAATGCAGTAAACAAGCTCTTCTGCTTACCTGTTTAAGACAGCTGGAGGGGCCAGCCAGATGGAGATGTCAGTCACCGGAAATCTCCACATGGTCGCAGTTGGATCTGTGCCAGTCGCAAGACGCACCTGGGGAATTTATAGCGCTGGTTTTGAGGGGCAGGCAAGCAATCCTCAGTGAGGAGATGGAAGTGTGCTATCAGCTGCTGCCATTTTGAAATTAAATGGGGAAAACCCAAACCTTAATCTGATTAGTTAATGACAACTTTGCGGCATATCTTTTTGTGTGTAATGTCTGCACACAGATCATGCCAGGGATGGCATGTGGTGTTCATGTGGATTCTCTGCCAACCTGTAAAACATGCAATAGGATTTGCACTGCAGGCATGTTCCTATGCCTGGGGGAAAAAAATGCGTGGACTTGCTTTCATTTGCCCTAGAGCAGGGGTGTCAAACTCAAATTTATCGGGGGCCGCATCAGCAGTTTGGTCACCCTCAAAGGGCCGGTTGTATCTGTTGGACTTTACATGAATGCATGTAAAGTGGAGGTTTCCTGTGTAGAACGGCCGGCGCTGCTAGAGGGCAGACGTTCTCTGGCTTGTAGGCTGCCGCGCATGCGCTGAAGAGGCGGCTTTCTTGTGTCAAAAAAAAAAAAAAAAGCGAGAATAAAAGGTGAAGGCTGGCGGCCGGCGGCGGCTACACGGGCCACATGACGAGGTCTGGCGGGCCGGATTCGGCCCGTGGGCCTTGTGTTTGACACCCGTGCCCTAGAGGGTGTGTCTTCACCACAGTCCCTCTCAGTTAGACTACTGGAACTGTCATTCCACATATACATTAATTCACCAGTTAAAAAGAGCAATCTCTTTCACATACTCAGTTGACATAAAGACTTTCTCCTGACTGAAGCTGATAGGAATATTTATTTTTAGGCTGTAATCATAGCCCAACTTATAAATTTAGTGGAGCTTGCTTCTGACGTGGCTAGGATTCCACTGTAAACTGTTCTTGCTAGTGATGTGTGTGCACTCTCTTTCTCTTACTCCCTCAAACACACCCCTCAATCATTTGGTTCCTCCCTTGTCTGCCTGCTTCTTTCTTACTCACCCACTCTCTGCAATTCTCTTGCATTTTCCTGATGGTGTGTATGTATATGTGTATATATATATGTGTGTGTGTGTGTGTGTGTGTGTGTGTGTGTGTGTATATATGTTGTGTAAAGAACTTTTAGGGAAAGCATTACCCCCCCTTTCAAACAGAAACTTGCATGCATGTGTAAGAGCAGTGTTTCCCAACCTTTTTTGGGCAAAGGCACACTTGTTTCATGAAAAAAATCTCGAGGCACACCACCATTACAGCCCCGTGACGTCAGCGTGCAGCGTCACGCCGGGAGGGACGCACGAAAGTGTAAGTTTCAATTTTTTCCCCTCCCCCTTGCCTTCCTTCTGTGCCAACCGCCAAAAAGCCAAGAAAAAAGCCAAGACTTTAGGGCAGCAGGTCGACACGGAAGAAGCTCCTACCTAAGGACAGGTGCGACGGCCGTGTCCTCTTCTGCCACACTTGGCAGCCCTGCCTCACGGTCGTGACTCCCACCCTGATTTCTCCCCGCAGGTCGAGCGGCACAGGCAGCCCAATGTGTCCAGCCCAGACACAAGCCCCGCTTCCCCACTCTAGATCCTGAATGCGACCAAGTGCTCTGGACTCCCGAGCAGGGTGGGAAAGAGGACTCGCATCTGGTAGCCTCCGGGCTCCTCGCCTGCTCGAGGGATGGCATTGCAGGCAAGCTGCCGGCCGTCGCCATCGCCGCCCCCTCATGCGAGTGGACCTGCCCGGAGTGGTGGGCCGGGGGAGGCTCGCTCTCTGTGGGGATGTGGCCCGCACGCGCGGCCCCGCTTCCTCCTGCCCAGGGCTGAGCTCCTTACCCGCAATCTCGGTCTCGCGCACGCGGATCCCACTTATTCTGAAGCTCGCGCCACTAGCCAGGGCTCTCACACCATGCCAGGGCGAGGCGGCGTGGCCCACTGACGTCATCGTGGCTCGCCGCCGCCCTCGACTTCCCTGTTCCCTCCCCTCCCTCGGGTCGCCGTGGTTACCGAGGACTGCAAGCTGCTCGGGCGAGCGTGGGGCATTAAGTGGGAGAAGGAAAATTAAAATTAAAACTCGCCTGAAGGCCGCCTCTCCGGATACAGTGGTGCCTCGCAAGACGAAATTAATTCGTTCCGCAAGTCTCTTCGTCTTGCGAGTTTTTCGTCTTGCGATGCACGGTTTCCCATAGGAATGCATTGAAAATCAATTAATGCGTTCCTAGGGAAACCGCCTTCAGACCAGGTCCGGGGACAGTCTGTCCCCCGACCTCTTCTGAAGGCTGGGGGGGGGACAAGGGCTTTTCTTCCCACCCCCAGCATTTTAAAAAACCCCGGGACAGCGGAGGACTTCTCCGCTGTCCGGGGCAATCTTAAAATGCTAGCGGGCGGCATTTTAAAATCGCCCGGGACAGCGGAGGACTTCTCCGCTGTCCGGGGCGATTTAAAAGCCCCTGGGAAGGCAGGCAGAGGGGACAAAGATTTTCGCCCCCCGCCCGCCTTCAGAAGAGGTCCTGGACCTCTTCTGAAGGCCGGCGGGGGTCAAAAGTCTTTGCTCCCCCCTGCCTGCCTTCCTGGGAGAGCGGAGAAAGGCAGTGCGTTTCTCCGCTCTCCCGGGAAGGCAGGCAGGGGTGAAAGTCTTTGCTCCCCCCTGCCTGCCTTCAAAAGCCGTCGGGGACAGCGGAGAAACGCGCTGCCTTTCTCCGCTCTCCCGGGAAGGCAGGCAGGGGGGAGCAAAGACTTTCGCCCCCCGCCCGCCTTCAGAAGAGGTCCTGGACCTCTTCTGAAGGCCGGCGGGGGTCAAAAGTCTTTGCTCCCCCCTGCCTGCCTTCCTGGGAGAGCGGAGAAAGGCAGTGCGTTTCTCCGCTCTCCCGGGAAGGCAGGCAGGGGTGAAAGTCTTTGCTCCCCCCCGCCTGCCTTCAAAAGCCGTCGGGGACAGCGGAGAAACGCGCTGCCTTTCTCCGCTCTCCCGGGAAGGCAGGCAGGGGGGAGCAAAGACTTTTGCCCCCCGCCGGCCTTCAGAAGAGGTCCTGGACCTCTTCTGAAGGTGGGCGGGGGCGAAAGTCTTTGCTCCCCCCTGCCTGCCTTCCCGGGAGAGCGGAGAAAGGCAGCGCGTTTCTCCGCTGTCCCCGACGGCTTTTGAAGGCAGGCTTTTGAAAACCGTCCGGGACAGCGGAGAAACCCAGCGCGCCCTTCCCGCTGCCCCCCGACTTGGCTGGAAGGCTGGCGGGGGGAGAAGCCTGCTCCTCCCCATCGCCAGCCCTGCAAACTCGGGGGACAGCGGGAGAGGCGCAGCGCGCCATCCCGCTGTCTCCCGACATGGTTTGGAGGCTGGCGGAGGGCTTCCTCCTCCCCCAGCCCTGCAAGCTCCCAGAGCGATGCCAAAGCTGCGCGCAGCTTCGGCATGGCTCTGGGTCCCGTTCTGGGGGAGGGGGAAGCTCGGGCTTCCCCCGCCCCAGCCCCACGCCTGGCGGTGGGGGAATAATTTTTTCCCCCTTTATTCCCCCCCCCCCGCCATTTTTTCCCGCGGCACACCAGGCAACGTATCGCGGCACACTAGTGTGCCGCGGAACACCGGTTGGGAAACACTGTGTAAGAGAATATGTGGCGCTGGTACATGAACATTGTACTTTGTGCTAATAAGCTTTTTCCACTCTTAAAGGCACTCTTAAAGGCATCTTCGAGAGCTCTTTGCGAGGAGAGTCTCTGAGTATTGCTGCAGCTTCATTTCGAACTAAGGAAGTGCCTTTTCAAAAATAATTTATAATAGCATTTTAGAGGGTCCGCCTGTACGGGAAATGGCTGCAGCTCCATAGTAGAGCACAATTGTGGTGTAATTGCTAGATTGTTGGACGAGGACCTGGGTTCAAATCCCCCACTCAACCATGAAGCTCACGCCTTAGGCCAGTTACAGCCTCTCAGCCTAACCTACCTCTTAGGATTCTTGTGAGGATAAAACGGGGGAGAGAGTTGTATGTGCCATCTTGAGCTACTTGGAGAAAAGTTGGGATATAAGTATAATAATAATTTTAAAAATAGAGACAGCACCTGGCTCAGTCCTATTAAAAGGAGGATCCGGGTGGCAGGTGATGTGAGAGAGCTTCTGCCTGAGAGACTGTTCCAAGTTAGTGGAACAAACAGACTGAGCTTACATAAGGGGCAGCCCCCTGTTTCCCCTTCTTACAAAACAGCCCTGGATGGTAGGCCAGTATTGCGGTTTCTGTGTTGCAGTGGGATGGCTGAGGTTGGGAGAAAACTAGCCTGTCTAGGGCCTCATCCGCAGCACACATTAAAACCAGTAATATACCGCTTTATAAACAGCCGTGGCTTTTCCCAAAGAATCCTGGGAACTGTAGTTTGTTAAGGGGAGCTGGGAGTGGCGAGGAGACCCAGCTCTTCCCCTCACAAAGTGGTCTTAACAATAAATTTGCAGTGGGGTTTCACAATCAATTCCTTTTTTCAAGGAACTCTGCGAGGGGGACTAGGGGGTCTCCTAACAACTCCCAGCACCCTCAACAAACTACAGTTCCCAGGATTCTTTGGGAGAAGCCACGGCTGTTTATAAAGTGGCATGTTGCTGCTTCAAATGTATAATACAGATGAGGGCCACGGCTAGTGAGTTTAAGATGGAGGAGGAGGAGGGGAGATTTCAGCAGAGGACTTCCTGACTGAGAGCACAGTTGATTTAATCACTGCACCTTGCCAGCCCCCTCCTCCCAATTTGTGCCCCTTTTAACTTTCAGCAAAGAAGCCCGTGAAGGGCATTACTTTCCTTTCCTGCTTGCCATTCTCCTAGAGGGCAGCAAGAAGTTGAATAGGCTTCTACTTTTGCTGCTTCAGCGGTAAGACTCCATGGTGATCCCTCTCCCTTGCAATAGGCTTCATTATCAGTAGCCCTCTTAATGCATCTTAATCTGATGGCAAGTCTGTGCGTATCCACCCTTTTGCATGTGTGCCTGAGTGCAATGCTAAAACCTACACCCTGTAGTGGAATAATGGCCTTGCACAATGTGAACTATTTATGAAGCTGGGCTCCTGTGTAAAACTTTCATGAGCTAGAGAGGGAGAGGGAGAGGGAGGGTTGGTGGCAGAAGTTGCCATGCCTAAGGATGAAAACAACATTATTCTTAGAGCATTATTCAGCTTTTGATAACGGAACTGGGAAAACTGGACTGGACTGGTGAGGGTGTGTGTGTGTGTGTGGATCTGAGCAGTATTAGTAAAAGATATTTTGGTTTTAATCACAGGCCTTGTGTATGGAATTGAGGAAATGGTGTGCTTAGAATTCTGTGGGTACATAAGAAGCTGCCTCATACCGAGTTAGCGTATTGGTCCATTTGCTTCTGTATTGTCTGAACTGAGTGGCAGCAAGGCGGCCCAGGGTTTTCAGACGGGGTATTCCCCAGCCTTACCCAGAAATTGAACAACATGAAAAACCAAATAAACAGAAATCTTATAAATCTCTAAAGTCACAGAATGTCCTCTCTTGATGGATACTCTTGAAAACATAGAACCAAATAAACATAAGTCTTATAAGTCTCTGAAAGTCTTTGTAGACTATGCAAGTCTCCGAAAGAAGCAATGGGTCAGATTCTTATCTGATGAAAACAAGCGGTAAAGCTTTGTTTTATGACGTCCAAGGCTCCCGAAGAGGTCCGCAAACAGACGTAGTGAACAGCGATTCCAGATCTGCCCACTGTTTCGTAGAATTTTTCTTCAGCACAGCAGAAGGATGCAAAAATGCAAATGAATTATTGAAACGGTGACCTGTATATATACATGGTAACTTACAATAACTCAAATTCTATGTTTTCAAGAGAATCCATCAAGAGTGCACATTTTGTGACTTTAGAGATTTATAAGATTTCTGTTTATTTGGTTTTTCATATTGTTCAATGTTCCGTATAGATTCTATAAAGAGTTTATATTGATATTGCATTGTTGTACTTGGTCACCGGGTTGCCTGGGATATTACTGATAATTGTTTGCAACACAGGGGTTTAATTGTTTGGTTACTTAGCCAGAAATTGAACATAGGGATCCTTTTGCATGCAAAGCAGATCCACTGAGTCATGCCTCTTCACTCTGAGATTTCTTAGAATCATAGTGTTGGAAGGTACCCTGGGGGTCATCTAGTCCAACCCCCTGCAATGCAGGAGTCAAAGCTAAAGCATCCCTGGCAGATGGCCATTCGACCTCTATTTAAAAACCTCCAAGGAAGGAGAGTCCACCACATTCTGAGGGAGTCCTTTTCACTGTCAGAACAGCTCTTAACTTTTAGGAGGTTCTTCCTGATGTTCTGTCGGAATCTTCTTTCTTGTAATTTGAAGCCATTGGTTCGATTCTTGCCCTCCAGAGCAGGAGAAAACAGGCTTGCTCCATCCTCCATGTGGCAGCACTTAAGATATTTGAAGACGGCTATCACATCTCCTCTCAGTCTCCTCTTTTCCAGACTAAACATACCCAGCTCCTTTAACCATTCCCCATAAAGCTTGGTTTCCAGACCCTTGACCATCTTGGTTGCCCTCCTCTGCACACATTCCAGTTTGTCAATATCCTTAAATTGTGGTGCCCAGAATTGGACACAGTATTCCAGTTGTGGTACTACAGTCATACCTCGGGATGAATACGCTTCAGCTTAAATATTTTCGGGTTGTGCTCCGCGGTGACCCAGAAGTAATAGAGCGTGTTACTTCCGGGTTTCGCCACTCGCGCATGCACAGATGCTCAAAATGATGTCAAGCGCATGAGCGGAAGCGGCGAAACGCGACTCAGACCCGTGCAGACGCACAGTCGCGTCTTACATTTGCTTCAGGATGCGGACGGGGCTCCGGAACGGATCACGTTTGCATCCAGAGGTAACACTGTATTATTTCCCTTGACCTAGACACTATACTTCTGTTGATGCAGCTTAGAATAGCATTAGTTTTTTCTTCTTTTTTTGCTACTGCTGCTGCACACTGTTGACTCATGTTCAGCTTGTGGTCCACCAAGACCCCTTGATCCTTTTCACATGTACTGCTAGTAAGCCAGGCTTCCCCTATCTCATATTTGTGCAGTTGGTTGTTCCTGCCTAAGTGCAGAACCTTTCAATTTTAGCGGTGTTATGAAGTGGGGGCCCAACAGCATTTTTAACATGGTGTGTGGTTTTTTTTGAAATTCTTATCTTCTCTTTCTTTTGCTTTGCTACCTTTTTTCTGGTCGCACCTGTGTGAACATGGCTTGTTGTTGATGAGGGTCAATATTCTAAAATGTGCACATAAGTAAACAAGATGTATGACATCAATACCAAACATTCAAAGAAAGTTAAAAAAAGAGGGGGGGAGCAGCATTCCTTGAACTTGTATAAAATTGTGTATTAACAGCCTCCCTCTACCCAACAACCTTCAGTCGACGTTGGACTACAATGCCCATCATCCCTGGCCATTGCCCACACTGGCTGTGGATGCTGGGAGTTGTAGTCCACGAGACTAGAGCCCTTCAGGATTTAACCTCCTTCCTTCGGGCCTGTAAGACAGAGCTATTCCGCCTGGCCTTTAATTTGAATTCAGCCTGATCTTTTATTTCCCTTCTCTTCCCTCCCCCTCCCCTTTTATGAAGATTACCTGCTCTGAGACCCCACAGCTAATTCTCCCCTGGCCGCCTCACTGGCCCAAGTAGGACTAATTCAGCCAACTAGCCCTGGTGACTGTCTAATGCTTATTGGATGGATTTCCCCCAAATTGATTTTTGAACTTTGAATTTTATTGTTATTCATGTTTTTATACTGTATTTTATGCTGCTTCTATGTTGTATTACAATTAAGTGTTTTAAATTTGTTGTTAGCCTCCCTGAGCCCGGTTTTCTGAACCGGGAAGGGCGGGGTATAAATAAAAATTTATTATTATTTATTATTATTATCTAGAAGAGCCACAGGCTGAGAAAGACTGGGGTATATAATATATATGATGGTAAATGTTTATGGTACGTGAATTTCTGGTAGAGAGAGTTTTGGATCCATGGGATACTGAGTTAGACCAGTGGTCTGTTTAGCCCAGTACTGAAGCAGTGCAGATTCTCATTTGAGTACTCAAGATATTAGTTCATGGGTAGCCGCTGTAGCATCTTCCGGTTCCCATCATTCATGCTCATTGGCCATGCTGGACTGTGTGCATCCTTAATTCTGTAAATGAACACCCATTTTTCATTTGCTCCTTGAGGAACATTTATGCAGTAGGAATTCAAACAGCAAGATCTGTTCAATAATCTTAATTAAAACGGTGCCTGCATTAACCGACTTGTTGCATTCTTTCTACTAAAAGCGGGGGGGGGGGGGGGAAGCAAGTTGTCTAGGAAAATATCAGCCTAGGAATAAACAATCTGTTCCCTTCTTTCCATTGAATCTGTTTCTTCAAAGCCTTCTCCCAGCATTTAAATGATAACACACTTTTAGAAGGTGTTCTTGCAGTTAATTGTCTTCTGGATTGTTTACAATCTTTCGTCCTTCAACTTTTGTTGCGTATTTTGTCTCTGTATTTGTATACAACCAATGATTATAAAAATAAATACAGTGGTACCTCAGGTTAACTACTTAATTCGTTCCGGAGGTCCATACTTAACCTGAAACTGTTCTTAACCTGAAGCACCACTTTAGCTAATGGGGCCTCCCGCTGCAGCCGGAGCACGATTTCTGTTCTCATCCTGAAGCAAAGTTCTTAACCTGAAGCACTATTTATGGGTTAGCGGAGTATGTAACCTGAAGCGTATGTAACCTGAAGTGTATGTAACCCAAGGTACCACTGTAAATAGTAAAGGTGCCAGTACTCACCAATACGTTGTTACAGTAATTGCCACACTTCAACATTAGGGGGGGGGGTTATTGGTACTGCGTACCTTTGAGTACCCCCAGTAAATAATTATATAGAAAATCTCATGTATTGCTGTTAAATGGGTACTCAGTTTTATGTTATTTGGAGGGTGGTAGTATTTGCTGAGAAAACTCTCTGTGTGTTTTTATTTTGTATTTTTCAAAAAACAAACAATTATTGATTGAACTGAATTGATTCACATGGGTAGCAATTGTGGCTGATACAGATTTTTAATTAAGATGTTTTGATTGTATATTATAATGCTTAATAGTTCATGTAATGAATGGACTGAGAAGCTGCAAAAGCATTTCCTGAATTTGAGTATACAGTGGTACCTCGGGATGCAAACAGGATCCGTTCCGGAGCACCGTTCGCATCCCGAAGCGAACGTAACCCGTGTCCGCAGGTCACGTTTCGGCGCTTCTGTGCATGTGCGTGATGTCATTTTGACGGTCTGTGCATGCGTGCGCTGCAAAACCCGGAAGTAATGCGCTCCGTTACTTCCGGGTCGCCGTGGAGCGCAACCCGAATTTGCCTAACCCGAAGCGTATTCATCCTGAGGTATGACTGTATAAAGCCATTCTCAGTTCAGGTGTAAAGGTAAAGTTGTGCAACTAAGATGGACCACAATCTTGGTCTCTTAAGGGTGGTTTTTGGTGGTTTTTTGGAAAATGCAATGCCACCTGCCCTGACAATTTTAGAAAGCTTTAGTTAGAAATTGCAAATGCACTAACTGGAGCAAATTGCCTCTGTCCCCAAATCGTCAGATTATCACAGATTTGCAAGCCAAATCCAGCCCATTAGCCATATAGATTTAGCACTTCATCAGAGGGTCATTAAAAGGCAAACCCACCTGGGCTTAGCAAACAGGGGAGTTGCATTCAGCTTGGGAGCTCACAAGTAAAAATGTTACATGGGGGGAAAAATACGAGAGAGAGACATTGCACACATTTTGTAAATCAAGAAAATCTGTAATAATAATAATTAAAAAAAACAGAAAAACAAGTTGCAGAGGCCTTCCTTGCCTTGTTTAAACAGGCTTGCTTTTGGCCTCTTCCCTCACACTGCGCCTTATGAGCAAGGATGCGCATATGCACCACAAGATGGCAGAGTTGCTTTGCCGATGAACCGGGAGCAAAAAAGCCACCTGCTAACCGCAGATGTCCTTCTTTTCTTCCTTTCCTTTTTAAAAGGAAAGCTAAAGCGCAGCTCCCCGTGTTTGTTTTAGGCTGTCACCATGTTCTGGAGCTCGGAAGATGCTTCAGATTTGTATGCAAGCAATCTGCACCGGCTCTTCTGTATGATAATGGGTTTTGGAAGGTGGGGGAGGACGAGGACGGAGGAATCTTGCCCTGTCTTAGCCTCTCATTGTTTGATCAATGCTAGAACCTGCACCGAGCATACTAAATACGGGGGTGCTGTTGAAACCGCTGCCGTGTCCTCAACTCAACCCTGTTCTCTCAGTGCATTTTGGCACGTAACAGGCAAGGTGTTGCATAGCCTCCTTTTGCAGTGCCTTGTCACGTAATGGTGAATTAAGCCTGCCGCGGCCACCTAACTTTTGGGGTTTCTTGTTCTCTCTTTTGCGCTCGGCTCCCTATGGATCTCTCTTCCCCCCGGCTCCTTAGCAGGATAATGTGGGAAGGTAGTCTCCCTCTTCTTTCTGCAGCAGCAGCAGCAGCTATGGCTGATGGGGAAGCAAGATTCAGAGATCCACAGTGGGTGGGGCAGGTTGAGAGATGGCATTGATGACCCCCTCCCCCCAGATTTCTTCATAGATTTGGGCTCTCCGTAGTTGAAGGAAGCACATGTGGCTGGCTAGTAATTAATAGGTCTGGATATGCCTCTCTGCCCCCTGTTCCATGAAGCATGCCTAGCATTTACTGTGTCCGTTTTATGGGTTATTGTATTTTTATGGGTTATTGCTTTTATTGTGATGCGCTGTTCTTTTTATTTTATGTTATTCTCAATATGGGGGTGGCGGCGGGGAGAGGGCTGTTCTCAGGTCCCACTGTCAGGCTTCCCAGAGCCATCTGGTTGGCCACTGTGAGAGCAGGATGCTGGACTTAGATGGACTACTGGCCTGATCCTGCATGCTAGGTAAAGGTAAAGGGACCCCTGACCGTTAGGTCCAGTCATGACCGACTCTGGGGTTGCAGCGCTCATCTCGCTTTACTGGCCAAGGGAACCGGCATACAGCTTCCTGGTCATGTGGCCAACATGACTAAGCCGCTTCTGGTGAACCAGGGCAGCGCACGGAAACGCTGTTTACCTTCCCGCTGGAGCTGTACCTATTTATCTACTTGCACTTTGACGTGCTTTTGAACTGCTAGGTTGGCAGGAGCAGGGACCAAGCAACGGGAGCTCACCCTGTCGCGGGGATTTGAACTGCCGACTTTCTGATCGGCAAGCCCTAGGCTCTGTGGTTTAACCCACAGTGCCATCCGCGCCCCACGATCCTGCATGCAACACTTACATTATTCAGTTTCTTGGAGACTCCTTGCGTGGTGAGCGACTAATGAGTGGCAAGCGACACATGAATTGAGTAAATAACATTTCCTCGCCAGATGCCTTCACTAAAATGCAGAACCGCTCTCCACGTTTTGCTTTTCTAGGTATGGGGTGACTCATGTGTCTGCACACACGCTGCCATCCGCCTTTTATGAATGAGCGTGCAACTGAATCAGCCGACGGGAGCTGGCTTGGCAGTCTGCAGGTCTTGCGTGAAAGCTAAACCCACACACATTACCGATTCATTAATAAAAGAAAAAACCTGACACATGCATGAAATCATTGAAGGGACTGGCATTGTGTTTGCAGAGCCAAAAGGAGAGGAGCGAGTGTGTTGTGTATGTGAAAGAACTTTCCTATCTTAACTTATTTTAGGTCATAGGAACATAGGAAGTTGATGTACACACAGAGTATTATCTACACTGACTCAGGCAAGTAGATTACCCAACCCTACTTGGAATTGGTAAGGACTGAATCTGGCACCTTCTGCGTGCTAAGCAGTCAATCAACCACTTGGACATAGGCCTTCTCCTCTGGTCTGTTCCTGAGATTCTTGAAGTATGCATCTATCAGTGTTGGCTCCATATTAACACATTGCATGTTTGCATCATTCACGTAACGCTAAGCAGGAGCAAAGGCACAACAGTCCTGTTATGAAACTTTTGCTCCAGTGTTAGAAATTCTAGGACTGCTATACATCCAGAATTTCCAAGACATACAGGAGTCGGAAACAGTGTCCAGGCAGAAATCACTGAGATGTCTGGGAAAATCCAGAGGTATGGCAATCCATGTCGGAAGTCTAGATTTTGGCGAACTTCCTTCAAAATATAGTGGTAACTTGGTTTACGAACTTAATCTGTTCCAGAAGTCCGTTCTTAAACCAAAGCGTTCTTTAACCAAGGCGTGCTTTCCCACAGCAGAGGAGGACTCAATTTACAAATGGAACACACTCAACAGGAAGCGAAACGTGTTCTGCTTCCAAGGCAAAGTTCACAAACCAAAAAGCCTACTTCCGGGTTTGCAGCGTTCTTATTCCAAGTTGTTCGTAAACTAAGCTGTTCTTAAACCAAGGTACCACTGTAGCTTAATAACTTCATTTTTTTTGGGGGGGGGGGAGATTTTGCAAAACAAAAAAAAGGCTGAACAACTTTTGTGTCTGGATTGTCACCTTTTGAAATATGGCAACTGTAGAAATTCCCTGGGCACGTTTTGCAACTGTCAAATGTCCATTTGCAACCACATGGAGATCTCTAGATGCCAGGTTGATGACTGACATCTCCATCTGGCTGGCCCCTCCAGCTTTCTCAAGAAGGCAAGCAGAAGAGCTTATTTATTGCATTTACTCCAAGGAGTAAATGGTTTACCCAGCTCCTCTCGGTTAATCCCTACAACAACCCTGTGAGGTAGGTTAAGAGGCTGTGACTGGCCCAAAGCCAGCCTGTGAGCTTCATGGCGGAGTGGGGATTCTAATCCCCCAGGTCCTAGTCCTACACTCTAACCACTGCACCACACTGCCTTCCTAGAGTACTTCTGCTATGGGGCAACATTCCCACCAAGTCAATGGCCAAAAAAAACCCTCAATTCAGCTCCACCACACTGCAGAGGAATAGTTTGGAAATTCCTGTGAGGATACCAGCTCTCAGAGGGAAAGCAGGGTGCATTTACGTTTTCTGTTACTCTAGTTTTTGTTTTAGCACAGCTCCCTCTTGGATATTGGTCTGTATGCCACCAGTTCTATCGCTAGCACTTGCAGTATATAATAGCTTTTTAAATTAGTGGGGACTTGTGTTTATGTGAAATTACTGATTATTCCTTAATTAATCTCAATTGCTGATGGTTACTTAGGCTTTCCATTTTTCATAATTAACATAATGAGCTAAAAAGATTAGAGTGAAAAAAGATGTTCATCCTTAGCATAACACTAATAAATGAGCTCTGGCCTATCACTGAAGGGTAGACCTGCACAGCGTCACTTTGGCTGGAGTCTCAGGCCTGGTTGAGAGATGCAGAGCCAGTGAGGTGTGAATGTCTTGAAGAAGAAGGAGAATGAACTAGGACTCCCATCATCCCTTGCCATGCTCTTTGGGGCTGATGGAAACTGTAGTCCAGAATGTCTGTAGAGCATCCGTTTGAGGGAAGGATGTTGGACTATCCAGAGCAGGTGGCCTAGAACACTTTCCTATAGATTTTGAGGAACACCCAGAAGAACACCTACAGCAAGAACTGGTAGAGTCTGTTCTAGCAGCTCAGGACTCTACCAGTTCACACGCTGCATGTGTAGACCAACCCTCATTCTGGTGACCTAAAAGATTTTAGGTCCTCTTGCAAGAAGAAGAGCTTGCCCTGTTATGCACAGTTCACTAAAGGGGTAATTTACTGAGCTTGTGCTTAAGATTGGTTAGGGTTGACTTGGCACGAAATCCCACCTGCATTTTATATTATTTACTCCCAAGGTTTCTTAAACAGCTTTTCAGCTGCCTCTCCGAGAACCACCTTAGTATCTCAGATTAGAAATCTCTTACCAAAATTTAAATGACAATTGATTCGAGTTACAAGAAAGGAGATGCCAACTAAACTTCAGGAATAACTTTCTGACAGTACGAGCTGTTCCACAGTGGAAAGCACCCCTTCTTAGAGGTTTTTAAGCAGAGGTTGGATGACCAACCTCTCATGGATGCTTAAGTAGAGATTCCTGCATTGCAGGGGGTTGGACTAGATGACCCACAGGGTCCCTTCCGATGATACAAGTCTATGATTATATGACAAAAATATTTGGCATGATGGCAACTAATTACAAAAAGCAAACAAAAACAACTCAGAACAAAACGTAACTGAGGCTTGCTTCCAGAACACCATGAGAAAGAGTGTTGAGCGGAATCCTCATGGAATGAACAGCTTTGAGACCCTGGGTTGATGCTGACAATGAGTATGTAGACTATCCTTCTCTAACCCGATGTTAGAGATGTTCTTGGACTCCAACCATCCCTGATCACTGGCCATGGAGGCTGGAGCTGATGTCAGTTGGAGTTCAACAGCATCTGGTGGTCACCATGCTGGAGGAGGTTTGTGTAGACCTTTGTTTCCCAAACTCCAACTGTTTTTGGACTACAGTTCCCATCCTCCCTGAGCATTGGTCTTGCTAGCAAGGGTTGATGGGAGTTGTAGTCCCAAAACCTCTGGAGACCCCATTTTGAGAAATACTGGTGTAGACAGTCGTAGGCCATATGGACAGGCAATCCGACTTTTTAAGGCAGCTCTAATATTTCCAGACTAGCTGTTGAAGACTAGTACTGCTGCTGCTGTATTATATATTGCCGGTGGTTTGTTTTATTTTGTGTTTTATTTGTTTGTGTGTGTGTTACAAGCTGGCTTGATCTTTGGAGGAGTGATATATAAATACCATAAAAAAGGGTCGTAAAGAAGTTGCCTGTTCTCTGTCCCTTAAGTGTTCTTATTTGGTATCAGTGCTGGCTAGGATTGCGAGATAACTAGAACTTGTACCTGTCTTCAGGCAAGGCAAGGCAACGAAAAGAGAGAAGGAATGTTGCAGGAGAGACGTACATGAATTACATAAATGTATGGTAATGGGAAGCAATATATAAACAAATGAGTTAGCGAATAAAGCCAGTAACGCCTATGCCAGTGCTACCCCATAAAATCTGATGAATTAGGGAAATAACAAAGGGATGTTCATAAAAAGACATGGGGGACCCTATAACAAAACATTGCCAGTGTGGAGCGCTTGTGTTCTGGATTCAAGTCACTCCAATCCCCGCATAGCTTCCCTCCAGTGGTCAGTTAGCATTCCATGCCCACTGAACATTCTCAGGCAACTCTTGTGCCCCATTCAGGCTACATTAAGTTCTTCAGTTTCTTCATTGATGTCTGAGGCTAGCACTCTCTTCTGTTCCTGGAGGACATGGCAAAATAGCTCCTCAAGTGTGAATTAGGAAGACAACGAGAAGGTTGGTTATTCTTTATTCGAACCCAACCGAACAAAATCAGAAACAAGAACGCCAAGAGTCTTCTATGCGCAGACCCCACAAAAAATGTTCTAATAAATTATTTGGTTTATTATTGCATTATTGTCCCAACTTTCCTCCTAGGAGCTCAAGGTGAGGTACATGGTGGCATGCATGCATCGTTCCCCTCTTTATCATCATCATCATCATCATCATCATCATCATCATCATCATCTATTATTTATACCACACCCATCTGGCTGGGTTTCCCCAGCCACTCAACAACAACAACAACAACAACAACAACAACAACAACAACAACAACAACAACAATTTATTATTTATACCCCGCCCATCTGGCTGGGTTTCCCCAGCCACTCTGGGCAGCTTCCAACAAAGTATTAAAATACAGTAGTCCATCAAATATTAAAAGCTTCCCTAAACAGGGCTGCCTTCAGATGTCTTCTAAAAGTCTGTTAGTTCTTCTCTTTGACATCTGGTGGGGGGACGTTCCACAGGGCGGGCGCCACTACCGAGAAGGCCCTCTGCCTGGTTCCCTGTAACTTGGCTTCTCGCAGTGAGGGAACCGCCAGAAGGCCCTCGACGATATTATCCTCATTAAAACCCTGCGAGGCCAGGCGTTGGTGATTAGCCCAAGACCATCCATTTCTTGCGACCAAGTGAATATGCGTGGGCACCAGGATGGCTCCTGACATCTCCACCATCTGGAGGTGCATGCATGGGGATAATTGGATCTGAGCTGTTTTCACACACTAGCAACATGTCCTGTAAAATTCGTCAGATATATTTTATCTGCACAACCGGAAGGAATTTCAGGAACCATAATGCTTTTTCTGTACAGCCTGAGCAGGAGCCGTTAAGGAAAAGAAGTCGGAAGAGGCCAATATATATGTGGACTGTCCCTGGTTACAGTCCCCAAAATAGAATGTCTAGTTGCCATTTTGGGGCCAGACAGCTCCAAAGTCTTGTTTTTCAAACAATGGCCTGACAGGGGTTGATTCTCAGTTAAACATCTGGCTAGTTCAGATGACAACCTTGAGCTTTAAAACTTCTCAGAACTCTTAACCTAGCTGGGTATTTGCACCCCGGCGCCGCATCTGCTAAAGACCACCCTGGCTCCGAGAGAGAACGAGTGCCACTTAAACACACATGAGCTTCCCCACATGTGTGCACCTTCTCTGTGGTACCCTCCAGATGTTACTGAGCTCAAGCCTTTGCTACCCATGAGTCATTGGCCCTGCCGTGGCTGCGTTGGTGGATTCCAGCAACATCTGGAGTCCACCATGTCGGCAGCTGCCGCACAGCCTGTCCCCTCTCGACCCCTGCCTCCTTTTTTCTGCTTTGGAGAGAAAAAGGTTATCCCAGTGCAAACTCTCTACTACGTTTTATTCGCGGAAGCTAAGAGCGACGAGCGTTTGGGGCTTGTGCCTGCGGAATGTGAAGCAGGCCGAACAAAACACTTCTCATCTGCTATCAATAATTTCTCAAGGTAATGAAACAATAGATCACAGTCCCTCTTTCCCCTTGGGGCGTGCCGTCTTTCGGTTCTGGGAAACTTGCTTTCGTTTTCTCTATTAAAATCTTATTCACATGCTCAGCCTCAACTTTGGACCCATGTTTAATCCACCCCACTGGCCACAGTGACCAGGTTTTGCTTTTTATTTCTAAAATGGCACACACACACACACACACACACACACACACACACACACACGTCACTCCAGCTGCTTTTAAAGGTGCTATTGCTGTAGGATACTCCCACCCCCTTTTATACCCTTAAGTTGAATTGGCAGCAAGGAGAGGGGCTTTTAATGGACAGTAAAAACCCTGACTTTAATTGCCGCAGACATTAGGACGTTAAGAGGCTAATTTGTAAGAGAGAACTTTTTATCTGTCCTGCTTTTTATTGATCTTCCGGGGAGTGGGGAGGGGTTAAAATGTTATCTGGAAGGTGGACTTCGCTTCATGCTAAAAGCCAGTTAATGGGAGCTGTGCTGTACTCAAGAGAAGGGTGGCTCATGATGGAAACCTGCCATATACATATTGGAGCCTTTAAGGACTGAGTTTCTGGAGCAGGGAGGTGCAGAGAAATGAATGGAATAGAGAGAAAAGGCATTTATACCTGGGGGTGCTTAACGTGTGGCATAAGAAGAACCATGGCTGTGACCAACCAGATCCCTAAGAGGATCCCACAAGGAGGATCCAAACGCAATAGTCCTCTCCCCTTCTGCGGTTTCCAGCAACCAGAATTCACAGCGGAGGTAGAAAATCAGGGCAAATAGCCATTGATAGCATGAATTTGTCTAACCCTCTTGCAAAGCCGCCCAAGTTGGCGGCCATCACCGCCTCTTGTGGGAATGAATCTCATCATTTTAACTATGCGGCGCGTAAATAAATGCTTTCTTTTACCTGTCCCGTTGGATGTCCACGAATTCTAGTGTTAGGAGAATCGGAGGGCAGCTTCTTTCTATCTCTTGCTTTCTCCGTGTTCGTTTTAGAAAAGCCGGAAATTCCGCAACCTGATCCGCAATGCATTATAGCGATTCTGCAACCTGATCTCTACGGTCAGATGGCGCCTTGCTCTGCTGGCCGCAGCAATACCGCCAAGTAAATGGCCAGCAGGGTATGCCAGATTCTAGCACTTTCGCCTGCCTTGTGTGTGCACTTGGGGTTAGGAGCTCTCTCCCTGGGGAAGTCTGCCTTGTTTGTTCTCGGGGAGCATTCCAGAAAGAAGCCCTTTTCTTTCAAGAGTTAAAAAATTCTGTTTTTGTTTGACCCTCCAGATAAAATTCCTTGGTTGCCCTAGTAAGCCAAGAGAGTTGACACATTTAAAAATGTGTATGTATGTATAAACGCTACTAGCTTCTTTATTTTATCTGTTGCTCTTTGTTGCTTTTTGCAACGGTCAGTTTTATTTTTATTGTAAAGTGCTTTTCGACAGCTTATTATACTTAACCTTACAATTACATATAACCCACCTTTCAGAATACACAGATCATCCTTCACTGGCAACATTAAACCACGTTGTTGTTGTTTTTTAAAAAGCGTAGTAAACAGCATCAACATGCAAAATGTACCGTATTTTTCGCCCCATAGGGTGCACCAGCCCATAGGGCGCACCTAGTTTTTTTTTGGGGGGGGGGGAATAAAGAAAAAAAATTTTATTCCCCCCCCCCCCAGGCGCAGGGCTGGGGCGGGGGAAGCCCGAGCTTCCCCTGACCCCAGCCCCCAGAACAGGCTGCTATCCGCAAGCCTAGGGAGCCCAGCGGGAAGTTGCGCTGGTCTCCCCAGGCTTGCGGAGAGCTGCCCGAAGCCCAGGGCACGCTCAGCTGCGTGCCCCGGGTTTCAGGATGCAGGCTGCTATCCGCAAGCCTAGGGAGCCCGGCGGGAACTCCCGCAGGCTCCCAAGGCTTGCGGATAGCTTCCTGAAGCCTGGAGAGCGAGAGGGGTCAGTGCGCACCGACCCCTCTCGCTCTCCAGGCTTCAGCGAAAGCCTGCATTCGCCCCAAAGGACGCACACACATTTCCCCTTCATTTTTGGAGGGGAAAAAGTGCGTCCTACAGGGCGAAAAATACGGTAGTTGGGATCGTTCCCTGTGGGGAGTGGGTGGGCAGAGGATGGTATAAAATGGTGCAAGAAAATGCAAGCGCCGTTTCCTTCTGTGGTTGTAAATTAAAGCAGCTGCATGGGAACTGTTTCATTCCCACATTGCTGCTGTAATGCATAATTGGCACCACCTACGTAGTGTTGTCCCTTTGAGAGTTTCTGCTGAGCTGTACACTGTTATCTTTGGAAGGGAGTGGATCAGGGAGGAAGCCATAGCAAACTGGCCTTGCATCTCGTGACCTCATTAGCCCTCCCTTTCCAGTGACCGTCTCCCCAAGACATCAAAGGGTTTTCTAGCTGCTTCAGGAACCAAGTCATAGAAAGGCAGCGCTCAACAATGTCGATTTAGCATAGGAAAGGCAGCTTCTGCAGGTCTGTGTGCAGAGAGACGCCCACTGATAAGAAGAAAACGAGACTGGTCAGCCATGCTATGTTCCTGGCGGTGAAATACAGTGGTACCTCGGGTTAAGTACTTAATTCGTTCCGTAGGTCTGTTCTTAACCTGAAACTGTTCTTAACCTGAAGCACCACTTTAGCTAACGGGGCCTCCTGCTGCCGCCGCTGCGCCGCCGAAGCACGATTTCTGTTCTTATCCTGAAGCAAAGTTCTTAACCTGAAGCACTATTTCTGGCTTAGTGGAGTGTGTAACCTGAAGCGTATGTAACCTGAAGCATATGTAACCCGAGGTACCACTGTACTTGACATTTCATATGCACATTCATGTTTCCACAGAGCTTGCCACGTGGGCTGTGGTGTGCAAGGCGTTCAGGATACAATATCCCAAGGCCCAGGGAGGTTTGCCTCCCAGGAAAGAAAGTAATGTCATGGGGAAAACCTCAGCTGTCCAGCAACAGGGAGCTTGCTTGCTCATTCCCCATCAGACAGAGAACGCTGCTGGTTGCCTTGGGATTGAAGAAATGGAAGAGAAGAGAGCTTTGTCCCTGCTGGGTTCAGCCGAGATTCATTTGTGCCGAGGGCAGAGGTGTAGCATGGGGGGGCTGTGGCTCCGGGCGCAATCTTGAGAGGGGGTGCACACAGCAGGCTCCTCCTTCGGAGCCTGGCTCCGTGCCTGACTGCGGTGCTTGTGCCTGGTATAGCTCCGCCCCCCAGGGCAGGTTTAATGGGGGGGGAGGAGAGAGAGCAGGTGAGTGGGTGGCAGCGCTGCTGCCCACCCTCCTCAGCCGTGGCACACCTCGCGCCAGGTGACAGCAGCTCTCCCACCATGTCACTTCTGACTCTGCAGCGGAGAGCATTGCACCTTGACCATGGTGAGATGCCCCCGGCCACAAAAGCTCTGCCTCCACCACTGGGTCAGGTGGAGAGTGGAGAGCAGCTTCCCTGCTCCTCTCCTAACCCTGAACTGTGGCACACGGAGGGCGCCCTCTGCGCCCCGTCCCCTCGTTGGCACACACCCCTCGCTTGCCCCAGGCAGCGCGGGCATACACTCTGCCACTGGCAGAGGGCACCCATGGTTTCAAGCCAGAATGGGGAAATGCTTTGCTGAGGGCCGTGCTCAGCTGGTGGGTCTAGCGCTGATGTTGCTGTTAGAATTCCTGCTCCATGATTGCAGTCATGGGATTGTTGTCTATCACATGAAGGTATATGTTTTGACTCCACAGTGGGAAGTGACGGAGACAGGATGTTTGTGTTACTGTGTTCCATGAAGTGGGACTGTTGTCCTTTGTTCTTTTTCTCTTTGCAATCTGATGCTTGAGAGAGAGAGGGAGCCATGGTGCAGTGCTCCGTGTGTGTGTTTATATGTAAATAAAGTAGATTAGCCAAAATGCTCAGTTGCTGAGGTCTGTCACATGTATGCTGCGAAGACTCTGCGGATCCCTAACTGTGCCGGTGTCGGTTGGCATCGGTCGCTGTGATTTTTGGGCTGAAGAAAGTTTGTGAAGCTCCTGAACGATTGACTAAGAGGGAGAGAACATGCCAGTCGGGCATGTGTCTCTGCCAGGGTCCTACTCGAGTGTACGCTGAACTCCTGACAGTGGCATTGGGGCAAGGAGCGTGGCCTCGCTGCAGCATAGAAGGGCGAGTGCCCTGCATGCAAAAAGTAGCCTGTAAATAGGGCTTAAGCAACTTCAATAATTTATCTTCCCATCCAGTTTTCCCTCCCCAGCCCATTTTGTTGTTTTTCTGAGCCTTTCCAATTGTAAACCTGTGGGCAGGCACTCTCTTGTTGTTTTTAATCCCTGTGTGGTGCTCAGCAAATTGTAGGTGCTTTATAAGTGATAAGTCATAATAATAGATAGGCAGTTTTGATAACTTATTTTCTGGCTTGCGTTCAGAGGATCAGAAGTATGCATCGTCTTTTCTTCACGGAGGGGAATATTGTGCTTTTCCGAAGCTTTTGTTGCTCAATATCTAATTCTCTTTCTCCCTCCCTTTCTCTCTCTCCCCAATTCTCCCCAGTGGATGAATACATCGCTATTGCAAAAGAAAAGCACGGCTACAACATGGAGCAGGTACTGAAAACAATTCAAAAAATTATAGTGTCCTATTAACCAAATGATGACTTTTTCTAAAGGGAAGATTCATTTCCAGTATTATTGATTGATTGATTGATTGATTGATTGATTGCATTTATACCCCACTTTTCCTCCAAGGTGGTTTACATAAGTCTCTTCATTTAATCCTCACAACAACCCTGTGAGGTAAGTGAAATTTGGTGTCCCAGATCCTAGCCCAACACTCTGCATTTCCATCATTTGCATTCCAGTTGTTAATGAAACAAATTCACCTGTAAACCAGACTGTTGTACTGCAGTCTTCCTTCTCCCCTTTGGACCAATGCAGTTAATTTTTTGATGTCTGGAATAAGCAGATATTTTACTAATCATTCCCAGTACGTTGGATTTTGTTATCGTTTCCATTTCTTAGCCTACACATCTTAATTTTTTAAAACCACTGTGGGGATGTTTTACTCCTGTTTCTAACCAAAATAAGGTGTGGGGTGGGGTGGGCAGGCAAGGAGAAAACCATTTGACATGATCCTTATCTGCCATTCTTGGGTGTATTTATGTATAAACAAGCACATTTAATATCTTGCCTCTCCGTAAAAGGTCAGGCTGGCTGGAAACATTAAAGTCTTGCTCAAAACGTATATACCAAACAAACAACAAAGGCTAATACCTTTAAAAAAAAATCCACAGTACAAAAGGACACACAGCAAGACCAGTAAGTGACGTCATGAAACATAAACCCGCTAGATGCCTGCCTAGACAGGTGAGCTTTGCCTTTGTTTCTAAATTGCCAAGAAGAACATTCACTGGCACAGCTTCTCTACAAACTCCTTAAGATGGTTCAGAAACAGGAAAATGCACAGATAGGAGCTAAGCAGAAGGTCTCTTCAGGTGTTCAGAAGAATGTGTGTGGCCATAAATTGTGAAGGAGCGTTAGAAACATAGATGTATAAGCCCAATGGCGCCTTAAATCTAGGTTACGGTTGCCACAACAAAATGTCTAGGGTTTTTTTTGCCTAATAATAATAATAATAATAATAATAATAAATTCTATATCACTTTATGTTTTAAAGAAAAAATATCAATGCAGTCTACAACAGATTAAAACCCCCAATAAAAACAATTCACAATGAAACGAATGCAAGCTTCAAGGAAAATACATTTTGCTTTCCCCAAATTTATTTACCTATCTAATTTATATAGCTGTCCCACAGCAGAAGTACTCTAGGAAGCCAGTGTGGTGTCATGGTTAGAGTATTGGACTAGGACCCAAGAGTTCAGCGTTCTAATCCCCACTGAGCCGTGAAACTCACTGGGTGACCTTCGGCCAATCGCTTACTCTCAGCTTCACGTACCTCCCAGGGTTTTTGTGAGGATAACATGTGTAGGATATATGCTCTGGGATATAAACGTGAGAAATCGTAACGCTGGTTGCTGCCCAGTCTAAAAAGTGACACCAGAAAATGACAAAAGAAGGAGAGAATAGAAGTGGATGTGGATATGTGATTGTTTTAATTACACATGTTTCCGTTTAGTTTTGAACCTAAGGGGTAGCAGATGAGAGAGAAAATTGATTCATGCTTTTCTGTATCTCTTCTGACCAGTTGAAAATATCATAGTATGTGTATGGATGCCTCTCTTCTTCCCTATGTACCCATTTCCTAGATCTATCTAAATGTATGGCGTGTATGGATGGAGCCTTTAAAGAACACCACCCCATGGCTGTGGTGCGATGGGTCAGTGCGTCTGGCTATTAACCAGAAGGTTGTTGGTTTGAGCTCACCGAAGGATGGCTGCATTGCAGGGGGGATGGACTAGATGACTCTCCGGTTTCCTTCCAGCTCTATAGTTCTAGGATTCTATGACCTTCCCAAAAGAATCCCGGGAATTATAGTTTACCCCTCACAGACGTTACAAGCTCCAGCTCTCCAAACAAGCTACAATTCCCAGGATTCTTTTGGGAGAAAGCCATGTTCTTTAAATGTATGGCATGTAAAAAGGTAAAGGGTAAAGGGACCCCTGACCATTAGGTCCAGTCGTGGCCGACTCTGGGGTTGCGGCGTTCATCTCGCTTTACTGGCCGAGGGAGCCGGCGTACAGCTTCCAGGTCATGTGGCTAGCACGGTGAACCAGAGCAGCGCGCGGAAACGCTGTTTACCTTCCCGCTGGAGTGGTACCTATTTATCTACTTGCACTTTGACGTGCTTTCAAACTGCTAGGTTGGCAGGAGCAGGGACCGAGCAATGGGAGCTCACCCCCTCGCGGGGATTCGAACCGTCGACCTTCTGATCAGCGAGCTCTAGGCTCTGTGGTTTAACCCACAGCGCCACCCGCGTGTACACAGCCTAAATTGGAAACTACTGGAGCACTCTGACTCATGGAACTAAGGTAGATTTGGAGAAGGCGGCGAATAGGATCCACTTAATTCTTGAATGATACAAGTAGAGAAATGCATAACTTTATGCTTTGGTTATTCTATTATTTGACGAGGCACCGTCCCTACTGAGAGGTTAGAAAGGGGCGGAAAGGAAGAAACTACTATTTCATTTTAAAAAGGTTATTTTCACAGTGAGTCATGTTGAAGGGAATTCCAAGAAGGAAAACTCCCTAGATATTGAGCAATGAGTGCGTGATGACACAGAACTGAGCAGCAGGGTCTTGCGTGTGCTGACCAATGTGGAGCTTCAGGAAATCACGAAGTGATGACTTTTCTACCAATGAAGAAAACCTTTTTTTAAAAAAAATAATAATAACAATTTGCATTGCAAAATGGGCTCGGGGAAAGGGAAATCCCAGCATCAAAGTTAGCACTTTCACTTTGAATAACCTGAGTCAAAAGGTTTTGGCCAAGAGATATGTGATCTATATATAACTTGCAGAGAATTAAGAGGTTTGTTCCAGGGCATTTTAACCAACAGATGGAGGGAATAATAATTTTACTTGAGGAGACAGTGCTGCCAAATTAACCTTTTTTAAAACTATGACCGTGAGATAGTTGGTCCTTTCTGAAATGTTTGCTGTGTGGAGGAAATAAGGAGGAAAGACTGGATCGTGTAGCACATGCAACTTGGTGGGGTTCAGAGGTGACGCCGTGCCTTCAACTTTGGTGCTCTTCTGTACAAGAGAATTTAGTAAGATGGGCTTTCCAGACATTCTTTGTGCCACCCTTCCCAAATGTATCATGGTGATCTTGAATGGCTTTTGTCTTAGCTAACAAACAAACAAACAAACAAACAAACACCTGAGCATATACCTACATACTGTCTCGGGCATTAAAGCCAGCAGTAGGGGCCCTCTTGGTAGTTCATCCACCCTCAGAAGTTTGGAAGCGGGGGGTGGCCCAGGAGAGGACATTCTTTGTTAGCTGCCCCTAAGTTGTGGCAATCGCTCTCCAGAGAGGTGCATCTGGGACCTTCATTGTGTGGCTTTTGTTTTATGATGAAGACACAATTTTTTACTCTGCATTTGAACAATATACATATATAACACACGGATATTATATATAAAAGGTAAAGGTAAAGGTACCCTTGACTGACCCCGTACGGGCCAGTCTTGACAGACTCTAGGGTTGTGCGCCCATCTCACTCAAGAGGCCGGGGGCCAGCGCTGTCCGTAGACACTTCCGGGTCACGGGGCCAGCGTGACATCGCTGCTCTGGCGAGCCAGAGCCGCACACGGAACGCCGTTTACCTTCCCGCTAGTAAGCGGTCCCTATTTATCTACTTGCACCCGGGGGTGCTTTCGAACTGCTAGGTTGGCAGGCGCTGGGACCGAACAACGGGAGCGCACCCCACCGCGGGGATTCGAACCGCCGACCTTTCGATCGGCAAGCCCTAGGCGCTGAGGCTTTTACCCACAGCGCCACCCGCGTCCCGTCAATTTTATATATATGTGTGTGTGTGTGTGTGTGTAGAGATGTCATCACGCTGTAGTTCACATGGTCCCTGATAGGTGGCACTGCTTACTACAGTGCGAAGGCAAACTTAGCAAGTGGCCAGCCAGGCAGTGAAGACCAGCGAACAAGAAAGCGGGTGGCAGAGGCCACAGCGGCCAGCATAATAATAATAATAATAATAATAATAATAATAATAATAATAAATTATATATACATACATACCCTGCCCATCTGGCTGGGTTTCCTGTAAGAGGGGCAGGGTGGGCAGCAGGGGCCAGCGAGAGAGTGGTGGGATGGGAGAACTGCAAAGTCTTAACTGCTGTTTGAAGCCGCCACGCATCCTATTCTCTTGACAGCAATTTGTTTTAAATGGGTTTTTAATATTGCCTTTTGAAATTGCTGTAACCCACCCTGGTGGCGAAAGGCAAATAATGAATGAAGGAATGAGAGAGAAGCAGAATCTCTGGCTCATTCTGTGACAGTACAGCCATGACCACCAGATCTGAGGACTTCATCTGAAGTTCATTTGCTCTTCAGGAGCGCTGCTCCTCATGGTCTAGGGCAGGCTTCCTCAATCTCAGCCCTTCAGATGTTTTGAGACTACAATTCTCATCATCCCTGACCACTGGTCCTGCTAGCTAGGGATCATGGGAGTTGTAGGCCAAAAACATCTGGAGGGCCAAGTTTGAGGAAGCCTGGTCTAGGGAATGCCCAAAGATGTTCAAAACAAAATTAAAGGTGTGGTTTGTTCATTGCACTCCATCTGCATGTTCAGTAGTCCATACGTGTGGTCTGCTATTTCTATTTCTATTATTATTATTATTAGAATTATTATTATTAGAATTGATATACTGCCCTATACCCGGAGGTCTCAGGGCGGTTCACAGAATAAAATCAAGATATAAAGCCACAAAATACATAATAAAAATAAAAACAACCCAATAGCCTCCCCCTCCTTTCTTCCCACAAGGCACCCCCAAAGCAATTTACGATATAATACATCTTAAATTATATAGGAATAGTTAATCTGTGATTGGATATATAACAAACAGTTAGAAATATGAAAACAGCTTAAAAGAACGGCACATAAACAAAATCAATTCAGTTCCGAGACAGATACCAAGTGGTGTAAAGCTTTTAGAAGTCTTGTGGAAACTGCTCAGGGACTTTACTGTGCTTTGAATGGATCGTTTCAAGATTAGCATGTGTTGTGGTCTCTCTCTCTCTCTCTCTCTCTCTCTCTCTCTCTCTCTCTCTCTCTCTCTCTGTGTGTGTGTGTGTGTGTGTATGAGAGAGGCAGACAGAAACAGAGACTGTGTGCCTCTTTAGTCAACTGGGAAGGAATGGATGCAAGGCCAGCTTTTCACTTCCAGAACATCTGTGTTCTCCTTATGGTAAGAAAGCAGTGAGCCTGCCAGAAGGTTATCAGAAAGGATCTGAACACAGCCCAAGCCCTAAAACCTAGGAACTAAACCAAGGGTAGAAGTGTTGGTCTTTTAAACCAAGGGTAGAAGTGTTGGTCTTTACATGAAAATTGCCTGGGTGACGGTTGTTTCCCTTTGGTTGTGGGTCCACTTTTTATTGCATTTATCCATGTTACCTCTCTCTTCCTTCCTCCAGGCCCTGGGAATGCTATTTTGGCACAAGCACAACATTGAGAAGTCTCTGGCTGACCTGCCCAACTTCACCCCCTTCCCAGACGAATGGACGGTTGAAGACAAAGTCTTGTTTGAGCAGGCTTTCAGTTTCCACGGAAAAACATTTCACCGGATTCAGCAAATGGTGAGACTTCACTGAGGCCTGAGTGCAAAGGTGTGAGTGTGGGTGCTGCGATCCATGTTGGGTTTGGATGATCTCAAGTAGATTTTCCAGTTGGGGAAGGTGCAGGGATCTTTAGAGCCTGGGGACGGGAGGGCTGAGTTGCAAGAGCTTGAGTTTTTGGACTTCGTGTTTATTTCCCCCCACTTTGTTCATGAACTACACAATCGAAAAGTGTGAAGCACTGATAGGGAGGAGGGGTGGAGACTTGGGGCACGAGATTATAACAGGGGAAAAGATGATGTGTTGGGAACTCCCCCTTTTTACATTTATACTGTAAGAAAAACAATCAAACAAAAAACAGGTTGCAAAAATGCAGAGATAAGAATGAAAGCTACCCTTCAAAATGTCGAAAGCAGCTACTGAGGAAGAGAGATTCTACTCAGCTGCATTAAAGCAGCACAGTGGAGAATGCAAATTAAAGGACATAAGATGAACACTCCGGGATATACTTCTAAAATGGAGACTAGTGTTTCATCCTAATAGAATCAGATCCGACAGGGAACTTGTCAGATAAATATTTGCGTATATCATAAAGGGCTACTCAAGTGCACCCCATTCCTCTGTTGTTGTTTTGCCCTTGATGGTTTTAACATTCATGAGTAAGTTTTTCAAGAAAAGAAAAGTGCTGTGTACACACACACACACACACACAAAACGAAGATTTACCTACAACTGGTAAGTCACTAATCTCATAAAGATGGGAGGGTCTGGCAGTCTAAATGGTCAGGTTATTATTGTTGCGTGTAAGATGCAGCAAATTCATAGACTGAGAGCGAGATCAGGCCCTCCTTATACTGGCGTATGGAGCGAGGGGATTTTATTATTCCACTGCCGTGAAACACCGGCGATGACAACATTGTGATATGGAATCCCATATCCACCTTTCTTGGCCTGGAAAGAGATTTCAGATTGCCAAAACACATCCATCAAAATATTCATGTACAAAAAGATCACAGCAAGGTTTCTAAGGCTAGATCTGTTTATATAGGAGTTATATAGGAAATTAAGATGACAGAAGCTCAGGAGTGTTTTGTATCTGTTTTAATTGTATCTGTTTTAAATTTTAACTCAGCTCTTGCATAAATTTGCTTTATCAACTAGGAGAAAGAACGTGCAGAAAAGTGACTCCCTCTCTCCCAAATCTCTGCATTCTTGCTTTTCCTTGAGGGTTTTTTTTTAAAAAAAGAAAGAACAGAAGTGTGTTATATTTATATTCACTGGAGATTACGGGTCACACTAAAAGCTGTGTGCTGTTAATTAGCAGAAGTAACAGCTGTACCTCCCCCACCCTACCAAGTCTTCCAGCTTAATCCCTGTTCTTTAACTATTTTGCCACCAGTTCTTAAAAATAATAATTATGTTTTGTTGTCTATGGGCAGAGCTAGATGTGGGCCTGTTACTCAGAATGGCAATCCCATACTGAGTTCTCCCACCTCCTACTGGTAATAATAATTAATAATAATAATAATAATAATAATAATAATAATATCATCTTTATTGTCATTACCCCCTCTCGGGGACAACGAAATTACTTAACGCACAGGTAGACGTTTAGCCAATGATGTAGCGTATTGTGGGGGACAATGACTTCGTGCTATGGATACCTCTGGCCCTCTGCATGTTGTCGGATTTGCAACTCGCATTAGCCCCAGCCACATGTTCCCTGGCTCTGCTTCATGATTTGAGCATTGGAAATGAGCCCCAAGCTCACACAATCCTTTTGCCTATGTGGCTTTGTCTTTCCCATTTAACCATAGTTTGCCATGATGTCGAAATCTGCAAACTGGATAGCTCTTGCTCTCCAAACTCATTTCAGACTTCAAGCGACAGTTTCTTGATTTGGAACATTATAACAAACTATGGTTAGCACTAAACTGCAGCACTGCAGAGAGAGGAAGGGTTCACCATTATTGACTGATGGAAAACAACGGTTAGGATTTATACTGTGGGAGAAAGGTATGTAAGATGAGTGGAGGAATCCTTCGAATCATGATTTGGAGGTTTGTCTGAACTGAGTCAATATGTAAAGAAGCCTGTAATTAATTGCGCCTTTGATTGTTTCACAGTTGAGGGTCTTTGACTACCAAGTTTTACATATTTCAACCAACAAAGACGACCTTTCAGTGAGCAAGATGCAGGGCTTTCTTCTCCATGTGAAGTCTTATTGATTTTCAGCAACTAGCAAAAAATGAACAAGCCACTCCAAAGGCATAAATATGGTTGCTGTGCTTGAAAGGTTCTTGGGAAGAAATGACTTTTCCAGGGCCTGCTTAAAAGTGCTTTCTTGTGGCATTTGGTACTGTTATGAGGACGATGGCAGAATTAGTCACTTCAGGTCACCAAGATAGCACCAGCCATGTATGTATAGTACTTTACACAGGAACATGAGCCAAAAAGTGACTTAGGAGGAGCTTGCACTCTAAATTTCAGCCGTGGGAGAGACATGCCAAGGGTGGACAGATAGATGGCAAAGGGAGTGCAGTCTCAGTGCTTCCTTTCAACGGGAGATGAGTGCAAAGTCGTTATACCCACGGCTTCAAGGATGTATAATGGGTTTTGTGACATACTTAGAAGGAAGAGAGACCTAGTATCACTTTGCTATAAGGTAGTTCCAGGCAGAAGGGAGCCAGTAGAGAGTATGGACAGAATGGCTTGAGAGCAGGGAATTTTGGGTTGATTCCTTTGGAGGTGCAACGGCACTGGGAAATCAGAACATAATGATGGAAATGATCTCCCTCATTTTATTTGTCGGCCGCCTTTCCATAGTTAAGACCACGCTCAGGGCGGCTTACAACATGAAAAGTTTCACACAATTGCAAACGTAACAAAAGTAGTTGTAAACAGTAAATAAAGCACATCGAAAAGTATGCAGCCAAATGGGACAGTTTCCACAAAGATCATCATAAGATCATTTTAAGTTGTATTCATTCAACTTGTTTTTTATTATTGGTTGTTAGCCGCCCTGAGCCCAAGCCTTGGCTGGGGAGGGTGAGGTATAAATTATTATTATTATTGTTGTTGTTGTTGTTGTTGTTATATCTAATAATAAATATAATATAATAAATATAATAAATTATATTTATTATATAAATAAATATAATAAATTATATTTATTATATAAATAAATATAATAAATTATATTTATTATATAAATAAATATAATAAATTATATTTATTATATAAATAAATAAAATAATAAAGGGACGCAGGTGGCGCTGTGGGTTAAACCACAGAGCTTAGGACTTGCCAATCAGAAGGTCGGCGGTTCGAATCCCTGTGATGGGGTGAGCTCCCGTTGCTCAGTCCCTGCTCCTGCCAACCTAGCAGTTTGAAAGCACGTCAAAGTGCAAGTAGATAAATAGGTACTGCTCTGGCAGGAAGGTAAACGGCATTTCCGTGCGCTGCTCTGGTTCGCCAGAAGCGGCTTAGTCATGCTGGCCACATGACCCGGAATCTGTACGCCGGCTCCCTCGGCCAATAAAGCGAGATGAGCGCCGCAACCCCAGAGTCGGCCACGACTGGACCTAATGGTCAGGGGTCCCTTTACCTTAATACAAAGATGCAAAAAACAATTAATACCAATTACAGCAACAAGATCCCCCAACAAAAAGCCCTAAACCAGTGTTTCCCAAACCTGGGTCTCTAGCTGTTTTGGGACTAACAGTTCCCATCATCCCTGTCCACTGGTCTTGCTAGCTAGGGATGATGGGTGTTATAGTCCCAAAACAGCTGGAGACCCAAGTTTGGGAAACGCTGTCCTAAACAATACCGCAACCCAAGAGTATGTTTAGCGGCCTCAGCTTTTGTGGCTGGAGTCAGTCAGGGCCCTTTTTTAAAGCGCTGTGAGACTGACTCGCTGACTTTGGCATAAGCCCGAAGCTTGGCCTTTCTGTCTTTTGTACTTGCATCCTCTTTTGTACCCATACACTGCACCCAGTGCCAGCCTTTTCTCCCACAGTGGATCATTCAGAGGCCTTTGCAATGCAGCTTGGTGTTAACAGACTAGCGACCCAGCAGAGACTTCAAAAAGACTAGGAGAAGGGCAGTTCCGTTCTGGACATCCTTTCATAGGCCATAGGACATCCTTTCATAGGTGGGTGGGGCCAGGAGCAAAAGTAGGCACGGCAACAAATGTGAGTTTTATCTTTTCATAGTGGGCTATATTTCATGCCCTTGCATGCCACTTTTTCTGTCCTCCATCTGAGCCAAGCGGGGGGGGGGGGGGGCAGAAGAAAAAAACCACAACCAGTCTTTGAGGAACACACCTCAGCCAGGCAAAAGTACTCAGTGAAGGTGCAAAGAAAAACTGGTAAGGTCATGTGTGGCCTGGGGAGAGCCAGATGGAAAAGTATGGAGGGCCACATTTTTTAATAATAATAATAATAATAATAATAATAATAATAATAATAATAATAATAATAATAATATTTATTTATACCCTGCCCTCCCCGGCCAGAGCCGGGCTCAGGGCAGCTAACAGCAGTAAAATTACAACAAAAACATAATAGAAAAAAAAAACACAATTTAAAATACAGGTTAAAATGCAATTTAAAATACAGCCTCATTTTAAAAGTAGCCCATAGATCAAAACCGTGAGGGGAGGGAAACAGAAGGGTCAGACTGAGTCCAAACCAAAGGCCAGGCAGAACAGCTCTGTCTTTCAGGCCCTGCAGAAAGATGTCAAGTCCTGCAGGGTCCTAGTCTTGTGACAGAGTGTTCTACCAAGTTGGAGCCAGTACTGAAAAGGCCCTGGCCCTAGTTGAGACCAATCTAACCACCTTGCGACTTGGGACCTCCAGAGTGTTGCTATTTATGGACATTAAGGTCCTCCGCGGGGCATACCAGGAGAGGCGGTCCCATAGGTACGTGGTTCCTAGTATGTTTCCAGGCCTGGGGTTCCCCATCCAACCAGGCTTTTCTGATCCCTTCTAACACCTCACTCTAAAAGCCAAGCAATAAACTATAAAAGCAGCCATCAGATCAGCAGCTGGGATGAAGGAGGCAACTAGGGTAGAAATTACACCAAGAAATCCAAAGTACAGTGGTACCTCAGGTTACAGATGCTTCAGGTTACAGACTCTGCTAACCCAGAAATAGTACTTCGAGTTAAGAACTTTGCTTCAGGATGAGACCAGAAATGGCGCAGCGGCGGCGCAGCATCAGCGGGAGGCCCTGTTAGCCAAAGTGGTGTCTCAGGTTAAGAACAGTTTCAGGTTAAGAACGGACCTCCGGAACTCTTTAGCTCATCTTTAGCTTTTTTATTATTAATATTTTTATTAATATTCTGTTGGGAGCCGCCCAGAGTGGCTGGGGAAACCTAGCCAGATGGGTGGGGTAATAATAATAATAATAATAATAATAATAATAATAATAATAATAATAATAATAATAATAAAAAATTTTGGCTGGTGAGGAGAATATTACTTGCCTCAGGATCTGAGGAACTTTGGTCTCCCCAAAGCAGGACCCCTTCCGTACAATATGAGAACCAGTGGATGAAACTCAGCCATTATCAACAGGTTTTCAGAGGACATAAGGTGCTATGAGAGGAGGAAATGACACGCAATATTGCCCCCCTTTCAGGTTGTAAGCACATTCTTTTTTTAAAAGGAAGAAAAAGAAAAAATGCAATTGAGAGACAGCTCTTTAATTGCAAATTGCTTTTTCTAAAGCTGGGCTTGTCTAGCAGTAAAAGCAGAACAACTGATAATGTAATTAGTGTTTAAGTGAAAATAAAGCAAGGCTAACTCAGGTAGAAGTTGGTGGGAGGGGGGAAAACATGCAAACTTGAAAAGGAAGGTGTTGTGTTATGGAACGCGAGGCAAGTTATAAGACCAGCCTCTCCACTGAAGCCAAATAAAAGGAATCCTTAAGAAGCAACCAACTGAAACACATTCAAGTTGTTGCCTTTCGGTGGCTGTGTTCACATATAATGCTAACCCATGTTTTTTTTTAACCACGGCTTGTTCAACAAACCACAAGCTTCTCATCACACCTGAGCACCTAAACCATGGGTTGCTTCTCCAAAGCTTGGCTGGCTTTGCACATTCAGACAAGCAATACTTGGGCTGAACAAACTGTGGCTTGGTGTTATGTGCAAACCAAGCCCATGTGTACCTCTTTATTTTGTGATTTTAAGTTAGTAGTCCTTGGCATTTCGGGACCCGCTTCTTAATTTTTGACAGTTGTTTGAGTGGTGGCAGTGCTGCTGTTTCGACCCGTTTTAGGTCGCTGTGCAACCCAACTGTGGGTCAAAGACCAGCAATACATAAGTCATTGGCTGTGATAATGCACTCACTTTGCCCCTTGTGTTGTGTTCGGTTTCTGGAATGACACCTGCATTTGGATTTCCCAGAAAAACCCATGCACCAGCCTTTTGTGCGCTGCTGCTGGCTTAGGCAAGTGCTAGCTCATCCCCAAGCAATCCCAGAATCAGATTTTGCCCTGTCCAACACAACAATTGCCAACTTCTGCTCACAATGGGCCATGGCTGTTTTCCTCTGCAAACTTTGCTATCTGATTGGAAGCTGGGGCGTGAGTAACGCAGGGTGTCTCAATGCTCCCAATATTCTGTCTTCTGCAGCTTCCTGACAAATCGATAGCAAGCCTGGTGAAGTTCTACTACTCCTGGAAAAAGACGAGAACCAAAACGAGTGTCATGGATCGTCATGCTCGGAAGCAGAAAAGGGAGAGGGAAGAAAGGTAAGCTTGGATTTGAAGGCAGAGGATCTAGAAACAAGGGCCCTTCGAGGTGCATATTTCGCAGTTTTGTGCAGAATTATGCAGGCAGTTTGGAGTTCTTTGAACAGAAATACCTTTTAACACGCACAATTTTGGAGTCAAAGGTAATAATAATAGTAATTTATTATTTATACCCCGCCCATCTGGCTGGGCTTCCCCAGCCACTCTGGGCGGCTTCCAACAAAATATTAAATGCATCAAACATTAAAAACTTCCCTAAACAGGGCTGTACGGTGGGAATAGTCAGTGTTGATGCTGTGTGGGCATCTCACACAAATGTAACAAACAGGCAGCCCTGTTTAGAGAAGTATTTAAGGATTGATGTTTTTATTATGTTTTTAGATATGTTGTAAGCTGTCCAGAGTGGCAGGGGAAACGCAGCCAGATGGGTGGGGTATAAATAATGACATCATCATCACTATTATTATTATTATTATTATTATTATTATTATTATTATTATTATTATTATTATATTGTTGAAGCAGAGGTGGCCAAAATGGCGGCTGCAGTTTCCATCATCCCCGTTCACTGTCCATGATGGATCTGTTGGAGCAGGATTATGACATTGCATAGAAAGCACCATTTCTCCTTAAAGAATTAAAAAATTATTGTGGCCTAAGTTTTGTGGCTGCACCTGACACTGTCGCCTCTGTCCCTAAAAGCTCATGCCCTTATAAACCTGTTTGCCTGTCAGGTGCCCAAACGCTCTCTGCTGTTTCTGCAGCTGCAGATCTGCAATGCTTCCTTTGGAAGTTATCACACAAACAAGGCTCTTGTTTCCCCCCCCGAAAAGAGCAGGATTTTGCAGTCTATTGAAAGTGATGTCCATCTCTGTGCTTTCCCATTTGTATCTGGCCGTATATGTAAAACTAAAATTAACACAGTGAAAGGGGTGGAGCCTGGCATTTCAGGACTGGCTGATTAGATAGTGCCTATCTGATCAAGTTGCAAGAACTATCAATCAGTTGCTGCTACATGAGATCAAATGCAGACCATTCTTGGAAAGTCCTAAATTTCCAAAGGAACCTTTCTTTATAACTACCCCTTGATTCACGAGCCCAGTGGACACTGGGCATGTCTTATGGGGTGATTACATACACAGTCAAGATTGTCCCTGCCAGGGTCTCTGCCCAGCCTGCTTATAGGAACATGCAGCTTCCCTGTTAATTCATTGTTGTGAAATTGGATTTTCTGGTAAATGGGATCCTTGCTGTGGGCTTTTATTCCCACCTCTCCTCCCCCTGTCAGCCAGTCATGCATTCTATTCCCGGGGGCAGGGTTGGTTTGCATTAAGGGGGAAAAGTCATTTGTGTGTCTCTGCTTATAAAGCTTAAGGCCATTAAAAACAACAACTTGGGCCCATTCAAACACAGCCAATCAGTTCTTAATAAGCCAACATATGAATGAACCTTCTGCCCATTCATGCAGCACCTTTCTGTCTCCATCTGTCTCAATGAGATGTGTAACTAGCCATCGTTTCCTGTGTTCTCGCAAGCAGCAAGCTGGCTACCAGCTTCGCAGCAAGTATGTTGAGAGATGACCGTTCAGACACAGCTTGTTCCTTTCACACCTTCTATGTTTGCAAGGAAACATCGCATTAATATTGCCATTGTTAATTTCCCCCCTTTGTTTCCTTTTGCAGCTAAAAGGCTTGCATTCAACAGCATTATTATTATTATTATTATTATTATTATTATTATTATTATTATTAGGTGTGTGTGTTTAATGGCTTATTCTGAGGACATGCAAGCAGAAAATTTGCAATGGGAATAGTCCCAAAGGGGGAAATAGCTTAATAGTTCCATCCTGCCCCTGTTGGGTTTTGCTTTCTCTCCATCCTGCCTTTTCCTTGAGACCCGCACGTGTTCTTAATCTGATTTACAAGGTATTTCCCCCCATACCTTTGGACCCTGGGAAAACTCCACAAAGATGTGCCTGAGCCTAGATTTTGCATTAATTCAGTGCTCTTGCAGTGCAGGAATATTGATTCAAAATAGTCATGAGAGCCTGTTGCTATGGAGATGGTGATTCCGCTCTTACAATTTAGGAAAGGGACCAAGCTAGCATATGTATATTTTGTGTGGGGAAAAAAATATATATATATTTAAAAAACCAGGAATAGATAAACTGCAGGTTTAAATTGTGCTTGGTTTCTTAATTGTGATCCACCTTGAGCTAAACTTGGGAAAGCTGGGTGCAACTGTATTAATTTCATCACTGAGATAAGCTTGTGAGCAAAAAGTGTTTTTGGCTTGATCTCTAGACAGCAAGCAGCATTGCAACTGGTGCCCCCCCCCGCCTTTTTAAAGAAAAGCACCAATCCAATTTCAGTAAACAAGCCAGTATCTGAATGTATGTGACCAAAAAAAAAATATTGCAGCCTGCGGGTGCCTGGTTGCAAACGCTGAAGGGAACATTTGCACAACATGAGTGAATGCAGAATAGAAATGTTCCTGAGCCCTGGGTTGGTGCTTGCTTTCATCAACACCAATGACTTACAACTATTGCAACTAAACTGAAGGGAGCAGGCATGTGTAGTAGACTTGCTTCGCATGATTTTCCAACATGCCTTACTCTTAACACTGGAACCAGAGCAAGCAAAATAGTAATTGGAAAATTGCTAGGAACTTAAGAAGCTGGTTTATTTTGAGTCACGCTGTTAGTCCATCTAGGTCTTCAACGTTAAGACTTCACCCACCTGGTGTCTACACCCATGTCACTTAGGCACAAGACGAAGGTTTTCTTTTATTTTTCCAGGCTTTTAAGTGAACTTCCTGAATTTCATCTTTTAAAATGGTTGAGTAGGGCTGCGGTTATTGTTCTCAATTGTTTGCGTGTGTGCATGTGTACTCGTGTGTGTGTTTGTGTGTGTGTGAGTGACTGTCTTTCTTGCACTGCATACTTTATATTTTTGTTACTGTGCTTCTATTGCTTGCTGGCCTGGGAATTCTTGAGAGTCAAAGGTATTGTTTTATCCAACAAATGCAAGACGCAAAGGTGGATGCAGAAGCAAATACATGCATTCTTCCTCCGCCTTCAGCAGGTGCACTGGGAAATAAAAAGCCACCCAGGTAGCCCCCTTCACACATTACGTTTTATTTTGTTTGTTAGTTTGTACGTTGCCCTTTTGTATATATATTCCCAGGGCTGCTGCGTTCAATAAAGCAGAACAATAAAAACACATGCAGCAAACATAATTTTATCCACCACTTCAGTTTATTATCGTCAGCAACGATCTTTCCACAGTTAAGAGAGAATAAAAAGGAAGGAGAGAGATCTCAGTGGTCCAGCGTCTGCTTTGTAGGTCTCAAGTTCAATCCCTGGCATCTCCCAAGTAGGACTGGAAGAGACCCATGACTGAAACCCTGGGGGGATGCTGTCTATCATTGTAGAACAGAGGCAAGCAATGTGGTGCCGCCCAGAGATAGTTGGACTGACTCACAAATCCCATCATCCCTCATGGCTAGTTGCAAGGGATGATGGGAGCTGTAGTCCAGCAGCATCAGAAAGGCACCATGTTGTCTACTGATGTCATGAGCTGGTTGGGCGCAGAGGAATGGTGGGAGGAGCCAGCTGTGGAACTCCCAAGGGAAGAAGGCTCAGAGCCCAGGCGTTGGTGGTGGGATGACAATGAGTGGTCAGAGGGAGAAGGCTGGGAAGAGGCGGTGTCCAAAGCTGAAGAAGTAACAGGGCTTAGCGAGTTGGGAAAGTCCATGGTAGAGAGAAGTCTAGCATCAGAGGCAGAAGCTGAAGCAGGGGAGGAGGAAGGATAAGAGGCAGGGATGAGTCTGATTGGTGAAGAGGAACAAGTGTCTCCCTCTCCTGCTGCAACAAGCTCCCCTTCCCACTGGTCTCCCAGAACCAGAGGAGGCATGAAAAGGGGTAGAGGAGAGGTTGACTTCATGGAGGTGCAGTCTCTGATTGCTTGGAAAAAGCCCTGGAGAGGAGGGCATTTGAGCAGCTGTGGAGAGGTGGGGACACAGTCTCAGCAACTGCTTCACAGGGCAAGACCTTCTGGAGATGAGTAGTTGTGCTCATTAGGCCTGACACCCCTGTGCAGATCCTGTTTTGCTAATGAAGAGTTAACTCCAGCTTGCTTAGTGTGATTTACTGCTCCTGTCAACCGCTGACTTAGATGGTGCTGATCTAGGCGGACTCAGCCGTGTGACTCTGAAAAAGCAGCTTCATAGAATGACTCCCATTTGGGGAAGGGGCTGTAGCTGTGTGGTCAAGCATCTACGTTGCATGCCAAAGGTTCCAACTTCAATCTCTGACTTGCCCAGACCCCTGTCTGAAACCCTGCACAGTTGCTGTCTGCACAGATTTGAAGTTTGCCTAGCCAAACGGTAGCAACAGATTCATAAAGTGTGAGAGAGAAACAGGGGAGGAGGTGTGTGTGTGTGTGTGTGTGTGTGTGTGTGTGTGTGGTTCTCTTCATTTAATTGTATACAACATATTAGAAAGCTTGTACAAGCGATGGTGTATTTGCAAGATAGCACATTAGTTAAGGTTGCCTGAATCGGTGCCCCCTCAACGATTCCTGCCTTGGGTTATTAAAATTATTTTTGCCTCGATTTGTGAAAACCACAGAGTCAGAAAATAATAACAGAAGTGTTCCGCAGTAAACAGGTGCAAAGTCCGGGCTCCGTGGAAGGAATTCTAAAAGAGTTTGGGAAAGAAAACAGCAATGTATGTCATATGGGCTTCTGCAATATCTTTTTTTAATTTCATGGGTTGTTGGAAAGGTGTGCCAGTTTCATTGGATCTGAAGCCTACGCATATATTAAAAGTGGAGCCAATAAGTTCCTCGCTGTTGTCTGTCCTTCCTACATGGCACAAGCCTCTTCAGTAGCATCCTGTACAGCAATGCTAAGTCACAGGTGAGCATCACTGCGAACTGTGGTCCAGCGTCTGATTGGAATTATTGAAGGATCAAAACCTGATAGGTTAGATCACTGTTCCAGAACTGATGTTGCCCTTCGTCAGTGGTTCCCAAAATTGTTGCCCCCGCGGACCACTTGAAAATTGTCGAGGGTCTTGGCAGACCTCTGAATGGCTTTTCATGCCCGTTGCAGCAATTGTAATGTGCTCTACAAGGTGCAGTCTGGTTTTAATTGTAATTTCATTGCTGCTTTTACCGTTTATATTTTACCGTATTACGTAGAGTGCAGATTGTAACACAATAAAATAACAATAAAAGAAGCAATGCAGACACAAATTAAAAATCAATATCACTGTTTTAATGCAATGGAAGTGCCGTCTCCTGTAGTCAGCCACAAATCCGCAGGCGCACCGTGGACAACCTGAGCAAAATTTGCAGACCCACTGGTGGTCCATGGGCCACGTTTTTGAGAAACCCCTGCCCTCTGGGCCACCCCTGGGAGGTTCACAAGTGTAGCCAACCCTTCCAATTCAAGCTAGAAATCGAGAGGGAGGCGTTTTCTGGAGACAAAAACCGCAGTTCTGGTTAACAGCTTGTTTCTAGACATGTCCTCCTTTCCTTTAATGTTCCCTTGCTTGTGTCCCTTTCCCACATGGCGTTGTCTTTTTTTCTTTTCTTTTTTAAAGATAGCAAGCCTGCAGGCCGGGTTTGTTTATTTCAAAATAATTAACTGTGCAGTGCCTAGCAGTTGAGGCACTTTATAAACAGCGCATATTAATCTCTCTCTTTCAAAGTAATTGCTATGATATAGCTTGCATATTAAAGCGGCAGTTAGACCCATGGGAAGATGCTCTGTGCCGGGTTGGGGCTATTCATCCAAGAAGCCCAGGGAGATGTCCTTCCAGATGTTCTCGGACTCCAGCTTCCAACAACATGTGGAGGACTATGGATTCCCTATGCCTGATCTAACCCTGTATTGTTGAGCCCAGGCTTCCTCAACCTCAGCCCTCCAGATGTTTTGAGACTACAATTCCCATCATCTCTGGCCACTGGTCCTGCTAGCTAGGGTTCATGGGAGTTGTAGGCCAAAAACATCTGGAGAGCCGAGGTTGAGGAAGCCTGGTCTAGCCTGACTCAAGGGTTTCAAGCAGGACTTTCCCATCACGTACTTCCTGGTCTTTTTAACTGAGGATGCCAAGGATGGAAGCCAGGACCTTCCTGCATGCAAAGCATGGACTCTGCCTCTGAGTTGCGGTGCCTTTCTCCTTGTTCTCAAAGATTACACTTAGAATCATAGAATCATAGAATCATAGAGTTGGAAGAGACCACAAGGGCCATCAAGTCCAACCCCCTGCCAAGCAGGAAACACCATCAGAGCACTCCTGACATATGGTTGTCAAGCCTCTGCTTAAAGACCTCCAAAGAAGGAGACTCCACCACACTCCTTGGCAGCAAATTCCACTGTCGAACAGCTCTTACTGTCAGGAAGTTACTTACAGATGCTTCTACAGCTCTGGGTACCTACACAAACCAATCTAGGCAGCTATTCCCAGGTCTGCACTCTTATGAAGCAGTTGCAGCAGCAGGGGACCATTCCCTTCCACTAGCTTGTGTACTATCCCTCGATGGGCTGCACGCATGCAGCCGGAGACTGAGCCTGCGTGTAAGCCACCTCTGCTCCTCCCTTTTCACTCCGCTCCTGGTTCTGGGAGACAGTGGTGCAGGAGCGGGGAAGCACTTGGCCCTTCACTTGCTTGACCTGCCTTTTCCTCCTCTTCTTCCAATCCATCCTGAGCTCCACCCTCCAGCTTGGAAGCTTCCTCTGCCTCCGACTCTTGCCTCCTGGCCGGTGCAGGTCCCCACAAATCGCTGGGCTCCGACTCCAGCCCACCTTCCCCTGGGACACACCTGGCGGCATTCTGCCAGTCCCTGCCATTGCCTCTTCCCTTTGCTCAGTAGGTGATCCATGAGCCAGATTGGGGCTTCTTCTTCCCTCCAACATGCCCTCCCAGCCTTTGCTCCATCCCTTTCTTGCTGAGCTCCAGAAGGGGAAAGAGTTCGATCCCTGACAACTCCAGGTTCAAGCAGAAGGTCTGATTCCTGGCACCTCCAGGTAGGGATGGGAAGAAATTGTGGTGGGCCACTACTGGCCAGCCTAAACGGTACTGAGATAGGTGGAATCTGACTGGGTACCCTGTGTCCATATGCCATTGTCCTTGCAGTGGCTGCTTCCTCTAGTTCTTGTGGCTGCATTTCTTTGATTATGCACGTGAGACAGCAGTTGTCCTTAGTCTTGGTGCAAATTAGTCTTACTCAGTGGAGGACCTACATTTCAGGGTCTCTGAAGTTTGAGCCCTTCACAACCATCAACAAAGTCTGGGTAACCACTGTTATTTTCTTCAATGGAGTTGTTCCAGGTCACCACATTAAAAAAATAAAATAATTACTACTACATCTCAGATTTTGATTAGAATTGCTGTGCTGGATCATCTCGTTTTACATGAAGCACGTTTTACAAAATACTCTTTTTTTATGGTTTTTCTAACAACATGCACGTACAGTTTCAGACGAAAATGTCATTTTCTAGAGACAATATGCCTAAAGAATTAAAGCGCTCTTCAGGAAAACAGCCAGTTTACCATGACACTCCACCTTTACAGCATCTGTGCCACTGACTCTCACACTTTGGGACTGTTTTAATATATACAACAAAAAAACTAATCTACTAGACCCATTTTTTAAAGCAATGTGGGCTGAAGTCACTTCTAGGGCCCCCCCGGGATTAGGAGCTTGGAAGCTTAAGCTTAATTAGTTTCATAGTAGATCTGCGCCTGGGCTTACTTCCCCCATAGCTGAACGGAACAAACTTTCATTTTATGTATTATTTCCTTGTATATTTTATATTGTTTTATATAAACTGCTTAGAGGTTTCTGTTGATTAAGCAGTATGTAAGTGAATATAAACAAAGAAACAAAAAATCCACTGAGTCTGCAGGCCCCATTTGACCTAATCACTGACAGTAATAAAAATAATAATTAATAGTAACAATAATAATTTTACTATTTATATCCCACCCAGTGTGGGGTGCTTTCATAGGGAGATAAGGCCCATTGAAATCAATGGATACAAGTTAATTGATTTCAGTGGGTCTACTCTTGAGTATGGCTAATGTTAACTATCACACATATATCCCAGAATATAAAATATTTGCCTTCATGGCTGGTATTGTAGATAGTGGTGACAGATGACTTTGAAATACTTTGCTAATACATTTTTGTTTTATTAACTGGGGAGGGTTTATTTAAAGTCATTATTAGGCACCTTGATACTTCAGTGTGGGATTGGTTAAAGATCTAAAGGAATCACTTAGGGCTGTGAGTGCTTGCAAGATCTTACATTCCTTTTCCCACCTGGCCTGGGAGGGCAGGGCCCGGACTGACTCCAGCTACAAAAGCTGAAGCTGCTGGACAGACCCTTGGGCCGCAGTATTGTTTAAGGTGTTTTGTTGCAGAGGTGTGTGTTGCTGTTGTTGCTGTTAATTTTATGTACAGTCATACCTTGGGTTACAGATGCTTCAGGTTGCGTTTTTTTGGGGTTACGGACCGCTGAAACCCGGAAGTACCAGAACGGGTTACTTCCGGGTTTTGGCAGTCACGCATGTGCAGAAGCGCCGAATTGCAACCCGTGCATGCGCAGACGCGCCACTGTGGGTTGCAAATGCTGTGGGTTGCGAACGTGCATCCCGCACGGATCACGTTCACAACCCGAGCGTCCACTGTATCTTTATTTTAGATCTTAGGATTTGTGTGGAAATTGTTTGATTTGGCTGTGTGACTTTTATGTTTTGTTTATTGCTTAGGACTACTTCTGTTATGTTTGTAGCCATGCAATTTTTCACATGTTGCAAGTCACCTTGAGCATGGTTTTAACTTTAGAAAGGCGGCATACAAATAAAATGATTGATTGGTTTCCCCCAACGCCCTTATGCTGCCTGCTGCATGACAATCAATATTGTTCCAGTTTGATGTCCGTTGTTTATTCTTTTGTTATTGACAAGAACGCGTTTTCACTCAGCCAGGAATTAAAACAAACACGTACACAGATTGCAGAGCATATGCTGTTTTGTGCCTGGCAGGGAAAAATCTGTCACCTGTGGTTTCATCCTTCCTTCCTTTTTTTAAAAAAAGAAAAGAAAGATACCGTATGATTTATCAAACAAGAAAATCTGTGTGCAGCCCTGTTTGGGCTGCAACCCTATATTCACTTACCTGGGAGTAAGGCCCATTGAACTCAGTGGGAATTGCTTCTGGAAAAGGCCATTTCCATGCTGGGAAAAATAATCAGGAAAAGAACTGAAAATAAAACTGCCGGTATCATAATGCATTTGTACAAATCTATGGTGCAACTGGAGTATTGTGTACAGTTCCGGTCTCCTCGCCTGGAAAAGGATATTGCAGAGTTGGAAAAGCTTTGGAAAAGGGCTACCAAAATGATCAGGGAAATGGAGCAACTCCCTGACAAAGAAAAGTTACAACCTTTCAGACTTTTTAGTTTAGAGGAAACATGATAGAAGTTTGTAAAATAATGCACGGCATGGTTAAAGGTAAAGGACCCCTGGATAGTTAGAGTCCAGTCAAGGGCGACTCTGGGGTCGCGGCGCTCATCTCGCTTTCAGGCCGAGGGAGCTGGCATTTGTCCACAGACAGTTTTCCGGGTCATGTGGCCAGTATGACTAAGCCGCTTCTGGCGCAAGGGAACACCATGACGGAAGCCAGAGCGCACGGAAACACCGTTTACCTTCCCCCCAGAGTGATACCTATTTATTTAAAGGTATTGAGCTTTCAAGCCCTTCACGGCCTAGGACCCTTGTACCTACGGGACCGCCTCTCCCGGTATGCCCCATGGAGGACCTTAAGGTCCATAAATAGCAACACCCTAGAGGTCCTGGGCCCTAAGGAAGTCAGATTAGCCTCAACCAGAGCCAGGGCCTTTTCAACACTGGCTCTGGCCTGGTGGAACGCTCTGTCTCATGAGACCAGGGCCCTGCAGGATCTGATTTCTTTCCGCAGGGCCTGTAAGACAGAGTTGTTCCACCTGGCCTTTGACTTGGAATCAACTCGATCCCCTTCCCCTCTTTCTTTTTTCCTTTCTCCTTCTGTGATGGAACTCCTATTTGGGGACTTCCCTGGCTTTTTTCTGACCCACGTTGGACCAGTCTGGATAGTTGGCCTTGGTGAAGATTAGATGTTTTCATCCCCAAAAAGTTTTTGATTTGAGTTTCTACTGAAATGAGGCTGCATCTTAATGTTGTATTTTATTCTTGATTTTAAGTTGTATTTTAATCAATTGTTTTTATATCTGGTGTTAGCCGCCCTGAGCCCGGTCTTGGCTGGGGAGGGCGGGGTATAAATATTTTTTATCATCATCATCATCATCATCATCATCATCATCTCCTTGCACTGGTGTGCTTTTGAACTGCTAGGATGGCAGGAGCTGGGACAGAGCAACGGGAGCTCACCCCGTCGCTTGGATTCGAACCGCCGACCTTCTGATCGGCAAGCCCAAGAGGCTCAGTGGTTTAGACCAGTGTTCCCCAACCTTGGGCCTCCAGCTGTTTTTGGACTACAACTCCCATCATCCCTCGCTAGCAAGACCAGTGGTCAAGGATGATGGGAATTGTAGTCCAAAAACAGCTGGAGGCCCAAGGTTGGGGAACACTGGTTTAGACCACAGCACATGGCATGGAGGAAGTGGATAGAGAAAGGTTTCTCTCGCTGTCTCATAACACTGGAACTCACAGGCATCCGATGGCTAGGCCTTGCCCCCACAGTTGAAGGAAGCAATGCTTCTGAATACCAGTTGCTGGAAACTGCAGGAGGGAGACTGTTGCTCCTGTGTATCATGTCCTGCTCCTTAGTTTCCCACAGGCATCGGGTTGACCACTGTGAGAACAGGATGCTGGACTACATGGGCCATTGGCTTGATCCAGCAGGCTGTTTTCATGTTCTCGCACGTTGGATCTTCTGCCAGTTGGTTTGCTCCATCTTGGCTTGGGGTTGTCACCAACACTGCACACACAGAGTTCCATGGGATCCTCCCCTTCTTATCCTCTTCCATGTGCTCTTAGACTTTGCCTGGAGTGTGCGTCAACCTTCTTGGGTTGATTTTGCAGAGGGCTGATGGGGGAGAGGTGGGGAAAAATCTGTTTTTCAAGCAGAAGTGTGCTGCACTATTGGAGCAGCAATGATGGATATGACCCATGAATTTAAAAAACAAAAACAAACGTAAAGGGTTCAGGGCTTTTTTAAAAATGTATTTATCGCTCCCCTTCCAAAAAGACATAATATGAAACTGCCATGGCAGCTTACAAAGCAAATAATCCCAAACCATAATATATAATGATTTAAAACAAATAAAAGGAAACAGTTTAAAAGCAGCTACTTGCTTCTAAGGTTTGGAAACTTGGTGTCAGGTATAAGTAATCACAAGTGCTGTAGACCTTTCAGTGAAGTGGCTTTTGTTATAGTTCTTCTACGATGTAATGGATTCTGTCTACTTCAGTAGTTCTTGTGAGATGGCCTCTTAAAATATAATAATAACATGTCTCTCTAAATACAGGTCACATTAATACTTATTTAGGTTTTGTAATAGTGTGATTGTTTCCTTAGTTTGAGCATCTCCCCTGGATATTCCTTATAAGATTCTTGCATTCTCTTTTTGATTATATTTTGTTGTATTAGAACCTGCACACTGTCTTTTCTTTAAAGTGATCTGTCTGGTGTTTACTGAAAATTAATGTGGCATTTTCTTCCTCTTTTGTTTTCTAGCGAGGATGAAATAGAAGAAGCAAATGGAACTAACCCTATCGATATCGAGGTTGAACAAAACAAGGAGAACAAAAAAGAGGTATTTCCCCTAATAATGCTTTGGTACATTTAATGTAGGGAGGGGGGGGAATAGCGTGTGGAATTGCTTAAAACAATGCTAGGTAGTTTTATTTGTGCCTTCACATGTTGCTGAACTGCAACTCCCAACATCCTTGCCTGTTGGTCATGTTTGCTGTGGCTGATGGTATTTGTAGTTCAGGAATGTCTGGGAGTTTCACTGCTTCCCCCCACCCCGACCGAGAAAAGCTCTTTATTTTATCTGTTCTTAATCTTCCAATATTCAGCTTCACCAGGATGGCCACGACGTCTAGTGTGATGAGAGAGGTGAAGAAAGCCTTCCCCAGTGCTTTTTTCCTTTAAAAAAACCTACATTTAGGAGTACTCTCATTTTGACTCAAGAAAATCACCATTTTATAGTTCAAATTGGGGAAAATAAATACACTAAATGGACAGAAGTACAAAGAACATGCATTACCTCATATTACACAACTGACAGCTCACAGTAACTTCCACATTGGCATGAGGTTGTGTGCACTAACATCTTCCTACTCATATACTACCCCTCAACGAGGCCAAACTTTCATCAGAAAAACACCACACATCCACATTCCACACTGCTTCACACATTAAACGCTCGCTTCCATCGGAAACTCAGGAGACACCGGGAAAGGAAATGAGGCCGCCATTGGGGGTGGTAACAACGAAACTGACCAATCACCATGCTAGATTCCAACTCCTACTTCACACATTAAACACTCTCTTCCGTCTGAGACTCAGGAAACACCGTGAAAGGAAATGAGGCCGCCATCGGGGGTAGCAATGGAACTGACGATTCAATGTGCTAGAGAAGAAACGAAACATTTAAATTTTTTTGCTTCTTCTCCCGTTAGATTCACAAAATGTTTAGGGGTATGCGTCCCCCCAGAAAAAAAGCACTGGTGTCATGCATGCCACCTGTGTTGTCATGTTGTCAAGGACATGTAGCAGCTAGAACTGCAATCTGAAACTTGAGCCAGAACCATGTAAGAACACCTGTGTCCAGTACAACTTTCTTTGAGTGTTCAGGATTCTAGCTTGTGAGTTGGGAGATTCATGGGAAGGAAAGCTTTCCTTAGTGAATCGGGCTTGTCCATCTTGGTTTATCCAGCTAAATGCCTCCTACCGGCCACTGGACTCCCTCGTTCTTGCTCCTCACTACCAGGCAGACACACAGCAAAAACAGGAAGATTCTCATGCCCCTTGTGGACCTCCCTTTTATGGTTGGTGGGCTAAAAATGTTTGATAGACCACCTAGGTGCACGGCCTTGCCACATATATAGCTGTCTTGTCGGGGAGTGTTGGTGATGCTAAATTTTAAGAAGCTCTTTGAGCTTCTGAACCCCTTTATCACTGCTTATCGCAGGAATTTGTCACACTTGGAACATTGTACTTTTGTACCTTATGCTCATACAATCTATTAAGTCACTTCTGTGGTTAATCAGACTCAAGATTATGTAGAATAAGCAATTACGTTAAAGCTGTGAAAGAATAGACAGCAGCAATGCGATGGGCAGGCGTCCAGTTCACCCTTTCACTGGGCTGCATTAAATATAAAATTTTAAAACATCTGAGTGAATAACAATGTTTTAATACCAAAATTCCCTGGAGGAGTTTGGAAGAGGGGAGATTATATATTCCTTCTCTTTAAATTGTAGCACGGCAGCCTAAGACAGCTGTTTATAAAAAATGCTTCCTTGGCCCAGTAAAACATCACTGCTCTTGGCAACCGGATGGCACAAAACGATCATCTTATTTGCTCGAACTGGAGCAGGGCTGGATGCAAAACCAAATCGTGACACATCCCTTAACGTCTTGGGGGCAAACATCATTCTACAAACTCCAAGACTGCCACATCGTACGTGGCTGCTATCTTGATTAGTGCCAAAGGCGCCTGTCAACAATACATTCAGCATTGAAGATGATGGGAATTAAATCATCAGCTGGAAGCCCATAGCTAAATTGTACGTTAGGAGTGCGTGTGGCAAACTAATCTACTGTTCAGAGGAAGCTCTGCAACTGGGAACTTGGCATCATTGCTTCAATCTGGATGCCATCTTTACTGTGTTCTTTCATTCAGCACCTTCTCACCCTGTTTTCAAACTTCATCTGCTTGTCATAAGGACTAGAGACATCTGTAAATTGGGGTTGCATTGGAGCAGGCAGTGGTCGGTGTCCACCACTGACATTCTTGCTTTTATCTCAATCTCATAATGGCTTTGAGAGGCCAGCGCGATTACTAAATTATTAAGACTAGTGTCTGTAAAGATGAATATCAGAGGCAATCCTTTGCCCACCCACGGTTGTACTGGTTGCATTTGAACTGTTTTTCTTGCACCATGTATGAAATTTGCTGACCGTGTCTAATAGTAGGCTCCATGCAGAGTTTTGTCTTGGTGCATGGTCACAACACATGGGTCATTGGATTCCTCCATGGTGCAATTGATAATAATTACCCCATGGTGGAAGTAACCAACCAGACAAATCCACTGTCAAGGAAACAATCCTCAACCTTCTACTTGAAGTCTCCCTGCTTAAAGAATAGTTCCTTAGTTGTAGTAGGGCCGATTAAACACTTCTTCACTGTTGAGACAGTAACAGCATGGATGACACTTAATCTGCGTTGCATGCAACGATGTACTTCTTGCAATCTGGTGCAGCTGCTGGTAGATTATCCAATTTCCGTCATATTGTTTGTTTGTTTTGATTCATTTTTTAAAAACCAATCTTCCACCCAATTGGCAGCCCAGAGCAGCACACAGTATAATTAAAACCCATCAACACAAACTGATTCACAATGCCATTAATGTCTTAAAAACTCAACCTTCCAAAACTTCAGTTGAACACGCACAAAGATTTGGTCCCTGGGCAACTAGGTTCCCCAAAGGCTAGTTGAATAAATAAGCCTTTAGCTGGCACCTGAAGCCCAGCAATGAAAGGAACTGTTGTACTTCCCCAAGGAGGGAGTTCTAAAGTCCGAGGGCCACCACTGAGAAGGCTACTCAAACACCACCACAAGCAGAGCGCCTTGCAGTGGTTGCAACCCACGCTAGACACACTGTTCTGTTAAGGGTGCAGGGGCTTGCAAGGGACATAACCATGTGAGTCATTATACCTGCGTGAGTGAAAGCTTGCACACATTACTGGGAGCAGCACGTAAGCAGCGAAAGGACAAAGGCTGCAACCCCATTTTTGCGCATAACGTGCATTGCTGTGGGTCATGAAGCAATGTGCCAGCGTGGCATTGTGCAGGGATGAGGAAGCTTCTTCGTGTCGGGTGGGGTGAGGAAGCTCATCTCAGCAGGAGGGGGAGCCACCCTGGCTTCATCCCCAGCCGGACTCATCTCTGCCTCTTGGCCCCGCTCCTTTCCAGCCTCCGCTTCTGCCTCCGAGTCTGGACTGCTCTCTGCCACAGACTCTCCCAGCTCACTAAATCCTGTTGCCTCTTCAGCTTACAACACCTCCTCCTCCCCAGTCTTCTCCTTCAGACCACTCATCGTCATTCCACCACGAATCCCCAGGCTCTCGGGCTTTTTTACCTTGGGGTTTCCCCAGCCGGTGCCTCCCACCACTCCTCTGCGTCCATGACACATGGTTGGGAAAGACTCTGAGACATCGGGGAGCTGTATCTGATCAATGTCAGCAGTACTAAGCTAGACAAATAAATGACCTAACTTCCTTTGCCAGACTTGGCCTGGGGTTAGACCCAGGCTTAAATTCCCACTTTGTCGTGCAACTCTCTGGGTGACCTTGAACCAATTAATACCTCTCAGTATACCAGACCCCCGCTCAGGTGTGTTGTGAAGAGGAAAGTGGGTTGGGAGAACCCTTTTCACTTCTTGGAGCTCCTTGGAGGAAACGTAGACTATAAATATAATGTTATGCATAAATCAGCAGACCGTTGCATGGACTGTCTTTCAAATGCTGAATTCTGGAAGCACGTATGTTTCCCGTGCCCTTGTGTTCCTTTTTGACAGAACCCCTTTCATAATTTTTGCAATCATTTTTTTTTTTAATTCTTAAGTGACAGATGGATGAATTTATCCAATAACACCTAATGAAGTGCTGCTGGAGGGAGCTCCCACTTTGGGAGTTTACTGTGACATTGAGTGATAATTAAGCACAAATTTAATGCAGTTTAAATTCTGTTAAAATTGCCTGCCTGCCAAATCCCCAATCCAGGAAGCTTTAGGTGTGTATTGTGTTTCTGAGGTGATGAGCAGCTCTTTGATGTTACCACCGCAAGTGCCGTCACAGGTCTTTGAACAAGCTCTTTCCACCCTACCCCTTCACAATATTAGCATTCGTAATCCAAATCTTTCAGGCCAGGGCTAGGAACAACCTGACCCCAAAGCAGAGGTCCAGAAGACATAAACAAATTGTGGGATAACCAGCCTCATATAACCAACATGCTTAAGTCTAATGAACGTATGAAGTGGTTAAAACCATAGAGTAAGCTGTCCTGCTAGGCTTAGCTCTCTTTGGAAGAGACTAGGTAATCAAGCCATTGTTCTTCCCTTGTCTATCTGAGAAGCTCAGTGTACGAAGAGGCTAAGCTGGCTAAACTTAGCTGCATGGCTCTAACATGCCTCTCCTGAGTTCCTGTACCAATAATTTAGGAACTTTTACCACTGTAACTAACCAAGTTTTGCTGCCCATGCAATTTTTCTGAATTCTGTATGAATCTGACCTTTGGAGAGTTTGTAAGTAAACCATTTTAAACTTACCAAAGGTGCGGTCTTTTTTCAATACTGGGGAAGGGACAAATTTTAGATCTCAGAAGAGCATATTTTAAAGGCCTGACAGCCTATATTTTCTGCGCTTTACTTTTCTGCATATTTTGTTATCTTAAATCTTTGCTGGGATTCTCTCACCAAAGACAACTTGTCCCAAACCTGGATTTTGGTATCAAGGGAATTCTCCTCCCTACAAATACCTATTTTTCCCTTGAACCAACATTTGAAAGCACGCTAATTTCATTTGCCAATCTGACCTTGTAGGACTTTTTCTCTCCTGAAACCCTGGTCAGTGCAGGCAATGCTGGGCTCAATGAACCAATGGTGTGACTTATGTAAATCAGATGGGTGTGGTTTGCAAGACCAATAAAAATATCCCACTCTCGCTTTTATTTTATTTTTTTTAATTGGCATTGTTTTCTGGCACTACCAAGGCCACAGTTGTCTCTGTGTCGGGTGGGTGTTTTAGGATCGGTGTATAATTAGCTAAAAGTTTTGAAATCCCTTTGACGGGCTTTGCTTATGAGAAATGTTGGCTTTGGCTGTGCTTCACCCTCACCCCCCAAAGCCTTTTTATTGCCACTGGCTCCCTGCTGCAAAGCCAAGAACGGTGGACATAGCCGTGCATGCTGAAAGTCAAAGTTAATTTGTGTCTGCTGTGCTTTCCAAAAGGAAGCAGATGGCTGCAATGTTTGAGTTCAGGTCCCCTTTGCAGCCAAGCAGTGTGCGTTGGATTACACACCCTTTTTTATCACGCTGTAGTAAAGCTAATCTCTGCCGTCGTTCCCTCCCTTGTACTCACCTCGCCCCTCCAGAATTGCCAAGGCACAGCCAGTCGCTCTGCGGGCACAAGGACATTCCGCCTCTGAAGAATACATAAGCTTGTGCCTGCGCGAGTGTGTGCATTGCGTACGTGTGTGCATTCTTCGGGTCTGAGAAGGGAAACCAGGTGTTTGGCAGCAGACACTGTTCTTGGTGCCTCAGTCACTGCCCAGCAGCTGCAGTGCATTGTGTGGGGGGGTGTACAATGAGAGAACTACTAGTCACAATGGCTGTGAGCTCTCTCTATTGCCATAGTCATTGGCACCTGTCTTGAGAGACAATGGAGTCCGGCTCCGGGGGTGAAGTCAAACCGCTGTGGTAGCAGCACTGAAGTGGCCTCTCCGGGCTGCATGCCTGGGCAGTGTGTATGGAGGTCCCGGGCTGCCCAGATAGCAAGGCCCCCTCCTCAGCCTCGCTAATGTGGTCCAAAGGAAAGCAGAGAATTACGTTTGGCACTAGCTGGGCTGCAGGAGTAGCAGGAAGGAGGCGTACAAGGTGCCATCCAACCGTCTTAGGCACTCCACTCCAGATTTGTGTAGGGTTTACTCCAGGCGTCAGCAAGGTTTACCGGCCATGGGCTGGATCACTCCCACGGAGATCGTCTGTGGGCAGGACTGGCGCAGCGCGACCCCTGAAATTGCGTCTGTGCATGTCCACGGGGCCTGAAATTGCTTCTGCGCATGCCCAGACATTGAAAATTGCACCTGCGCAGAAGCAAATTTTGGCGTCTGGACATGCGCAGATGCGATTTCCAGCACCGCTCAGCGAGTGCCCGCACTGTGCTGTGCCAGTTTAGTGCAGCGCGCAGGGGACTCGCCGAGTGAGCGGCTCGGTTCAGGGGCAGCTTGTGGGCCGATAAAACTGTCTTCGTGGGCTGCATCCGGCGCATGGGCCGCGCGTTGCCAAACCCGGGGTTACTCCTTGGCCTTGGTGCTGACCTTTAAAGCCCTAAATGGCCTCGGTCCAGTATATCTGAAGGAGCGTCTCCACTCCCATCGTTCTACCCGGACACTGAGGTCCAGCGCCAAGGGCCTTCTGGCGGTTCCCTCACTGCGAGAAGTGAAGTTCAGGGAACCAGGCAGAGGGCCTTCTTGGTGGTGGCACCTTCCCTGTGGAACGCCCTCTCACCAGATGTCAGAGAGAACAACAACCAAACTTTTAGAAGACATCTGAAGGCAGCCCTGTTTAGAGAAGCTTTTAATGTTTGATGTATTACTGTATTTTAATATTTGGTTGGAAGCTGCCCAGAGTGGCTGGGGAAGCCCAGCCAGATGGGCGGGGTATAAATAATAAATTATATACCGCAAGTCAGTGGAGGTTTAGGATCAGAGTTTTCCTCTTCTGTTCTTGTTTGCAGCAGGAGGGACTCTCTCGACTCTTCTCCCACCTGCTGCCTATTCTCTATCATCTCTTTCCTCTGCAGTCCCCTCCTTCCTGCACATTACTTTCCCCGACCTTCAAATTGCCCCCTCCACTACTGTTTTGACCTGTTTGGCAGAGACCTGGTGAAGAACCATAGAAATGTAGAGCTGGAAGAGGACCCCCCCCCCCAAGGTTCATCTGTCCCGTCCCACCCCCAGTGCAGGGAAGTAGTGCCCCTGGGTGCATTTGATCGTTTATACTCCTTTCCTCCTTCTCAGCGCTGCAGAGGACCACTGCAAAATTGGATAAGATATGGGGGTTTAGGATTAAATCCTATTGGGATTAAAGCCTAGAACATGCCTTTAAAATGGAGGCACTATTAAGGTCTGCTGCAGGGCGGGGAAACCCTTTCAGTCTGAGGGACAGATGTCTTATAGCTAACTTTCCAGGGACTGCATGCCAGGGTGGGTGGCATCAGAGGCAAGGGTGGGCAGATTATTAGATACCTCTGTTACTTGAAAAATAAATGCACCAGCCTTGTAAAAGTGAGGGGTTTTTTTTTGCCCCCCATCACATCATTTAGGCAAGCAAGAGGCAACCCCATCATAGTTCAAGGACACATTCCAGCCAAGCTAAAGCAGTTGAGAATGGCACAGAGCAGACTCACTGTGCGATGTGTCCTGGGAAGGATTCCAAGGGCCGGATGGAAACCTCTAGAGGGCCACAATCTGCCCACAGCCTTGAGATTCCCTATCCCTGGCCTCCTAGGTTATTGAGCTGCAGGGACTCTTAATGAGGGATAATTGCATTGGTTCTACCTGGGTTAACCGCCAAGGTGACCACCTTGAATAGAGCAAAGATGGACGTTGTCAGTCAGAACTGGCAGCACAGAGTTAATCAGCCTGCGTATCTGTAGTCCCTCGGCTGATGCAATCCAAAATTATCCTGCGAGATTAATCTGTGAGAGGACGTACATCTCTCCCCATTCTCCCTTCACTTGTCATATTTTTCTGGAAATGACATGGTCAGGTTTCTCTTCTCCCTCCTCCCCTCCCTCCCTATTTAATTAAAAACTGGATGAACTCGGAGTACGCCGCTTTATCATTTGGTTAAATGGTATTAAAAATTAATATGAGAGTGGAAGAAATTATATAAGGGTCCTCCGCACAATGTACGTGTCACAATTGGTTTTCTTAAAGCTTGTTAACAAAGTGAAATCTCTGCCCCTTTCCCCTCGTTGCTTGTGTATTCCTTTAATCCTTTGATCAGCAAATCCCATTGTTCCTTCTTTTTTAAAAATAAAATAAAATAAAGCCCCTGCTTCATTCTTTAGATGTTCTGTGAAGCAGTGAAAAAAAATTAAATATAATTTATTTCTTCTGCTATTGTAAACAGAAGCTCAGGCTGAATAATGCTCTTATCTGGCCCTTGGGAGTCTCTTCAAGCCAAACCTTTTTACACCCTCCTCAATTGCTTTTGCCTGACTAGAACCTGCCCTGGAAGACAATGATAATGCCTTTTGTTTGCCTGCATGGAGAATGGAAATAGGGACGCGGGTGGCGCTGTGGGTTAAACCACAGAGCCTAGGATTTGCTGATCAGAAGGTTGGCAGTTTGAATCCCCGCAACGGGGTGAGCTCCCGTTGTTCAGTCCCAGCTCCTGCCAACCTAGCAGTTCGAAAGCACCTCAAAGTGCAAGTAGATAAATAGGTACCGCTCTGGCGGGAAGGTAAACGGCGTTTCCGTGCGCTGCTCTGGTTTGCCAGAAGCGGCTTAGTCATGCTGGCCACATGAGCCGTAAGTTGTACACCAGCTCCCTCGGCCAATAAAGCGAAATGAGCACCGCAACCCCAGAGATGGCCACGACTGGACCTAATGGTCAGGGGTCCCTTTACCTTTATGGAGAATGGAAAAGTGTAACAGTTGGGGCGTGGAAACCTCCTGACGTTTGTGTGGCTGGGTTGTGGCCTACTGTACCAAAATTAGAACCATCGCCCCGCCCACTTTTGCCTCTGGCCCTGCCCATCTGTGGCATGCGGCCTCTGGGCCCCTGAGAGGTCACCTAAGGGGGAATGCGGCCCTTGGTGGGAAAAGGTTCCACACACCCCACACACATTAAGGGATTGTTAGCTGCGCCGCGTGTTCCAAAGAGCTTAGCCTAAAATGTGTCGATGGCGGTATCTCTGCTGGATGGCACCACTGCCCACAGATGTTGGCTTGCACTTGCCAGCCATTATTTGTTGTGGCCTATCTCTGTTCCCTCGAGCCCCCTGGCACACAGAGAGCGCTTGGGAAGACAGATGGGGTCACAGTGTCCCAATTGCGCTGGAATGTGTGGAAGGAAAGGAACAGAAATGGCCTTCTCCCCAAACATAGTGCAAATCATCATCATGTTATTTGTAGGCCGCCTTTCCATAGCTAAAACCATGCTCAAGGCATCTAACAACAGGACAGTTATTTACATAACTGCAAACACAACAACAACAACAACAACAACAACAACAACAACAACAACAACAACAACAACAACAATTTTATTATTTATATGCCATGCATCTGACTCGGTTGCCCCAGCCACTCTGAGTGGCTCCCAACAGAATACAGTGGTGCCCTGCAAGACGAAATTAATCCGTTCCGCGAGTCTCTTTGTCTTGCGGTTTTTTCGTCTTGCAAAGCACGGCTATTAGCGGCTATTAACGGCTTAGCGGCTATTAACGGCTTAGCGGCTTTAAGAAAAAGGAAACAAACTCGCAAGAACTCGCAAGACGTTTCGTCTTGCGAAGCAAGCCCATAGGGAAATTCGTCTTGCGGAACGACAAAAAACGGAAAACCCTTTCGTCTAGCGAGTTTTTCGTCTTGCGAGGCATTCGTCTTGCGGGGCACCACTGTATTTACGCGGCCTTTTTTTCTGTCTCTAGTTCAGAAGTGAACAGTCTGTGCCCATGGTTATCTGTGTGAAGAAGTATTTTTCAACTTTGAATGTACGTTGTAGGGGGTGCTCCTCCATCACAGTGTTTTGGGGGAGGGAGGGACCTATTATTTTATTTTTATTAATTTGTTGAAGCAGCTGTATGCTGCCCTCCTGGTGCAAAGGCACCGCTCAGGGTTGCTTGCATTTAAAACGGACAGTTTCATTAAACGAAAAAACCTCATCAATATGAAACAATCAGCCAAGGAGACAAGATCAGCAGTAGAAACCAAGCATAAGAACATTAGCTCCCCGCATATGAACAAAAGCCTGCCGGAACAAAGGAATCATTAATAGCTGACGAACAACTGCAAGGGAGGGGGCTGCGATCCAGAGGCACACAAACTGCAGAGGCCTCTCCCCCCCCCCAATTGCTTCTCTGTCAGCATCTCTCTGAATTACCCCACACTAACGCCCCCTTCCTTTCCTTGTTAGTGATCACAAAACTTGGGTCATGGTGCCCAGACTGGCATAACCATCATTTAAAGCCAGCCAAAGTTTGCTTTCAAAGCAGAGATTGAAAATCAAGATTAAAAACTGGTTTCAATCTCTGGCTTGCAAGCCAAGGGTGACTAGAGGGAACAATTGCTGCACATTGTGGTAAAAACATAGTTATGACTACGCAGAAAAAGAGGAGGGGGGAGGAAGGGGAACAGAGGCAGAGATGTAAACAAAGCTATGGGATGCTCTTGGTTTGAACCACGAGGTAACAAAAACACGTAAAATGTAATGTGCTGCTATTCTGGTGCATGTGACTGTTGCCCTCTGTGATAGCTATTTCACTCAGCTCTGGCTAATGCAGATCACAGCTGTTAGCCTACAGAGCCTCCTCCCTATCTGAGGAGGCACCAGCCATCATAGGTGCTTAGCTGCCTGACCATTGGAGCATCTAGTTCAGTATTGTCTACACTGACTGGTAGCAGCTCTCCAAGATAACCTGGAGATGAGACCTGACACTCAACCCCTTTGCTGCAGCCCATCCTTAGAACAAGGTGTGTTGCCTGCTCAGGGAAGGTTTATTCCAGGGGTCGGCAAGGTTTACCTCACCTGGGCCGGTTCACTCCAGCAGAGATCCCTCGGTGGGTCGGATCGTGCGCCTGATTTCTGGTGGCTGCATCTGTGGGTGGCTCGGTTCAGGGGCGGCTCGTGGGCTGGTTAAATGACCCCCGTGGGCTGCTTGTGGCCCATGCTTAGGTTGCCGACCCCTGGTTTATTCCCTCAGACTAGGAGAGAGCAGCACGACTACTTCATACCTAAAGGTAAAGGGGGACCTCTGACCTTAGGTCCAGTCGCAAACGACTCTGGGGTTGCGGCGCTCATCTCGCTTTATTGGCCTAGGGAGCCGGCATACAGTTTCCGGGTCATGTGGCTAGCATGACTAAGCCGCTTCTGGTGAACCAGAGCAGCGCACGGAAACGCCGTTTACCTCCCCGCCAGAGCGGTACCTATTTATCTACTTGCACTTTGACGTGCTTTTGAACTGCTAGGTGGGCAGGAGCTGGGACCGAACAACGGGAGCTCACCCCGTCGCGGGGATTCGAACTGCCGACCTTCCGATCAGCAAGCCGTAGGCTCTGTGGTTTAGACCACAGCGCCACCCGCATCCCTTACTTCATACCTAGCAGTCTTCAAATAAGGAAAGGAAGAAGTAACGGTGGTAGCACAAATATTTTAGAAGACCCTTTCACATTCTGCTGTGTATACTTCCTTATCCGTAAGAAACTGGGAGAGAAGCAAAACAATGAGTTTTTTAGAGAGAGAAATCTGTACTGGAGCTGCAAGCAAATCCAAGTGCTTTGAAACGCAAAACAATATCCCAGATTCATGTTTTGAAAATGCATTCTTTCTGTTGCCTACCTTGTCCCCAGAAGACCTTTTATTTTCTTTTTTTGCAGGGCAGATTCCATACCCATGCAAAAATCCTTATCTTAGTGCTTTGCGGTACTGCATATAAAAATGAATGAGCTTTAAGGATTAGTCTGCAATCATCTGACCCCTCATGTTTTGTCTTAAATTAGTTTCTGCTTCTTCCCCTCTGGCTGACACACAGGAAATTACATCTCAAACTTAAACTTTACTCTTCTCTCTCTCTCTCTCTCTCTCTCTCTCCCACCCACTCAACAAGCTAGGTCTTCTTTCATTTCTGGCAAAGAATTAAAGTGACATATTGGTGGCCTAGCTTTGGAAAGAGTGGCGTGGAAATCGTTGTGTAGCTTTGAGTGACACACTTGGAAAGTGCTGAGGGGAGCAGGGACAGGATTCTTTTCCTCCAGCTGGTAAAACCAGTAGCAACCTTCTATAAGGGTATTTATTTTACAAATACCTTTGGGGCTGAACCCTCACAAGGCAGCTTCCAGCAAAGCAAAGACTCAGCCCAGGCAATCTGCCGGAGATGAGTTGCTGTCCTCATTAGGCCTGACGCTCCTTGTGTGGATCCTGTTTTTGCTAATAAAGAGTGAGCGCCAACTTGCTGTTGTGATTTGCTGACTCAGTGAGGGAAGGAGGGGAAAACAGATCACCTGGCCCTAATGGAAGAACTGACTGAGCACTACCTTGGATACAAGCCAATATTAAATGCATAACACAACATCCATACAATAACAAAAATTTAAACAGTTGTATAAATTACAGTTCATAATAATGAACAATACAATGCATGATAACAGGTAATACATGATACATACTGAACATAATGAATACATACTAGGAAGCCGTGTCAAGTTAATCACAACTTTGTCCCAGCAATAAATTCCAACTCAGCCCCTGTAAAGTAGTCTCATAACTTGTTATTTCCCACTTACCTTGCTTGCAACTGTAAAATACAATGCATATCCTTTTTGTAATTGCAAATTTATTAAAGAAAGAAAAAGAAAATGCACACAAGGGGGTGTGTGGAACCAAACAACAACAACAGAACAAAACCCAAATCATCTATTCACATTCACAATAGCACTCAGCATCTATGCATCCATCTTAATTTACACATACAGATCAATATATGCCATCCAAATGTCCAAGGGCATTAAGGTCTTCAGATCATTACATAATAGATGGTATTTATTCCTCCAGGCTTAAGTGTAAGTCACTTAGTCACCATAAGGACTCACAGATTCCATTCTTGTTGTCCTGTTGTTAGTCCCCATACGACAGGGGAATAATTTAAAAGTACACGAACACCCACAAATATGAAGGATTTTTCCAATACAGGATTAATACAGACAGCAACTTCAGCGCAAAACAAGTATTTTGCTGCACTGGCCCCCATTATATGCCTCAACGAGGCATTTCCTGCATTGCACTTTCAGCCTATATCTGAGCTTGACAGCAATTTCTTGTAGAGATGTTATGGAATCCAGCTTACCTGAAACCCCCAATTTTTAAATCAGAAGAAACATTCTGTCTAGATTCCAAAGCAATCTTCCATTGTTCGGGTCGTATTGTACATTCTAATTCCCTGTTCCACTCTTCCCTAAATAATGCAAATACAACATCTTCCTGGAAAATACGAGATGCCTTAGCATATCTACATGCTATTGTTAATGATGCCAGCCTCGTTCTGACAGATGCAGTGCAAGCATGGTTAACAGCACTGGGGTCACCATCGTATGTATGTCAAGCACGCCCAGAGTTCCCATTTGTTACCCGTAAGAACCATGTCAGCCTTCGTGGTGGCTGCAGTAGTGCTGTGATGGTGGTTCCTCCCAGGGAGTCCACATTTCCCCCACCATGCTGGGGGCTGGTCTGCTAATCCCAAACAATTTGCAAGGCAAGATTGTCCATACATCTGAACCGCTCTCTGCCACAGACTCTTCCTGTTCACCAAACCCTGTTACCTCTTCAGCTTCCATCACCTCTTCCTCCCAGTCCGCTCCCTCTTCTCCCTCTGACCACTCATTGTCGTCCTACCACCAGTCCCCTGGCTCTGAGTCTTCTTCCCCTAGGGGTTCCACGGCCAGTTCTTCTTAACACTCCTCTCCATCCAGCCAGTCTATAACTTCAGGGCATAAAAATACAGCGGACTCTTGGGTTGCGAACGTGATCCGTGCGGGAAGCACATTCACAACCCGCAGAATTCGCACCTGCAGCGGCGCGTCTGTGCACACGCGGGTCGTGATTCGGCGTTTATGCTCAAACCGTGATTTAGTGCTTCTGTGCATGTGCAAGCGCCAAAACCCAGAAGTAACCCGTTCCGGTACTTCCGGGTTCGGCACAGTGCGCAACCCGAAATCGCGCAACCCGAAGCGTCTGTAACCCGAGGTATGACTGTACAACATAAAAAACACAAAACACATAATAAAGTTGAGCAATCCTCTCTCCCACAACACATTGAAGGATATCAGATGTTAATCAGCCAAGTGTTTTGCCTGGCACCTAAATGTATGCAGTGAAGGCACCAGGCGATCTTCCCTGGGGAGAGCATTCCACAAATGGGGAGCCACCCCAGAGAAGACCCGTTTTCGTATCACCACACAAAGAAGGGCCTCGGAGGATGATCTCAGGGTCTAGGTTGGTTCATAGGGGGAGAGACAGTCCTTGAGGTATTGACTAGATGGGTCATTTTGGTCGGACTTGGTATAAGGAAATTTCCGATGTTTCTAGCCTCTCCCATTACACATATGGGGCTATCACATGGAGTCGCTGGTGTGTACAAGCTAGTCCCTGCATGTGGGGCCAGTTAGGGCTGGGTGATATATCTATACATTTTCCAAAACGGGTTTAAAGTTCATATCATGATACTGGTTTCATAATTTTTAACCTGGCAATATATTGCGAATCACGATGTGTTTGTGTGTGCGCTATGCAAAAATCACAATGTGAGAAAAACTGCAAAGCCAGCCAATGCCTCCACATAGCTCCATCCTTATTTGAGACATTGTGGGACACGTGTGGCACTGTGGTCTAAACCAGTGTTTCCCAACCTTGGGCCTCCAGCTGTTTTTGGACTACAATTCCCATCATCCCTTGCCACTGGTCTTGCTAGTCAGGGATGATGGGAGTTGTAGTTCAAAAACAGCTGGAGGCACAAGGTTGGGAAACACTGATCTAAACCACTGAGCCTCTTGGGCTTGCTGATCAGAAGGTTGGGGGTTCGAATCCCCATGATCCTCCTGGCAACATAGCAGTTTGAAAGCATGCCAAAAAGTGCAAGTAGATAAATAGGTACCACTCCGGCAGACAGCTAAACTGCCTTTCCATGCGCTGCTCTGGTTTCGGTGTTCCGTTGTGCCAGAAGTGGCTTAGTCATGCTGGCCACATGACCTGGACAAACTGTCTGCGGACAAACGCCAGCTCCCTTGGCCTGAAAGCGAGATGAGCGCCGCAACCCCAGAGTCGTCTGCGACTGGACTTAACTCTCAGGGGTCCTTTACCCTTTTTTTTTAATTCTGCGGTGGTGGTATATCACAAAGTTGAAAACCAGATATCGCCCAGCCCTAGCGCCAGTAATGTGGCAGCTGCACTCCTTGCAATGATCAGCCACCACAATCAGACAAATTACAGGTTCGTAGGCCTCTTAAATAGTTGTATGTGTGGATTATGGTTTGAAGTGAATTATCCCGGCTTAACGTATGGCAGATTTCTACTTTGCAGGTTCCCCTGGTGGAAACGGTTCCTCAGGTGAAGAAGGAAAAGCACAGTACCCAGGCAGCTAAGAACAGAGCCAAGAGGAAACCTCCCAAAGGAATGTTCCTTTCTCAAGAAGATGTGGAGGCAGTCTCCGCCAACGCGACAGCTGCTACCACCTTGCTGAGGCAACTGGATATGGAATTGGTCTCCATCAAACGGCAGGTACGAGCGCTTTCCCTGCGACAAATCAAGGCTTATTTTTAATCATCCCATACATATTTTAAGAAAGGAGCTGCCATCGGTCTCAATTTTGCGCCTCCCCGGAGGATTCACAGCTCGGATGAGATGTTTTGCATCGGGATGAGACTTGATTAACAAGCTGTCAGCTGAGCAGCATGTTTCAGAATGGAATTATTTCATCTTGGCTTTCTATTTACAGTGCAGCAAGGTACAATGTGCGGTTTGCCAGCTTCCTGTCTCTTCCCCCAAGGTGCTACTATAGACTTCTATAAATCACAGTTTCTGTACTCTTTTTTTATACTCTGGACAGGGGTTTTTTGGGGGGGTTTTTTTCGTTTGGAGAACATTTTTGTACCGGCCAACTATTTTTTTTTAAAAAAACTTCTTCTTTTTTGCATACTTGGTGATTTGATTTCCTTCCCAACTTCAACTTTTACTCATAGAGCAATCTTCCATACTCTCAAATCCAGGAATACAACTAGGATAGCACTTGTTTTTCCGGTCATACCATTCCTATACAATAGACATTTCTCTACCCCCCCAACCCCCAAATTACAGCTAGTCTGAACTGTGTGACAGATTTGGGCTAATTGATGCCGTACTGCAAATCTTCAAGGTTCTGATGTTAAAACGGTTTTCTTCCAATTTTAAGAAAGAAAATTGTTATAATATAACTGATATAACCCAGTAGCTCAGTTGGTTGGATCATGGTGCGGAGAATGGCAAGGTTGCAGGTTCAGTTCCCTGCATTGCATGAGGTAGGGCCAGATGATCCAACTCTATGATTCCATGATTTTATAATCACAACCCCTGGGCAACTCGCTCCCCAAATATGCTTTGTCTTAAAAGGATTGTTCCGTATTTAAAGCACTATGATTCCATTTTGAACAGTCATGGCTTCTTCCCCCAAAGAATTCTGGGAGCTGTAGTTTGTGGTGCTGGGAGTTACTAGGAGATTCCCCTATTTGCCCCCCTATAGTTCACAGAGTGGACGCGGGTGGCGCTGTGGGTAAAAGCCTCAGCGCCTAGGGCTTGCCGATCGAAAGGTCGGCGGTTCGAATCCCCACGGCGGGGTACGCTCCCGCTGCTCGGTCCCAGCGCCTGCCAACCTCGCAGTTCGAAAGCACCCCCGGGTGCAAGTAGATAAATAGGGACCGCTTACCAGCGGGAAGGTAAATGGCGTTCCGTGTGCTGCGCTGGCTCGCCAGATGCAGCTTTGTCACGCTGGCCACGTGACCCGGAAGTGTCTGCGGACAGCGCTGGCCCCCGGCCTCTTGAGTGAGATGGGCGCACAACCCCAGAGTCTGTCAAGACTGGCCCGTATGGGCAGGGGTACCTTTACCTTTACCTTTACCTTTAGTTCACAGAGTAGCTTAACAATCAAGTCCCTCTTCACAGGGAACTCGGGAAACTGTAGTTCTGGGAGAGGAGTAGGGGTCTCCCAGCAGCTGTCAGCACCCTTGACAAACTACAACTCCCAAGATTCTTTGGGGGAAGACATTGAGCGTATGAAGTAGTATGATACCACTTTATGGTGTGACTGTGGCCCAGGCCTCCTCTAATAGCTTGTGTGAACTGTTGCCAAGGGAGATGTACCGTATTTTTCGCACCATAACACTCACTTTTTTCCTCCTAGAAAGTAAGGGGAAATGTCTGTGCGTGTTATGGAGCGAATGCCTACGGATGGCGGGGGGATCTGCTGCAGTCGTGAGCAGAGGATCCATGGTTCCCATTCCTTCCCTCCTCCGTGGCTCGCTTTGAAACAGCAAAGCGGGAGAGGAGCCGCTGAGTGAGGAGGAGAGAGAGACAGAGAGTCTGCTTGCTTTAAAGGAGCAAAGCGGGAGAGGAGAGGAGAGGAGCCGCTTACACGAGTGTAAGCGGCTCCTGTCCGGTTGGCTCCTTTAAAGCAAGCAGGCTCTCTGTCCCTCTCTCCTCCCCACTCGCTAAATAACAGCAAAGATTTTGCAAGCAGGCTCTCTGTCTCTCTCTCCTCCCCACTCGCTAAATAGCAGCAACGTTTTTTCAAGCAGGCTCTCTGTCTCTCTCTCCTCCCCACTCCTCTTATAAGAGCCTTCTCCTCTTATACCCCTCTTCTGCATTATTAACAGCATCCTTCTCCACCCACCCCACCCGTGTTCCTTGTCCCTTGAGTGCTTTTCCTTCCCTCCCCACTTAAAAGATGGTTACAAAGCACGGATCCACACGGATCCTCAGGATTTTTGCACTGGGTCACCCCAAATTCACCATCAGATCACATAGCATGTCCATGGCTACAGCTTGCACCAAAAAAATCATGCACCTACTGTTGCCTGGGGCCGCAGTGGTGCAAAAACGTGGTTACAAAGCACGGATCCACATGGATCCTCAGGATTTTTGCATTGGGCTACCCCAAACTCACCGTCAGATCACATGTCTGTGGCCACAGCATGAACCACAAAAATCATACATCCACTGTTTCGTTTAGAATATTTTTTTTCTTGTTTTCCTCCTCTAAAAACTATGTGCGTGTTATGGTTGGGAGTGTGTTATAGAGCGAAAAATACGGTAAGCTCCTCCCAGACTTTTCCTAGTATGTACTGATTGGTCCATGGTTCAGAATTCCAATTGCCTTTCTCCCAATCAGTGCAATAAAAGAGGCTGTGTGTTGATTGGTTGCACTCATGATTAACTGAGCAGCATTCATATTTTTTAAAAGGCAGGTTTCTCTCACTTTCTAAATTAATAATAATAATAATAATAATAATAATAATAATAATAATAATAACAATAATGCAGAAGCATGTTTCTTCATATAGACACTTGTAGCCTTGTTCCCTTTTCTCTTGAACCAATGATCAATTGTCCGATTTGGAAGATTTATGCCTGTTGCACCACTCTTAATTACTGATAATAAAAATTTAGGGGCTATACTTTGGCCAAGCATCCAGTTACAGCAAAATAGAAATTAGAGGTCAGAACATCAAATATTTTATGCCCTTTATGAATATGAACAAAAGCTTCAATCCTATGCTGATCCGTGAGTAAACACACTTGAACCTGTGAGTAAACATGCACAGAATTGCACTGGAAGTTAATGCAACCTTTTTTGTTTGGCCACATTCTACATTTGCTTCTACCAATCACTTCATGGCTCTTTGGTTCCATGCACAGATAAGTGGGATAAACCCCTCACCCCAAACAAATAGAAATCAAGTAAAGCAAATACTCCCTTTTCCTAATTAATTTTACTACGTTTATATCTTGCATTACACCGGGCTTTTATTTTCCCTGCACCGGCTTCAGCTATAAAAGGGTTGAAGTAAGAAAAATGAACCCTGGTGTTTAATGGAATCTCTTGAAAAGCTGAACAAAATATTTATAGGCTCCGCATGGATTATGAATGCCTCATGAAGGACTGAGAAATGAAGGATGGGAGTTGAAAACTTGGCAGGTGCGGCCTTGTCAACACTGAACCCACCAAAGGGAGAAATGGCACCAACTGAAAATTCCCCGCTGACTTCACTTTTGCTGTCTCTGACCCCTTTGTATAATAATGATAATGATAATGATGATAATGATAATGATAATAATAATAATATTTATTTATACCCACCCTCCCCGGCCAGAGCCGGGCTCAGGGCAGCTAACACCAGTAAAATTGCAATAAAAACATAATGGGGGGGGGGGAATTTAAAATACAGGTTAAAATGCAATTTAAAATGCAGCCTCATTTTAAAAGTAGCCCATAGATCAAAACCGTGAGGGGAGGGAAACAGAAGGGTCAGACTGAGTCCAAACCAAAGGCCCGGCGGAACAGCTCTGTCTTGCAGGCCCTGCAGAAAGATGTCAAGTCCCGCAGGGCCCTGGTCTCTTGTGACAGAGCGTTGCGCCAAGTCGGGGCCAGTACTGAAAAGGCCCTGGCTCTGGTTGAGACCAATCTAACCACCTTGCGACTTGGGACCTCCAAAATGTTGTCATTTGTGGACCTTAAGGTCCTCCGTGGGGCATACCAGGAGAGGCAGTCCCATGCTGATGTTTTTGTTGGGACTCCCAACTCCCTTCATTCCTCACTATTGAACAAGTTGCCTAGAGGGGGTGGGAACTGGGAATCCAACAGTATCTGGAGAGCCACAGGTTTCCCACCCCGAATTAAGAGGAGCATGGCAGCCAGTGAACCCGTCACCCCTCTCCATGCCTCTCCTGCTAAGCAAAATGCACAGAGGTGCCATGCCACAGATTTAAGAGCATAAGAAGAGCATTGCTGATGGGTCAGACATGGGGATTTCCCTCTCCTATAGTTGCTTCCCAGCAGCTGAATTGCTAGATTCTTTGGGGTGGTAGGTGGATGGATGGATGGGGTGAAGCAAAAGGGAGGCCTGGGTGTTTCCGTATGATTTCCTTCTGGTATCTGATTCCAGGATCTCTTTAATGTTTCCCTACAGTATACTGAAAGCGACAGTCTCAGTAGGGCTCCAAGGCAGGGCTTCTGTGTTCTATAATCTGGTGGTGGTTGTTGTTCTTAGTTTTAAAAAAAACCCAAGTTGTTTTCTCTCGCTGTGTGTTGTTGGGGTTTTTAAAGGGTGGGATAGGTAAGTCCTCTCTGCTTTTAAATGTCAGCATTAAACTGTTACCAGCTGCCTCTCGGCGTAAAAGTTCTTTGAGGGCAAACGCTCTCTGTAATTCAAAGGCCAGGCGTACTTTCCCCGTTATTTCCTACTGAGACCCGTGGCCTGCAAACAGTCTCCGAGATCCTCTTGACCTGCACCTCTGAAACTTAACAATTCCCTTAGATTTTGTGCGTGTGTAAAGAAGCCCTGGAAAAAGGGTATTTTCTTTTAGATCTTGTGCAAGCTTGCCTCTTAAATTAGTTAAAAGTTCTCATTTCTTCCCTGGAGTCCTTGGGCTCTGAAGCGAAGCTGCAGTCCTCAAAGCAGCACTGACCAGAAAAAAAAAGAGAGAGAGAAAGGTTTTAGAGAAAGGAGAAAGCGTTTCAGAAAATTGCAGATCAGAGCTTGGCAGGGGCTTCTCCACCCCACCCCATCTGAAGGAAGTGATGTTTTATTCTGTTATCTCTATTGACAGACGAAGCTTTTCTTTTCAGATTCAGAATATCAAGCAAACAAACAGCGCTCTGAAAGAGAAACTTGAAGGAGGAGTCGAACAATATCGGCTGCCAGAGGTAACTTTATGTCCTAGTGGAATTTGAACCAAAGGAGGGGAGTGGGTGAGATGGCAGCTGTGCTGGAAGTCTGTTGGTTTCATGTGCGCTAACTGGTGATAAATTCATAGGAGTTCTCATTTTGATGTGTCTTTACCAAATTCACGCATCCTGAACCAGCAGTGCAGATTGAAACACATGTTTCCTTTCAAATTCATCTCCAAACTTGGAATGCAAGTCAGCAGTAGCAACAACAACAAAAATGCATACAAATATTATATATATATATTAGAGGAAATTGCCACACTCATCTTGGCTCTGGTCTTGCCTACTCCCGCCCTGCAGGCTAACAGGAGAGAATGCAGGGCTTCCATATGGGGGGAAAAAAAGGTTCTGCACCTTTTTAGCAATGCAGGAATCAGCCTTGGAGCTCACATGCTCTCCCGTCTCACTCCTCCTCCCAGTTCAGCCATGCAGAAGAGATTAGGAGCATCTATGTGCACTTCTGCGTAACCAGAGTTCTGGTCTATGTCTGGACTCTGAGCACCACTTGCTGGGAATTGCAGGCTGCTGTTCTCAGGTTCCCCTTGCAGGCTTTCCCGCAGGCATCGCTGGTTAGTCATTGTAAGAACTAGATGGCCCACTGGCCTTGATCCAACAGACTCATCTTACATTCCCATGAACTATGGTTAGCTTAAACTATGGTTTGTTCAAACACGTTGGGATCAAAGCATGTCACGATCCTGGCGCCAGATTGAATGGAGTATAGCCAGCTCCCCCCTCCAGACTTTCTCATATGAGACGAGGAGTTCAGGGTTTTGTTTGGTTTTTAATGATTTTGTAGGTTGTGTGGCTTTGTTTCTGAATCTGATCCTTCTACATGGTTTTGTATGCATTGTGGTATTTTATACATTGTGACTTGCAGTTATTTTGATTCATCATAGCCTAGTAATTATTTATTTACAGGTAGGTAGGTAGCCGTGTTGGTCTGCCGTAGTCGAAACAGAATAATTTTTTCCCCTTCCAGTAGCACCTTAGAGACCAACTAAGTTTGTTATTAGTATGAGCTTTTGTGTGCATGCACTGTGTATCTGAAGAAGTGTGCATGCACACGAAAGCTCATACCAGTAACAAACTTAGTTGGTCTCTAAGGTGCTACTGGAAGGAATTTTTTGAAAATTATTTATTGCAATTGTTAAGAGTGAACTTCTGTTTAATTATTACCTGTTAATGTTTTGAGAGTTGATTCTGTTTTTTACTATCATATTCTAATAGATGACTGAATATTACTTTGTTTGATATAAGTCTTTCCATTTCAAAGTTCCGTTTTATTATTACTTTCTGTAGTGGATCAGATTGTTATAATGTGTGTGTTCTTTGTTGCACATTTCATTGCTGTATACCGCCTTGTGTATAGTAACATACACAAAGGTGGTATACAAATTAAAAGAGAAATGAAATGTGAGGTCAGGGAGTGGAGCCAGGCCAGCAGGCATAACATTGAGAGAGCCTGACATTGAAGCTCAAGTGAGTCACCATGGACCAGTCATAAGCTCTTGGCCGAACCACTTCACAGGGTTCTTGTGAGAATGAAAGGCAGGGTTGAATCACGTCTGCCATCTTAAGCTCCTTGGTGGAAGGGAAGGGAAATAAAATTTCATAGAAGCCTAGTTTTAACATGAAACTCTGTTGGGGTGGTGTTTGAAGCGAACTTGTTAGGTATGGCCACCATCGCTCAATGGCAGAGCATTGACCTTGCTTGGAGAAGGTCCCAGATTCAGTGCCTGGAATCTCTAGGTTGGGCTGGGAGAGATTCCCTGAGCTTAGATCACCTGCCCACTTCACCCCCTCCTTCTTCCCTGCTGTCAGTCAGCAGTTAATTCAGATAATGAATTGCTTCTGTCGTTTGACTAAATATATTCTTTCTTTCTTTCTTACCGCTCAGAGGAATAATGGGGACTTTGTTTAACAAATGACTGTTTTCCTCTTGCAGCTCAAGCAATTTGTTCAACTTTTTCATTTGTGTACACTTGTCAGGCTCGGGGTTTGAAAGCAGATCTGTTACCTAAGTAAATGATTCCTTTTCTTTCTCGTGACACTTAGGTTACGCTGAAATGCAACGCGCGCTGGACCACCGACGAGCAGCTTCTTGCTGTACAAGGTACAGTGCCAGAAACCCATTTCTGTGCGTTGGGAGGGTGGCTCTCAGTCCCCGGGGTAGTCAACGTGGAGCCCTCCAGATGTGCTGGAGACTCCCAACTCCCATCAGCCCAAGCAACCAGGATCAAAGATCAGGGAGGATGGGAGTTGTAGTTTGCCATATATAGTGGGCACCCCGTTTCTTCGTGATGGGGAACTTCCACATTGATAACAAAGAATTTATCCTGTAGTGGTGCAACTTCTCCAGCATTTAGGTGAGGTTTTGGGTGTATCATTGCCAGCTTCCGAGGTGTTAGGTACCATCTATAAATTAGTTTCAAGGTGAATTCCCTTCTTTGGGCTGAGATGAGCTTAAAGGGTGGTTTAAACCAGTGGGTGGGGGTTATTTCGTAACCTATATCATGCTCCCATTGGACTTTGATTGCAATGAGGGATTTTTGTAGGGTCTTGGACTAGTATTTTGTAAATAGAAGTGTCTCACGTCGAATGCAACCGACCTCTAGAAAGGACTCTATGCATTGAAAACAGAGCCGTTGCATGTACCCTTATTAACTAAAACCTTTGTTAATAAAAACATTTTTTAAAAGAAAAAGAAAATCAGAGAGAATTTATCCACTTTCCTGCTTAATATTATCAAGAGGCTCCTGGTGTCATCACTGCATGTCTTTAGGCTCTAGGCAAAAACATTCCTCTTTATCCAGGCCTTTGGCCATTAGGTAACCTGTGGCCTTTTAATGGTGTTGGGGACTGACAGTTATCATGATTATTTTTATTATTATGCTATCTATTACTGTGCTTTTATGTTCTTCTTATGATGCCCTGTAAAATGTTTAATGTTGTACACTGGGATTTTTTGATAAAGGGCTGTATATAAATAACAATAGCAATAACAATAACAACAACAACAACAACAACAACAACAACAACAACAATAACGATAATAATAATAATAATAATAATAATAATAATAATAATACTTACTGTAAACCATCACGGTAGTTTGGTGGGTGTCTGGTTTGCAATCTACGGTTGAGGTTGCTCTGTGATAGCTCAGCTCTGGCTCCACCCAGATAGCGATGCCCAATGCAGTTTCGCAAGTCACAGGTGGAGTTTGCTAGCAAAAAAAGAGGCCTATACATTTGTAGCACTATTCCTTATGAACATTCACTCAAAGGACTTTTAGCTTGGAGCTAAATGACACATTAAACCTAGGTTACGGGCTCAACAACAGAATGTCCAGGCACGTTTTTTTTAATAGCTGAAAAAGAAAAAGCTGAAAAGGAATGAACTGCAGCTGAAGTATTATGCTAATTTTTCACATGGTCTAGTCCTTCTCCTGCCCACCCCCCTAATATTCTTAAGAGGGTCTCTTCTCCAGTTTTCAGAGAGTAGCTGGAAGTGGGGAGGCAGAAAAAGGTCCTCCTTTCCTTCCACTATGCAGCTTTAATTTGAAATCTTAGGCGCGGTACTGCGCCGAGAGCTCAGAAACTGCTTGGGTTGATGAAATTCCCTATCGCAGAATGCGCCTAGAACAATGGGAGTTTCGAACACTGGATGAAATGTTGGGGCCAAGCACACCTCTAAGGGGAAGGCATTTCTCAAGCAGAACATCCCTGCAGAAAAGGCACTTTCTTGGACCACAGCGTAACACGCCTCCCACAACAGTGGTGAACAGAGAGGACAAGTATTGGTTGTGGTGCTTTGGGTCTGTTTACTTCTGTTTTCAGTAAAGTTTGACTGATATTTTACAGGTTCTTATTAGTTAGCATAGAAAAGTGAAACAAAAAGGGATTGGAGATAAAACAAAAAGCACACAGCTTGCATAGATCCGCTTTTCTTTGTGCAGTTTATATATATATATAAAAAATATAGAGTGCATGCAGTCCTGGTTGCATTTCTTAAATCTTTTTTCTGACTTTTAAAGTTTTGTGGGCTGTTGCCTAACAATGGTGACGAATTTTATTTGTTCCATTCATACCTAGTAGCACCTGTCATGCGTTTGATGCAATGCAGCTCTAAGTATTGTCGGGCCAGGAACAATTTCAAAATTTTATTTTGTATTTATCGTTTCGTTTATATGCCCACCCTTCATTAAGAAATCTCAAAGCTGTTCACAAATTGTCATATAGATACATGAACGCAGAATAAACAATGAAACACACTGAAAAAGAAACGACCTGCAAACCATGGTGCAAATTTCGAATGGCTTCACATAAAAAACCTATAGTCAGAAAAGATCTGAAGACCCAGAAAATGTATATCAAAAGGGCTCAAAACCCTGGGTGAAAAGTTGCACCTTAAGTTGTTTGCGGAATTGAAAGCTCAAAGATGCAGAGAGTTCCATAAGGAGAGTCCTGCTTGACCTTATGATATTGCCAGTGTTTGCTATGAAATATTTATGAAATCTGTTTTAAACAGAGTGTGCTGCTCTTGAGAAGGCCACCGTTCCTTGAGCATAGCCCCCTGGCGTGACCATGGGCAGGATCCTCTTCAAAGAGTTAATAAAATCAGAGTTGTAGAGTTGGCAGGGGAACTCTGAGGATCATTTAGTCCATCCCCCTCCAATTCAGGAATCCCAGCACACAGTCCCCCCACCCACCCACCATACTGGACTTGGGTGATCTTGGGCCAGTGGAGAGGATGAAATGGGGGTGAATGCATACTGCTCTCAGCACTTTAGAGGATGATGGGAAGGATAGAAACGTAATGTAACGTAGGACACAGTGTCCCAACAATACAAATTCAAGCATCACATGTCAATAATAATAATAATAATAATAATAATAATAATTTATTATTTCTACCCCGCCCATTTGGCTGGGTTTCTCCAGCCACCCTGGGCGGCTTCCAACAAAGATTAAAAATACATTAAAATGTCACACGTTAAAAACTTCCCTGAACAGGGCTGCCTTCAGACGTCTTCTAAATGTCAGGTAGTTGTTTATCTCTTTGACATCTGATGGGAGGGCGTTCCACAGGGCGGGCGCCACTACCAAGAAGGCCCTCTGCCTGGTTCCCTGTAGCAATAATAATAATTCATTAAAACTTTAAAGGCTTCCATTATTGCGCTGATACTAACCTTAGCACCTCTTCTCCTTTTCTCTAGCCATCAGGAAATACGGTCGAGATTTTCAGGCAATCTCTGATGTGATTGGAAACAAGTCTGTGGTGCAGGTGAAGAACTTTTTTGTAAATTACCGGCGGCGTTTTAACATAGACGAAGTCCTACAGGAGTGGGAAGCAGAGCATGGCAAAGAAGAGACGAACGGAACTAGTACGCAGAAACCCATAAAGTCGCCAGATAATACCATTAAAGTTTCTGAAGAAGAAGATGAGGTAGGAGGGATATAACTTGAGTTCAATCTTGATTTAGTTCCCAAGAACTTGACAATCAGTTCCTTGGCAGAACCGGCTCCTTTTCGGATGGTGTTTTGCTAACATTATTACTTAGCGGTGTCATTTGGAAGCTGGCCAGTCATATATTATCAGCTAACTGCCTGTGGTTTTGACATGTTTGGAGAACGTCAAATATTCACTGGAGCCAAGGATAGCCTTGAGGCCAGCAGAACGAAGCAAAAGTTTGCTCTGCGGCAACTTTTTAACACAGGATGCACAGAGCATGGCAAAAGAAAAAAGATCGTTCTGGGTTCGTCTTGTAATCTTATTTATTTATATTTTATTTTGTAGACTTTAATGTTACCTTTTGTCAATCACGGAGCTGGTAGAATTAAAGCCCGCTTTCCAACCGCTGTTCCGCAAATTGGGTTGCATTTGGGGGGGGGGGGGAATGAAAGTACAAGTTAAATTATCTTGGCAACAATAAAACTTTATAACAGGGACAGATTAAAATAGAAAGTTGGCAGCCTCCAAAGATTGTATGTGGCTAACCTGGGGGGCGTCTAGCATGTACATGGAAGATCGTTGTCTTTCTCAGGTCTGATTTAAACACACTGTCCACCAAGAACTTTCTTTGTGACTCCGCGTCAAAATTTTGTTGAATTTTCTGTAAAATCTATGACAAGAAAGTGGCTGGTGGAGGGCCTTGGGGGGTAATGCGCCTCCCCACATGTGAGGAGGATATTTATACCCTGCCCTTCTGACTGGATTGCCCGAGCAACTCCTCCTCCTCCTCCTCCTCCCCCCCTTCTTCTTCTTCTTCTTCTTCTTCTTCTTCTTCTTCTTCTTCTTCTTCTTCTTCTTCTTCGCAGCTTACAGATAAAAAGAAGAATCGCTAAAAACATAGAAGAAACAATCATTAAGGCACAATTGAACATTAATAGAATTAAAACTATACACACACATAGAATCTGTTTAAAACATGCAAATAAAAAAACAGCGCAGCACCAACCCTTTAGTTAAAAGAAGTCGGTTCCCCAAAGCTTGGTTGTTGCTATTGACAAAAACAGTGAAAATCAATTCGTTTATTCTTGACATTGTTCAAATGATGGCGGCTTGTGAGAGTGAGGTGCCTTCCTCAGTGGGGAGATACCTTTGTTTTTGGGCAATGTGCTTTGCGTTGGGCTTCCCTGAGGACCCCTTTGGGAGTTCCTACTGCAGCCTGCTTTGTGATAGAAGCAGGGAGAACCAAGACTCATTCACCTGCCATGGTGGCAGCTGCACGAGCATACGATTTACTTCCAAGCAAAATTCAAGTTCTGGTTTTGACCTTCCAAGACCTTTGGTGGCCTAGGACCCACATGTCTCAGAGGGTGCATGTCTCCATATGACTCCCCTCCTAGTAGGGGGGAGCCTCACTCATGCGTTTCCTCCATGGAATGTTGATTTCCTGGGAAAGTGCACCCAAACACTTTCGTTTCTCTGATCTGTCAGGCCCAATTTCTAAAGCTTCCCTTTCTAACGAGTTCGGATGGTGCTCGACTTTTTCATGTCGTTTCTCTCCCCCTACCCTGTTTCATTGCTTTGTGAGCTTGATGTGCGTGCGGCTTTTATATTTGTTTTGACTCTATTATGGAATATCTCGAGTGTTGTGCATGAGACATAATAGACATTTATAAATCTAGGGCCCAGGGGGTTTTGAGGTTGACATTCCTGCCTCATCTCCCTCCCTTCTTATGTTCTGCTGAAAGCCGTGCCATTGACAAGAGTGGCAATGCAGCTTGACGTTTCAGCTTTCTGTTTGTTTATGAATATTGACTGAGAAACCCGTGAATGATGTCTCGGAGCAGACGGGAACTGCCAGCTCCTTGCTCTCAATTCAGCCATCTGTGGGTTTCCCCCCCTCCCCTCATTTTGGTGCCTGCTACCTTTGATTCCTTGGGGACAGGATACGAGGCTTGGAAGTCTGACCTCTGTGTGAGTCGTCCGATTTTAATGTTGTGTCTCCCTTCTCTTTCCTCCTCCAGGCAACTTCTGTTTTGGATGTCAGATATACATCCGCATCATGAGAAACTCAGGTAGCCTAGAACAATGTTGATGTTTTGACTACTGTTGGTTATCCATGATATCAGGTATTAGCAAAGCCTCAAGACAGCCATCATATCTCCGTGGACAAGCAGCTATTACCAAAAAGAGAGAGAGAGAGAGAGAAGAAGAAGAAGAGAACAAATCACAAACCAAGGCAAAAACACTTCTGCTCCTGTGCTACATTTGCCTTAATTTTCTCCTCATTCCTCCATACTGCCTCCATTTGCTCTTCTGCAGTTCCTGGGACAAGCTCTCTGCCCTTCAACAGCACCCAACTTCAAAGCATTAGCTTCTCCTTGAGCCATCTACGCGCCGGCATGCAAAAAACCTCTTACCAGCCAGCTCTCCTCCCCCTCCTGCTCCTCCCCACGCTCAGAGGTTGACCCCTAAAACCAGGGACCTTTCTAAAACTTGCTCCCTAGTAGTATGTATTTCTGTACGGCCTTGTGTGGTTTCAGCTTACTTTATGGTGTAATCATTATTCTTACAGTGACATTTTAAAATCTTTTTCTTTTTCTTTAAAAAAAATTATATACATACATATATATATATATGAATGAACTCTCCATCAAAAACATGTGTTGAGCATGTGCTAGGTTGGCCCGGTGGCTTCTCTGAAGTCAGGGAACATGGCAAGTAGGTAGGATTTCAGGGCTGCAAGCGGTAGACCACCCGCCTCCTAGCACATGCAGAAGCTGTATTCTGCTCCTTTTTATTTTTAAAGAAAACTCCGTTCTTAGTTGTGATTTCTATTATCGTCATTATTATTGTCGTAATGGACCTTCTTACTTAGTGCAAAAGGGAATGTGCAGCCTATAACCTGCTTTGGAACAATCTGTAGGTCGATCGATGTATATGCACCCAAACACCCGAGTTCTTTCATTATAACCTCCCAGCGAATGCTGACACAGCTGAGTTCCTTTGACCGTCTTAAGGGGTTAGGGCAAAAGCAGCAGCCTTTGCCATTCGCTCCGGGGTTCTTCTGCATCTGTTTGATACTTCTGTCGTCTTAAGGAAGGGACTTGGCATCCCACCAAAGTGAACAGAGGCTGCACAGTCTCTGCGCTTGGCAAATGGCTTGCTTGGCCATGACATTGCGATGCAAATTAGGATAGAGAGCTTCAGTCCTTTAAAATGTGTGTTTGAACAAGGGGACACACACACACACACACACACACACACCCTGTCCCCTTTCTCCCACCCCAAGAGCTCCTTCAAGCTGCTGTCGCTTAGTTCCTTCCAACACGCGGAGCCCAGCTGTGTGGCAAAGGCCGTTGTGGCAAGTTCCACTTCCTAGGAGCTGGGATGGAGCTGGCTTGAGGAAGAGAGGTTGGAGGTTCCTCCTCCTTAGACTTCTGAACTCGGCAGTATGGAGGCGGCGTGGGTACCAAAGGAGCCCTTCAGCTGAAAGATGTAGGACGTAGCGTTCTCAAATATTTTCATTAGCTGTAATAACGATGCAAAATTAAATAATTTTAATCAGGGATGTCCAGGGGTTAATTTATGTGCGCGTGTTTTTAGTTGACTTCATTGCCACAGTACCCTTAACGTAGAAATCAATTTCAAATAAAGTTGCAACCTCAATATGCACGGCTTTTTGAGACGCTGAGGGCGAAGGGGGGGGGGGATTAATTTGCAATTTAATAAACCTACCGCTCGTTGGACGGAAAAACAGCTATCTTTAATAATTTTCTCTTACTATGCCCTTTTTTACGGCAGCAGCTGCAAATGTACATGTGCACCCTTCGCTGGTAGTCACGCTGAATTTAAAATTTGCCTCTGCCTTCTGAAGTTGACACACACAAACCCTGCCTACGAACTAACCTGCCGATCAAAGCTTGCTGTCCTAAGACACGTTCTGTTTGGTACACCAAACGCCACTGCAAATATATGGGGGAACAGGTCTTCTAGTAATAACCCTTTTTCCTGAGGTAATGTAAACGCCTTATTTTTGGAAGGGTCTGTCCCTTCTGTTTTGATAATTAAAAATATATGCAGTTAAAGCACAAGAGGTGGCTTATTCCTTACAACATGCATTAGCCAGTGTAGGCATTTTAACCATTGTGGTGTACTTAGGTGGCTCTGAAGCTTTTTAAAAATATAATAATAATATAACAGTAATAATAACTGGGGACTTCTACTATGCATGAGAAGGCAGAACTGCACTTTATCATAATTTTCAGTGGCTGAAACCACAAGGGAATTGCAATCGGCTGGTAGACAAATTTCATTGAAAATAATAGCCCAACCAGCTGCCCATTTTGCCCTGATTGCAGGGATGAAGGACCTTGTGGTCCTTCAGATGGTGTTGGACCTTCGCTCCCATCATGCCTGACCTTGCTGGCTAGGGCTGATGGGAACTGTAGTCCTGCCAAATGTGGCAAGCAACAGGTTCCCCGGTCCCTAGCATAGCGTATCCTGAACAGCCAAGATCAAGACTAATTCTAGCCACTTGGAAGCACCTTTTAAACAAGACTTGCTTCATAGCAGCTGCCTGATGGTGAAATGTTGGAGAAGTCGAGATATATAATGTTGCTTGTTTTCTTATCCAGGGTTCAAAACAAGAGGAGAATACATAGATAACACCAAAAATCATGAAGAAACAATAAAGCTTTTTGAAAAACAACGCCAGCTAGTCTACTGAGGAACAGGGAAATTGAAAAACACTAGTGCGCAAATGACAAAATCTTGGCCTCCTTCCTTTACTCCTAAGTGACACCTCCTTGTGCCTGAGCTATCTCATCTAGATTACGATCTCTGGGAACCATTTCTTCCCCTTCTTTAAATCCTCACCTATCCATATTGAATTGAGTCTGTTCCCTGCCAGGCAAGCTTGTAGAAAGTAGCTGCTTCCAAGAGACGTGGTGAAGAATAATTGGTGTGTTTTAACAGTGTTCTACATTGAAAAGGTTATGGGTTTGGATTTCCACCTAGTAATTTATTTATTTTTAAAAACAACAACCCTGGCCTGTCCTTTTCTAAAAATCAAGCCACAGCACTAGGCAGTGTGCAATTTTATATTTTTAAAGAAAATCTATGTAAATGTTTTATATTAAATTAGCAAAGGATATAATAGCCAGGTTGGTTTGAATGGGCTGCCTCAAATCCATACTGTCGGAGAGCTGAAAGGTATGATCATGTGATGTATATGTTGCTGGACATTTGAGATTGCTGGTTGGGAGAGATTTGAAAACTCTTCCACGTAGAGAACTTTCATGCCAGAGAGTGAGGCCAGAACATGTTAAGATTGTGTCTCTAGGGAGCATTTATGTCGAGTAACCTCTCCTCTACAGCTGAAGTGGTACAGTCTTGACAGTGGACCTGCTGATCATGTGGTTTAACTCAGAGTACAAGCCTGTTTCACTGTTCCCTTCAGCAAGCCTACCAAACATTATCAGAAAAAGATCGGGTTTTGGCTTGATCCCTATCCCAGGAAGAGAAATCATGTCTTTGCCTCTTCATGATTACCTTATTGTAAATCTGAATACAATAAAACATGACACTGAATTCCCCTCCCCACCATTAATTGAATATCACCTGCAACTGTTCCAGTATGAAACGGGGGAAATATTATTAACTTTCGGTTGTTTTCTTTGTTTCATAGTCTTGTCTCCTATATGGAAAAGCTTAACCTTTCAGTTCAATCATTCACGTTCCGAGGCACCACGTTCTGATTTAGAAAGGTCCACAAAGATTGCTACATATTACATGTAATATTTGCTTAAATTTTGTTTCCTTAAACTATCAGTGTGGATGTTATAATTATATATATTTTGTGGAAGATGGGAAGTTTTCGTTTCCTTCTAAGTATAAGTTATTGTGCAACGACGGCTTCGCTGTGACAAAAAGTGGTACTTTTTTATTAAAAAAAAAGACTTTTAGTTTTAGAAATCTTTACAAATGTACACATGCGCCATAATTTTACGTTTGTTCTATTTAATTTTTAAGTATAGTTGTGTAACATGCCAGTACATTTTTCTCCCCATTTCTTCCCACCCTGCTCTGCTTATCCATCAGGAGGCCTTGTTTATTTGAATATTGTATCCTAACTGGTCTGAAACATGGCGATCGAACTCTTTAATCTAGAGCCAAGGGAAGACGAGATATTTGCAAGAGACGTTGTACATTGAACTTAACACAGCTTAGGGAAATGTTGTACAATCATATGCTCAGCAGCAGCTACAACTGGCAAAGCAGCCATAAGGGTTGCCCTCGTACATATTTCAGGGATTTATTTTGTTTTGTGTTGTTGTTTTTTTGCAGATTCCCCCTTTGAAACGCATCTGTGTGTTGAGGAGGGAGGGAATTGCAGCCCTTGGCCCCAATCCCTAACCTTAATGCAGCTCCTCCCCCACCCCTGTTTTCCAGGGGTTGGCAGAATGTGTGCAAAAGGGCTTATGCTCATGCCCAGATCTGTGGAGTCTTCAGTGTGAGTAGGGACGTTGCACAGCCAGGCTCTTTGATCGTGCGGATAGAAGCCGTCTGTGTATAGACGCCCTTTTCATACATTCTGCTGAAGACAGATTGAGGGGCAAGATGACTGGCCATTTTAACTGCTCTTCCACTCCATGTAGTCAGCATATGCATGGAGGGAAGGTGGAGCAGAAGGTCAGGCTCTGCCTTCTAGTCTACTAGTCGGCGCCTTGTCTGGCAACCTGCCTTGCAATACCGCCCAGGAAGTCAGGGGTCTCCTCCACGCAGCTCCCAGAAAGGTCAGGTAGGACCAGAGAACCGATGGCACCCATCCTCGATCCTGGAGGTGATAATTTTGCCCTCCTGTTCCACAGCCCCAAGTGGCCCACTGCAAAGATGGAATTCCAAACAGAATGATCTCTGTTCCAATGCCAGACAACACCGTGTTCAAACGTTCTGATAGACGAGTCGCTGAGTCCCATGCATGGTGTTTGCAGTGGCCTCCTGGCAGGGATTGATGTATGGGGTTGCTGTTTTTCTCAGAAGCTTAATCCCATGTGAAGTAGTTTGTCATGTGGCATTGGTAGGCCAGGGAACGGATGCCATTTGAGAAGAATAAAAGGGAAAAAATATAAGGCTCGCTTGAGTTCCAGAAATGACATTGGCTGTTGCGTGCATCTTGAAGTTGGGTAAAAATGGTAGCAAGTATTTTACAACTTTTTTGAGGGAAAGAGGAGGGATCTATCCTCAAATCGCCATCCTAGCCAGCAGTTTTGTTACTGTTTACGGCCCGGCTAAAATATGTCCGTTGTCATTTAACTCTTCGCTTTCGTTTAGATTCTCTCACACACTGCATGTTGTATACCAGATATGATCCAAGCATTGGTTTGAAATAACCTGATTTCCTTGCAGTATAGACGGGTGTAAAAGGCTTTACTAATTTTGGAAGTTTCCGTTTTAAAATGGCAAAGTTTAATCCTCCTGGGACATTTTAAAAACTTGAACAAGGTAAAAACAAAATCAGTGTCCCTGTTTTTATGAGTTTCAATTAGCTGTAGTCTGTGTTTTTAGCTTGTCAAAACCGAGCCATCTTGTGCAGTGCCCTAGAACAGTGTTCCCCCAGTGTTGGGCCTCCAGCTGTTTTTGGACTACAACTCCCATCATCCCTCGCTAGCAAGACCAGTGGTCAAGGATGATGGGAGTTGTAGTCCAAAAACAGCTGGAGGCCCAAGGTTGGGGAACACTGCCCTAGAATACCCTGAGCCCCCTTCGGCTACTCCCCGAAAAAAATGCTGCTTTTTTTGTGTGTGTCTCTGGGCACATCCCACTTGCAATGATGATGATGCATAGCCTCCATTCGTTTCAGTGGTGCTTGAGCTGGAATCCTTTCCTTGCAAGCATCCCTGAAACAGAAGCAGCACCTGTTGGATAGCTGCCTCTGTGGGCAGCAAAGCACAATTAGCAGCGAAAGCGACAGTTCTGAAGAGAGAAGGTCAGTATATGTCTGGGCATGTTGTATATTAATGAGTGTTTACATTCATATTCTCCTCAAATTTAAATTTATACTGGAGTGTATAGTTATTCCATTATGTAGATTTTATCAATTTTGTTAAATTCTCATAGACCGCTTACAAGGTTGATCCCCTCCCCTCCCCCCCGGACTTTCTGATGATTAAGGTTAAGTTTGCAAATATAATAAAATTCTGTATTAGCCTTTGAAGTGATACAATTATGCATCAGGGGTAGGGTTTTTTTTAAAAGTATGTATTGATAATGCTGTTGTAAGTAATATTATTCATCTCTCTCTCTCTTTTGTTGCCTGTTTCTTTCCCTCCCTGCGCATTATTTAGTACACTTAACTGTGATGAATGGTCATAGAATTATAAAACTGCTTAGCCACTGAAAATAATAGTTTTCCCTCCCCTACCCCTTGAATTATCATTTTACTGTAAGAGGAATTATGGCGGGGAGGGGAACTTGTGATTCTTTTCTGAAACTCTGCACAGTTCATTTTTCTATTATTTCCAATGTTTGCTGACATGAAATTAAAAAAAAAACAAAAAACAAAACTCAAGCCATTGATGTGATGTACTGTGTGCTTAAAAGCCTCATCATTCCAAAATGGATAGGACTTGGAGAATTGATTGCTTGTCCAGCGTGATTGGCGCCTCACTCTGTGAGAGACACAGGCCTGTTGCAGGTATCAGCAGCCAACAGTTGAGGTGACCGAGATTATTATGGCCTGTCCTTAAGAGCCAAACCAAAAGAAGCAGACCTCTTCTTTCCTAATAAGTCCCTTCTTGTAATCAATATGCAACTTCTATTTCTCCCATACTTCGGCTGTGTACACAGTACCTGCTTACAGTGCAGCTAAGCCGTTCTTCTTACTTTGGATTGAGGCTGCTTTTCATAAGGAGAGACAGGATAGATCCAGATTCTGGCTCACGGGGATTTGTAAAGGCAGCTCCTGCCAGACAAACACAATGTGTTCTCGGGGAACAGTGTTGTGAGTGTTTGCAGAGCGAGTCTGCCGTTTCCATTGATTCCCATGTGGAAAATTCTATTGCGTTCCCGACTACAGGATTTGGACTCTAAGATAACGAATAAAACACCAGGACCACGCTTTAAAACCTTGCAAAAGGGAAACAAGGAAGGGAAAATATACTCTCTTATATGCCCAATCTCTCCTCCTCCCTCCCTGTGGGCTGCCTCAGACCCACAAAACAAAAAAGCAAGGTGGCTTATTTGTTTACAGTACTACACGCAGGTCCAGCAGTTTGGATATCTGTGGTATGTCTAGTGAGGTTGGGGTACAAATTCCTTGTATTTGGATAGGTGAATTTTTTGTATAGCGAGCGTTTGGATAGCAGGACCTGTGTGCACAGCACTTCCCAAACCAGTGACAGAAGTGTGTACCCAGCCTTGATCTTCTCTTTCCTCAGGCCACATAAGAAAGAGCTGTGGGTCCAGGGAGAAGTGAGGAAACTCACGACAATGAATGCACACACTAATCGCTCCTGACAGAACCATCATTGGCCTGAGAGAACTCTTGGGCTAAGTGAGGCTGCCAGCACCTCTTCTTTTCAAGACGTAGCAGAACATAATCCTGTTTCAATGTCTTCCTTCAAAACAAAACAAAACCCCCAAATAGGCTTTAAATGTCATTAAAGGCTTTATTCCCATTCACCTCTTCATATGTGTAAGACATTTCACTTCAATAATACACACCATGTCCTCCTAAACTGCTATCACTATTCCAGACGGCAACACACTTCTGCATTACTTAAAACAAGGATGTTCTATCAATTGTCAGAATATTCCAAGCAAGCTCTTGATTCTCTGGTGAGTGTTTTGGATAATCAGGAAAGATCACTCTTGGGCTGAAGAGTAATGCTGTATCCAATAATCCTTTAAAAAAAATCTCTATTATTTATCCAATAAATTTTAGCAAGGCTACAGTTCCACCGTAATCCCTCAGATTATGCTGTCAATATACATTAGGGCAGTCGCACAGTTCATTCAGTCTCGCAGGGGCTCATTATGGTTGTAACATATAGACTATTATTTCTTATTTTAGGTCAACACGTACGGAAGATGCATCCTACAGAAATGACAGTTTTGCCACTGGGAAGTGATTTTCCTTCCTTGCCGTTTATAGAGATCCAGTCTTGTACCCCGCAGGCTGCAAACTCACACTTTTAATTCACAAATTTAGCATTGCGTCTGCAAACATAGAAGCATTTGATTTAAACCATTGAAACGTCCCATTTTCAGACCATTTAAGAAATTAGGGTATCAGGTTATGGGCTACTATAGGCTGACTGGCAGTTCTGGAAGTTGCCCAGAAATTGTGATGACCAGACTCTTGATTCCTACCACTGAGGTCCCCAGCCCTTTTGTTGATGTCTTGTTCTGGGTTCATGGGGAAAAGTGGAAAGGCTGACTGGTGGCTGCAGCACCTAAGGGAGCTCCTCACAAAAGAAACCCAAACGAACGTATTACTCATGTGTAGGACATACCCCCATACAGACCAGAGTCAGTGAAGGTGGGGGCAAAGGGGGCACCACCCTACAAACATCAGCCTGCTCTCAGCCAGCTCCTGTTTTATGTACCTTCTTGCATATTTCAAACCTAGAAATTGACATAATCCTCCCTTTTGGAAGTCATGTCTAATTAAAAGGCTTTCATGCACAATGCAGTGTCTCAGCTACTGGCTAGGCTTCCATTTGGAACATTGGAAAACATCTTCCTTGGTTGTCAGGTTCATTTCTGGACCCAATTAAAAGTGCCCATGCCCTAAGTGACTTTGGTCACCAAATATCTGAAAAACCTCCTCCTTCCCTACTGACATGTCTTGGGTGTGAAGATCAGCAGTGGAGACCCTTTTGGTAATTCTGCTGTCCTCAGATGTTCAGAGTGCGGTTGGCCAGGAGGAGATCTATTTTGTGGCAGCCCCTAAATTGTGGGTTTCCCTCACCATAGAGGTCTCCTGGCACCTTCACTGTACAATTCTCATTGTATGCTGAAGGTGTGCCTCTTTACCCTAGCCCTAGACATGCGTTGTAATATCTTTCGTGACAGAAATGTGTTTCAAACACTATTTAAATTGTTATGACTTGCCTTGGGACATTGTGATGAAGAGTAGGTGATGAAGAGTGGGTAAAAGGTAAAGGGATCCTGACCATTAGATCCAGTCGTGACCGGCTCTGGGGTTGCGGCGCTCATCTCGCTTTATTGGCCGAGGGAGCCAGCATACAGCTTCCGGGTCATGTGGCCAGCATGACTAAGCCGCTTCTGGAGAACCAGAGCAGCGCACGGAAACGCCGTTTACCTTCCCACCGGAGTGGTACCTATTTATCTACTTGCACTTTGACGTGCTTTCAAACTGCTAGGTTGGCAGAAGCTGGGACCGAGCAACGGGAGCTCACTCTGTCACGGGGATTTGAACCGCCAACCTTCTGATCGGCAAGTCCTAGGCTTTGTGGTTTAACCCACAGCGCCACCTGCGTCCTTGAAAGAAGAGTAGACAATACTTCAAATTGAGAACAGGGTGTTAATGGGTGATACTCAACTAAGTTTTTCTCCAAAAAAGACCCGTTGAAATTAATAATGTAGGTCTAGTAATTTCCATGGGTCTACTCCATGAGTAAAACCTTGTTTTATGCCACCTAATATTATTAATAATACTAATAAGTAAATAACACTCTAGAACTGATTCATTTCAACAAAGGAACTGCATCCTCTACTGAGCCAGTGTCACCCCAGTAAACGAGAGGTGAGCATACCTGGTTTTGTTCCTTTTCTAGGGGAAAGCCCAGTGGACCCACAGCGGAAACAGAGCAAAACAATGGCTGCATGAATGGAGACCTGTGTTTGGCACATTAAGAGGCAATTAGAAAAGTTTCATGGGAGTGCCTATTTATTTTCTGTTAACACAATTTACCAAGTAGGTTACAAGCACTCCTGTAGATCCCTCTTATTTGCACAAACAAAAGCCTGTTGTGTTGAAAGAGGGGACAATCTTTTCAACATAAAGCTATGGTTCACTGCAACATCCTTTTCATTTGTCTTTTCCTCTCTCTCTCTTAGCATAGTATTGCTAACGGGAGCATTGGCTTGCTCCCTTTGTGACAGGAATAGTCACAGTGCCCAGGCACTGAGTTGTACTTTTGTCTCCTTGAATGCGTTAAAGCTGATGAGCAGTTATGTTTTGACTATTGCGCATGAGCTGTAGTGCTTAAGTGAAATAGGCAGGGGCCTTGGTGGCATAGCACATGTTCTTCACATAGAACAGCAGTGGGGGACCTTTTCTGGCTCTGCGGGCCCGATCTTTATCAGGATCAGCGTGGCTGCCTACCTGTCTGTCACCTGATAGCACAATGATGCCAGGTGACTTGGCACTTTGAGGTCCCCAAATTGGGACTTTACAGAGCTACACACAGCCAATCCGAAAGGCTTTGTCTTTACGATCCATCAGTTAATGGGAAGTAGAGCCAAAGTCTGCTTTCCCTTGCAAATACACAACCAGGTTGGCAGCCATGTTGTCCCAGGCATGGCATGGCAACTTGTTGGGACAACTTTGTTGCTTCCTCCCAGATCTGAGCTGCTTCTTGTGCTCCTGAACCATGACTCCTGAGCCCTGTGTCTACTGCTCAACCGGTGCCACTTCTTGCTTGAATAAATATATATCTCCTCCTTACAAGTAAGAGCCTTTGCTTGTGTGTTTTAAGGCCTTCTGCACGCAGTCTTGTGTGCTTTGCTATAGAGTAGACTATAGCTTTGCTATTGCTATAGCCGTCCTTTCCCTTGACAAGGATCTGCATGAGAGGAGTAAAGTGTTGGGGCTCACAGAAGCTGCTGTGAAGTTAAAAGGGCCGGATGCTATGATTTTGTGTCACAACTTCACAGGGAAACCATAACAAATGACTGCATAAGAGACACAATCTGAACGCTCACCCATCAGACCTTCTCATTAGTGTCAGGTTCGGCTTTGGGCTCTGACAGCAAAAATCTGGAAGACCTGCAATGGAGAATGTTCTGCTCTCTGGGAATGCATTAGCATAGCCTGTGTGAGGGTGTTTTCAAATGGCAAAATATTGCCCTACACTTTCAGCCAAGTAGTTGTCAATAGGCAAAAGGCAAAGGCGGGCCTGCTCATTTAGAAAGGACAATGTAATATAATACAGAACATAATCTGTCCCCTTTCCTTAATAAACTAACAATCCTTCAAAAGAAAACCAACCAGTTTCTTCTATGAAGAAGAGTTAGGGGTAACTGATTATATGCAGTGCATTATACTATATCTTATTGTATTTTGGGCACTATTCCCCCTTTTTTACTTTTTCTTTTCCTCTCATAACTTTTTTTTAAAAAAATTTAACTGTTGGAGCTCTGATGCAATTGGGCTGGAAAAATTCAGGAAAGTTTGCAAAAAAAAGGGCTAAAAAGCTGTCACCCAGCCCAAACCTAGGACTAGTTCCTGAGCTAGTATGAGTCAAAGAGAAGCATAGAGTTGGAAGGGTCCCTGAGGGTCATCTATATATTATAAGTGCCCTCTCATTTCTCTTAATGGTGTGGGACAATCACCATAAATCTCTGTGCTTGACCTATGACATCCATATAGATCTGGCTACTTCTGGCAGAGAGATGCACATATTTGGATTGAAGGTAAATGAATAAAGTCCCACCAAACTGTACTGAAATATTGCCTCCCCCTGTTTCGGTCTTAGATCGGCTGTTATCTTTCCTGAGGTTGCAAGAGACCAAATGTTCTTATACCAAAATTGTGTAATAATAATAATAAGAAGAAATAATAATAATAATAATAATTTATTATTTATACCCCACCCATCTGGCTGGGTTTCCCCAGCCACTCTGGGCGGCTTCCAGCAAAATATTAAAATACAATAATTCATCAAATATTAAAAGCTTCCCTAAACAGAAATCTGTGTAGACAGATTTTCTGATTCCTTCCCATGCTGAACTGAGGTACCCATCTAGCTGCAATTAGTGAAAATGTTTATAGTTCTTTAGATGGAATATCCTTGTTTGATCCTGGAAATATTGTCAAAATAAAATGTTCTGGAGCACAATTGATTGATTCAGTATTTTTTTGTTCTTTTGAAAGCTCTCCTGACTCAGGTGGCTTTTAGTCATTCCCCAGACAGACAGACAGGGGAACATGACGCCTTTTGGAAGTCGTGAAAGGCTATCGCTGCTGCTGGATTTCCCCAGCTCCCAGTCGGATGAACCCTTTCTACAGTTTGCAGACTGAAGGGGAGCCCAGAGTCCTGAGCAATCTTAAACTGGCAAGCTGGCATAACGCAGGACTGCATTGCAGTCAGTTCCTTCCTTAGAGGTCTTGTAACAGAGGCCCACCTGTCAGGGACGCTGGAGGAGTGGGTTTCTTGCAAGCAGGTTGGGTTAGATGACCTGTTGATGTCTCATCCAACACTTAAGTGCATATACGACTGCAGTCTTTGCATCGCTGGTGGCGGTAAGAGGCTGTGCCCCGGGAAGAGGAGCATTGTTTGCAAAACGGGAACGTTGGCGGTGTCCTTTTCCGATTTGTCAACAGCCTAAATGGCAGGTTATAAAGCATTCTGCATAATATAATTGCCCTATAAATGATCGTCAATGATAGGATACGCTTAGGATTCACATTTGATATTTTCCCAGCTTTTAACCACGCTGTGCTTTGCCCTGGGCTGCTGTGAACAGGGCGTGAGATAAATCAAAACAGAAGTAATATAAGATTTGAAAGCTTGCTTGAGTTATGGCACTAAAACTCCCTTAGGGAGAAGGCACACAAGGGGGTTTGGAAAAGAAGGATTCCTTAATGAGGTTTCTGCTGGATGGTGGAATGAGATGGGGAGGGGCAGCCGCTCTGGTTTGTGAAAGGAAAAGTAAATGAGAAAGATAACATATTGCCTTTTCTTTCTTCTCCCATTTGAGAGGCTGTTTGTGTGACATCCTAACAGTGGCCTCTCAACATAAATCTACATTGATATATCCCTTTCCAAGGAACATAGTCTTCCAATGGTGGGCTGCCCTTCATGTGATTCCCCCATGGGAGGTCTGGAGGGTAGCAACATGAGAAAGGACCTTTTCTGTGGTGGCTCCCCATCTTCAACCAAGTCCTTGGCTGATTGACATGCCCTTTTGAATGTGTTGTGGTAGAGGGGATTATTGGGTTGTCTTAGTTCTTATTTTTATTATGTATTTTGCGTTTTTTATATTGTAATTTTATGTTGTGAACCATCCTGAAATCTATGGGTATAGGGCAGTATAACAACAACAGCAGCAGCAGCAGCAGCAGCAGCAGCAGCAGGGTTGTCCTCCAGACAGTGGCGTAGCGTGGGTTGTCAGCACCCGGGGCAAGGCAAGTAATTTGCGCCCCCTAACGCGTGGATTTGCGCCCCCTAACCAATGGATTTGCCCTAACCCCAGATGTTGCGCCCGGTGCGGCCGGCCCCCCTGCACCCCCCACGCTACGCCACTGCCTCCAGATGCTACTGCCTTTCAAATTCCATCACCCCTGCCTTTTGGTCATGCTGGCCAGTTGTAGTTCAAAATCTGGAAGTTAGTGTGGAATTAGGGAGTGCATTAGATGTGGGTGGCGCTGTGGGTTAAACCACAGAGCCTAGGACTTGCCGATCAGAAGGTCGGCGGTTTGGATGCCCGCGATGGGGTGAGCTCCCGTTGCTCGGTCCCTGCTCCTGCCAACCTAGCAGTTCGAAAGCATGTCAAAGTGCAAGTAGATAAATAGGTACCACTCCGGCGGGAAGGTAAACGGTGTTTCCATGCGCTGCTCTGGTTCTCCAGAAGCGGCTTAGTCATGCTGGCCACTTGACCCGGAAGCTGTACGGCGGCTCCCTCGGCCAGTAAAGCGAGATGAGCGCCACAACCCCAGAGTCGGCCACAACTGGACCTAATGGTCAGGGGTCCCTTTACCTTTACTTAATGCCCCAGGTTACAGCTACGCCAACCTGTATGCTAGTACAATGTATGGTATTTTAAAACATGGGTAGGCAAACCAAGGCATCTCTGGGTTATTTGTGGGGCATAGGACTTTGTTCATCCCCCCCCCCACAAGGTCTGAGGGACAGTGGACCGGCCCCCTGCTGAAAAAGTTTGCTGACCCCTGTTTTAAAGGGATGTGTGATATTTTAAAAGGATTTCCTCGGACTGGCAAAGGGTTATTTTTTAATGCGATAAATAGGCATAATTCCGAGGCAGTGGCACAAGATAATGGTCTCTAGCATTTATGCTTGCTCTATTTCCTAAAACGATTTCCTTGCACTTCATCGGTGCTTATCGGTAACATTTGTAGCAATAACTGTGCCACTTTAGGGATGTTATTTTTATTTATTTATTGCCGGTGGCGTTGACGATATTTTCATGGCCGAGGCTGAAAATAAAGGGAGGCGATATGCTACCCAATAACAAGTTGATGCACAAGTTTGCATCGGGCATTTCCAGTATAAATATCACTCAGCATTTTGATATAGTGCGTGTCGATTGGGTTCAAGTGCATCTTGGGTGCTATGTGGACCAAGCAGTTATTTAATACCATATTCGTAGCAATGGGAGTCCTTTCAGAAGCTAGTGTCCAGATAGCACTTAATACCAGCCAAACTTAATGCCATAGCAGTGGGAATCTCTTGCCCAAATGGGCATTCAATATGATCACAGAAATAACGTAGCAATGCTGAATATTTCAGGTCAAGATCTGCCAAAAGAAAAATGGAAAATATTTATGTACGCTGCAACAGCGGCAACAGTTTTGCTAGCCCAAGGCTGGAAGACAGGAGAAGTTACCAACCAAAGAACAATGGCAAGAAAAATCGATGAATTATGCATAATTAGCGAAGTTAATGGACAAATTACATGGAAAGGACAATAGTGACTTTAAAAAAGAATGGGGATCTTTCACAACTTACCTACAGAAACAACAAAAAGAGATGGACTCATTGGCAGGTTCTGAATAAACATTCACAACTTTATTTAAGCAGAATATGATGAAAGACGCTGTGGTGATGAAAGACGCTGTGATGATGAAAGATGGGTGGCGCTGTGGGTTAAACCTCAGTGCCTAGGATTTGCCGATCGTATGGTCAGCGGTTCGAATCCCCGTGGCGGGGTGAGCTCCTGTCTTTCGGTCCCAGCTCCTGCCCACCTAGCAGTTCGAAAGCACCCCTAAGTGCAAGTAGATAAATAGGTACCGCTTTATAGTGGGAAGGTAAACGGCGATTCCGTGTGCTGCGCTGGCTCGCCAGAGCAGCTTCGTCACGCTGGCCACGTGACCTGGAAGTGTCTCCAGACAGCGCTGGCCCCCGGCCTTTTAAGTGAGATGGGCGCACAACCCTAGAGTCGGACACAAATGGCAGGGGTACATTTACCTTTACCTTTATGATGAAAGACAGTGTAACAACATGTATAGTTATTTAACATGCAGAAGATAACAAGTAATGTAATAAACCAGAAAGGGAAGATGAGGGAAGTCTATGGGAGGGTGGGGATTGTAAAATATAAAATTTGGATAATTGCATTTGCAATTTGTTATAACAAAGAAACCCAATAAAAATGTATTTAAGAAAGAAAAGAAAAGAAATAACGTAGCAAAAAATATCCCCTGCCCGCCTATAATGTTGGTTTATTATTTAATTCTATTTGCATGGCTACTGAAGGAATGTGTTATCTGGGCAGCTTGCAAAAAAAAATGTAATAGAAAAAAAATGCAAAGTTATAATACTGTACAATTAATAGAAAGCAGCCTAATTGTTTTCCCTGGCAGGGGGAAAAAAACAATTAACAGCATGTCTATGCAAAATGGGGAGCCAACATCTGCCTGCTGGTTACTTACTAAGACAAAAGGCCTGAGTTATCCACGATACACAAGAGACTGTTCTTCCTGTTTAGTTCCTGGTTCAGCATCTCCTATATCAGGGGCCAGTGAACTTTTTCAGCAGGGGGCCGGTCCACTGTCCCTCAGACCTTGCGGGGGGCTGGACTATACAGTGGTACCTCAGGTTAAGTACTTAATTCGTTCCGGAGGTCCGTACTTAACCTGAAACTGTTCTTAACCTGAAGCACCACTTTTGCTAATGGGGGCCTCCCACTGCCGCCGCGCCGCCGGAGCCCGATTTCTGTTCTCATCCTGAAGCAAAGTTCTTAACCTGAAGCACTATTTCTGGGTTAGCGGAGTCTTTAACCTGAAGCGTATGTAACCTGAAGCGTATGTAACCTGAGGTACCACTGTATTTTGAAAAAAATAATGAACAAATTTCACCTGCCTGCAAAGAGGCCTGAAGATGCTTTGCTTTACCTGTCCCAGTTGTCGTCCCAAGAGCCACAGTTGGGCTTCTTCAGCCAGCCAGGCACCATGGCGGGGTAGGAGGCTGCGTTGGCCGGCGAAGACGGAAGCAGCAGCCCCGGTGGAGGAGCTGCGGATGGAGGTAGGGGAACCTTGCCAGAGCTTTTACCCACCACCTACTGCTGCTTCCTGAGAGGTACCGCGGAGAAGAAGACAGAGCCGCCCACCAACCCGCAAGTGGCCGCGGCCACCACAATGACCCACCTGAACGCCATGGGAGGAATGAAGGAGGGAGGGTGGGAGGGAGACAGGCGGCGACGAAGAAACCACACGAGGAAGCGGCGCAGAAAAGGGGTGCAGAGAAGGAAGGGAGGGCGGACTGAGGGAGAGGGAGGAGGAAAACAAATCAGCAGCCAGTGTCACACAGTGGCACCCTGCTGAGGTAGGCGGGCGGGCGAGCCGACTCCCGCCGTCAACAGCGCCTGGCATGGGACAAGATTGCTCTGTCCCTGAGAAGAAAAGTGCCGCCATGTGAGGGAAAGGGAGGGAGAGGAAAGAACGTGCGCACTGGCGATCCACACGGTGATTCCCAGACCCTCCGCCGGCTGGATCTTGAAGGCAGTTGAGCCTGATCTGGCCCGCAGCCCTTAGTTTGCCGACCCCTGTGCGATAGGAATTTTGAGGTCTTAGATATATGGTAATGTTCATAAGCGTACCAACCAAGCACATACACAGATCAGCACAGGAAGACCGACCTGGAACCATTTTGATTCCTAAACTGAGCAAATCTTCTCTCTGCAAGGTCAAAGTGGGAAACCTCCCATTGTCTCTTTCCTCACAAATCCTGTCTTAAGGGCACATTTAAGATATGAATTGGGACGCGGGTGGCGCTGTGGGTAAAACCACAGTGCCTAGGACTTGCCAATCGCATGGTTGGCGGTTCGAATCCCCGCGGCGGGGTGAGCTCCCGTCTTTCGGTCCCAGCTCCTGCCCACCTAGCAGTTCGAAAGCACCCCTAAGTGCAAGTAGACAAATAGGTACCGCTTTATAGCGGGAAGGTAACGGCGTTTCCGTGTGCTGCGCTGGTGCTGGCTCGCCAGAGCAGCTTCGTCACGCTGGCCATGTGACCCGGAAGTGTCTCCGGACAGCGCTGGCCCTCAGCCTCTTAAGTGAGATGGGCGCACAACCCTAGAGTCGGACACGACTGGCCTGTACGGGCAGGGGTACCTTTACCTTTTTAAGATATGAATAGGGTGAGAGCCTGTGACCTGGCCCAGGAATTAAGTATTTATCATTACAAAAGACTGGCCTGGCTCCCCAGGAAATCCAACCAAGTAACCTGCCAGACGAGATAAACTACAGGAGAAAAACAAACATTCAAATTTCTGTTTTAGGCTGCCTTTTTTTGTGATGTAGGTATGATGTATCTGAGGGTGGTCTTGATCTACAGGGTGGCAATTTCAAAAGTCTTTATAAGGCCTTGCGCGCCATTTTTCTGGGTTCCTCTTCCTCTCCTGCGGGTGAGGGGAGCACCCTGTTGCAACAGTTCAATAAAGATCAAGCTTACTAGCTGCTTTGCTTCTCAATATTCTCTGGTTGGCCTCTGTTATCTTCTCCTACCAATAGGGAACCTATGTAAGGACTCTATGTGGGCTCTTGGATACCCCATAAGGGAAAAGGGCAATTTTTGTTTACAACACATGTCCTACATTAAACAAAGCCCACCCCACCCCATCCCCTGGCCCTGCTTAAACATGACTATATTTCATTGCATGCAAGACTAGGAGACCTCTCATTCTGAACAAGGGAAAGGTTCAAAGAGCTTCTCCCTACGATTTGCAGCTCCTGATATACAGTAAAACAAACTCAAAAGGAAAAGCCCAGATTGTAAAAGCACAAATTATTTACGTGTTCCTGGGTGAAGTAAAAGGTCTTTGCCTGGTGCTGAAAACACCATAAAGGGGTTGCAAGGGAATCAACTCCATAACTGGTGTGCCAACACCAAAAAGGCCCTCTCTCAAGCCGACAACGACACTCAGAGCAGGCCCTCTGATGAGGATCTGGAGAACCAGGCAGTTTATATGTAGGTGGAGGTGAAATTCCAGGTCACCTGCTTCCAGCTCATTAAGGGCTTTCAAGGTTAAAACCATCACCTTAAACTAGCCCTGGAAATAAACAGGGAATCAGTGCAGCTGACAAAGCATGGTAGCAATTTTATCGCCTTTTCTTTTTCCATTTGGTAGGCTCTACAAACTAACGTTTTCCTTAGGGGTCTTATCTCATTCATGCTGGTGGCAGCTTGATTAGAAATAGAACGAAAGTAGGAACTGGCAGCGGGCTGCACGTTTGAGAGCTAGTTCTCAGAGATTTGGCACCCCATCCGCCTGAGATCAGGGGCGTGGATAACCAAGATTCACCCCAATCCCAGACTACGTGGCTTCCATTCTTGAATTATCTCAATAAGGACTTTGTTCCTATCTGCCTGCCTGCCACTCGTGCCTCCTCTTCAAAACACTCTCTCTTTAGAATTGATTTGTACAGCACAGAAACAATCCGCCTGAAGTGCCATCCTGGATATTTGACAATTGCACGACAGCTGTAATTATTCAGTGTTAATGTCACAATATTTCAATATTGGAGTTCCTGGGTTTTTGTTATATCACTCATAATGAGCTGTTCAAACATCACAGGTGAGATCTAACGTGTCCATTCCTCAGCAGGGCAGATGCTGTTGGCAAAGCAGATTCCCCCCCACAAATGCGGTCTGGAGGGTTGAGAAGTCCATACCCTCCAATATTATTCCTCCAATGAAAATAAAGGTAAAGGAACCCCTGGCCGTTAGGTCCAGTCGTGAACGACTCTGGGGTTGCGGCGCTCATCTCGCTTTATTGGCTGAGGGAGCCGGCGTACAGCTTCCGGGTCATGTGGCCAGCAGGACTAAGCCACTTCTGGCGAACCAGAGCAGCGCATGGAAAAGCCATTTACCTTCCCGCCGGAGCGGTACCTATTTATCTGCTTGCACTTTTTTGCTTTCAAACTGCTAGGTTGGCAGGAGCAGGGACCGAGCAACGGGAGCTCACACCGTCGTGGGGATTTGAACCGCCAACCTTCTGATCAGCAAGCCCTAGGCTTTGTGGTTTAACCCACAGTGCCACCAGTGTCCATACCCTCCAATATTATTCCTCCAGTGAAAATAGAGGTGTCTTATTTCTCCTCCTCCTCTTCCTCCTCCTCCTCCTCCTCCTCCTCCTTCTCCTTCTTCCCCCATCCATCTGAGTGGGTTGCTCCAGCCACTCTGGGCAGCTTCCAACATATATAAAAACAAAATACAACATTAACCTTTAAAATAACTTCCCTTCTAAAAGTTGTATAGTTACTTACCTTCTTGACTCTGGAGTCACATAACTCTTTTTTTAAAAAAAATAATTTTTATTAACAGGCCAATCAAATCACATTAATTCCAAATCACATTAATTCCAAATTATACAGCCAAATTTTTGTTGGGGGTACCCATACTTCAAGCTCTGAAAGGGGTCCAGACATCACTCTTGCTGCTGCTTTGATTAAACAGTTCTATCCAGTTCTGTCCAGATAGTCTTTTTGTTATTTTCTTCATCTTGTTGTTATCATATATTCCTTTTTTTTGTGATCTGATAATCTTCACAAGCGGGTGAAAGACAAACATCTCCTGTGTGGGTTTTACACTCTCCAAAAATCATATCACATAAAGGACAGACGCCATTTCCACACCTCCGTTAAAAACATTCCCACAGTCCGTCCGTTGATTTACAGGCTTGCCAATCTATATCTCAGAGGGCCCTGCCAGGTCAAGATAACGTTCCGATAACCATACATTCACATTCCAATAACCCTGGTCCTCCTCCCCCTCGTCCTCCTTAGGCAAGCCTGTCTTCACGAAATTCCATTTATAGCTGCGTCATAAAACTTTCCTTCCATTCCCTGGTGTTTCCACCAGTTCTCTCTTTAATCAGTAATTCATTCCCACACAATTCTTAGTCTCCTGCTTGTGATTAATAATCGCAATGATTCTTCTCTCTGGAGGGGAGGGTTATTAGTACTCACATAAGGCAAAAAAAGAAAAGTTTTTTCCTCCCCCCCCTTTCCGTTTAACTTCGACATACCAGTATTTAATGATGATTCTTCACTTTATTTATTTATCCAGCCCATTGCTCCGCTCCCAGAGATCCCATTAATCAGCAGTCTTTACTCCCGATCTTCACTTGATGTATGTGCATTAGCTTCTTTCCAATTATATATTTCCAATTATATATTTCAAGCTAATGCAAACCAGTGCGCTGATTGGAGACAGCGTCAGGGAGAGCCGATCTCACTCGAGGGCTTCGTGCCAAGTGTCTGCACCCCCTTCTTTCGAATCTGGGGTGAATTATGGACACAACTGGCAAGGCAGTCCCCCCCATCCCCTTGGGGGGGCAAGGGAGGCTACATACTCCCATAGCAGCCTCTTAATTACCTTGTGTGGGTCGGAGAGATGTTATTGTCGGCCATCTTCCAATGCACCCCTTGGTGCCCCCCCCGGAGTCACATAACTCCATACCCTCCAACATTTCTCTTATGGAAATAGGGACATCCTAAGGAAAAACAGGACATTCTGGGATTAAATCAGAAACCAGCACAACTTCTATAAATCCAGGACTGTCTCTGGAAAATAGGGACACTTGGAGGGTTTGGGAGTCCTCTGAAACAGATTTGGAGTGGCGGCTGCAGAAGAAGAAGGGAGAGGAAAGGATGTCCCATTGTAGGAGTGGAAGTCCACTCTTAATATATTGGATGTCACCTCTCTGGTTGGATCTAGACACATGTTCCATTCAGTGGGTGTACCATCCATATCCATGTGTACACAAATAGCTGAGCTGTGCACTTGTACAGTCATTCCCATGTCACGTTCAGCGAGTGTAACATCTGTACCCCTGTGCACAACCGTTAAGCTCTGTATATGAACACGGGTGGACTCTTTCACACAACCCCTTTTACACAGGTTGGGATACTTTGCATCTGTGCTCAGTGCAGCATGTGAACAAGCCTTTGGTCCATATTTAGCGTAAGCCCATTGAAACTATGTAGAAGGGACTGTGCCACTTCAGTCTATAAGGGGGGGGGGGTTATTGTGATTTTAAGAAAAAACAAAAACCTAGCATTTCAGGGGGAGAATTTCTAGTTGAGCCGGCTTCCTATATACAAGGAAACAAACAAAAACAAGCAAACCACGGGGGAGCATTCAACACCTCACCACACACCTGAAGTGGTACAGTCACCTCTTATCATCAGAACATCCTCACATCCACCAACATGTCACAGGGTAAAACAGGGTCACATTTTGTGCCTAAGTGCCATTATTCTTACACCGAGGGTCGCTGCTCGAGCTCCTCCCACCCCAGTTGCAAATCTTCTCTGCCTGTTGTAGGGTGCGTTCTTAGGTGCCAACTCCCTGAGGCCCTGGGTGCCCGAGCACCCACAACATTCCCCATGAATTAGCACCCACAAATTTCAGTACCACCCATGGCCCCGGGAAACCACAGTTGCTGGGCCAAGTTGGAACTCCTGGATGCATTCATTTAATCTGCAATAGTCTGTACTGACGCAGCTTCTGAAAAGAGAGTGTTAGTTAGCATGTTGCAAGCGTGTGAGCAACTCTCTCTCTGTGTCTGTCTGTCTCTGTAGGGCCAGCCCACACATGAGACCAAGTGAGGCAATGGCCTCAGGCGGCAGGATCCCCAGAGGCAGCACATCCTGATGTTGTTTTTCCTCCCCCTTCCTTGTTCCTTCACTCATCCCTTCTTCCCTTGCGGGGAGGGATAAGCCATTTGGGAGGGGGGTTTGCCTCAGGTGCCAAAATGTACTGGTGTGTGTGGGAATGCACTCATGACTGCATGTAGGTGAGCCACATTGGCGTAAAAGTGAGAAGGGGAACCGTCTGGGCCTGGGGGGGCCCTGCAATATTTCCTCGGGCTCCAGCACATCCTTGCGGGCCTGACAGGCAGGGACTGCGTCTTCATAAAAGCAGCAAGCAGAGATTTCCTTAAATGACTTCCTTGGCGCACGTACGCCTACCTGTGCTTGAGAACCCATCTGTATCTGGTAAGTTATGCAGCCGCAGAGCCATATAACGCTCAGGATATAATAAGAGAAGTCGCGAGGAAGTGGCAGAAGACGTCCCCAGATCCTCCCGAGATGGAGCAGCTCTGCTAGTAAATTGGTTTAGTTTTCCTAGGGCATCCTGCGAGCTCCACAGCCTGCCTGTCACCATCCAGGGTCATTACTGTGGCAGCAGAAAGCGGTACATTACAGCCTGCACCAGAAATAAAGCCAAGGTTAACTTGCCTGTGATCTGAATGCAAAAGATGCCGGGGCTGAGAGGAAGCTGCGCCAGGCATTCGCTTGCAGGAACAAAGCCCCCTCCTTTTGTCCAAATAGAACACGCCGTGTCCATAGCACAAGAGGCGATGCAAAGTTAGGGGTCCGTTAATAACTTATTCATTTATTAGACAACATATTCTTCGCCCTTCGCTCAATGCAGCAACCGATGGATAGAACACCCACAGACACAATTGAACAGCAATCCCTCAACCTAACTTACACGGTCGGGTTGTTGTGGGGATAAACCAGCGAGAGGGAGAACCATATCCAAAAAGCACCTTGGGCTTTTTGGAGGAAAAGTAGAATACCAAGCCTTAGGAGGAACAGTTGAGGGAGTTGGGCATGTGATGGACTGAGAGGAGATATAGATTCAGGTAGGTAGCCATGTTGCTCTGACGCAGTCGAAATAAAAATAAAAATAAATTGTCCAGTAGCACCTTATAGACCAACTAAGTTTGTTCTGGTATAAGCTTTCATGTGCATGCATACCTGAAGAATTCAGAAGGTATACCAGAATAAACTTAGCTGGTCTATAAGGTGCTACTGGACAATTTTTTTATTTTTTATATTTTTATTTTGAGAGGAGATGTGATAAGCATCTTCAGATATCTCGATGGCTGTCATATGCAAGATGGAGGAAGAAGGTGTCTCCTTCTCCAGAGGCTAAGACCCTATCCAAGGGATTCAAGTTGCAAGAAATGAGATTCCGACTCAATATAAGGAAGAACTTAATAGCTGACAGTAGAATGGTCTCCCTCAGGAGGTGGTGGGTTCTCCTTCCTTGGAGGTTCTTAAGCAGAGGTTGGATGGCCGTCTGTCATGGGTGCCTTAGCCGAGATTCCTGCATTGCAGGAATGGTTGGAGTTGGATGATTCCAACTCTAAGATTCTATGATTCCATAAGTATCATAATAAATAAAAAGGATGCACCAACAGCAGAATACATATAAATGCAAAGATGCATATCAACAAGCAAGCATGGCAAGTAAATCAAAGGTTTGTTAGAAAAGAACAGTCTTCCGTAGGTGATGCTGGAACAGGGGCTGCAGGGGTGACAAGAAAATGTCCTGGTATGGAAAGCTGGAGAAAATGTTCTCTGCATGAGGGCAGGCTTCTGGGGACCTCATGCCAGTGGTGGTTGGAGGTGTGTGTGTGTGTGGGATGGAGTCGGCAGATCAAGAAATATAAATTTTACCTTTGTGCCATAGGCTAGTTTCTACACACAGCCGCATGTCGTTCTCAGTCCTCCATCCAGTCAAACAGCAGACATGATGGGAGTGCAAGGATGCATTCCAGCCAGGCCAAAATGCTCAGGTCTCTGTGTGTATTTGTGTGGGTTCTTAGTGCTTCCTTGAACACAACATATTTATTCCTGTCAGGAGAGGACAATTGTAAGTGGTGGCGGCGGCAGCTGGTACTGTGTAATGAAGACACAAACGGCCTGCTCTGCAAGGCAGTTGTGCAAGGAATGGCACGGGAGGCTCTCCAGGGCTTCCCCCTTTTGTCACAGGCATCTCTGCTGCAACCTCTCTTGCTGGGGCGAAAGAGCCCTTGGTCTTATTGGAGGGAGGGTTTGCATAGAATTGATGCTACCTATTAAAAAAACGAAGGACTCACCAGTGTCTTAAGTCAAGTCAAGTCAAGTAACCTTTATTGGCATCACATAAGAACATTCAGAATACATTCAGAATAGATAGGCCAGTGCGATCTTGTTGCCACCCCAATGACACAGTCACCCGCCAAAGGGCAGAAGAGGCGAACAATCCACCTCATCTCTGTGGGTTTCCAGCAAGGGCAGGATCCTGTAGCGTACTTTGGTGACAAAAAAATCAAATAGAGGAACTTAGTTACTGTTAAGTTGTGGGCGAACATATCAGACGACACAGCTATTCTTCCAAAGCAGCTCTTTATTTGTAAGCTGGAACAGAACTGAACTGAGGAGCTCAGCCAGCCTGCTTATTATAGAGCTCCACTAGAATGCAACAGTAACCATATTCTGTAACTAGCCAATCACTGAACGTCACTTTCGATCCTTCATTTGCATAACTATCTACAGTATCCCCCTGCTGGCCCAGGGTGAGAACTTCAGTACATACAGTTACTGTCTTGGTGAGCTCCTGGTCTCTCCCTGTAATAAGAAGCGCATAACCTCCATCTCTGGTTTTCATATTGGAATACATAGATGGCCTAGAAATTGTTGGCGGAGATCATCATACATTTTCCAGTGACTTAATGTTGGGGGAGATTTGACTGTGACCACACAAGGATTTACCTGCCATTCCTGCCCCCCAGCTGTCTTGGCTCCATGCTGTGTCTGTATTATTTATTAATCCTAACTAAACCATCTTCTTAGCTCAGTTGGTTAGAGTGTGGTGGTGCTCAGAACACCAAGGTTGCAGGTTCGATCCCCGCATGGGATATTTCTGCATTACAGGGCGGTGACTTGATGATCCTCAGGGACTCTTCTGACTCTACAGTTCTGTGATTCTCTATCTGGAGCCCAAGGTCAGCTGAGGCCCCTGCTCTACAGAACACAGAGGTATGTGATTCATCCAGAACCTATTAACATAACATCTATACTGTTCATATTTGTTTCTGGGCTGCTTGTCAGCCCAAATCCCTCAAAGCAGCTCCCGCTAATTGAAAAGAAAAGCAACCATAAAAAGATAATGAGAACCAAACTCAGTCAAAGCACAATAAACAAGCACAACGACAGGGCTGGCCAAAGACGTTTTGCCACCTAGAGCCATCCTCTCCGACCACTGGGCATGCTGGCCGGGGCTGATACAAGTTGGCCCCCAGCAATGTCTGGAGGGTCATAGCTGTCCCGCCCCCACACTGAGCCTGACACTCTCCTGCCTTTACTCGCAGTGTTGCCTCAATGAGACAATATGGCCACATTCACCCCATACATTCAAGGCAATATGATACCACTTTCAACAGCCATGATGGCTTCCCCCAAAACTGCATATTTCTTTGTATGCCGACTTGGTGAAGAGCAGTTAAGAATACTTATAAATTAAATATATATATATAAGGTTTCACCACCTCTGGAACTGAGCTCTACTCTCCCAGAAATATGTGTCTTCTGATGCAAACTTGCCCACCCCCCCATGCATGCATTTTTGTATACATTGGAGAGCTGCATCGCAAAATTCGGAGAAGTGTGGACTTGGAAAAGATCGCTGCATTTCATTCCACATGTTGTTGTTGTTTAGTCGTTTAGTCGTTTAGTCGTGTCTGACTCTTCGTGACCCCATGGACCAGAGCACGCCAGGCACTCCTGTCTTCCACTGCCTCCCGCAGTTTGGTCAAACTCATGCTGGTAGCTTCGAGAACACCGTCCAACCATCTCGTCCTCTGTCATCCCCTTCTCCTTGTGCCCTCCATCTTTCCCAACATCAGGTTCCTTTCCAGGGAGTCTTCTCTTCTCATGAGGTGGCCAAAGTATTGGAGCCTCAGCTTCAGGATCTGTCCTTCCAGTGAGCACTCAGGGCTGATCTCCTTAAGAATGGATTCGTTCCACATATTGGTTCCAAATGTTTGAACTAGGAAGTTTCTCATAGGTGATGTGAACAAAATCAATTTCATGCCCCGTCCCTCCTCACAGGCCACTCTGCAGCATCTTTTCCAACCCGTGCCATTGACAGCTGGTGCTGCTGATTGACAGGAGGAAGAAGAGGAGCAGCCCACGAGTGACGGCCCACCTACTTCCTCAGCAGAGCTCCAGAAACCACCATCACCATCACCAACAGATGCGGGACAGAGCTTTGAGCTTTGCAGCACCTCTTTCCCAAACAGATGCATCACAACGAATGCTCTCGAAAAGAAAAAAGGAGGTGGGAAAATCCTCATCCATTTGGGTCATTTTCTTTTGGAACTGTTTATGGCTTATTCTAATGTCATTTATTTTTTGGGCTCTCTAATATCCCTCGATATACTGAGAGATGCGGGTGGCGCTGTGGGTTAAACCACAGAGCCTAGGACTTGCCGATCAGAAGGTCGGTGGTTCGAATCCCCGTGACGGGGTGAGCTCCCGTTGCTCAGTCCCTGCTCCTGCCAACCTAGCAGTTCAAAAGCACATCAAAGTGCAAGTAGATAAATAGGTACCACTCCGGCGGGAAGGTAAACGGTGTTTCCGTGCGCTGCTCTGGTTTGCCAGATGTGGCTTAGTCATGCTGGCCACATGACTCGGAAGCTGTACGCCGGTTCCCTCGGCCAATAAAGCGAGATGAGCGCCGCAACCCCAGAGTCGGCCACGACTGGACCTAATGGTCAGGGATCCCTTTACCTTTACCTTTTATATCCCTCGAACCGCTTGATTTCCTGAGATAGTGAAGCTCTTGGAGGCAGAACTCTCAATGTTTAGAAAAACTGCAGTAAGCCTGTCCGACTCCATGGAATAGGGGAAAGGAAGCACTCATCTGAATGAGAGAAAATAAAGAGCTATACTCAGGAATGCACCCCAGGGTGTGTCTAAAAACCTGCCCTGGTCACCCCAGGGCCAAATTAAACATTAGGTCAAATGCATTGTTACGTTTTTTGAAAATGCAACCAGCAGCTTCTGGGGAGGAGGGCAGATATTTATTGGGATCACAGCAGGCCGAAAAGGGGGAGCCAAACCCTCTCCCTGTCCTGCTATGCTCTTGGTGAAGATTGCTCCTCTGAAGCTGCTATTTACAATGGGAGGAAATCCACACACACCCTTTTGGCGCCAGCGATCTGGGATGAGAGGCAGACTTTGCTCCCTCCTGAATGTCTCTCAGATTGCAGGCTGCCTCCTTTGCCCCACAGAAAGCAAAGGAAGCTGCCTTATACCCGGATCGATATTGTTGACATTCCATTCAGGCAAGAGTCTTTCCAAGTCTTCCCTGGAGATGCCAGGGACTGGACCTGGGGCCTCAAGCGGATTGCTCAGTCACTGAGCTGCAGTCCTTCTGAGATATCCTTGCCCTGAATTCTGGCATGATAGCAGAGTGTGGCAGACCCTGGAATCTGGGGCTTTTAAGACTGCAGCCAGCAGAGAGCAGCGTGGGAGCTGGCTGTTTCCATACAGAAGATAATGGCGCTATTAATTTGCAAAACGCTTTGAGATCTTTATTGACTCTGTGCTTGCGAGGAGAGACTTTCTTCAGAAGGGGTAGAACTAACAGAAATTATATTTTATCGCACCCTAGCAACAGGAGACTGCGAGCGGGGAGTAAACCTGAGCAAAATTAACCCAACACACACACACACAGAGAGAGAATTGCTGCTTTCACCAGAAGTGCCATTCTGAAGCCTGTTTTGAAGCGAATTCTCTGGTGGATTCTCAGGTGAAACATCTGAGATATTCTTAAGGCAGCACAATGTGTTTTGGCAGTGTAACCCTGCAAATAAGGCAGGACTCAGACATAATATGCCGAAGAGCACTCACTGCACCACAAACATGCAGCAAATGCCGTTCTTGCTGCTGCCTCGAGCAGACTGGGAAATCAAATGTGGATATGGCCCCACTCATTCGTCTGCTGCTTTCAGTGATCTCCCTTTTATTTTATGTGTTGGGATGTGAATAGATGCTAGGAGAGGATATATTTATAAAATATTATCTTTCCTTCCTCCTGTTTGCGAGTTCAGCAGAGTGCCATCCCTTTGCATCTTAAAGGGAAGCTTGGATAGGCTAGTTTTAGCCTTTTTGTTTAAGTAATCTGGGATATTTTAAGGCAGACTGGATTTTCCCGGTATTTCCCTCTTTCTCCCCCCTTAAAACAATAACCACACAAACAGTCTTGTAAAAGGTAAGAATAACATTTCCTCATTCAGAATACTTGCCGAAGAGTAACAGGTACAGCAGCTTTGTCCAGGTAGGCTTAAAATGGTAATTCAGTTACAAAGACATACGTAGGTCTAAGCTTGGAGCTCAGGTTAGGCAGATGTTGGTACATTGCTGGCAGAGTGGAAAAAGATGGGAAAAGGTTGTGCCCTGGCAGGTAGGAGAAAATATGGCTATGCCCTCCCGCTGTCAGGGCACAGTGGAAGACACTCTCTAGCAAGTTTACAGGGAAACTCTGTGAGCTTCAGTTCTTACCATGTGCCTGTCTAGTAAAATGTGAATTGTTGGTTTGACTGTGTTTTAAATATCCCACATTATGTGCAACTTCAGCTGAAAGCCCACATAGGTTTAAAGTGAAATAAAAAATTTAAGGTCATATATACCGGTATATAATGTTCATAAATACACCAACCAATCGCATACATAGATGTGTCGACCACAGGTCTGGAGCAGCACAGGAAGACCACCCTGAAACCATTTTGACTCCCAAACTGACCAAATGTTTTTCTCTGCAAGGAAGGAGGGGGTGGGGGAGCCTTCCCATTGTGTCAGGAATTAAGTGATTACCATCTCAAAGGAATGGGCAGACTACCAGGAAAGGCAATCAGATAAGGCAGTATCGATAACCTGGCAGACAGGAACAACAACATTCAAATTTCTGTTGTAGACCACCTTTTCTGTGGTGTAGGTATGATGTTTGTGGGGGGTGGTCTTGGGTTACACCCCTTCTGTGATGTATTTATGATGTATGGCGGGGTGGTCTTGAGCTCCAGGGCAGGGAATTTAAAATGTCTATATAAGGGCGGGCACACCTTTGTTCTGGGTCCTCCTCCTTTCCTGCGTGTGAGGGGAGCACCCTGTTGCAACAGCTTCAATAAAGATCAGGCTTACTAGCTGCTTTGCTTCTCAATATTCTCTGGTTGGCCTCTGTTATTTTCTTCGACCAATGGAGAACCTACAGAAGACTCTGTAAGTGCTCCTGTGTCCTCCATAAAGGAACAAGGGCAGATTTTTGTTTATTACACTAGTCCATAACAAAAGGCCTAGGTCATTGCCCACATACACCTATGATAGTATGTCATGTCACATCAATGGCCTAATGGAAACTAGTTCCTCTCTCTCTGTCACATAGTGGGGGCGTTTCTAAGTTGTCACCAGCAGGACTGGGCAGTGGTGATTTATTTCTCCAGGTGATTTTGTGCCCCTTTAAATACGCTTAAATTCTTTATAGGGGATAGAGCACAACAAGGAATCTGGCTGGCTGCCTTGCAAAGCCAGCTCAAGCACCCAGCACAAATGCAGTTCCCAGATAAATTGGTCACCAGTCAAGCAAACAAATGTCGTGACCCATAGACTGCATCTTCATTCTGTTGGAGAAGGTATCATGGGGTCAGTAAGTAATTAAAACTTGCACCTTAAAAGATGCATTTTAAAATGTACTGCTGCAGGCTTCAATCAGTAGGTTAATAATCCAAAGATAGCAATCTTATCTAAAGCTGGATTCATTAGTGGGGGCAAACATTAATTGCAGGAGATTAAAGGGCAACGCTCTTCCTTTCTTTGAGGATTTATTTCTCTGTCTCGGGATGGTAACTGTAACAAGAGAATGGAAAATAAAATATTAACAATGCCCTTCTGTCTAACAGTGAGTAGTAGCTTTCATTTATTACATTGAGATTTTAAGGAAGCACCTTGCTAGACCAGATTTAAAGGTAAAGGGATCCCTGACCATTAGATCCAGTCGTGACCGACTCTGGGGTTGCAGCGCTCATCTCGCTTTATTGGCCGAGGGAGCCGGCGTACAGCTTCCAGGTCATGTGGCCAGCATGACTAAGCTGCTTCTGGTGAACCAGAGCAGCACACGGAAACACCGTTTACCTTCCCACCGGAGTGGTACCCATTTATCTACTTGCACTTTGACATGCTTTCGAACTGCTAGGTTGGCAGGAGCTGGGACCGAGCAACGGGAGCTCACCCCGTCACGGGGATTCGAACTGCCGACCTTCTGATCAGCAAGTCCTAGGCTCTGTGATTCAGGCAGCTGCCTTCAGGCACCAGGCCCATTGGCAAACCAACTCTGCGTCACAACGATGTCTGTAAACATGACATGAAGGCTGGCAACATCAATCCTGCGGTGTGGGAATCCCTTGCAGGTGACTGTCATGCCTAGAGACAGGCAGTCAAGTTGTGCGTCCACAGCAGTGACCAGAGCAGGAATGACCACTGGGAGGAGCGCAGAGAGAAGAAACGCCATGGTGCATCTGCAGCAGCACAACCGGATGCCTTCATCTGCCCCAGCTGCAATAAAACATGTCTCTCTTGCACTGCTCTCTACAGCCACAGCAGGCGCTGCAACCTCCTAATCGTTTGGCCTCACCCCTAAAGGCTCACTTCTCCATTGTCACGCAAGACAGATGGATACCAACAACCTTAGCTTACTATTTCAAACAGAAGCCACTGAGATGCATTCAGAAAACTGGCACGTCTGTCAATAGTCTTTCCCTCTTGCATGCATGTGCTTCCTGACGGGTCTTTGTTGTGGAGTTGGTGCTTCTCGTGTGTGCAGCCTTTTTGCAATTTGCCTTAATACAGAGCATTTTTGCACGTTATTTTCTTGAATATTTATGTTGTTGTTGTTGTTTAGTCGTTTAGTCGTGTCCGACTCTTCGTGACCCCATGGACCAGAGCACGCCAGGCACCTCTGTCCTCCACTACCTCCCGCAGTTTGGTCAAACTCATGCTGGTAACCTCGAAAACACTATCCAACCATCTCGTCCTCTGTCGCCCCCTTCTCCTTGTGCCCTCCATCTTTCCCAGCATCAGTGTCTTCTCCAGGGAGTCTTCTCTTCTCATGAGGTGGCCAAAGTACTGGAGCCTCAGCTTCACGATCTGTCCTTCCAGTGAGCACTCAGGTCTGATTTCCTTAAGAATGGATGCATTTGATCTTCTTGCCGTCCATGGGACTCTCAAGAGTCTTCTCCAGCACCATAATTCAAAAGCATCAATTCTTCGGCGATCAGCCTTCTTTATGGTCCAGCTCTCACTTCCATACATCACTATGAATATTTATATGCACGGTTTATTAAATGCATTTTTTGGGGGGTACACATTAATTGGCTAGAGAATTGCATTGAAAAATTCAGAGAAGGGCAACCTTTGAAGGACAGCTGTGTTTCAGTTCACATAGCGATTGGGCAGAATGTGAATTGGGTAGGTATGCCTTTAAATGCAAGCTGAATCAAATTTCTGACCCCAACCCTATGGGTGGATCACCCCCAGGGAGGTGCTCTCTGCAGTTTACTGCTGTCGTTTGTTAAAGCTGCTGAGAACAGTAGCAACTATGTAAAGGATAAACTACAGCTCCCAGGATTCTTCGGGGGAAATCATGTGCCTTCAGGAGCCACCCTGGGCAGGATATAAATTTAGTGAACTATATTAAAATATGTAGCTTTGTCTGTTTTAAGAATGGAGCGTCTCCAACAACCCCCATTGTTCTGAGATCCAGCTCCGAGGGCCTTCTGGCGATTCCCTCCCTGCAAGAAGTGAGGTTACAGGGAACCAGGCAGAGGGCCTTCTTGGTAGTGGCGCCTGCCCTGTGGAACGCCCTCCCAGCAGATGTCAAGGAAATAAACAACTATCTGACATTTAGAAGACATCTGAAGGCAGCCCTGTTTGGGGAAGTTTTTAATGTTTGGTGTTTTATTCTGTTTTTATGTGTGTTGGAAGATGCCCAGAGTGGCTGTGGAAACCAAGCTGGATGGGCGGCGTATAAGTAATAAATATTGTTATTATTATTGTTATGTACTGAAGTTCTCACCCTGAGCCAACAGGGGGATACTGTAGATAGTTTTCACTCAGGTCCACATATGCAAATAAGGAATTGAAAGTGACGTTCAGTGATTGGATAGTTACAGAAAGTTGTTACTGTTGCTTTATAGCTGAGCTCTATATAAGCTGGTTGGCTGAACCCTTCAGCCCAGTTCTGTTCTGGCCTGTGAATTAACAAGAGCTGTTTGAAGAATCACTGTGTCGTCTGATATGTTCACCCACAACTTAACAATTATTATTATTATTATTATTATTATTATTATTATTATTATTATTATCTTAAGAATGTCAAATCTGTCATCTTGAATAAAGTATTGAAACTGAATCAAAATCATCATGAAGAGAGAGGAGAATATGTTTTTCCTACTGAAAAAGATAGAGGTTTTGATGTTATATTATCAGCTAGGCCTATGTGGAAGAGACAGTTCTAGTTGTTTGTGTGCTTGCTTCTTGCATTCCACTTTTCTTACCTTCCGAGGTTGAAAAACTGACAATTTTCAGATGCCTAAGAAGACTCATCTTCTTGCTATGCAGTGCATATAACTCAAGATTTACCTTGATCCCCCTTTGCTGTCACTTGTTTTCTCTTCTGCAATCCCCGCTATGTAGGTTGCTGTGGCTTCCTAGGACTGGAGCTCTGGGGATATTTAATTTTTTCTTTTACAAAGTGATCACTTCATGACACTTAATTGCTAAAAAGAGGGGTAAAGGTAAAGATAAAGGGACCCCTGACCATTAGGTCCAGTCGTGACTGACTCTGGGGTTGCGGCACTCATCTCGCTTTACTGGCCGAGGGAGCCGGCGTACAGCTTCCGGGTCATGTGGCCAGCATGACTAAGCTGCTTCTGGCAAACCAGAGCAGCGCACGGAAACGCTGTTTACCTTCCCGCAGGAGCGGTACCTATTTATCTACTTGCACTTTGACGTGCTTTCAAACTGCTAGGTTGGCAGGAGCAGGGACCGAGCAATGGGAGCTCACCCCGTCGCGGGGATTCAAACTGCCAACCTTCTGATCAGCAAGTCCTAGGCTCTGTGGTTTAACCCACAGTGCCACCCGCGTCCCAAAAAGAGGGGTAAGCTGGGCCTTTTGAGTCTGTTTGGAAGTCATGGACTCAAGCTTCAGATTTTGTGTGAGCTAGGTTTTTGTTTTTGTTTTTTATAAAAGTTTTTATTAAAATTTGTGAATTATAAAAAGAAAGAGAAAATTTTACATACAAACGGGAATGATTGAGGGGGAGGCACTCAAGTCAAATGTAGCGTAAGATGCAGCAACAGAAAACAAAACAATTGCAACATTTTTCACGCAAGAAGGCGTTTTCTCAAACAAAGCAATTCACATGCAGACTTGTCAGGTGAAAAAGAACGAAGGAATGAAGAGTTAACAGCATTGTTTTCCATTGCTTCCCAGTTACTAGTTGTCCAACAGACATATAAAGTGCATATGTCTGCCTAAACTCCACAGTTTTGTGGGAATGTAGAAAACCCACAAACAAAGGTTCGTATAGCTAAAGCCATGATTTTCCCAGTAGTGATGTATGGAAGTGAGAGCTGGACCATAAAGAAGGCTGATTGCCGAAGAATTGATGCTTTTGAATTATGGTGCTGGAGGAGACTCTTGAGAGTCCCATGGACTGCAAGAAGATCAAACACATTCATTCTTAAGGAAATCAGCCCGGAGTGCTCACTGGAAGGACAGATCGTGAAGCTGAGGCTCCAATACTTTGGGCACCTCATGAGAAGAGAAGACTCCCTGGAAAAGACCCTGATGTTGGGAAAGATGGAGGGCACAAGGAGAAGGGGACGACAGAGGACGAGATGGTTGGACAGTGTTCTCGAAGCTACAAACATGAGTTTGACCAAACTGTGGGAGGCAGTGGAAGACAGGAGTCCCTGGCGTGCTCTGGTCCAGGGGGTCACGAAGAGTCGGACACGACTAAACGACTAAACAACAACAACAACAACAACAGAAAACCCACATAAAAACAACGGTTCCTGGAAAATCCCCGCTTTCGATTTGAAAAGAGTAAGTTGCTAGGTCGTATGATGGCGATGATTTTGTTTGTTTGGATGCCATGCCCCACCACTGTCCACTGGAAAAACCCACTCTTTAGTGCTAAATCAGAACAAACAGCAAACCCAATTGCCATTTGTCCTGTTAAAGGTCAGATTTCCGGGGGTGGTGGTGACAGGGCAAACAGGGGTGTGCATAAGCCCTGAGCCACAGATGGGGAACCCAGGGGCCTTCAGAAGTTGTTGAACTTCAACTGCTATCGACCCCAGTGTCAGGGACTGGGCAGAGGAGGAACAGTGGAGACCGCCTTCCTATCCTGACCCTTCCAGGGAGGAGGAAGACAGTATAGATTTACAGCAGGGGTTTGAGGGAGGTCACAGCTCAGAGGCAGATGAGGGGGAAAGTTGGGGAATAATGGGAGAGCCAAGAGCAACACCTGCTGCCATGTCATTGTGACGTTAACATATGAGAGTGCTGGAAGTGACCATCAAAAGTGTGAAAGGATCCTTGAACATTGTGGCAGATGCCTTATCACAAAAACCAGAGAGTGAAGGATGAACAGAGACAATCAACAATTTACGTGTGTGTGTGTGTGTGTGTGTGTGTGTGTGTGTGTGTATAAGAAAAAACAAAACAAAACACAAAACTGTTTGATCAGGAGTGTAACTTTAAGAAGTTAACTCTCCTGAATCGAAACTTCTTAAGGGGGGAGGTATGTGACGTTAACATATGAGAGTGCTTTATGTTCCAATTTAACCCTGACTGGACTCAGTGTTGTACCAGGTAGGGCCTGGGTGGTGACAGCGAAAAATAAAGTGGTGGCACAGGAATCAATAGACGGTGAAACGTCCGGGGACCCTGTGTGATCGCCACAGTCATTAGAAAGCATTCCAGACCCTCCATCTCCCAGAACCCAGTGAGCCTTAAAAGTAGGAGAGCAAAGAGCTCAGAGACAGAGGGCACGTAGCAGCACCCGTAGAAGAGACGAATGAGGAATTGGGAGAGACGGGGGAGTGGGGGTGGAGATTCACACGGGACAATGCCATTATCCAAGAGGCTGGGTTCTATAGCCTCTCTCTGTAAGGATTGGAATAAAAAAGGACTGTAAGAAACTTTCCCTTGTCTTTATACTTTCCTGGGCGTCCAGCCAGGATCCTCTGACAGCATCCTGACACACAGCCAGCACCATCCCAAGAGTTACAGGTCCCTCATCCCCGCCGGAGCTGAAACCAGGTTTAAATTAAGTCCTGTTGAGAGGTGCCTGGCCTAAGAGCTCAGCAAGTACAGCAATGGACAGACAGAAGCACTCTAGCCTCTGCCAGGTGGCACATCTGAAACTCTAAGGAAGGGGCTTATGTATGCAGTGCAAGCATCCTACAGTGCCACAGAACCACCGGATGCCTAAAAATAGAACACAAACGTTGTAGGGGTTTGCACATAAATGGTCCATAAATCTGGGCCGGAACGATCGCTATAATTCTAGCGATGAGCCACTAGACAGGACCAAGAGAACAAGCAGATGCGGAGATGGTTGGAAGCAGCTGAAGATGCTGCACTGAATTTTCCCCAAGGTAAATTTTCATCTGGAGGTGACCCATCGCTCAGATCTTAAGGATTATTTAGTACCTTAGCTGACGGAAGGATCTTGTGAAATCATTTGTAAAGCTTTTGGATCTGTAGATAAATGACGGGTTGGGGGCTGGGGGCTGTTGTAATTATCCTCCTTAATGCCAGCGTGAAAAGCCCTGGCAAGTCAGTAGATTAGAAGCAATGATCATGTAGATTACAGATTCTGGCCGAGGAGGATTTATGCAAAGTGTCTTCGTGTTGCTGCTGCTACTGAAGGAGGAAAGAAAAATGTCCACACATTTGGAACGGAATTTGCAAACTCCAGTATGCACCGTTCTTCATTTTTATCTGTGATCTCTGCCACCGTTGCTTTCGAAATGCATTTTTAATGTTGTGCGTCCTTTATGTTTGGGGTTTTTTGTATTATATTTTTTAGAAAGCATTGTGCTTTTGTTGTGAGCTGCCCTGCGTGGTGTATGAGCATTAGAGAGGTAGGGGATACGATTTTGGGCAGAGGGTTACAAATTATAGTTTCTGGGAAACACTGGCCTGAGAGTGCTCCAAAGAACAGCCTTTACCAAAGGTGTGATGGGGATGTGGGTGGCGCTGTGGTCTAAACCACTGAGCCTCTTGGGCTTGCCAATCAGAAGGTCAGCGGTTCGAATCCCCATGATGGGGTGAGCTCCCGTTGCTCTGTCCCAGCTCCTGCCAACCAAGCAGTTCAAAAGCTCACCAGTGCAAGTAGATAAATAGGTACTGCTTCAGCGGGAAGGTAAATGGTGTTTCCGTGCACTCTGGTTTCTGTCACGGTGTTCCATTGCGCCAGAAGTGGTTTAGTCATGCTGGCCACATGACCTGGAAACCTGTCTGTGGACAAATTTCAGCTCCCTTGGCCTGAAAGCGAGATGAGCGTCACAACCCCATAGTCGCCTTTGACTGGACTTAACTGTCCAGGGGTCCTTTATCTTTACCTTTACCATGGGCTTTGAAGATGCTCAAACTCAGGGAGAAAAGGAGAAATGTGCTAAGAGGAAGGCACGCTTGGCACACTGTGTAATCAACTTGAAGGGTCTGCAAATATGTGCCACAAGTGGTCTATGGAGTGTCTTGGTTCCTGGACTTTAGGAAGATGAGGGTCTCACTTCTTATGCTTCGGAATTCCTCCACAAGACACACTTGCTTAGAAGAATGATTTGAAAGCCCCCCACAGATCATAATTTGCAGTGATCACCCAAATGCAAATTGGGTATACTTGGTTTTTCGTTCGCCCATGCAGGGAAAAATGTCTTGTGTGAAGGTGCTCTTACAGAGATGGGAATAGTTTTATTTCTGAAGCAATCTATGTTTTAATTTCAATGTAGGATGCCACTCTTGTGAAAGGAACCAAGTCTTCAAGCTTTGGAGCAACAATCAGCCCCACACCTGAAGTGTGCCAGGAGTGGAAGGATATGTAAATTTCACATTATCATTGGCTAGGAGCTTCATAGCTACTGCTTCAATAAATGTAATGCACTCTCCTGTGTGCAAATGTTTCCCTGTTTGCTTGTCTGTCTGGCTTCAAGCAACTTCACCTCTTCCTTCCCTTTCTCCTTTCCCCTCTTTTCTGCAGGAGCTCCAGGAATTCTGCCTCTCAATACTTATTTGGACCAAAGGAGGGGGATAAATTAGAAAATGGATTGCCAACAAGGTCCCACAGGTGGCAATAAGTCCACCTGTAGCCGATATGATGTCTAGGTAAATATCCCCTTTAAAGACCCCAGTGCAGGAGAGACTGGATGTGTGCAGACTCCTGTTTACTCTCTGTGTAGTGTGCTCCTGCTGCTGGTTTTGGAAGCAGTGTGCACATGGCTGTCAGGGACTGGGCAGAGGAGGAATGGTGGAGACCTTCTCCCCAGCCTGACCCTTCCAGAGAAGAAGAAGACAGTTCAGAATTAGAACAGGGGTTTGCTGGAGATCACAGCTCAGAGGCCGATGAGGGGGAAATCAGGGAAATAATGGGAGAGGAGGAAGAAGAAGCACTGGAGGGGGGTGACAGCTGACGGACACAGTGTCTTTAGAAAGCATTCCAGACCACCCCCCATCCCTTTTGCGATCAACTATGGACACGGGTGGCGCTGTGGGTTAAACCACAGAGCCTAGGATTTGCCAATCAGAAGGTCGGCGGTTCGGATCCCTGCGACGGGGTGAGCTCCCGTTGCTCGGTCCCTGCTCCTGCCAACCTAGCAGTTCAAAGCACATCAAGTGCAAGTAGATAAATAGGTACCGCTCCGGCAGGAAGGCAAACGGCATTTCCGTGAGCTGCTCTTGGTTGCCAGAAGCAGCTTAGTCATGCTGGCCACATGACCACATGTACACTCCCTCGGCCTATAGAGCGGGATGAGCGCTGCAACCCCAGAGTCGGCCACAACTGGACCTAATGGTCAGGGGTCCCTTTACCTTTATGGTCCCAAAATCCTTTCCTCGTGTGCTGCTTCCAAAATATATCCCATCATATACATATGTTGTTGCCCAAATGCAAGACTTTGTATTTGTCCTTGTTGAACTCCATTCTGTCCATTTCAGCTGAGTTTCCCTTTCTGTCCATGCTGTTTTGAATTTCATTCCTATCTTCTGCGGCATTCGCTATTCCTCCCTGTCTTTTGTGTGATATGCGGGTTTGATAAGGGTCCCTTCAACAACCCCTTTCATCGAAGAAGAAGAGAAGAAGAAGAGTTTGGATTTGATATCCCGCTTTATCACTACCCGAAGGAGTCTCAAAGCGGCTAACATTCTCCTTTCCCTTCCTCCCCCACAACAAACACTCTGTGAGGTGAGTGGAGCTGAGAGACTTCAGAGAAGTGTGACTGGCCCAAGGTCACCCAGCAGCCGCATGTGGAGGAGCGGGGAAGCGAACCCGGTTCACCAGATTACGAGTCTACCACTCTTAACCACTACACCACACTGGCTCTCAGTAATCTAAGTAATTAATGAAAATATTACTAGGCTCTGAGTAGCGGCACCCCACTCAATGCCTCTCTCCAGTTTGATGAGGAACCACTGATGCCCACTTTCTGAGTATGATTTTCTCTCCAGCTGCGAATCAACCGAACGGTATTATTGTCTGGCTCACATTTCACCAGCTTGCTAACCGAAATGCCATGGGACATTTAGCTGCCCAACACTGACTTATCATTTTTGTGGACATCTAAAGGTCAGACCTCCCCCACAAGGACTCCAGCCCCACTTCCTGCTAATTCTGGCACATTGTTGGAGCCGAACAGCTGCGATCCTAGGCACAAACCTAGGAATGGCGTTCCAATCTTTCCAGAGAAGAGCTGGACTATAGAACAAGTATTCTCTCAAGTGTCCTGGTTTTAGGACAGATGAAAGGATGTGCTGCTTCACACAGCATGCTGGTGGTGCGCGGGGCAAAAGGGGAAAGTGGGTGGGGCAATAAAATGTGCTTTACCTTTCTGTAGTAGCCTAGTGAAAGTGAGGAGGAATTAAAGAAGGAGAGCGCAAAATATGGTCTGAAGCTCAACATCAAAAGAACTATGTTAATGGCCACTGGGCCCATCACCTCCTGGCAAATAGAAGGGGAAGAAATGGAGGCAGTGAGAGATTTTACTTTCTTGGGCTCCATGATCACTGCAGATGGTGACAGCAGTCATGAAATTAAAAGACGCCTGCTCCTTGGGAGAAAGGCGATGGCAAACCTAGACAGCATCTTAAAAAGCAGAGACACCTTGCAGACAAAGGTCAGTATAGTTAAAGCCATGGTTTTCCCAGTAGTGATGTTATGGAAGCGAGAGCTGGACCACAAAAAAGGCTGATCACCGAATAATTGATGCTTTTGAATTATGGTGCTGGAGGAGACTCTTGAGAGTCCCATGGACTGCAAGAAGATCAAATGTATCCATTCTAAAGGAAATCAGCCCTGAGTGCTCACTGGAAGGACAGATCGTGAAGCTGAGGCTCCAATACTTTGGCCACCTCATGAGAAGAGAAGACTCCCTGGAAAAGACCCTGATGTTGGGAAAGATGGAGAGCACAAGGAGAAGGGGACGACAGAGGATGAGATGGTTGGACAGTGTTGTCGAAGCTACCAGCATGAGTTAGACCAAACTGCGGGAGGCAGTGGAAGACAGGAGTGCCTGGCGTGCTCTGGTCCATGGGGTCACGAAGAGTCGGACACGACTAAACGACTAAACGACAACAACAACAAGTAGCCTAGTTTCCACACATGCACTCCCACGCCCCTCTCTCCATCCTCCTCCATCCAGAGGCATGAACAGAATTCCAATGCACATGCCAGCCAAAGTCTGTGGAGAAGGGCCAGTGAGGAGGTGTGGCTTGGGGAAATGGTGCTCCCCTAGCCCACCACAGCTAAAGAAGGTATACGTCTGAGAATCAAGTCTTTATTGACAAAAGAAGCACTTAAAGTGACTTCCGTGGTGCTCTAGATGCGCGCGCAGGTGTACACACACACACACACACACACACACACACACACACACACGGCTCTAGTCGCTAGACAGCTGTCCTCCATAAATCTGCACCCTGCAGAGCAGTTGCACCAATAATGAGACCCCAACCCCTCTGCAGCTTGTATACCCTCCCCTGAGACTTCTTCAGCACAGAAAGTTGTTGGGAACTGGTTGGATGCAGAGGAATGGTGGGAGGAACCAGCTGGGGAGCTACAAAGGGAAGAAGGCTGAGAGCTCAGGAATTGTTGACGGGGCAAACTGAAGCAGTAGCTTAGTGAGCTGGCAGAGTCTGTGGCAGAGAGAAATCCAGAACCAGAGGCAGAAGCTGACGCAGGAGAGGAAGGAGGCCAAGAGGCAGAGGTGAATCCAGCTGGTGAAGACTCATGGGTGTCTCTCCTCCTGCTGTGACCAGCTTCCCTCTCCTCCTCATCTCTCAGAACCAGAAGAAGCATGAAAAGGGCAGAAGAGAGATTGGCTTCAAGTGGGCGCAGTCTCCGATTGCTTGAAAAAAGCCCTGGAGAGGAGGGGACTTAGATAGCTGTGGGGAGGAGGGGACTTTCAGTCGTGACAACTGATTTTCATGGAGGAAGAGCACAGGGAATGAGCTGTTCTGCTCACTAAGCCTGACCCTCAGTGAAGTCTGCGGAGATTGTGTTTTTACTAATAAAAAGTGAACTCCAACCTGCATGGTGTAATTTACGGCTGGCTTGCTGTTTCCACTTCAAGCCCTTCCTGGTTCTAGGAGACAGCAGGTCGAGGGAAGGCCTAGTGACCTGTCTGCTGCCTGAACGGCCTCTTCTTCTTCCACCACATCCTATGCTCCTTCCTCCATCTTGGACTGCCCTGATTCTCTTCCCTCCGCCTGCCCTGGCTCCTGCCTTGCAAATGGTGTCATACCCCATGAAGCGCTGGCTCCCTCTCCTGGGTCACTCCCTGAAATATATTCGTAGTCGAGAGTGGATTTCATGCTCTTTATTCAGCTCATAGTGGTGAGGAGGAATGGAAGTTCCCCCAGAATGTCTGCTTCATATACATTATTTACACAATGGGCCCCACGTGACTGGCTAATTCCGGGATTCTCCTATAGGCCAATCAGATTGCGGATTCATTTCCACCTGGAGCTGGACTGGGTGGCTCCTGTGGACCAATCAGACTGCTGCATTCTGAATCCTATTGTTCTAGGACCAATCAGACTGCTGCATTTTGGATCCTATTCAACTCAGTACATAATACTCCCCTTGGCCTCTGCCTCTGCCACACGCTCTTCAGAGACCTGACAACCCCTGACAGGGGCGTGGCTGGGGAGAGGTGGGGACCCCCAGGGCCACATTCGGCCCCTCGGCCTGAGCTTTGCCACCCCTGAGCTCCAGTTTCGCCATGATGCTGTGTTCATAAGACCGTCGTGGCTTCTGTAAGAGGCCTGCGATATCCACAGCTTTCCTAGTTTCTCAGGGCTGTGCAAAGAGACTCTCTGGCAATGTTGAATGTGGGAGCAACAGCAGCTTTGCATTTTTGTTTTTTGAGGAGTGGGGGTGGGGGAAAGATGCCTATCTGACCTCCCCGGAACTGGGCTTTGCATTGCAGCAGTAGAATTTACTTCCATCTTGTGGGTTTTAAATGCTGCCTTGGCAGGAGAGTCGTGATTCAACTCTGCAGCTGTGTCCTGTGGTATATACACAGCATCCAGAAATGACAAATTAAGCTTTCAAAAGGGGGCAAAATGCAATTCCAACCCAATTCCGCAGCTTCCAGTTGTCACCATGCATGTGTTTTATAGGCATCTTCTCCCCCATCTTGTATATATATATATATCCCTCCCCGCCCCCCGCATAAAGTAAAAGAAAAATGGCATTACGGTATTTATCTGTGGCTTTGAACAAATAGTTCTAATTTTCTCTTCCACGGGAGAAAATAATTACAAGGTCAGTCAGGCTGTCTGTTCTTCTATAACCAAACCTTTGGGTTGCATTTCCTTGGGGGTAATCTGTCAGGGGCCACATGCCACTGGCAGGCAGGGCCGGGTGCAAAGGGGGGGAGCACAATCTTCTCTCCCCCTTCCTTTCACCCTGTGTTTTTTTCCCGTTCCTTGCCACCAGCATGAAGCTGGGTCAAGAGCCAACACCAGAGATGGAGAACCATTCTCAGCATGGGAGGGTTCTGGGTGTAGATACTTCTGGTACCCACATGCCAGTGGTGGGCAAGGCCACAGGTAAATGTGGGCACAGCATCAAATCTGAATCCAATCCTTTATAGCAGGGATGGGGAACCAGATCTTGATATTGTGGGACACTATCGTAGTCATACCAACAAATCATGTTCTGCCAGATAGACACATGAAGGAGCTGAGGCTCACAGAGCTTTCCCGTAATATTTGCTAGAGAGAACTCTGTGAGGTCACTTCCTTTGTCTGCCCTGGCAGGAAGCTGTAACACTGCACACTTCCTTCTTGCCTGGGCACCTCTCTTTTTCTTCATCATGCTCCTAAGCTGATCACACATGCATGCTTGATCTCTGGAGCTCAGACATATTTTTTAAAAACTTCCATTTTGTACAGTGGTACCTCGGGTTAAGTACTTAATTCATTCTGGAGGTCTGTTCTTAACCTGAAACTGTTCTTAACCTGAAGCACCACTTTAGCTAATGGGTCCTGCTGCCACTGCCCTGCCGGAGAACGGTTTCTATTCTCATCCTGAAGCGAAGTTCTTAACCCGAGGTACTATTTCTGGGTTAGCAGAGTCTGTAACCTGAAGCGTATATAACCTGAAGCGTATGTAACCTGAGGTACCACTGTACTTTTGTAACTTAGATAGTACAGTAGTTACAAACCTGCCTTCATCTTGCTACTGTAATTGCTGCTTCAAGGCCTAGATTATGTAAGTAAATACTACTTTTATTTGTTCACACAACCATGTGTGGGTGTGTGATCGTTGTTTTTAAGGGGGAGGAAAGGGGCAATACCAGGGAAATCCAGTCTGCCTTAAAGCATCCTGGATTATTGTTTCTAGAAGGTTAGGTCAACTTTGTCTTAGCTTCCAAGTTTAAGCTGCAAAGGATGGTACTCTGTTGATCTCACTAAAGTGAGCAAGGAAGGATAATAACAACAGTATATCCTCTCCCAGTGACCAAATCTATTTCTACAAATCTTTCTCACCCCACCACTGTGAGACAACATTGACCCCACCCACCTGTCAGTCATCGCAATGACATCAGGTGACTGATAGGTGGGCAGGGGCAGGCCCTCAGTCTCCCACCTGTCAAAGTTGACCCATGGGGCCAGATGGAGGGGTCTCATTCACCAGCACATTCCCTGCAGGGAATGAGCTGGTGAAGCAGCACTCAGCTGGACTGAACCATGCCAGCCAACTGATGTCACCTGGTCGTGTCAGCTGATGGTCAGGTGGGTTTGGTTTTGGGGAAATGGCTTAGCAGCCCAACTCGGACTGCCTCGTAGGCCAAGAATGGCCCAGAGCCCAGAGGTTCTTCCACCCCTGTTTTGGGAACGTCTACCTTAGGTGAATAGTACAACATCTACACATATTTAATGCCGTTTGGATGGTAAACACCAACGTTATGGCTGCATCTCTGTTCTAATTAACGTAGAAATGAAATGAATAACCGAGAAAAGAAAAAGAGGAGAGAACAAAACAGTAATGAAATGGAAACTAAACAAATGAGACAATGACAAATGGAAAAGTAAGGAAATTGGGTTCCTGGAAACGAAACAGAACAAGGGATGAGATGAAATGCAACAGTAATTTTTCAAGAGCACAACTCTAGTAGATCGTGCTGGGTTAGGAGGATCCAGAAGTCTGAGAAGCAGTGGAAAGAAGTGTGGGTGGGCTTGAGGTTTCAGCAATTTAAGCCTTAATGTGTGGCACAGCTGCACACCAGTTTCTTCATTTGTCCTCTAAGGAAAGGAAGATATTTCCCTTGTCTGGAAGGCTGTATATGCAGAGACGGGGGTGTTCTACAATTGTAGCTTCACCAATAAGGCAATCCGATACATGTCTACTCAGAAGTAAGCTCTGTTAAGTTTTATGGGACTTACTTCCAGGTAAGCATGCACAGGACTGTAGCCTACAAGGCTTAAATGTGAACTGAACCAAGGGCGTTGGGAAGTGTGATTGGGGGATGGGACAGGTAAGGCAATAAACGGATCATTGCTAATTAGAAGAGGTGATTTATGTGTAATAGAGAAGGTGACCCATCAAATTAAAACAGAAAACAATGTGGCAAGTCCTGCCGGTTGTATATATTTACTGCACTACGCAATGTTTAAATAGCTTTCGCATTAAGATTTTCTCATAATTTTCATATCTATTCTTTGTTTTGTTCTATCAAAATGTCACCCTACAGCATTAATATTTCCAGGGCACCTTACAGAATTAAAACAACAAAAACAGCAATTTATTTATTCATGAAATATTTATGCCGCAACTTTTATGGCAACGTTCGGATATGCAAAAACACCCCAGCAGAGAGCTCTGTACCTTAGTGAGCCGAGTTTGTATGGGGACAGTTTAATCAAAATCATTTGGTTTGCAGTGATAATGTATTCATATTATTCTTAATGTTATTAATATTAATATGTCACTTTTATTGGGTCAGGTGCTCTTTCAGAACTTATTCCTTAAACACCCAAGGCTTTGCGTGGCTTATGAGTCCCATGAGTCTGGCTTACTGGACAGAACAGAAGGTGAAAGTCAGTCTCCTACGTCCACTTGAGGCAGGTGTGGGCAATTGTGAGGAACCTCCAGGTGTTGCTGAACTACAATTCCCACCCACCCCCGGTCACTGGCTATACTTGCTGGGGCTGATGGGAGTTGTAGTTCGGCAGAACTTTGAAGGGCCAGAAGCTTGCCACACCAGCCCTAGGGCCTTGCGGGGCCCTCAGCCTAATTTCATGCATCCTTGCCCCACTGTAACTTCATATGGGTGACAAGGATTTTCTTTGAACTGCCCTGAGACCACAGCTATGTGGTCCCTGGCAGATTATCCCCCGGGAATACGACTCTCAACAAAAGAAAAAGATGGTCCACCCCTGAGCTAAGGAAATTCAGAACTCTAAGCCAATAGGCGTATAACATGGGTAGGCAAACTAAGGCCCAGGGGCTGGATCTGGCCCAATCGCCTTCTAAATCTGGCCTGCGGACGGTCCAGGAATCAGCGTGCTTTTACATGACTAGAATGTGTGCTTTTATTTAAATGCATCTCTGGGGTTTTTTTGTGGGGCATAGGAATTTGCTCATTCCCCCCCCCTCCAAAATATAGTCCGCCCCCCCCAACAAGGTTTGAGGGACAGTGGACCGGCCCCCTGCTGAAAAAGTTTGCTGACCCCTGGCGTATAATGTCCTGAATTCCTCCCCATCCACCCCCGCTGGTAGTTTTCATCTGAATACAGCGGTCAGGTTACAGACTCCGCTAACCTGGAAGAGTTACTTCGAATTGAGAGCTTTGCCCCAGTATGAGAACAGAAATTGTGTGCCGGCGGCGCAGTGGCAGCAAGAGGCCCCATTAGCTAAAGTGGTGCTTCAGGTTAAGAACAGTTTCAGGTTAAGAACGGACCTCCGGAATGAATTAAGTACGTAACCAGAGGTACCACTGTACACAGTTGGGGAAGGATGCAATCTACCTGTGCTATATTACTTTGCATGGGGTGCGCATTGCAGTGTGCATTGCAGTGCATCCCCACTACCTTCTTATGCAACATTTGCACATTAATACCTTTCCTAGGGTTGGACTGAGGCTGGAAGAGGTTCTGATCTCAGGTCTCCCTGTGAATGGGTTCCTAAGAAACCACTGCGGAGCGTGTCAGGAAATTGTACATTAGACAATCTGAATGGCGTCATTATCTGAGCGGAGTAAGTAATTTGGTCTGATAATTTGTTTGAAAAACAAGGCAAGACTTAGAGAATGATTTAGCGCGGACATGCCAACCCAGATCTAGTCAAACAAAAGGGAAGATAAGAAGAAGGTATCTTCCCACGCAGATCAGAGCACAGTGGAGGAGATGCAATTTTCTTTTTAGAATAGTTTCATACCGGTTATTCTTGAGATTCTGTCTTTTGTAATTAGGATGAAGGCTTTTCTGTGGCTCCAATTTTGACTAGCTTTCTCGGGATACATTTTCCGCAGTCCTTGTTCCTCTCCAACTCTTTTATGATAAATTGGTTCATATAAAGAAAAGCTCAAGGAAAGTCAGGTACCTTGGTGCAATGGCGGTGGCGGTGGGCAGGACGATAATTTATGATGATTGGGGCAAGGTCACTGATCCTCAAATCTGAAAGCCTCATCTTATGGTATTAATAGATCTGGAGAGGCGTCTGTTGGTGAGAAAAACAATAAAACTGTACCTGTAAAGATTTATAACTGCTGGAAGGGTAACAGAAGAGATCATTCCATATGTAATTTATGGGTTAATTTTGTTATCCATAAGTCAGCTAAGAGGGTGGCTGAGGTGATGTTACTTAGCAACCAGGCAGAGTGCTGTAAGGTAGTTTGTGCTCTGTAGTTCTGAGGGAGTTTTCCTCCATATGTTTGGCTGGATGTCTTCCTGATCTGTACAAGGCCTGAAGTAAGAAAGCACAAAACTGCTCTGTTTATTTCTCAGATTACGCCCCCCCCCGCCCCCACTGCTCCGGTTCCTCAGTAATGCATTTTCAAGACTTTTCTCTCTGGACTTTGTCTCATTTAAGTGACTATGCTAACCACAGCAGCAGGCACAAAAGTCCAGAAAAACAAACCCGGCTAACAATTTAGCTAAAAACATTATTATTATTTTAAAAAAATTTTTTTAGCTACAGTTGATTTAGCAAACTCGACATTTCTAGCTGATTCCTAAGGGACATGCCCACTTTATGATTTTAATATATTATGCCATTTTAGAATAACAAAGCAATACATACATACATACATACATACATACATACATAGGTATATGTATGCCCCCCAAAACTGCTGCTGTATAAATTTATTATTTATACCCCACCCATCTGGCTGGGTTTCCCTAGCCACTCTGGGCGGCTCCCAACAGATTAAAAACAGAATATGTTATGTGGGTGAAGGTATCAGACGACACAGCGATTCTTCAAACAGCTCTTGTTTATTCACAGGCCAGAACAGAACTGAACTGAAGGGTTCAGTCAGCCTGCTTATATAGAGCTCCAGTACAATGCAACAGTAACAATTTCCTAAAACTATCCAATCACTGAACATCACTTTCGATCCCTTATTTGCATAACTATCTACAGTATCCCCCTGCTGGCCCAGGGTGAGAACTTCAGTACATAACAGAATAAAACATCAAATATTAAAAACTTCCTTAAACAGGGCTGCTTTCAGATGCCTTCTAAAAATCAGATAGTTGTTTATTTCCTTGACATTTGATGGGAGGTGTTCCACAGGGCGGGCGCCACCACCGAGAAGGCCCTCTGCCTGGTTCCCTGTAACCTCACTTCTCGCAGGGAGGGAACTGCTAGAAGGCCCTCAGAGCTGGACCTCAGTGTCCGGGCAGAACGATGGGGGTGGAGACAACCCAAATCAACAGTTTTGCAGTTGAGTTCCAGGGAATCCCGAAAAGGGAAACCAAGATCACTAAGGGACTGAAACAAATTCTCTGTGACAAAAGATTACAATGTTTGGGGTTTTTTAGCTTGGGAAAAAAGGCAAGTAAAGAGAGAATGGCAGAGGTGCACTGTTTGAAAAAAGTGAATAGACCTCTCTCATAGCATTAGAACCAGTGGCGTAGCGTGGGGGGTGCAGGGGGGGGGCCGGCCGCACCGGGCGCAACATCTGGGGTTAGGGCAAATCCACAGGTTAGGGGGCGCAAATCCACAGGTTAGGGGGCGCAAATTACTTGCCTTGCCCCGGGTGCTGACAACCCACGCTACGCCACTGATTAGAACCCAGGGTCCTCCAACAAAGAGGAATGGTGGGGGAATTCAGGGCCAACAACCATCTTTTCTGCCTCAACTCCAAAGGCCAGAAAGCCCCCTCAGAAGTCGGCTGGAAGCAGCTCTCGTATGCAGGCTTTTCAAGAGCTGGAGGGTGGGAAACAGATACCGTATTTTTTGCTCTATAAGACTCACTTTCCCCCTCCTTTTTAAGTAAGAGGAAATGTATGTGCGTCTTATGGAGCAAATGCAGGCTGCGCAGCTATCCCAGAAGCCAGAACAGCAAGAGGGATCACTGCTTTCGCTGCGCAGCGATCCCTCTTGCTGTTCTGGCTTCTGAGATTCAGAATATTTTTTTTCTTGTTTTTCTCCTCCAAAAACTAGGTGCATCTTGTGGTCTGGTGCGTCTTATAGAGTGAAAAATGCGGTACCTTTTGATGGCAAACGCTGGCCAAATTCGAACCGTACATTTAAAGCACTACGATACCACTTGGAACAGTCATGGCTTCTTCCCCCAAAGAATCCTGGGAGTTTTGGTTTGTGAAGGGTGCTGAGAGTTGTTACGAGTCCTTTATTCCCTTCACAGAACTACCGTTTACAGAGCGGTTCCCAAACCATTGATCCCTCTTCCCAGAGAAATCGGGGGATTTTGTGGGGGGGTTCAGATTGGTTCCCCAACATGGCCAGAAAAATCTATCATCTAAACGTTTTAGATGAGGAGAGAACTGGCGAACGGGACTGTCATTCCGGAGGGAGGAGGGGATGACAAATACCTTCAGTGGTTGGGGGCGAAGGGACATCTCTTCAATGCTTTAAAAATTACAATTCAAATTAGAATCTGGAATGTGCTGGTCTCTTGTCTGCACTGGGAGCTCTAGTACTCCATTAATGCCTGAACCCTTAGGAAGAATTACGTAAGAAGAAAAAAAGAAAATTAATAGTGTAGAAGGCACCATTGCGATGCAGTTCACGTACCACCCTGTAATTCATAGGTTATGAGTCTGCCCAAGCTGTCTAATTCATGGGTGTGATTATTTAAACTTTCTTTTTTTTGCCTTGTAAGGTGGGGGTGGGGTGGGGAGTCTCTCTGTGGATTTATAGTTTTCAATGGAAGTTTCAAATTCACCATTTGAAATGAAGCCATCCAGAAGGAAGGGCTTTGCCTAGAAATCACAGCATTACAATATGGCGCTCTCCTCCGATCAGGTGTGGGGCGTTTGTGGCCCCCTAGATATTCCCAGACTACAATTGCCATAATCCCTGGCCTGCCTTATTTGAAGAACAAGCTTTGCCACGGGCAGCATGGCTGTCTCTGAAGGGGAGACCCCAAAGGGGCTTGATCCTTTGGGTCATTACTTTAGGGTGTCAGAGGCACAGGGGCAATTGCACTGTCGGTCAGAATATGGAACTGTACTCCAGGTCCTGTAAGAAACAGGCCTATGAGAAACAGGCACTTGGGGCAAAAGCCTGGTAGAGGGCAAGTTTGACTTGGTGAGTTTCCCCCTGAGTGAGGGACAGGGGGAGGAGCGTTGAAGTGGACTTGCTGCCTTCCTCCTGACATTGTGGGGTGCCCAAATTCGGGGTGCCATCTTCCCGGACGCCACCTTCCCATTTTTTTAATCGCAAGAACACGGCGACCATTTGGGTTGCTGTGATCTCATGCAATTTCGCGCTGTGGTTCCTTTCCCCAAAAGCGTTTTTTCGGTCAAGGCATCCAAAAAACACGTGTTTTGGGGTACCACGCAAGATGGCAGCCCACCCCAAGTGCTTTTTTTCAGAAGATTGCACTGCAAAATCGTGTGAGATCACAGCAACTAAAATGGCTTTCATGATAAAAAAACAGGATGTGCTGGTTTTTCTGGAACACTTGTGGGGTATGGGATGCTCCTACTACTGGGCCATAGTTTATTATCCATGGCCTGATTCCCACAGTTTTATATGGTGACGCTGGATGGTGGTGGTAACACAGCCTCCAACATTTCTCCGATGAAAATAGGGACATCTCGTTCCATAATGATAACTTTACTATTTATACCCTACACTTCTTACTGGGTTGCCCCAGCCACTCTGGGCATATATAAAACGTATACAAAAACATAATAAAACATTAAACATTTTAAAAAACCTTCCCTATGCAATCATACCTTGGTTTTTGAACAGCTTAGTTCTCAAATGTTTTGGCTCCTGAACACCCCAAACCCGGAAGTGAGTGTTCCAGTTTGCAAACTATTTTTGGAAGCTGAATGTCCGATGGGGCTTCCGTGGCTTCCAGTTGGCTGCAGGAGCTGCCTGCAGCCAATCAGAAGCTACGCTTTGGTTTCTGAACGTTTTGGAAGTCGAAAAAACTTCCGGAATGGATTCCATTTGACTTCCAAGGTACGAGTGTATAGGATTGCCTTCAGATGGATCGGGGGTCAGATAACACCATACCACCCAACATTTCGCCAATGGAAATATAGACGTCCTAAGGGACATTCTGGGATCAAATCAGAAACCGAGACAGTCTGGGACTGTCTGTGGAAAACTGGGTCACTTGGAGGGTCTGTAGCAAAATCTGTCTGGGTGGACAGGTAGCAGAGAGTTGCAAAGATGATGGCAGGCAGTTAAGAGTGGAGAGGCTGAGCACCATTTGGAGAGGAAGCCTGTTTCAGCCCCCAGCCCCCCAGCCCATTCCTCTGGAAAGCACTGAGGCTGGACTTGCCAGAGTTCCTTGGGGAGAGGAACTGACGGTGAGAATTTCAGCTCTTTGAGGGAAACAGGGTTCTCCTAGCAACTCAGCTGGAGCTACAATTCCCAGAGGGGTTTAGCAGTGATTCCTTTTTCTCCGCGAACTCTGGGAATTGCAGCTCTGTGAGTGGAATACAGGTCTCCTAAGCTATGGTTTTCCCAGTAGTGATGTATGGAAGTGAGAGCTGGACCATAAAGAAGGCTGATCGCCGAAGAATTGATGCTTTTGAATTATGGTGCTGGAGGAGACTCTTGAGAGTCCCATGGACTGCAAGAAGATCCAACCTATCCATTCTAAAGGAAATCAGCCCCGAGTGCTCACTGGAAGGACAGATCCTGAAGCTGAGGCTCCAATACTTTGGCCACCTCATGAGAAGAGAAGACTCTCTGGAAAAGACCCTGATGTTGGGAAAGATGGAGGGCACAAGGAGAAGGGGACGACAGAAGGCGAGATGGTTGGACAATGTACTCGAAGTTACCAGCATGAGTTTGACCAAACTGCAGGACGCAGTGGAAGACAGGAGTGCCTGGCGTGCTCTGGTCCACGGGGTGATGAAGAGTTGGACACGACTAAACAACTAAACAACAACAAACAACTCTAAGCACCTTTATCAAACTACAGCTCCCGGGATTCTTTGGGGGGGGGGGATGGTTAAAGTGATGGTTAAAGTGGCATTTGTGCCATGCAGATATGGTCTGATAGGTATCTGAGTTTGGTATCAGAAAGAATGATGATGCGACAACAGTGTAGGTGCGGACACACCTTTGAACAGTTCTGCTTTCTCAGAAACCTTTACACCTGCAGGAACCGCAGTGTCGCTTGGTTGGGCTGGGCAGAGAGAGTAGGTGGGGGAATGGAGGAGTCATTAGAAATGCCAAATGATTGCAACGAGCTTTGAAATACTGCAGGGAACTCATCAAAGCTGGCTATAAATACTCTTTAAAATTACCATAAGCTGTCTGCAGCTGTAGCAGAGAAACCTCGGGCAAATGGTCACTCATTCACTCGGGCTGAACTCGTACGCCTCCCTTCCTTCAGGAGAGAAGTTTCCTGGGCTCTCAACTTCCACAGGCCTGTAAGGAGATCCAGGAGAAGCCTTTTATGTGGTCAGATTCCTCGTGGTGGGAGAGTAGCATTTATGGCATTCTTGAACCTGGGAGGAGGCAGGCAGCGAGGCAGGCAGGCTGTGTTGCAGCTCGTAGACATCAGACACCAGCGCCAACACTGTCACCTCTCAGTGCCAGTTCAGCAGCACCCATTGCACAACACTGTTCCCGCTAATGTTTCCAAGCACCCAAGTCTTTGTGCATTGTCTGAAAGGAGAGTGGGCATGAACATATGCAGGTTAATAATAATAATAATAATAATAATAATAATAATAATAATAATTTTTTATTTATACCCCACCCTTCCCGGTTCAGAAAACCGGGCTCAGGGCAGCTAACAAGAAATTTAAAAGACATAATTGTGATACAACAAAAACCAGCATAAAATACAGTATAAAAGCGTGAAAAACAATAAATTCAAAAATCAATTTAGGGGAAAATCCATCCAATAAACATTAGATGATCACCAGGGATAGCTGGTTAAATTAATCCTATTTGGGCCAGCGAGGAGGCCAGGGGAGAAATAGCTGTGGGATCCCAGAGCAGGTAATCTTCATAAAAAGGGGAGGGGAAGGGAAGGAAGGGGAATAAAAGATCAGGCTAAGTTCAAGTTGAAAACTAGGTGGAATAGCTCTGTCTTACAGGCCCTGCAGAAGGAGGTTAAATCCTGCAGGGCCCTGGTCTCATGGGACAGAGCATTCCACCAGGTCGGAGCCATCACTGAGAAGGCCCTGACCCTGGTGGAGGATAATCTGACCTTCTTAGGGCCTGGGACCTCTAAACTATGATTATTCATGGACCTTAAGGTCCTCTGCAGGGCAGACCAGGAGAGGCGGTCCCATAAATAAGAAGGCCCTAAGCCACAAAGAGTTAGGCTCCCCTTTCCTACAGCCCCCCCCCAATCTGCAGATGTCGGTGGTACGTGTCAGCTGGCATGGCACCACTTCTTCCCTGCGCATGCAAGTTCATATGCGTGTCACAGAATAATGTCAGAACAGCCTAGAATGAAAGACTTTGCAAGTATGTCTTGTAAAGCAGAGCAGGGAATCACATTGTCTTGGGGGTAATTTGTTTGGGTGTGTGTGTGTGCCAGATCCCAAAGCGAATGGCAGACCCTCCAAGTGTCCCTATTTTCCAGGCATGTCCCTGATTTAGAGAAGCCATCTGGTTTCTGGATTTGATCCCGGAATGTCCCACTTTTCCCTAGGATGTCCTTATTTTCATTGGAGAAACGTTGGAGATCCCAGGGCATGTTACAACGCAATGCAATTTTGCATGTTATTTTCACCGACAGATGCATCCATCTACACATCTTACACGAGCATATGTATTTTCGTGCACATTACTTGGCTGGAGAACTTCGTACCAAAATTCAGAGAAGTGCGGATTTCAAAGGATGGCTGTATTTCTCTCCATTGTGCTCCCCACTGGCATATGGACCCTGGAAGGTTTCCCACGAGGGAATGCAAACTGGGGGGAAACAAACACCCACCCCGTTGCAAAGGCTCAGATGCAATTGTGGGATGGGGTTGTGTGTGTGAAGCCAACAAGAATAAGGACACTCAGGAAATCCAGAATGAAGTACACGTGTAAACACAGCTGAAGCGTGCCTTATTTATACCGTAATTAACATAGTTGGATTCTTCCAGCTCTCTATTTATAGTGCTGTTTTTTCCCCTTCTTTCCAAAAGCTGTTAAGTCCAATGTCCTCTAGAATGCCAGTTCAGCACTTTCTGGGTATCATTGCGTTTCTCCAGCCAGAGTTAAGCAAGGGCAGCTTATTAGTTATACTGTGATGGACTGAACCCAACTATTGAAGGAACTTTCCAAGGTAACGACTGAATAATAATGTTTGGATTTTACTTATTTAAAAAGGGAGAAGGAAGATGAATTGCGGTTTTACCTTAATCAATTGTGATGCCTTCCCGTGGCCTAAACTGGCCTTGGATCGCTCCAGAAGGTTTATAACGTTCTGCCTGGTGTGGAGAACGTAGATGCAAAAAATCTCCACCCCTCACCGCTGTGTCTACCTTTCAGGGCCATCCAACAAGGCTGATTGGCAGAAAATTCAAGGCCAGAGATAGAGAAGTATTTCTTCACGCAGCACAAAGTTAACCTGTGGAATTGGCTGTCTTAAGATGGCTTTAAAGGGGGATGGCCGTATGAGTGTACATGCAATACAATTGGCAGGTGTACAATTTGTGTACCTGTGGGCCCAGGTATTTGAACTGTACAACTCCATAAGGATACACTCTGTTGTGCAGATGTGAGTATGTGTGTAAAGACCTGTGCTTGGTATAACATGTGAACAAGCCTTTCGAGACACATTCATGGAGAATGGAAACTACCCAAATTTGTACTTCCCTGGCTTAACCAATGCATCAACTAAAACACGACTAGTTGCGTTTTCAGAAATGCATGCAAAATGCTATCAAAATTCTTTTGGATGTTGCTCCACTCCAAAAGACCACGGGGTGCTTTACAGCAGACATTCGAGATAAAAACACTTGCTTTACTACAACTTATAATAAAAGCATCATCGTCGAACTGTCCACAAATTACTGCGGTCACAATTCCCACATCCCAAAGCCTGCTGGAAAAGGCGGGTCTCCACTTGTTTCCTGAAAGAAAAAAATGACGTAGCTGGGTGCACCTCAGTGGGGAGAATGATCCACAAAGGGCTCCAGTGAGAGCCAGTCTGGTGTAATGGTTAAGAGTGGTAGATTCGTAATCTGGGGAACCGGGTTCGCATCTCCGCTCCTCCACATGCAGCTGCTGGGTGACCTTGGGCCAGTCACACTTCTCTGCAGTCTCTCAGCCCCACTCACCTCACAGAGTGTTTGTTGTGGGGGAGGAAGGGAAAGGAGAATGTTAGCCGCTTTGAGACTCCTTCAGGTAGTGATAAAGCGGGATATCAAATCCAAACTCCTCCTCCTCCTCCTCCTCCTCCTCCTCTTCTTCTTCTTCTTCTTCTTCTTCTTCTTCTTCTTCTTCTTCTCCTTCTCCTTCTCCTTCTCCTCCTCCTCCGTAGGCTCAGCCTCTTCAGGGGGCTTGGGTGTCTCTCAGCATTTAGGGAGAGGCCTACGCAGGGCAAGGACAGTCATCATCTTCATTTATTTGTACCCCACCCATAAACTGGGTTGCCCCAGCCAATCTGGGCGGCTTCCAACATATATAAAAACATAACAAAACATTAAACATTGAAAAGCTTCCCTATACAGTCATACCTTGGTTCTCAAAGGGATTTCTGTTCTGGAAGTCTGTTCGACTTCTGAAAACATTCGGAAACCAAGGCACGGCTTCCGATTGGCTGCAGGAAACCGCAGAAGCCCCATCGGACATTCGGCTTCCAAAAAACGTTTGCAAACCGGAACAGTCACTTCCGGGTTTGCGGCGTCCAGGAGCCAAAACATTCGAGTCACAAGGCATTTGAGAACCAAGCCACGACTGTAGAGAGCTATACAGAGTACACTTGCCTCAGGCCTGAGGGCTAAGCTGGCTGGAGTCCCCTGCCAGGGACTTATACCGTCATGCCAAGAATGCCCGTGCCTCCCAGCTGACTGGGGCTTCCCACCATAGGCCTCAGGCAAGCTCTGCACGGGCATGTTCAGGGATCTCCAGAGGCTGTCCTGTCAACGCCTGGGCTTCCCTCTCCTCTCCTTTGCTATTGTTGACCTACACCCGGCCCCTGAGCGCCTTCCCCCAGACTTTGCCGGCAAATGCCTCGCAGACACGGCCGGTGCCTATGGGGAGGCTGCTGGTGGAGGGTTTTTTTAATTCTCACTGGTGGCACAGAACCCCACAGTTCACTAGTCTCGTCCCCAAGATCCTCTGCCTCTTCCTCCCACTGCCCCACCAGCCTATCCCCAGTCGTGCCCTCTGGCACGTCCCCTCTCTCCCCAGCCCCTTCACCTTCCAGCTCCTTCCAGTCCCTGCCAGTGACTGGCCCAAGGGCCACCCAGCGAGCATCGTGGCAGAGCAGGGATGAAATTAGGACTGCGCTGAATTGATAAGAACCACTCCTTAGTAGTGGCCTCCCCACCTTGAAATCAGCTATTTTGTTTTGGCTATGTAAACAGAAACTCGGCTACTGTCCTCTTGAGTTGGAGCCGAGTGCTTTTATGGCCAGCTCTTTTATTACGCTAATGAATATCGACCCACTAATTGTGGCTATTGACGCTTTATCTATTTCTGGTCGCTGTTCGTTATCATGAAGTCAACCATTATAGAGCATTGCCTCTCTTGTTTGAGGCACTATCCACAGCGCTGGAGGAAAACGGTTTTATTCTTCAGCCTCTCTGGTGCCTCCTAAACCTGTTTTGGGGGTTCCCTGAACCCTTCCAAGCAAATTTGGGGCAGGGTACAGTGTGTCGAGTGGGGAAGTGTACATCCTTATGCTAACTAAATAACGGATTGGATACTGTCCAAACTGACCAAGGATAGCTAAATCCATGGTGGGTTTTCCATCCATGGTCTGCAGCAGATCAGGACTGTTGAAAAAGAAGCTGGAATTTTAGTGAGGAAGAAATCGGGCAGTGTTCTTTGGCACTCACAAGGTGGATTGTCATTTCATATAACCCGGGAAGTGTGAATTTACCTTTGAATGTAGCAATCAAGGGGAGATTCAGCAGCCACAGATCCCAAAACCTGTAGTAAAGGTAAGGCCCTTCCGTTGAGGAGGAAGGCATATGAACAAACAAGAGGCCACATGCCTTATATACCTGTGTGTATGTATGTATATAGGGACGCGGGTGGTGCTGTGGGTTAAACCACAGAGCCTAGGACTTGCCGATCAGAAGGTTGGCGGTTCGAATCCCCGTGATGGGGTGAGTTCCCGTTGTTCGGTCCCAGCTCCTGCCAACCTAGCAGTTCGAGAGCACATCAAAGTGCAAGTAGATAAATAGGTACCGCTCTGGCAGAAAGGTAAACGACGTTTCCGTGCACTTCTCTGGTTCACCAGAAGTGGCTTAGTCATGCTGGCGACACGACCCGGAAACTGACTGTGGACGAACGCCGGCTCCCTCGGCCAGAAAAAGCGAGATGAGTGCCACAACTCTAGAGTCGTCTGCGACTGGACCTAATGGTCAGGGGTCCCTTTACCTTTGTGTGTGTGTGTGTGTGTGTGTGTGTGTGTGTGTGTGTATATGTATCTCCAAAGGAGCATCTTCACTCCCATTGTCCAGCCTGGACCCTGAGGTCCTGCTCCAAGGGTCTTTTGCCAGTTCCCTCACAGGGAAGCAGGCAGAAGGCCTTTTTGGTAGCTGCACCCATCCTGTGGAACACTCTTCCAGCAGATGTCAAAGAGTTGAACAACTATATAACTTTTCATAGAAATCTGAGGGCAGTCCTGTTTTGGGAAGTTTTGAATGCTTGATGGTTCCCGCTCACCGCCCTCCAGTTTCTCTCTATTTTTGTTGGAAGCTGCTCACAATGGCTGCGGCAACGCAGTCAGATAGGGTGGGTATAAGAAAATAATGATAATAATGATTAATAATAATAATAATAATAATAATAATAATACAGTGGTGCCTCGGGTTAAGAACTTAATTCGTTCTGGAGGTCCGTTCTTAACCTGAAACTGTTCTTAACCTGAAACACCACTTTAGCTAATGGGGCCTCCTGCTGCCGCCGCGCCACTGGAGCATGATTTCTGTTCTCATCCTGAAGCAAAGTTCTTAACCTGAGGTACTATTTCTGGGTTAGTGGAGTCTGTAACCTGAAGCGTATGTAACCCGAGGTACCACTGTATACTGAATCAAACCATTAGTCTATCTAGTTCACTATTGCTTATTCTGACTGACAGCAGCTCTCCACAGTCTCATCATCTTAGGCAAAGGTCCTCCCAGACCTTTTGAACAGGAGATTCCAGGGATCACGGCCACAGCTCCAGCTTTGAAGTGACCCCGGGTCCCTTCCTCTGTTAGTGGGCTTACCTGGCTGCAGGTTGCAAGGTTATGAACCGCACTGGGCTGATGGTTCTAGTCACCTTATTAATTCCCTAGGACATTCCAGCCATAGTGTGCAGAGGTAGTGGCCCTGGGCGCAAAATTGTTAGGGCTGCAAAACTTTAACACCTAGTGCTGTGTCAACACAGCTGCACACTTCTGTTGCTGGGCTCTGTTGAAAACAGCTTCTCCTTGAGAACCAGGAAGCGACCTCTCCAGACAACGGAACGACTATTCTTTTCTTATCTCAGTGGTTGTGATCCTCTGGGTGACACGAACGCCGTTAGGTAGTTGAATGTGCATGTCTACTCCATCCGTTTCCCTCCCTCCGCACAGCCCCGGGCACTAGCAACCTACGCTACGCCACTGCATTCCAGAATGATGCTAGACCCAGGGGCACTGTGGGGATTTTACAAGCTTGGTTTGGTTCACCTGCTTGTCAGATCTGAAAATAAATGTAGGCTCAGCAGCGGGCCTCACCAGAGTGTGGGGTTCAGGTCCTGATCCTGGGCACTGCCAAGGATTGAACTTGGTAGTTTCTGCAAACAAAGCACGCACTCTTCCATCAAGCTACCATGATAGGGGTTGCCAACCTTTTGGGCCAGGTGGGAGCATTTCGCAGTGGAAGAAGTGCCGTGGGCACCAGTCACAAAATGGCTTCTGCAGGAGGCGTGACATAGCACAAAATGGCTGCCACAGGGGTGTGGCATAACACAAAATGGCTGCCATATCCAAAAGGGCAGCAAAAGTCACAAGGCTATAAAACGTTACAGACATGCCTCTGCATCGGCCACCCTATCAATGGGGGTTGTGGGGAGCATCTACACCAGACTTTTCTACCTTCACTTACAGAGAGATGCTCTTTGCACTTCTCCTATACTCAGGAAGGGTGGGAGGATGGGTGTCCAACACTGGCACCCAATGAAACATGGACAGGCTTAAGGGTGTGTGTCCATCACAACAGGGACTGAGCCAGGAACGAAGCAGAATGAGCAAACTGCCTCTCATTCATTGTGGCTTTCTGAGAAGGTGCTGGCGGCCACACCGTTGGCAGCTTCTGCTGTACCCTCCTTTGCTGTGTAAATTGCAAAGACAGTTTATATCCTCCATAAATGCATATCTTCTGGGTTGCAATCTTGCCAATCTATAAGCACCCAACCGGAAGTGTTTATAAATACGTTTTTTCCCGAGCCATCCTGCCGCAGACGTGAATTGCCACGTACAGCGCGCTTTCCATAATCATTCCCCTCCCTGGCTTTCTTTTTAACGACCGTTTCATAAACTGGAAAATGCCGTGTATGAAGTTACTCCAAGATAGATCATATCGTTGCTTCCCACTGTTCTGTGAAGCACGCTTGAAAGGATCCCAGCGTATCGGTAGATCTTGATATATATATATATATATATATATATATATATATATATATATATATACCAACAACTGACAAAATATAAAGCTTCTCTGCCCAATGAGCTGCTGCTTTATTGACATCTTAAGACATTGTGTTTGAAAATAAGGCTCATCCCGAAAATGATCCTGTTAATTTCATTTCATGCAGGGCGGTGGAATTAGGCACTGAGAACATAATAGATCATTGCAAATGTGGACTAATGGCTGCAAGTTATAGTTTTCCTCTTTAGCATCGTTGTTTTTTTAAAGCCAGAGAAATTGGATTGCACTAACTCTCCAACTATTAGACGCAAGCATATGCAATGCTATAAAAGGGGGGATAGATGAAGCAATTTTCCATCAGAGAGGCACTGCATTTATAACTCAGCACACGCACACCCGAAATGCACATTTAGCAATTTAGTTACACCTGTTGCAGTTTGCAACCAGCCCTGGTGTGAAAGTTTACCCCTTTCTCTTTCACTGGTCCTATTGGTACATTTCCCCCTAGGTAAGCATTATGGATTATGTAGTGTTTAACCTTTTGAATTATGGTGCTGGAGGAGACTCTTGAGAGTCCCATGGACTCGAAAGCTACCAGCATGAGTTTGAGCAAACTGCGGGAGGCAGTGGAAGACAGGAGGGCCTGGCGTGCTCTAGTCCATGGGGTTACGAAGAGTCAGACACGACTAAATGACTAAACAACAACAACAAGTGTTTGACCAGAGCAGCCTTTTCTAAACCATAATCCAGGAAACCCAAACAGTAGCCGCAGCAGCTCAGGCCCCCGTCGAGAAGGTGGCAGGCAAACTCTGCACAGCTTTCTGGCCACAGCAGCTTCAGTGTGAGTCAAGTCTTCTCACTGTCAGCAGCAGCGGTGTCTGGATTTTCATGTAGCGATGGGAACCTGCCTCGTAGGTAGCCATGCTTTCGTTGCTAGATTTTGCTTGCAAAAGATGAAGCCAGGTGGTTTGCCCAAGTTAGCAGCACAACATGTTTTCAGTTGTGGGTGCCACAATTTAAGAAAGACATTCACAAGCTGGAAGGTGTGCAGAGGAGGGCAACCAAGACGATCAAGGGTCTGGAAAACAAGCCTTATGAGGAACGGTCATGGAGGGAGCTGGGTATGTCCAGCCTGGTAATGAGGAGACCAAGAGGAGATACGACAGCCATCTTCAGATATCTGAAGGACTGTCACAAGGAGAATGGAGCAAGTTTGTTTTCTCCTGCTCTGGAGGAGAGGTCGTGCACCAGTGGATTCAAGTTACAAGAAAAGAGATTCTGACTAACACCAGGAATAACCTTCTGGTTGTAAAAACTGATTGGCGGCGGAACAGGCTCCCTCGGAAGGTTTTGGACTCTCCTTCCTTGGAGATATTTTAGATGGATGGTCATTTGTCATGGATGCTTTAGCTGAGATTCCTGCATTGCAGGCACTAGATGACCCTCAGGTGCCTTCTAACTCTGCAGTCCTATGTCTATGATTCTATGACCATCTGGTGGGCCAAAGATCCCCCACCCCTCCTCTAGTCCTTTATGATCCTTCTCCCCACTTCTCCTTTGCAACTCCAATGTCAGAGGTGCAAAGGAAAATGGGGAAGGACTGGAAGGGCTTTCAGAGCCTCTCCATGTGGCTCCCAGGTGGCTCCAAGCTCGGAGGTGCAAGAAGCCACGCAGGGCAGCTCCAAAGAGCGCTGCTGGGAGGGAGAAGCTGTTTCCAGAAATTGCATCCCCTTCCTTGACCAAAATATGCTTCTATGTCTTTTTGCTGTCCACCACAGCCAAGGGAGATGAAAGGTTGGCCTGGAAGCAGGAGGAGAGCAGGAAGGAGGCCACAAGCGCCAACCAGCTGGGGATCTTCTGTTGCAGAAACGGATTACCAGGCTGGCCTGCCACTGCTCATCGCCACCTTCCTGTGCTCCTACAGGAACTCATGCTCCTACTTAGCCTTGGAAGTAGAAGCAGAAGCTCAAACTCCTCAAGTTGACCAGGGAGGAGTAAGGTGGCTCGTAGCAGCACCAGGCAACCTGGGGCTTTGGATCCTGGGGACAGGAATTCTAGGACTGGCAGCTGGAGGAGCTAGTAGAGTAGGGCAGCTGCTAGGGATCTCCTGGAGTTTGTTTTGGGTGCTCCTGGGCCATTCATCCACTGCCTTTTGGGTGGGTTTACTCTACAGCACCCCCTGTCGGTGGCTCAGTGAACTGCAGCATGACAACACCCTTACATGTTTATTATACCTAAGGCAAACTGCTTGCATCAAGTCTTGCCCATGATGAGCTGGAGATTGAGACCTGAAACGTGAAAGTTTGTGCTTGGAAAAGCTTCCGACGCTTTCTTTTTGTGCCTCAGGACCACGATTAATCACTTTAAGCAAGAATAAATAAACTGCCCTTTACATTTTCAAAGCCTCTTATGAACATTAAATATGCAGTTCACACATCTCTGTTATCCAGAAGAAACAGCTATGGTGAAAAAACTCCTCTTCTCCCTGTGCGCCGAAAATGTCACCATTCATAATAATGCCCCTAATCTCTACTGGACAGGAACTGAGAGAGACCAATTGTTGTTCAGGCTGGGCTGTTAACAAATGCGAAGGGAGGTGCCATGCATTTTCCAGAAATTGTCACCCGCTCCTCCTGTGATACATGCATGCCATTGCATGTGAATCTTGTGCTTGTTCAGGCAATCCAATACCTCAGGTTGGCAGCCATTAAGCTTGTTTTAGATGGAGCACTGGTTCTCACTAAAAGGAGCTCATAGATGTGGTGGCTATGCATTACTTCCGATTTACAAAGAGAACAAAGCAATTAAATTATTTTTTAAAAATTGAAAATATTAAAATTAAAACATACATCAACATTCTACCAAGCCTTGTAGGCTTGTCTCAACAAAAATGCTTTTAGAGGCACCAAAATGCGTACAGTAAAGTCACTTGCCAGATGTCAACAGGCAGGGAGTTTCAAAGTTTGGTGGTACCAATGCAGAACAGGCATTGTGTTGGCACCTGTAGCAATGCCAGTTCCGCAAAGCTCCTCTTGTGAGCATTGTTGAGAGGGGACGAGAGTGCACCATACTGATGTCCATCCCTCATTTTAACCCCTGAACTGTTGACATCAGAGGCTGTAGCAGCCAGCAGGGTGGGGAGGGGCAGAGCAGTATTGCTCACTGAGCATTGTTTCACGAGAGGGAGAGGGACCAGGGAGACGGGTGAGGCATGGTGGGAGCTCAGCACGGTGCAAGCTCAGTGGCAGGAAGCATGGTTCCACTGCCGTGCCTTCACCGAGCACGGCAGCTTCCTGCACCTCGCACCCCCTTCTCTCAGGAACCAGCAGCAACACTTGGTGCTTGGAAGGCAGATGAGGAACACTGCCCTGCCTGTGCTGCCCCACCAGTCACTACAGATCAGGAGTAGCCGATGTGTTGCCCTTCAGATGTTTTGAACTACAGCTTCCATCAGCTTCACTCAGCCAGCCCAGCCCATGATCAGGGATAATGGATGCTGTAGTCTAAAATATCGGGAGTATACCATACAGGTTGACATAATCCAGAAAGCAGGGCCCTTCCCCCAAATGCGACACTTGTGCTAGAGATTTATAAGATTATAATTTACTAGTTCTGGTAATGTCTGTGACTCCCCAGCTTGTGTGCTCCAGCACTTGAAGTTCTCTCCCCCATTGTGCATGAAAACCTTTATTTGGGCCCCTGGAGAGTTGCTGGACCAGGGATGGAGATTTTCAAGGCTTGGGGGCCAGATAAGGCTCCCTAGGTATCTCTCATTGGCCCTCAGGAATCTCACCAGCCTGGCTCTCACTTGCTGTCCTGTTTTTTACTTTTTGAAATATGACACCCCTACTCACCACCCCTTCTTTTGCAACCTCCTTGACTGTTTTTTCCCTATGTGTAAAGTGTCCTTGAACTCTAATGATGGCTTTTGCCTGCCTGGGTGGAAGTCCCTGTGTGTACAAGAATATGTAGAGCATAGGCTGCTATGGAAAGTTAAAATGCGCATTCTGCCCATGTGGCCCCTGGATGATCGTCAGGAAGAGAAGGTGGCCCCCGGGGTGCAAAAAGTTCCCCACCCTTGAGGTAGATAGTACTTAGATTAGCTGGGCAAGCAGCGTGCCCTGGTATAATGCATCACCCTGTACTCTGGAACAAAATATTTGTTTTAAATGCCAAAGAAGGCAATCTTTCGCCTGTGCAATTTGCCTCCGCAACCGGCATCTGTTATTTTCTCAGGAGGCATTTATTTGCGAAGAGCACAACCTGAGTTAAAGGTAGCGCAAGAAGTACCATTTATGGATTTAAGTTGAATTGCTTAATGAGTTGGTTGGAAATCTGTCTCTCTCGGTTGTGCAGCCTAGTATTGCACCAAGGATTCCTAAGAATGCCTCCCCCACCCCCAATCCACTTCACTCCCCCCCCCCCCAAGAGTACTTGGAGATTGCAAACCGCCACGTTATCGCTGCGGGGCTGGAGGTGAATTAGTAAAATGTGCTGCAGAACTCCCTCAAGCTTGCAGCAGAGGTTGCCTTCTGCATGCGTTCTTGTGCTGTTCTGATTCAGCTCTTTCCCCTCTTATAGATCTGGACTTGGCAGCAATGAGGTGTGATTAGAATATACAGAGCTGCTTTCACACACACAGAAAAGTCACCGCTCGGAGTGATTTCCTCTCCCTTTAAAGCTGCTGTTGAACGAAATTGATGCACAATATTGTTCCACGCTACGGTTGTTCGAAGCCATGCTAAGAATGACGAGCGGCTTCCCGAAAGCCTTTCGATATTAGCAGCACCTCCTGGGAGCAGTGCATATGTTGTTGTTGTTTGCTACTGATCGTAGATGCTTGTTTTTATTTCATTTCCCTCATTCTGGAAAGCTAGGCTCCGGCTAATGCTATAGCAACTGAGGCAGAGAGCAGCGAGCAGGAAATCCATTTCTGTCTTTGAGGCTTACCATATTGTCGGGAGAAAGATGGCTCCGCGGCGTTCTCTATTTGACATCTATTTATATTGTTTGCACACAAGGATAAGCACAGTGCAACCTTCTGCTTCGCCCTACGGCAGCAAGTGTTGCATGCAGAAACGGAAAGTCGACATTTAATCCTCCGGAATGAAGGGAAGTGCAGCTAACAGTACTCAAACCAACTCGTGCATGTTTGCGCTGGAAGTACTGTAGCAGTTAATTATATATTGCTGGCATATACTGCATCTTCTCCCCATCATGCTGAAAACGTCCGTGGTGCTACTACTCATCCAAGCTGGAAATGTAGGGAAGTTTCCTTCTACTGAGTCACATCACTGTCACAGCTGGCTCTGTATTGCCTCCACCGACTGACAGCTGTTCTCCAGGATCCAGGAAGGGGAAATTCATAGCTTTAGCTGGAGATGCCAGGGATCGAGACCGGGACCTTCTGCATCATAAGCTGATGCTTTTAACACCGAGCTGTCGCCCTTCCTGAGGGATGTGGGTGGCGCTGTGGGTTAAACCACAGAGCCTAGGACTTACCGATCAGAAGGTCGGCGGTTCGAATCCCCGCGAACGGGTGAGCTCCCGTTGCTTGGTCCCTGCTCCTGCCAACCTAGCAGTTCGAAAGCGTGTCAAAGTGCAAGTAGATAAATAGGTACCGCTCTGGAGGGAAGGTAAACGGTGTTTCTGTGCGCTGCTCTGGTTCACCAGAAGCAGCTTAGTCATGCTGGCCACATGACCCGGAAGCTGTACGCCGGCTCCCTCGGCCAATAAAGCGAGATGGGCGTCGCAACCCCAGAGTCGGCCAAGACTGGACCTAATGGTCAGGGGGCCCTTAACCCTTACCTATCACCCTTCCCAATTGTGTAGCTAACCGAGTTAGTTCCATAGGCGCCGACTCCATGGGGCTTGAGGGGGCCCGAGCCCCCTCAAAAATTCGTTTGGGGGGGCTCCGCCCCCCCAATAATCTCCGGCGAGCGCCATCGCCGCCCCTCCCCCAGCCCAAAATGCACAGGGAGGGGCGGGCTGCATGCCTCCTGCCCTCCCTCCCGAGCAAAAGCTCCACCCAATTTCCTTTGGAGCTGATTAATAGGCGCAGCACGCTCTCCCCTATTCGCTCACGAGGAGGCGGCGCCACTTTATTTGCATATTCATGAGCTTATTTATTATTCATGAGCTTTCCCGGGCCCCCCCAATATTTTTTATAAGTCCGCGTCCCTGGTTAGTTCTGGGAAGATGCCTTCAACTCATGGGAGGAAGCTCCTTTCAGGAATCAACATGGGCATCGTACCACCTTGGGGCTGCATCCGTGTCCATCCCTGAAAAGGACTTTATTGCTGTTGTTGGCATCCGTCTGTCTCAAGAGACAGTGGAGTGCACCTCCGGGGGTGAAGCCAAACCGCTGCATGAACAGCATTAAAGTGGCCTCCCCAGGGTGTGCTGGGCCCGGGGGTAACCTAGCAACGCGGTCCAGGTCAGGTCCCGAATTCAAAGGGTTCTGCGAGGAGTCAGTCCGACAGGGCCAAGGCAGGGAACCAGGCAAGGTCAGGCACAGGATCACAGGAAGGTTCCGGCAAACAGCAACGTTGCTCCCGCAACATGGGGTGGGGTCCGACAGCCTTTTATCTCTGTCAGGGTAACGGTCGGTCCTGATCCCCCAGTGACTCACCTCCCTGTCTCGCCCAAAGGTGAGCACTCCTCCTGCGAGTACTCAGGTCTCTCCTTCTCTCAGGCCTTAGTCTCTGCAGCTCGGGAGACGTCGGTGGGTTACTAGACCCAGAGGCTGCCTCAGCCTCTCCTGACCAAACTGGTAATGGAGCAGTTGTAAGTGATGGCCCAGCTGGAGGCAACGAGGTAATCCCCGCATCTGGAGCCAGGGCAGGCTCAGGCCCCTGACTCGGCCCAGCTGGTGCTTGTTGCAGGGGAACCTGTGCAGAATCCAAGCCCGAGTCCCAGGCCATCACACTGGGCACAAGCCTGGGTAGTGTATATGGAGGTTCTGGGCTGCCCAGATGACAAGACTCTCACTGATGTGGTCCAAAGGAAAGCAGAGCAATACATTTGGCACCAGCTTGGCTGCAGGAGTTGCTGGAAGGAGGCGTACGACGCACCATTCAACCACCCTGGGGACTCCATTCCAGATTTGTGTAGGCAGCGGAGGTTTAGGATCAGAGTTTTCCTTCTCCTAGATGTGCTACCATACCATTAACACAGTGGAGTAGGAAAACTGGGGCGGGGAGTGGGAATTGCATCTGCACAATAGTACATGGGTAGATGAGTCTAAGAAGCCTGGGACACAAATTGTCACAGCCCTCTAGCAGTTATAGTGGCTCATTTACTAGAAGTAATGTATTTAGTGTTAACTCTGGAAGGGTATACTCGACTCTGACCCAACTAAGCTTCCTGGTGTATATTTTGTCCCGCCGGCCCCTCACTTCCCTCTACAGCAGGTGCAGAAACCACCTTCTTGACCATTGGACCTCACAATTGGTCTCTTCTGCTGAACCCGCCGGAGTCTGTCTTTGCATGCAGTGGAGGTCCCTAACTCCCTGAGGGTTTGAGACCCACCGGCTACCCTCACCTGGTTTAGCTGGCCAGTTGAAGCCATTTCCTGGGGTGTGGCTGCTGTCCTATGGAGACAGTTTCTAGGAGCCACCACTCTGAGGTCTACGGATGAAGGGTGGAATGCAAATTGAATGAATGAATGAATAATGTATTTGTTGTCTTGGTGTTTTTAACTGATTTTAGTTATTTATTCTTTTAATTAGTTATTATACCCCTACTTTGTTGGCTAGAGGGGGCAGGCCTTTATTATGGCACTCAGCAGAATGGACCACTGCTGGCACCCACAGCAATGCACAAATACCTGCTATACAAAGATAGATGATAGATGATAGATAGATAGATAGATATAGATGATAGATATAGATAGATATAGATAGATAGATAGATAGATAGATAGATAGATAGATATAGATAGATGATAGATAGATAGATAGATAGATAGATAGATGATAGATGATAGATAGATGATAGATAGATAGATAGATAGATAGATAGATAGATAGATGATAGATAGATAGATAGATGATAGATATTCCTTGCCCCCTCCTTGTTGCGTCTGGCCCTACTGCTTGCAAGTTGCCCTCCTGAAGGCTGCTCAGAAGAAAACACACCCCGTAGGACAAAAAAGGTTCCCCATCTCTGAGTTACAGAAAAGGAACGTTCTGACTCCATGCAGTTTCTGGAAATAAGAACGAAGGATTCCGAGTTTATCAGTGTTGCTCTGGGAACATAATCAGGTAATTAAGCAGCTCCGCATCTAGGGATTAATTCAGATGGGAGGCTTTCACGACTATCCCTACTGCTTAGTCAATCGATTAATTGATTACATTTCAATAGCAGTTAGGCATCTTATGCTGATTCCCTTTTCTGGCTTCTCCTACAAGCAGATGGTCCATTGTTGCCTTGCTAGCTTGCCCTTCAGTCCGACGGTGCTGTTAACTGAATGACAGGCTGGTTCATCTCAAAAGCTTCACACATCACACATCAGTGACTTAAAATGCGGCGAGGTCGTTTCTTTCTGCTGCGTTTCGAGTTATTTTTGTGTGTTGCTGTACACACCAGAGAGTGGGGTGGGGATGCCTCCCCCCAATTTCTTTCCCCATGAAGCAACTTACGTTTTCGAGTTGGATAGAAGTTGGTTGAATGGGAAACGCATCACAGAACAGTATGTGATGGCCTGGGATTTGGACTCGGATGCTGAACCTGACGGATCCCAGCCTGCACAGGATTCCCCACCTTCAGAACCAGCTGAGCTTGAACAAGCTGGGGCTTGAGCCTGAAGGGTCCTCACCTGTGCTGGATCCTCAGGTGCAGGCGTCAGCTGAGTCTGCTCTGGCTCCTGAGATGATGGAGGACCCATTGCCTGCAGGCGCTCCACTCTCAGTCCCGTCAGAGGAAGCTGGGGTTGCCTCTGGGTCCGGTAACCCTCCAGCCTCTCCTGAGCTACAGAGGCTCAGGACAGAGAGGCGGAGGGAACTAAGTTCCCGCAGAAGGAGTGCTCGCCTCCAGGCCAGGAGAGGTGAGTCACCAGAGGGTCGGGGCTGCCCTATGCCTCGGGGCAGATAAAAGCCGGCCAGCCCCAGTCCCAAGTTGCGGGAGCAATGTTGTTGGTTGCTAGTTCCTGCTTGGACCCTGTTCTGCTTACCTGCCTGAGCTTCTCACCTGCCCTGGCTCCCTGCTTGCATGCCTGTACCTGACTTCACCTGACCCCCTGCCCTGCACCCAGCTTCAGCATCTACGGACTGCCTCCATGTTGCACCTTTGACCATGGACTGGACTTGGACCTCGCCTCTTGGGTAACCCACGGGACCAGCACACTGTATTTCTCAGGAAGCTACAGGACAAATATCCTTGTTCGCAACCCCAGTCCCTGAGAGCCTCCAGGGGTTCGGCTTCCTTGGAATGAAGGTCAGCAGAGACTGGTGTCTTTAGGATATATGGTTTCATTTACTGTCATGGACTGGTTGGACGCAGAGGAATGGTGGGAGGAACCAACTGGGGAACCACCAAGGGGAGAAGGCTCAGAGCCCAGGGGGCTGGCTGGTGGTGGGACCACAATGAGTGGTCATGGGGAGAAGAGGAGGAAGGCAAGGAGAAAAGCCCAGAATCAGAGGCAGAATCAGAGGTTGGAGAGGAGGGGGCCAAAAGGCAGAGATGAGTCAGGCTGGTGAAGAAGCCACGATGTCTCCCCGTCCTGCTGAGACCAGCTCCTCTCCCCTGGTTTCCCAGAACCAGAAAAGGTATGAAAAGTGTGGAGCAGAGACATACACGTTGATGGAGTCTCAGATTGCTTAGGAAGGACCTGGGAAAAGAGGAGACTTAGGTGACTGTGGGAAGGTGGCGACCTTCAGTCCCTGGAGAGCCAGTGTGGTGTAGTGGTTAAGAGTGGTGGACTCATAATCTGGTGAACCGGGTTCGCGTCCCCGCTCCTCCACATGCAGCTGCTGGGTGACCTTGGGCTAGTCACACTTCTCTGAAGTCTCTCAGCCCCACTCACCTCACAGAGTGTTTGTTGTGGGGGAGGAAGGGAAAGGAGAATGTTAGCCGCTTGGAGACTCCTTCGGGTAGTGATAAGGCAGGATATCAAATCCAAACTCCTCCTCTTCTTCTTCTTTCCTACAGCTACCTCAAAAGGGCAATATCTACCAGGGTGTTGTGCTCACTAGGCCTGGCCTCCTGAGCAGACCCCACTTCCTTAAATAAAGAGTGAATTTCACTGATTCTGTGTGGTTCATTGCTGACCGGCTCTCCTGACACCCACTCCTAGCACTGCCTTAGAGAATGAAAATATTTTTTAAAAACTACACATGTCCTCCTTAGATATTTTAAAACCTGAGAAAAACAAAGAAGTCTAAATGACGGGTACTTTCTCCTCTGGACTGTTTTTTTTTTTTTAAATGACACACAGAGATGGAAACTGAAAACAGAAGAATGGTTCTCCTTCTGGAATCCTCTGCCTGAACCAGCTGCTTCCCATTGCTTTAGAGAGATGAAGAGCCTGTGCCCCACCAGGGCATTGTGGCTCTCCAACTCCCATCATCCCTGACCATGGACTACGCTGGCGGGGGCTGATGGGAGTTGAAGTACAAGAATATCTGGAGGGCCACCCCATCTCTCCTTCACAATAATGCTGGGCTTGCGATCCCCTCAGAATAAGGCAAGGTCTTTAGAATTGTTGCGTAGTACAGTGGTACCTTGGGTTAAGTACTTACGTAATTCGTTCCGGAGGTCCGTTCTTAACCGGAAACTGTACTTAACCTGAAGCACCACTTTAGCTAATGGGGCCTCCTGCTGCCGCTGCGCCGCCGGAGCACGATTTCTGTTCTCGTTCTGAAGCAAAGTTCTTAACCTGAAGCACTATTTCTGGGTTAGCCGGAGTCTGTAACCTGAAGCGTATGTAACCTGAGGTACAACTGTATCTACATTTGGTGCTCTTTTATGCAATTTGTGTTTATTTTTTAACTCGCTACCTCGCCGTTGTTTTAATATGGTTTGGCATTTAGCTTTGATGGTTGTTGTTTTTAAAGGAGAGAATGCAAATTGCCTTTGTTTGATAATGTTATTGATTGAATGCTCCCAAATGAATCTGCCTGCCTCCCAGCTCATTAAAGCTTGGGCTGCATTCTTCTTCTTCTTTTTGCTATCGTATTTTCACTGTGGACTGGTTTCCCTGAACAGCTTTATTGAAAGGAGCACCGCTGTTGTGCTAGTGCACTGTGAATATCCCTTTTATCAGAGGTGAAGGAAGGCAGGGGCTGAAAATGTTAATAAAACATAACCTGGTGCATTTAAAAGGGCTTTGCAAAAACAAGACTTGCTCAAATTACAGAGAATCGCATTTTCAAAGCCCCCTTTCATTGCATTTCATTCATTTATCCAAATTGCATCCCGTGTCCCGTAGATCAGCAATTTGGGATAAGGTTGCCACATTTTGGATCCAGCTTTGCCCAGTCTTACAAAAGAAAAAGAAAAACTTTTTAAGGTATTTGAGGCCTTTTCATACTGCTTAATTATTCACATTTCTAAGGGGTGTACATAAAAACAACTGACAGAATATGAGACAGCAAAACAATAAAAAAGATATCATAAGGTCAAACTCTACCTTTAAATACCTGCTGGAACAAGAAAGTCACAGGTCATACATTTAAAGCACTATGATACCACATTAAATGATCATGGCTTCTCCCAAAGAGAACTGGGCAGGAGCTGTAGAGTTGTTAGGAGACCCCTGTTCCCCTCACAGACCTGCAATTCTGTGAGAAGAGAGATTGAGTGTTAAACCACCCTGGGAACCCTAAATCTTCCCCCTCAGCAGTCTGTGGATTCTGGGTGTGCAGCACAAAAGTTTTCCCAGGCATTAAACACAGACCCCTAATGCCTGGACTGTCCAGGTGAAAAACTGTTTGGGGAAGAAGCTGAAAGATGTACACATGCCGTAATGAGCCCAGAAAGTAGGCTGGGACCAGAGTTAAAGTGAATTAATTGCTGGTTCTTTTGATCTAACGGAGATGCATGAATCTGAGATGTATGCACTTTGATCTAACTGAGATGTATGAACTTACACACGACTGCATTCATCACTCCAGCAGCCTTATTCCCAAGCCTTCCTCCTGCGTCCTTTGCCAGAGGTTCAGAGTTTTGTTGTTCCTGTGGAATGATAGGCTTCAATCTGATCCTGAATGTCGCTTTTGCCTCTGACCCTGGCTGTGTACACAACATCCATTGAAAGGAACTCTGAAGCACATGACTTGCAGCAAAGGATCCTGGGAACTGTTCCTCAGCCGTTTTTACTGTGTTTGAATTATGTTACTCGTGAGAATTATCGCAATCGTTTTGCTTATTATGCGTTTATCTTTTTACAGTACCATTTTTGGGGGATAAACTGCCCTATGACCATCCCCCCCAAAGGGCAGTATAGAACTTTCTAATGGTATGAAACTGCGGTATAAGATAATCAACAGATAAAGTACAGCGAGACTAATTGGAAGTCATTTTTAATTTCTTGTTTTACAAGTTTTATAATCGTTCACATCATTGGGAGTACAAATGATGTTAGTTATAAGAATTGTGTTGTTTCATGTATTGCTATTGTCTGTTTGTCAATTTATAGTTTGTTTGTTTGTTTTATTGTATGATTGTTGGTTGGTTTGTTTGTTTGCTTTCCTGGCATAAATGTATCTATTTTAAAACAATATACAGTGGTACCTCAGGTTAAGTACTTAATTTGTTCCGGAGGTCCGTACTTAACTTGAAACTGTACTTAACCTGAAGCACCACTTTAGCTAATGGGGCCTCCCGCTGCTGCCGCGCCACCGGAGCACAATTTCTGTTCTCATCCTGAAGCAAAGTTCTTAACCTGAAGCACTATTTCTGGGTTAGCGGAGTCTGTCACCTGAAGCGTATGTAACCTGAAGCGTATGTAGCCCAAGGTACCACTGTATATATATGTATCAATAAATATATATATCAATATATCTATATCTCTATCTATCTATCTATCATCTATCTATCTATCATCTATCTATCATCATCTATCTATCTATCTATCATCTATCTATCATCTATCTATCATCTGAACTCTCTAATGGATAAATGCATCAATATATATATTGGGAAGGTTTCCTGCAAATATGTGTATATGAGGCAAAATGGCACACAAAAATGGGCATAACTGGAGAAATGTTCACAATAAAAAAAAGTTTTCTAACACTCTTAGTCACCATACACCTAACTGAGGAGTCTTGGCTGTTACCCTTTTCTGAATCCCTTGGTCACATTATGCCAAACAAGCACATCTATTTTTTCCCATCAAACAGTGGAGGCCATGGATATTTGTTTATTTTTAAACAGACTCCCAGGCACCCAGGCGCTGTGGCTTGTGGTTTCTATACATCTCATAAACACACACACATCCTTGTGTGTGTGTTCTGGAAATCATGTCAGCCTCCACCATTGAAAACAATGCCTATGAAATCAAGAATAAATGCTGACCAATAATTTTTTTTTAAAAAAAAGAGCAGTGAAATTCAGCAACAATTTGAAGGACCCGTTTTGAGAGCCATATCTGCTAGAAGTCCTTCTGAAGTGTCTGGGTTATTGTAGATGATGTGTCGCGCTAAGATAAATTCCGCTCCCTTAGTATAGTGGATATGCCTTTCCTGAAATAGATGTAAATCATTATTTTTGGACTGCCCAGTCTGGTGCCACTTATCCAATTAATTTCATCTTTTGGCCAGGCCAGCTTCCTATTCATGGAACAGTGTATAAATACTACACTTGGAATAAAATGGGGGCACATGACTGCACTGCAGCTGAGAGTGACATATCTGAAGCTGTCAGGGTGTTGGCTCCCACCTTTGCAATGCTGTTTTAATTCTGGGCAAGACAATTTAGCCAGAAAATGCCCCGGGTGATTTGATCATTCAAATATTTATCGCTTTTAATGCAAAGGCGATTCTGCAGCTTTTAAAGGCACCTAAAAGCTTCCAGTTGTCTTTAGCTGCCTCTAGGTATTTTGTTTGCTTGTTTAACTTTCAGTACAATTTCAACCATTGTTTTATTTCTCTGCCGCCTTTCCACAAAAAAAGAATTTTGCTGAAGGCTGCTTGCAACGAAGGATAAAGGAATATATCTTGATACCAACCATCGCAAGAGCTCCTGCATGATAACGAAATGAAACGACGTATGGCGGTACCTCGGTTTTCGGACTGTTATGTACTGAGTTGAATAGGAGCCAAAAGGCAGCAGTCTGATTGGTCCTAGAACAATAGGATCCAAAATGCAGCAGTCTGATTGGTCCTAGAACAATGCAGCAGTCTGATTGGTCCGCAGGAGCCACCCAATCCAGCTCCAGGTGGAAGGGAATCCGCAACCTGATTGGCCCACAGGAGAATCCCGGAATTAGCCAATCACATGCGGCCCATTGTGTAAATAATGTATATAAAGCAGATACTTGGGGGGAACTTTCATTCTCCACTACTATGAGCTGAATAAAGAGCATGAAATTCACACTTGACTCCGAGTATATTTCACGGACGTAATCCGTTCCGGAAGACCGTTTGAGTTCCAAAACGTTCAAAAACGGAAAACTCAGTACGGAAAACTCAATACGGAAGCTGCGTGGCGTGTTCGACTTCCAAGGTATGTTCGAAAAATGAAGAAGAAGAAGAAGAAGAGTTTGGATTTGATATCCCGCTTTTCACTCGCTTTAAGGAGTCTCAAAGCGGCTAACATTCTCCTTTCCCTTCCTCCCCCACAACAAACACTCTGTGAGGTGAGTGGGGCTGAGAGACTTCAGAGAAGTGTGACTGGCCCAAGTTCACCCAGCAGCTGCATGTGGAGGAGCGGAGACGCGAACCCGGTTCCCCAGATTACGAGACTACCGCTCTTAACCACTACACCACACTGGCTCTCCTATGAAGCATTTATTTCCGGGTTTAACGGCGTTCGAAAACCGAAATGTTCGACAACAGAGATGTTTGAAAACTGAGGTACCACTGTAATAGCAAATACATATAGCGACATGCAAGAACCCCCCCCCCCCAATATTTCAGTACTATAAATATAACAACAACATTAAACAACATGGCATTTCCTAGCAATAGCAAAAAAATAACAGGGGAGTTGTACAGTTTCATCTTAGTTCCAGCAACATCCCTGCAACAATGCTGTTAGTATTCTCTCTCCTGCTGCAATTTCAAGGCTTCTGACAACATACACCTTCTGATGTTGCTGTTTAATGCAACCCTTCCCATTTTCCACTTTCAGTGAATACATTTTCTTGTAAGCAACTTTATTGTTTGGCTATTACAGTGGTACCTCGGGTTACAAACACTTCGGTTTACAAACACTTTGGGTTACAGACTCCGCTAACCTGGAAGTAGTACCTCGGGTTAAAAACTTTACCTCAGGATGAGAAAAGAAATAGCGCACCAGCGGCACGGCGACAGCAAGAGGCCCCATTAGCTAAAGTGGTACCTCAGATTAAGAACGGTTTCAGGTTAAGAACGGACCTCCGGAACGAATTAAGTTCGTAAACAGAGGTACCACTGTATTATTTATTTATTTCATTTATGAATCCCGCCCTGTGAGACACCTCAAAGCAATTTGCACTACAGCAATTTACAACACGCATACACAAACAAACATACATGTGCACCACATATTATTCTTATTCCATACCCATCACTTGTCCTGGGACATCCAATTTTTCTGTGCAAGAGCATGGAACCCAAAAACGTGTGGTTTTGAGCACCACAATCTCACATGATCTCACACCGTAAACTCACCCCAAAAGAGGCACTTTTTGTGGGGCAGCGATCTCTCGTGGTCCGTTTTCAGGCACTGTGAGAGCACTGTGCTTTGGGGGGGGGGGTGGCCACAAGCTCACCCACGACCCACGTCATGTGACTCACATGGGACTGTACCCCAGAAAACAAGCATCCAGGTTTTTTGCCTTGACGTGGTGGAGGGTATGTTGTTCTTATTCTTATTATAATAATTATTTATACCCTTGCCCTGTTCCCTGACATCAAGTCAAGGCAGCTTACATATAAAATAGGAACAGCTAAAAGCGTTTGGGAGGGAAGCAATGATTAAAAAGAAATTAAACAGTATAGAATTAAGAGAATATATATAATATCTATTAGAAACATAAATATACTTACAGTAAAAACAGCATGGCACCACCCTTTCATTAAAAGCAGTCAGACCCCAACAGCCTGTTTGAATAAGAGGCCACCTACCAGTGGAAGGACAAACATAAACACATGTATGACAGATCAATTCAAATCCAATGCAGATATCAGCTGGGATAAAAGTCTCCACTTAGAAATCTTGTTGAAAGAAGAATGTTTTCATCAGGTGCCGAAAGGCCAATAGAGAATATGCCTGCATGATATATAACAGGAGTTACAAAGTGCAGTAATAATACAGTGGTATCTCAGGTTAAATACGCTTCAGGTTACATACGCTTCAGGTTACAGACTCCGCTAACCCAGAAATAGTACTTCGGGTTAAGAACTTTACTTCAGGATGAGAACAGAAATTGTGTGGTGGCAGCAGCAAGAGGCCCCATTAGCTAAAGTGGTGCTTCAGGTTAAGAACAGTTTCAGGTTAAGAACGGACCTCCGGAACGAATTAAGTACCAGAGGTACCACTGTAATAATATTTACACCCCGCCCATCTGGCTGGGTTTCACCAGCCACTCTGGGCGGCTTCCAGCAGAATATAAAAACAGAATAAAACATCAAATATTAAAAACTTCCCTAAACAGGGCTGCCTTCAGATGTCTTCTAAAAGTCAGATAGTTGTTTATTTCCTTGACATCTGATGGGAGGGCGTTCCACAGGGCAGGTGCCACTACCGAGATGGCCCTCTGCCTGGTACCCTGTAACCTCACTTCTCGCAGGGAGGGAACTGCCAGAAGGCCTTGGAGCTGGACCTCAGCGTCCAGGCCGAATGATGGGGGTGGAGACGCTCCTTCAGGTATACTGGGCAGAGGTCATTTAGGGCTTTAAAGGTTAGTACCAACACACTGAAGATCCTTTAGGACTGATGCGGCCATTCCCAGTCCACTGCCACACTATAGGCTTTATTCTGACATCATGTGGAATGGCCCTCTCAATAGTATGTATGTAATAAAAAGGGACGCGGGTGGTGCTGTGGGTTGAACCACAGAGCCTAGGGCCTGCTGATCAGAAGGTCGGCGGTTCGAATCCTGCAACGGGGTGAGCCCCCATTGCTCGGTCCCTGCTCCTGCCAACCTAGCAGTTCAAAAGCATGTCAAAGTGCAAGTAGATAAATAGGTACCGCTCCGGCGGGAAGGTAAATGGCGTTTCCGTGTGCTGCTCTGGTTCGTCAGACGCCGCTTAGTCATGCTGGCCACATGACCCGGCTCCCTCGGCCAATAAAGTGAGATGAGCGCCGCAACCCCAGAGTCAGCTATGACTGGACCTAATGGTCAGGGGACCCTTTACCTTTACTTATGTAATAAAAAAGTATACACCCCTTGAATGTAAAAGAAAGAAAGAAAAAATATCCAAAGCGGTTTACAAAAGGTAAAACAGTAAAACTGAGAGAGAGAAAATCACAACCCTACTTTAAAACATACAAAAGTTAAAATACTAAAACAGATTAAAATCTCTTCCACTTTCTAGGCTTGTCGACACAGGTGCTAAAAAGAGGACTGTGTAGGCGCCTGCTTGATCTCAACAGGCAGGGAGTTCCAAAGTGCCACACTAAATGATCGCATTCTTACAAATGCCGAGCGGGTATTATGGTGCACTAATTGCATTAATGCCAATTCTGCCAATCGAATTGTGGGGTGAAGGCGATTTTGTAGGAGCGCCAGCTGCAGTTTCTTGGGCACCCTTAAGTCCATGGCAGCGATTCAACCTGGAGGTTGCCAGAGGATGGGCGAGGGTGGTCCGGCATCATGTGAAACAGCTGTAGCTGCCAAACCAGCTGAAGCTGGTAAAAGGCCCTCCTAACCCCTGAGGTCACCTGGGCCAAAGCAACAGAGGTGGATTCCAGGATCCCCTCCCAGACTCTGAAGGGGCTCTTTCAAGGGGAGCATCCCCCACCCAAGGCAAGCACTTGATCAGTTATCCGGCCAATAAAACACACTTCTCCAGTCAAAGCTTTGAATGTTTCCTGTTTCATCTATTTTATTAATTAAGAATAAAGAGTATCAATCTATTGCCCGAGTTCTCCCCTGATTTCTTTATTTTGCAACCTCTCTGGAGGTTCACTAAGCAGCTCCCTGCTCATAGAACGGTGTATAAATGCTAAGAATAAAAATCAGAGTACGTCCCTGGGCTGCAGCTTAACGTAACGCATCTTAAGCTGGCAGGGTGTTGTTTACCATCTTTGCGGTTGCTAATCATCTCCTTCCTCGCACACTGCAATGCACGCTCGCTTATTTATTTATTATAATTTGCAGAGTCTGGTGTGTATTATGAGGCCTGTCAAAGAACTTTCTTCCTTTCACCCTACATGATTAACATTATACAGTGGTACCTCAGGTTACATACGCTTCAGGTTACATACGCTTCAGGTTACAGACTCCGCTAACCCAGAAATAGTGCTTCAGGTTAAGAACTTTGCTTCAGGATAAGAACAGAAACTGGGCTCTCGCAGTGTGGTGGCAGCAGGAGGCTCCATTAGCTAAAGTGGTGCTTCAGGTTAAGAACAGTTTCAGGTTAAGAACAGACCTCTGGAACGAATTAAGTACTTAACCCGAGGTACCACTGTATATATGTGTGTGTGTGTGTGTATACACACACACACAAAAACCACTAATACCATCAAATCATGCTTGAATCATCACAGAATACAAGAGGGCAGGCCCTGCCCCAAAGAGCTTGTGCAGTTGTTCCAGTTATGTACCTATCCTTAAGAATGGACCTAGCCTTAGTTGCAGTCCCCAGCTGCTGTTGGACTACAACTCCCATCATACCCTGAGCATTGGCCATGCTGGTTGGGGCTGATGGAAGCTGGAGTCCCGCAATAGCTGGAGGGCCACAGCTTCCTTAGCTCTGGTCTAGGCAGTGAGTACACTGGTAACCTAGCCTGCTCTCAGCCATCCAGTGGACCTTTGTGGACAGAAAGGATTGTGAGGGCTTCCAGTTTCCTGAGGCAAAACCTCTTCCTGAGCTTTTGGTGTGATCTTGTGTGTATTCTGGGTTTATCCTTTGGTCCCGACATCTGACCTTGATCTGGATTGCTTCCTGGCCATGATTCCTGTTTTACCCTCATCTCCAATGCCTGTTTGGTTTCTTTGGTCTGACTGAAGATTCCTGGCTTATTTTACATGGCTGCCTTTGGCTCAGCCCTGACAATGATACTTCCTGAGAAGTGGATGTGCCTGGTCCATTTCCAAATTGCTTTTTGTTGTTGTTACTGGCCAGCCACCAACAACCATCCAGTTGAAGCAGGGTAGCCAATGTTATAGACTATAGTTCCAATCATCCCTGTCCATTGGCAGGCTGACCAGTGCTGATGGGGATTGTAGTCCAAAATATCTGAAGGTCGCTACCCTAACAAATCATTGGTACAGAGAGTTACCTCAGATGGCAGGCATGATGACTTCAGGGGATCCCTTTCTGGAGGCTATGACCCTTCTTGATATTCCAGAAAACCAGATAAAGCAGGGACAAGAACTTAAGCTATAATCTAACTGAACACCAAGTGTCCTGTAAAAACTGGGACGTCCTGTTTTTTCTCATGAGAGAGAGCAGTGGGTGCTGCAATCTCACATGAATTTATGCAGTGATTTCCTCCTCAAAAACCACTTTTGGGGGGGGGGGGGTCCTGTGATCTCATGTGGCACCCCAAAATGCATGCTTTAGGGTGCTGTGTTTGAAAAAGTACTTTTTCCAGGGGGAAATTATGGTCCCAAATTGCACAAGATCACAGCATCCAAAATGGCCGCCATTCTCTCACAAGAACAAACGGGAAGATGGCATCCTGAAAGATTGTGTCCTGAATTTTGCCATCAAGGTGTTTGGTGGATATGGTGAGAGCCCATTTGAAGTCCTGCTCTGTGACAGGAATGGCATCAAACGCAACTTATTTTTCTGTCATTGCATTTGTGAAACCCTGCCTAGCAGAGCAGTAAATGGCCTAGTGCAGCCTCCTAGAGTCCTGTCAGGGGGAAAATTGGAATATAGATAAATAGAACAACAAAATAACAACAACAACTTAAATTATGATCAAATCTAATCCTCAGTGGCTGGCTGTGGTATGTTTGTGAGGTGCTTTGTGGAGAAAATCAATCACTTCTCCTTAGATGTAATCATCACTTTAATTCAGGGCTAGGGAACCTTTAGCCCTCCAGGACTCTAGCCAAATGATCATATATGATGGGAATTGTAGTCCAAAGGTTCCCCAGTGTTGCATTATATTGTATTTTAATGTTGTGAACTGCCCTGAGATATGTGGATGAAGGGCGGTATACAACAACAACAACAACAACAACAAAATAAAGTGCAGCTCCTACAGAGGAGGTACCGAATGTCTTTCCTAGCTGTATTTGCATGGATGAATTCCTGCTGTAAATACATGTTGATCTTTTAAAAACATTTCATGGCTGAGTTACTCTCACTTTATGAATGCTAATATAGTAGGGTTGTCATATTTCCAAAAAGTGAAAATCTGGATGCAAAAGTTGTTGACCTTTTTTTGTGCCAAAGTTGTTGAGGGTTTTTTTTTTGGGGGGGGGGGGTTGTGTGTGTTTTTAGCGCAAAGTAATGAGCTTTTATGTCTAAATCGCAAAAAAAGAAGTTTTACAGCTATTTTTAAGGAAAATAGCCAAAAACGATTTCCGCCCAGACACTGCTTCCAACTGCAGTATTCTGGCTATGTCCAGGAAGTTCCTGACATATAGCAACCCTATAAGTTCGCATAACCCTAACCATCCTCCATATCAAACCATCTCTCACAAGTTAAGTAAAGAGAGCACACAATATTTATACCCTGTTTCATTTTTATACCCAAATAAAATTGCACTGAGCAAACAGATGAATTAGTTCGGGATTTCCCTTATGCATGCCTTTTAATATTCTTTCTCTTTGCATTTGTTTAATGTCATTTGCGTTTGCAATATCTTGCAGTTAATTTGCAATCCCGCCCCACCCACCCCTTTCTGACCTCCTACTCCTGTGAGCGTAAACGCTTTTTTGGCGTTGCCAAGTCACTGTGAGACCAGGATTGAGCCAGTGCGTTTCACTAGTTGAGTCTCCAAGGTTATGGCCCAAAGTCCATTGAGGTTCCTCAACAGGCCACAGGAACACAGGAACAGGAGTAATTGAGCATTAATGGCATCTATAGGGTGTCGTACTTCACAAAGGACAACCCACCATTTGAAGAAGTCCTTTATTTGAAGGCCTGCCCACTCCAAGTGCTTTATTTAAAGTGCTGTCATCATCTGCCGCGATCATGGAGCCCAAGAAAGTAAAATCTCTCACTGCCTCCATTTCTTCCCCTGTGGTATAATGGAATCACATACCCTCCAACATTTCTCTGATGAAAATAGGGACGTCCCATTCCATAATGATAATTTTACTATTTATACCCCACACATCTTACTGGGTTGGCCCAGCCAATCTGGGCAGCTTTCAACATATATAGAAACATAATAAAACATTAAATGGTTTTTTAAAAAAACTTCCCTATACAGGATTGCCTTCAGGAATCTCTGGGGGAGGGGTGTGTGTGTCGGATAACTCCATACCCTCCAACATTTCTCCAATGAAAATAGGGACATCCTAAGGAAACGTGGGACATTCTGGGATCAAATCAGAAACTGGGACGGCTTCTGTAAATCAGGGGCGTCCCTGGAAAATAGGGACACTTGGAGGATCTGGAATCAGGTGAGGTGAAAGTTCTATTTGCAATAAATAATTGGAGCATCCTTCACACATGCAAATCAGTCACAATCAGCCTGTTGCATGTGAAATCTGCCCTGATGTGTCTCTCACCGTGGCTCACAACAACTTACTGTTGTCAACAGAGCCAGCCCACCCATCAGGCTTGGTGAGGCAGTTGCCTCGGGCGGCAGCTGGGAAGAGCAGGAGTGTGCTTGTTATGTACTGAGTTGAATAGGATTCAGAATGCAGCAGTCTGATTGGTCCTAGAACAATAGGATTCAGAATGCAGCAGTCTGATTGGTCCTAGAACAATAGGATTCAGAATGCAGCAGTCTGATTGGTCCACAGGAGACACCCAATCCAGCTCCAGGTGGAAGGGAATCCGCAACCTGATTGGCCTACAGGAGAATCCCGGAATTAGCCAATTACGTGGGGCCCATTGTGTAAATAATGTATATAAGGCAGACATTCTGGGGGAAGTTCCATTCCTCCTCACTACTATGAGCTGAATAAAGAGCATGAAATCCGCTCTCGACTCCGAGTATACTTCAGTGCTGCTTGCCTCATCCTCCGCTGCCGTTGCCTCTGTCCCCCACCCACCCCGCCCCTGCCTGCTCCTCTCTGCCCTGGGCTGCCTGTAGTTGCCTCAGACAGTGGGGGGGGGGGGGGGGAGGCGGCGGAGAAGGAGAAGGAGGCAGTGGGATGGCAGCATCTTCTGTTTTGCCTCATGCAGCAAAATGTCTTGGGCCAGCCCTGGTTGTCAGCTTCTGCCTCTGGCTGTTGAACGAGGGTTTAGTAAACCAACACTGTGTGTTTTTGAGAGCAAGACTTCTTACGTGGGGTTTGCTGCTTACATAATTGCATGTAATTACTTCTCACCTAGAAATGCTAGCTGACACTTGAGTTCAAATTCAAAAGGCTATCGAGTGTTCATATGGCTGTGGGGGAAGGGAAGCTATGCTTCGAACACTGTGCAGCACTGCTTCAATATGCCTTGCATATTACAAGACATTAAGGCTGCAACCCAAAACACACTTACTAGGGAATAAATCCCACTGAACAAGGTGGACTTACTTCAGAGTATGTATGCATATTCTGTGCAGACTTATTTGGTAAGCGGCTACATTGAACGCAGTGGAACATTACCTCCATGTAACCAAGCCTAGGATTGGGCTGCTGGGCTTGCGATTAGCTAGAGGTGGAATGGGGAGGGAGGCATAGCTGTCAACTTACAGATTTGAAAATAAGGGACCAGAGGCCTCGAAAATAAGGGATCAGCAGCCAAAATAAGGGATTTTGCTATTGTAAAGAGTTACATACATTGGTAGGATTGACAGATGGTGTCAATCTGGCATGAGGCGGTTGTGGCACCGTGGCGGCCGCTGAAGCGCCGCCCTTCTGCGTCCCTCCCCATCCCCTCCTCTTCCTCCTCCCTCAGGCCGCCTCCTCAGCTGCCACCACCGCTGCTGCCTCCGGGCTTGCGGGTGGCGTGGGTGAGAGTCTCTCTCTCTCCCCCCCTCTCTCGGGCGGGGAAGGGCCAATGGAACTCCTCGCGCCAGGACAACTGCGCCAGCGCGTGCTCTCTCTTGCGGCAGAGGACCCCGAGCCTCTGCTTCCCTCCCGAGCCGGGCAAGCATGAAACCCGGGAAATTTAAGGGACATCATCAATAAAGGACAGCAGCGGGACACGGTGCTGGGATAAGGGAGTTTCCCGCCAAATAAGGGATGGTTGACAGCTATGGAGGGGGGTAAATGACTGTAGAACATCAGTACATATTGGAGGGCATCATGCGTGCTATACATTTTGGCCCCTTTGAAATTCCTCAGGAGGAAACGCTTGAGTGTGTACTGGTACACAGCCTTTAGTCCGGAGAGGGCACTTGTATGCTGATGGGCCTTATGCAGTTGTGTAGTGTGAGAGGGGGCCACAGGGGCAGTTGCCCCGGGTGCAAAATTGTTAGGGGCTGCAAAATTTCAACACCTACTGCTGCCTCAATACAGCTGTGGCTTCCGTCACTGGGCTCCATTGAAAACGGCTTCTCCACGTGAACCAGGAAGTGACTTCTCCAGACAGCGGAACAACTCTTTTCTTATCTTTGCAGCTGGGATCTCCTGGGTGACATGGATGGCATTAGGCAGTTGAATGTGCATGCGTACTCCGTTTCCTTCCCTCCCTCTGCGCAGCCCAGGGCACTGGCAACCCATGCTATGCCAGTAGCCTTACGACCATAGTGTAGAATTGTGTGGAGCAGAAGCAATGCCGCTGTCCCTTTCTTCTCAAATAGAATGAGATTTTTTCCTGCTAGGTCCTTTGAGGTCCTTTGGATAGGTACCACCAAGTCCAGAGGATTTAAATGGATGCAGATCCCTTCTAGTGAGAAAAACAAACAAACAAAATAACGCACCATTCTTTTTGTTTGTTGTTGTGTTCTTGGCTTTCTAGATTTGTTGTGGAAGCTGAGTGTCATAATGATACGTTTCTGCCGTGCACTTAGAAAATGGCAGATGGTGTTTTAAGGCAGAACAAGGCTGCACAGCATGCTTTGTTTGGTTTTCGGCGCACTTGTTGGCAGTTTTCTAACACGCCAAAGCCTAATCCCGGAGGAAAGATAATCTATTTAGCTTAGTGGTGGCCTATCTACTTCTCCCCATGGTACCCCATGCCGACGGTTTTTGCCAATTGTAAAAGAAGGCAACACTGTTTGGGGTTCTTGAATGAGGGAAATCCGGTACTGTCGTGTGTGCTTGATTGACGCCAGGACTTGCGATGTCAGTCAAGATAACCGGTGGGAGAGCTCTTTCATAACAATTGGTTATTACATCACAAACCACTTAGAAACCTTTCCCCATCCTTTATTACTACCGTTACTGTTATTTTAATTTACTACCCAACCACAATGATAAATGGGATGGAGAAGCTCTCCTGGTAAAGTTGCAGATTGGGACTTTTTAGTTAGGCGAGGAAGAAGTTGACGTGATAGGAGTTTGTAAAATTCTGCAGGGCTGTCCGATCCTCCTCCCTCCCTCCCTCACGGCAAGCTGCCAGTAACGAAAAAACAAGAAGCTCTTACCATGGTATTTTAGTCAATATTCACAGAGAGGGACATAGGATGTTGCCTCTTTGATAATGGCGTTGCTCCAAGTAAAGTCCCACCCGCTCCGTCTCTCCTATTCTAGATCATCCCTGCATCGGCTGATCTGTGCTTTCTGCCTCTGAGCTTTCTGTTTTCCTACTCTCAATGCCTGCCTGGTCCTGGGAGGGGGGTGGGCTCTGGTATGCTTTCCAAAGATTTTGAGTCTGTCAGTTGTTTTCCCCCTGGTGCTTCTTTCTCCTCCTGCCCCTCTCCCAATATTTCCCAGCTTCTTCACTCTGTAGCCTCTGAACGATGACCTTCTGCAAACCACTGTTCTAAATCTATACAGTGGTACCTCTGGTTGCGAACGGGATCCATTCCAGAGGCCCGTTCACAACATGAGCAGAACGCAACCCGCACGGGGCGTCTGTGCACGCGTGGGTTGCGATTCGCCGCTTCTGTGCATGAGCGTGACATCATTTTGTGCAAGCAGCGAAACCCGGAAGTAACCCTTTCCAGTACTTCCGGGTCACCGCGGGACGCAACCTGAAAAAACGTATCATGAAGCAAATGTAACATGAGGTATGACTGTACTGTCCTTCTGTTCTCGGGAAGGTCCAAGAGAAGTGGGAGGCGGTCTCCACCATTCCTCCTCTGATGTCCAGTCCCTGATACAGAAGAGTTTTCCTTCCTTTCTCATAACACTAGAACTCGTGATCTGTTGCAAGATGACAGAGGGATCAAAGAAAGTACCACTTCACCAAGCGTATTGTTGAACTGTGCAACCTGCTCCCTCAGAAAGCAGTGAGGGCCACCAACTTGGATGGCTTTAGAAGAGGATTGGTCCAATTCATGGAGGATCAATTCTCCCCCCCCCCCCCGCCCCATTATTTTTATTATTTTTCCAAATTATTACAAATCAAACCAAATTACTTTAATTTACAGTGGTGCCCCGCAAGACGAATGCCTCGCAAGACGAAAGACTCGCTAGACGAAAGGGTTTTCCGTTTTTTGAGTCGTTCCGCAAGACGAATTTCCCTATGGGCTTGCTTCGCAAGACGAAACGTCTTGCGAGTTCTTGCGAGTTTGTTTCCTTTTTCTTAAAGCCGCTAATAGCCGCTAAGCCGCTAATAGCCGTGCTTCGCAAGACGAAAAAACTGCAAGACGAAGAGACTCGCGGAATGGATTAATTTCGTCTTGTGAGGCACCACTGTACTAATTAAACAGACCTCCAGAACGAATTAAGTTCTTAACCTGAGGTACCACTGTAATGATAATAGTAGTAAAACAACAACACATTTCCTTTCCTACAGGGTTCCCCCACCCACCTTGGGATGGAGTGTGGGGAAAGATGAAGTTCTTTTGAACTAGAGTGGTGCCTCTAGTTACGAACTTAATTCATTCTGGTGGTCCGTTCTTAACCTGAAACTGTTCTTAACTAGAAGCATGCTTTTGCTAACGGGGCCTCTTGCTGCCGCTGTGCCGCTGGCACACGATTTTCGCTCTCATCCTGGGGCAAAGTTCTCAACTCGAGGTAACACTTCCAGGTTAGCAGAGTTTGTAACCTGTATTTAATTGGAAAACTTGTATCACTGGTGATAGCCGAAGACAACAAACTCAACAGACTTCCTTGTTTTCTGGATGCAGGTATAGGAAAGAAACATCAGCACATCTCTCTCTCTCTCTCTCTCCCCTCTGTCACAGTCACTGCACTCTATTTACTTGTTGGTTTGCATGGTGATGTGTGATGGTTCTGTTGCCACCTTAAGTGTATATTTTTTGATGCTGTGTCTGCTTGAATGCCTGACTTCAGGCATGTCTGCATGGAACATTTCCCACATTTCCCCCCATTTGTTTTCTTGCTTGAAACAGAATGGATTTAACCCTAACTAGATTATTATTTGTCTGGGCATCAGCTGAACTTTCGTTTTTGAAAGTTCCCTTTGGCTGCCGGCCCAGAGATGTCAGTGCAATAATTTAGCTTTTGCTGATTTAGAAGGCCTAAAATACAGCTGGGTGTGAGTTTGAATAATGAGAGCTCATCTTGTAATTCACATTGTTCCCCATCCAAACTTGGACCACGTTGGCTCAGATTATTTACACACCCACCCCTATCCTTTGGAAAGCACCAGGGCTGTTTCATAGTTCATATTATGTCTTGTTCATGCATGTATTTTAGAGGGGTGGTATTTATATCCTGCTTTTCACTGTAGGACTGTGTTCCCATTACCGCCGTACAGTGAAGTTGTTTCCTACAGGGATGTCTTTACCCTATAATAATATAGGGCCCAATTTAACGTGCTGTTTTTGACATAAAGCCTTAAATGGCTCAAGACCATAATATAGTGGTACCTCGGGTTAAGTACTTAATTCATTCCAGAGGTCTGTTCTTAACCTGAAACTGTTCTTAACCTGAAGCACCACTTTAGCTAATGGGGCCTCCTGCTGCTGCCACCCAATTTCTGTTCTCATCCTGAAGCAAAGTTCTTAACCTGAGGTACCACTGTACCTCAAGGACTGCCTCTCTCCATATGAACCTGCCTGAAATCATCTTCTGAGGCCCTCCTTCGTTTGCCTCCTCGACGAGAGGTCTGGAGAGTGGCAACATGAGAATGGGCCTTTTCTGAAGGCTGCCCATCTGTGGAATGATCTCCCCAGGGAGGTTCTCCTTATATATTTTTAGGCACCAGGCAAAAACATTCCTCTTTAACCAGGCCTTTGTTTAAACCCAATGCCCTTTTAAAATGTGTTGGGGAAGGGGGCAGGGACAATTGGGTTGTTTTTGTTTTTATTACAGTGGTACCTCGGGTTACATACACTTCAGGTTACATATGCTTCAGGTTACAGACTCCGCTAACCCAGAAATAGTACCTCGGGTTAAGAAATTTGGTTCAGGATGAGAACAGAAATCGTGCTCCGGCAGCGGGAAGCCCCATTGGCTAAAGTGGTGCATCAGGTTAAGAAGAGTTTCAGGTTAAGAACGGACCTCCGGAACGAATTAAGTACTTAACCCAAGGTACCACTGTACTTATTTTGTGTTTTCATATTGTGATTTTATGTTGAGAACCGCCCTAAGACCTGCATCTGTATAGAGTGGTATACAAATTCAATAATAATAATAATAATAATAATAATAATAATAATAATAATAATAAATTTATTTATTTATATGTCATCCATCTGACTGGGTTGCCCCTAGGCAAAGGTGTTCACACTTGGCCAGAGACAGGTGGCTTAAGGACTCCATTTGAGTGAGGCTGTTTTGAGAAGCAATACATCCAACAGTTGTATCTTACAACAAACTACAGGATAATGTAGTTCATCCAGCATGTGAACACGGAATAAAAACCGGCAATGGAAACTCAGTGAGAGCACAACAAATTGTGGAGTGTAAATGCTGCTTAGGTTGCAGGCCAGCTTAACGTCGAAAGAGATAAAAACAAACGACAGGCAAAACACGAGGCGTGAACATTATTGTAACACATTTCTGATCTGATAAGAACCATTTTCTTCTTCTGCCACTTCCGAAAGGCTCGATGAGGACGATGTCTCATACTAAAAGTGTGGTTCTGAAAGTTGCTATAGGATATTGAAACACTGTACTGTAATTTGTTTTTAAAGGTTCTCACTGGGGGTGGGCAAAAATTGGGCATCTTTCCACCAAATGTCTGGCTAGCTTTGGAAATGATGGAGCTGTGCTGGGTGCTCAAACACGCCCGCTGTGGGTGCCCCACAATTGGCACTGAGATTTACTGAAGCTAGGAAAAGCCATTCAAAAACATAAGGCATGAAGTTGTTTTCTAGCTATAGATGCTGCAGTGAACTTTTTGTTTCCTGCCACATTCGCAACGAAGGCCATGATGGGGTCCAGTCCTCCTTCTCCACCTACCCATCTTCTCTGCCTCCCCCCCCCATTTCCATCCCACCCAGTTACCTGTCTGCTACAACTAGTGTCCCAGTACTGGGTTCTCAATCAAGTAGTGGCCACTGCCAATGGCTTAAAATCATTATAACAGCATGAGCTTCATGCTCAAGTGGTGTATATATATTTTATGAAATAAAAAAATGGAGGGAGGCACCATGTATCGCCACAGGTAGGTTTCACAGACACATCATGCTCCTTGCTGAAATCAAATCTCTGATCATCATGGTGGTGGTGATATGGAGAAACTTTCGGGGGGGGGGGTGTCAATATACGGTACATGAATATATTGACTTTTTCCAGAGCAGTTCCACAACCCAGAAGTCAAGGGACAAGGACTAGATTACTGCGAAATAAGAAGCCCGTAGCCAAGGAACCAGCCCGTTTGTTTACTCAGAAGATATTATTCAAATTATGGAATCTGTTCCCCCAAGATGAAGCGATGGCCATCAACTTGGGACAAATTCACAGAGGATAATATCATCAATGGGTACTAATTCTCATGGCCACGTTCTACCTTCAGCCTTCAATGCACTAGAGCAGGGGTGTCCAACTTCCAAGAGACTGTGATCTACTCCCACTATAAATAAACTGGCAGTGATCTACTCATTGGATTGACCAGGGTTTTGGGGGAGGATCAGCCAAAGTTGTTGAGCTTTTTTTTGGGGGGGGGGGAGAAGAGAAGATAGAAGATCGACCAGGTACATCCTGCAATTGACAGGTAGATCGACACCCATTGGACACCCCTGCAGTAGGGCGTCCAAACATCAGCTGCTGGGGATCACAGGTGGAAGAGGGCTCTTGTGGTCATCTCTTGCTTGTGGGTTCCCCCTTAAGTATCTAGTTGGCCACAGTGAGAACAGGGTGCTGGACCGCATGGGCCACTGGCCTCATCCAGCTGGACTCTTCTCCTGTTCTTAAATAAGCATTTGCAACTCAGGCTCTCTTCCACAGCTTTTCAGCCCCCAGCTGCTTCCCTTTGCCTTATTATGTCATAATACTTCTTCAACAATAGAAGCCAGAATTCCCCTGTTAGGGTCTAGACGATAGGTCTAGTAACTGCTTCCTTTAACTACTTGTCAGACTTCCTAGCATTCTTGTCTCTCTCCCCTGACCTTCATTGCTATGATGTCCCCCCCCCCCCAAGTTGCTTGTCCTTCTATCAGGTTCTCTCTCAATCCATTAGCTTAGTCTGCACAGTCCATTAAGCTTACCTGCCTCTAGGATTCCTATCCTTAGCCTCTGGACATTCAGGACCTCTTTCCGATTCTTAGCTTGTCTGCACGTGAGTTTTCAATCCCATCCAAATCGACAATTTCCTCTTCCCTCACAGAAGCTGGTCTGCAAATGTGTTCTCCGAAGAATACTCTGCTTCACTCAGACAATCACTGTTAGAGGTTTTACTGCCACAAGCACAATATACTGTAGATAGTACCTAAAAAAAAAAATCTATAGGGGAATCTCTCATTTGTTCACTATTGTCAGCAGCTACAGTGGTGCCTCGCAAGACGAAATTAATTCGTTCCGCAAGTTTTTTCTTGCGAGTTTTCCGTCTTGCGAAGCACGGTTTCCCATAGGAATGCATTGAAAATCAATTAATGCGTTCCTATGGAGACCGCTTGCCAGGCTGGCGGTGCGGAGAAGGGCTTTTCTCCCCACCGCAAGCCTTCAGGACAGGTACGGGAACAGAGGGGAAGGGGCGCAGCGCTTCTCCTCTGTTCCCGGGGCTTGCGGTGGGAGGAGGGTTTTTCCTCCCCACCGCCAACATTCAGAACAGCATTCTGAATGTTGGCGGTGGGAAGGAAAACCCTCCTCCCACCGCAAGTCTTCAGGACAGCCATCCGATGGTTGGCGCGGGGAGAAGGTCTCTCCGCCCCACCGCCCGGCTTCGGAGCAGCCTTCCGAAGCCTGGCGGCGGGAGGAGGTCTCTCCGCCCCACCGCCCGGGTTCGGAGCATCCTTCCGAAGCCTGGCGGCGGGAGGAGGTCTCTCCGCCCCACCGCCAGGCTTCGGAGCAGCCTTCCGAAGGCTGGCGGCGGGAGGAGGTCTCTCCGCCCCACCACCAGCCTTCGGAGGTGGTCCGAGGACAGTGGGGAAGACGCGCTGCACTTCCCCGCTGTCCCGGAGATTTCCCTATGGGCTTTCGTCTTGTGAAGGAAGCCCATAGGGAAATTCGTTTTGCGAAGCGCCTCCAAAACGGAAAACCCTTTCGTCTAGCGGGTTTTCCATCTTGCGAGGCGTTCGTCTTGTGGGGCACCACTGTATCTTTCTTCGGAGATGATGGAAGAGTACACCTTTGGGAGTTAAGTCAAACTGTTGGAGAGTTATAGCGCCTGTTGTGGCTGTAGAGACTGTTACGGGAGAGACATGTTTTGTTGCAGCTGGGGCAGATGAAGGTGTCTGGTTGTGTTGCTGCAGATGCAACATGGTGTTTCTTCTCTCTGGGCTCCTCCCAGTGCTCATTCCTCCTCTGGTCACCTGCTGTGGATACACAATCTGTCTGTCTGTCTCCAGGCACTGTGGTCGTCTGCAAGGGATTCAAACCTTCATGTTTGCAGACACCTTTGGCGCCTGATGCCAGCTTCCCACGGAGCACGTCCTTGGGGATCCTGCCATCCTCCATTCTGTGGACATGTCCAAGCCAGCATAAATGTCACTGAGACAGGAATGCGAAATTGCTGGGGAAATGTGGGCTTGGGAGAGCCCATCTTTGCTTGAGACTGTCCTGCTAACAATACAATATTATACAAGCAAGGTCACTTCCTCTTTATCTGCCATTATGCCATTTCACTTTTGCATATCACTATACAGTAGTACCTCGGGTTACAGACGCTTCAGGTTACAGACTCCGCTAACCCAGAAATAGTACCTCGGGTTAAGAACTTTGCTTCAGGATGAGAACAGAAATCGTGCTCCAGTGGCGCGGGGAGGCCCCATTAGCTAAAGTGGTGCTTCACATTAAGAACAGTTTCAGGTTAAGAACGGACCTCCAGAACGAATTAAGTTCTTAACCCTAGGTACCACTGTATTAGAAACTGATGCTACTGTGGGTTAAACCACAGAGCCTAGGACTTGCCGATCAGAAAGTCGGCAGTTTGAATCCCTGCGACGGGGTGAGCTCCCGTTGCTCGGTCCCTGCTCCTGCCAACCTAGCAGTTCGAAAGCACGCAGTGCAAGTAGATAAACAGGTACCGCTCTGGCAGGAAGGTAAATGGCGTTTCCGTGCACTGCTCTGGTTCACCAGAAGCGGCTGTCAGGCTGGCCACATGACCTGGAAGCTGTACGCTGGCTCCCTCGGCCAGTAAAGCAAAACGAGTGCCGCAATCCCAGAGTCGTCTGTGACTGGACCTAACGATCAGGGGTCCCCTTTATATTAGAAACTGGCACCTTGTCCACCTAGACATCTCTCTCTTCTCAGTGAGTTTCGTTTAGCAAGGGTTGGCACAGCATTTTTTTATAAAATAAAAAAATTAGTGTAGGCAACAAAGCCTCATATAATTTTGCACATTCCTCTTGGCTGAAGTAGTCCAGTATTATGCTAGTTTCTATGCAGAGAACTCTAGCTTGCAATTGACCTATCCCTGCCCTTTAGCTGAGCCAAGCGAGCTTATCCTCAGCTCTGCTCTATTTGCCTGTCATGAAATAACTTTAAAAAGTCCCCAGCAACCCAATGTTTTCCCTACAGGAAGTGTCCTTGCTCTGCTGGGGGTTAATGGCTCTTCCTTTGCTCCCCAATGTTCACCAGCGATCTGAGCTATCTTCTGTCTTCTCTCTGCCATAGCCCAGCAGCCAAATTCATTATCATCAACAGAACTGCTCTATAAGGACATAAAGAAGAGCCTTCTGGATCACGCCAATAACCCATCGAGTCCAGCATCCTGTTCTCACAGTGGCTGACCAGATGCTCGTAGAAAACGCACAAGGCAGATTCAGGCATTAATGCATTCTTCTTTCCTGCAGTTTCCAGCAATGGGCAAAGGGCATTTCCTTTGTTATGGGTTTATCGCCACACTGCTAAGAAAACAAATGAATAGGCCTCAATAGCACACACACACAAATATGGCATGGCCAGTGGATAATATTTATTAGGCAAAAGAAAGTTATGTACTATACATGTTATCTAGCATTTGAGACAAAAGGTATTCACTTATTGGTGGAGTTATGAAAGCCTATACAGTGGTACCTCAGGTTAAGTACTTAATTCGTTCCGGAGGTCCGTTATTAACCTGAAACTGTTCTTAACCTGAAGCACCACTTTAGCCAATGGGGCCTCCTGCTGCCGCCGCGCTGCCAGAGCCCGATTTCTGTTCTCATCCTGAAGCAAAGTTCTTAACCTGAAGCACTATTTCTAGGTTAGCGGAGTCTGTAACCTGAAGCATATGTAACCAGAGGTACCACTGTATAGGATTTGGGTTCGGCAGCCACCAAGTGTCTTTTCTTCAACAGCTTTTTGACCTTCGACTCTAGGGTGAGATTGTTTCACTTCTTAATTTAGTGATCTAATCAGGGTTTGGATTCATGCTGTTCGGATCCCCGATTATCATCTTCCAAAGCAACTATTTCCAACTTAAGAATTGAAAGCGAAATGCTGGTGGACAACAAAAGAAGTTTAAAGTCGTTCTCAAGGCAAACCTAAAAAAAGATGTAGTATAAGCACTGATAACTGGCAAACACTGGCCTGCGAGCGCTCCAACTGGAAAACAGCCTTTACCAAAGGTGTTGTGGACTTTGAAGAAGCACAAACTCAGGGTGAAAAGGAGAAACGAGGAAGGCACGTTTGGCAAAACCTCTCCGAGATCAACTCCCACCCGGAAACCTGTGTCTCATCAAGAGTCCCATCATCCTCTAGCAATTGAGCCATCAACCTATCACCTGTGGAAAGAAAATAACTGAATATGTTAACAAAGTGGCTGTCTGCTGCCGAGGAAAAAATTACAATTTGGGTTTGATTATAGTTTGTAACAGGGCTTTTCTTCAGCCGGAACTTGTTTCCGGCACCTCTCAGTTGGGCGCCGTTGCCATTCTAAGAGAACCTGGGCAGTGTTCATGGTGAGTTCTGGTACCTATTTTTCTAGAAAAATAGCACTGATTTCTAGAAATAGTGATATGGGGAAAGGACACACTCTATGGTGTATACCAGGAGCAATTGTGGTTAGTTATGGCACTGTGTCCAACTATGTAACTACTCAGAGTAAGCTTATTAAAACCAGTGGACCTGTTCGTCAAATCAATTTGTTTTGATTGGTCTACTAACACCGGATATAATTCTTTCTCTTCATATACAGTGGTACCTCGGGTTAAGAACTTAATTCGTTCTGGAGGTCCGTTCTTAACCTGAAGCACCTGCTGCCGCTGCGCCATGATTTCTGTTCTCATCCTGAGGCAAAGTTCTTAACCCGAGGTACTATTTCTGGGTTAGCGGAGTCTGTAACCTGAAGCGTATGTAACCTGAAGCATTTGTAGCCCGATATACCACTGTACTTGATTCGTTTCAGTTACACACACACACCAAATGTCCCCTGGGTTGCTAATGAGTAACTTTGAACCCTGATTAGATCATGGTATCAAACACTTCCCAGCACTGGCTAAAGGCTAACTTTTTTCAGTGTAGTAATGACTCTAGTTTTCATTTTAGCTTTCATTTGCGATGCTCCTTCTTCCTCTTCTTGTCTGCATCTCAGGCGATTGCGCATAACTCGGCACATGAGGTGGAAAATCCCAAAGGGCCTCTTGCCTTGCGGAATGCATTTGCCACCTTCTGATGACGCCCCACGCATACTGCAAAGCGATGCATGCCTCTGCCTCATTCTGCACAGAACCAGTCATGCTGAACATTTTCTCTCATCATTCCCCAACCTGGTGCCATTCAGATGTTTCGGACTCCAACTCCCATCAGCCCCAGGCATCATAAACATCTAGAGGGACCACACTGGAGAATGCTGTTCCTTCTTAGCCTTCTTTACCTTTACCTTACCCTTTACCTTACCCAATTAAAACCTTACGAATGGGGTAACTGTGCCCCTGAAGGAGCAGGTGTGCAGCCTGGGAGCCATTTTGGACTCACAGCTGTCCATGGAGGCGCAGGTCAATTCTGTATCCAGGGCAGCTGTTTACCAGCTCCATCTGGTACGCAGGCTTGAGACCCTATCTGCCTGTGGACTGCCTCGCCAGAGTGGTGCATGCTCCAGTTATCTCCCTCTTGGACTACTGCAATGTGCTCTACGTGGGGCTACCTTTGAAGGTGATCCGGAAACTACAACTAATCCAGAATGTGGCAACTAGACTGGTAACTGGGAGTGGCTGCCGAGACCACATAACACTGGTCTTGAAAGACCTACATTGGCTCCCAGTACGTTTCCGAGCACAATTCAAGGTGTTGGTGCTGACCTTTAAAGCCCTAAATGGTCTCGGCCCAGTATATCTGAAGGAGCATCTCCACCCCCATCATTCTGCCCGAACACTGAGGTCCAGCACCGAGGGCCTTCTGGCGGTTCCCTCACTGTGAGAAGCCAAGTTACAGGGAACCAGGCAGAGGGCCTTCTCGGTAGTGGCACCCTCCCCGTGGAACGCCCTCCCACCAGATGTCAAAGAGAACAACAACTACCAGACTTTTAGAAGACATCTGAAGGCAGCCCTGTTTAGGGAAGCTTTTAATGTTTGATGTATTACAGTATTTTAATATTTTTTTGGAAGCCACCCAGAGTGGCTGGGGAAACCCAGCCAGATGGGCAGGGTATAAGTAATAAATTATTATTATTATTATTATTATTATTATTATTATTATTATTATTATTACCCCGTGTTCCTCCTTTTACAGAGATACTGGAGTCCTTAAAAACAGCAGACAAAGTGATGAAGATCCTGTTTTCGGACTATACTTTTCAAATTGCAGATGGAGACTCTTATGACTGAGTGGTCCTGCATACGAGTATATTGGGAAGAAGGTTTGGCCAGAATATTCCCCCTTGACTTCTGTATTTCTGCAGGCAAAGAACTGTATGGCTTTGGAGTTTCTTCATATGGTAGAAGGCGTACATGAGACCTCTCCTGCAGGCTGAAATAGCATGAACCAAAACCAAAGAGAACAAGGCCGAGGTCTCCCTCGATTCATTTTTTTCCAAATAGAAACATGCACTTCATTTATTTTTCATATGCACAATAATTCTACATATTAAGCTTACGGTCACCAGCGAATTTGCTAGCCATTAAGTCCAGCTGAGCTCACAATTTAACAGTCCCATAGTGATCGTGCACGCATTGGTTTTCATGGCAGGGGGTGGCATGAGGAATGCGAACCAGAGATGGGAGCTCAGAATGGGCCTCAAGGCAACAGCCACTCAAATTTGGCCAAGCACCAAACCAAATCCAACTACCATTATAGGTACCTAGGAAGCTGGTCTGAAGTCAGACCATTGGTCTACCTAGCTCCATATTTACTACACTGACCAGCAGTGGAACCTGCCTATGTTCTCAGGTGCAAAAGTCCTGTTCTGCAGTAGGACTAGCATGCTGCCCACCTCACTGTGTTTCAGTTCAGTTTTGTGTGTTGCTGTACACCTGGCCATGTTTCCATGTTGCCCCTTGCCTAGTGGGTGGAGATATATTTGTCCGCTGAGGTTTGCCTGCCTGGTTACCCCCATCCCTCCACCTACGTCGTCTCCTTTCTTGAGCAAACTTGTGAAAGGCTAAGCCTAGAGGTACTTGGAGCTAGGAAGCCAGAGCTTCGTATTATGGGCTAGAACAGGGGTCAGCAACCTAAGGAAGCTCCTGCAGCCAATAATAATAATAATAATAATAATAATAATAATAATAATAATAATAATATATTATTTATACCCTGCCCAACTGGCTGGGCTTCCCCAGCCACTCTGGGTGGCTTCCAACCGAATATTAAAAACAATACAGCGTCAGACATTAAAAACTTCCCTAAACAGGGCCACTTTCAGAGTTGTCTTTAAAAAAGTAAAATAGTTGTTTATTGCCTTGATATCTGCTGGGAGGGCGTTTCGCAGGGCAGGTGCCACTACCGAGAAGGCTGGTGTTATGTGGTCTTGGCGGCCGCTCCCAGTCACCAGTCTAGCTGCCGCATTCTGGATTAATTGCAGTTTCCGAGCCACCTTCAAAGGTAGCCCCACGTAGAGCGCGTTGCAGTAGTCCAAGAGGGAGATAACTAGAGCTTGCACCACTCTGGCAAGTGTGGCTGACTAGATTGCCTGCAGGAAAGCTGCAAGCAGGACCCCGAGTGAAAGAGCACTCTTCTTGGGTCCTGTGGTTTCCAGCAACTGGTATTCAGAAGCACTGCAGCCTCCGAATGTTAACGCTAGGCATTGATAGCCTTATCCAGCGTGATGCCACCTTTATTTTCACTACCCAAGCTGTTGGAAAGTATTTAAATTTAAGCATCGCTTTCATCCCTCGGGAGGTTGTGGACTCTCCTTCCTTGGAGGTTTTTAAGCAGAGATTGGATGGCCATCTGTCATGGATGCTGTAGTTGAGATTCCTGCATTGCAGGGGGTTGGACTAGATGACCCTCAGGGATCCCTTCCAACTCTACAATGCTATGATTCTATGATCTGTGTATGTGCACAGAGGACACGCACCCCCCGCCATGGAAGAGAAAGTTGGTGTTGCAAATTTGCACAAGTTTGCAAATTATTCAGTCCATATTTGGATTGAATAAGTCTACAGTTTGGACTGAAGCTAGCTGCTGTGTGTGTGGGGAATGCACCAAACCACGTATTTCACCAAAAAACCCTATAGGATACCTCTGGTGCAGAACATGGCGGCTTGGCTGCCTCTGGGGGAAAACTACCACCAGCAGATGACACCTTGCTTTCAGGATTTGCACCAGCTACCAATCTGAAACCAGGCCAGGTTCAAGTTGTTGGCCCTATAATATGATGCCCTGTACAGCTCAGGGACAGGTTTCTTGAGAGACCGCCTTTCCTCCTTATATAATCCAGTAGATTGCTGCAGTCTGAGGGAGAGATTCCCCTGCAAGATCCAAAGATCTCAGAAGTGCGTTCCGCAGTAATTCCGTGGAGGGCTTTTAATGTGGCAACAACCCCCGTTTTGTGGAACAGAATTCCTGTCAAGATTTGACAGGCAACCACCAGCAGCGTTTTCTGGAAACAATTCAGGACATTTTCGTTCTGACAGCCTCTCCCGTTGGATGAACGGGTCTTTATGTGGGTCCACTTGTTAGTCATGTTTTAAATGCATCCGTTGCCCCTGCGTTTTTCACCGTTTCTAACCGCCTTGTGTGTTAATCGCTTTGAGAGGGTGGTTTAGAAGACAGCTGATAAATAAATGCTAATAATAATAATAATAATAACAACGTATTCACAGGCTTGGTCTCTGCCTCCTTCCTTACCTTTCACCTGCATCTCTGGAGGGTAGCACACACTACTGGCAGAGCATCCTACACAACACAACACAACACAACACAACACAACACAACACAACACAACAACACAACACAACACATGAGATGTGTGGGATGCAAGCCCAACAATGCGCATAAGCTTGTTGTACTTTTGCAACCCAACCGATCACAAAGTTACACGTCGTAAGAAAAATATTAGAGAGACATTGCGAACGAACGTGTACTTAATCAGTTTGTCCCTGCCGTCACTGTCATGTAGTGAACTGCGGCAAAAATGTATTTTTCAACCATTTGTTGGGTGGGTGGGGAACTAAACAAAACTCTCTACAGAAAAGGGGTTGGGAGTAGAGAAAGGAATTTCTTCAAAGTGTTCAGAAGGGGACTGTTGCTTACTGAACGTAATATCACATGGTGGCCAAGGGTTTTCTGTGCCCCTTCACTTTAACCCTTTTAAAAAAAAGTTCATTGCAGAAGGCACAAGGCTCTTGGCTCAGCTTGATTGGCCAATGTTTCTAGAATGCTGTTGTTCCCAAAGTTGGGGCCGGCACATCCATGAGGCAAGGTGAAGTGACCGCCTCAGGCTGAGGGCCAGATTCGCAGATCCCAATCAGATATTTATTCCTCCCTTGTCCCTGATGTAGATCTTAACTCACCCTTTCTTCTCTGGCAGGGAGAGGGCACCATTTTGTGGTTCACCTCGGGTGCCAATATGTCTTGGACCAACGCTGGCCAAGGCATTCTGGGAAGTGTCGCCAGGAGGAAGTGGTGCAAGGCACTCTCTGCTACTTCCTGCAAGCCACAGTTCCTGCTGAGACCCGGTAAAGCAGGTTCCCTCTTAAAAAAAATCAAGAGAAATTCTGCCATTGTCCTGAAAGCAGCAGCAGATTGGCCCAGTTTTTGCAAGAGGACAATATTTGGGGGTGGGGATCTTGTGTGAGTGTGATTTCAGCCCAGCCATAAGTGTGACATTTTGGTTTGTTGCTTAGGCTGACTACACCACCTGAGACTCAGAACCCAAATTTCAGTGCTCAGTTCTGAAACATATTGTGTGCCATTGAGTAATGACTGCCCTGCTTCCACATAACTCGACTGGAAAAATAAGTAGTGATGGAACACTGGCTAGCCCAGCCTTTGCCAACTTGGTATCTCTGCCAGATGTTTTGGACCACAACTTCCATCACCATGGCTGTGGCGGTCTTAAACATCTGGAGGGCACCCGGTTGGCGAAGGTTGGGCTAGATTAGTAACTGGTGGAAAACTATTTTCGATACAAACTGCAAATGGCAAGTGTCGTCATAGAAGAGGCATGCCCTTTCAGGGTGAGAACGAAGGGACACCTAAGTGGGTGCCTCTTATGAATCATGCGCGCATCACCCCAAAACTAATCATGCCTTTTCACTTTGGAACAACTGAACAACTCGAACGCGCAGGCACGTTTATGCCTATTTAATCGTTTACAGCACACACCTATGTCTGCTTGTTCAGAACAGGCTCCACAATGTGCAGTGGGGCTTAGAAAATTAAAAAGCACTTTAGTCCAAAATTGAAGAATTGTGGTTTTGTACGTGTACGTGTGTTGTTTTTTTTTTTTTTTAAAAAAAGGAGCATGCTCAGAATTGTCCCTTCTTCGCCTCCTTGCCTAGTGGGTCACACCCACTAGTGCGAATGGAATGCAGCAGGATGCACACACACACACAAATACCTCCCAAACTGCGGAAAGCAGTTCCCCGTTTACCTTAAGGACCGGAAGACCAACGTGCAAGAGCAACACAGTGGAAGAGCAACGACTGGGTAACGCTGGAAACCACCAGGCCTGCAAAGGAACCGGGTCCCCAGTGCAAGGAGGGCGGAGCGCTCAGCACATGCTCAGAGGTGCCACTCTCGCCTTATAAATCCCGGCGGTGTGTGTGTGTGTGCACGCGCGCAAGAGAGGAAAAAGCGCAGCCCCTGAAGCCATTCCTGGCCTACTGCTGGCTAGGTGGGGGGCACCCTCTCCCGATGCCTCCCCGCGCGCTTGCTGCAAGAGAAAGGCGGGCCGGATCGTGCGAGACGGATTGAATGAAATCCCTCCGGGAAGAGCGGCTCGCCCCTCCCCGCTGCTTCTCTCTTTGCTTGGCAGGGCAGGCAGCCAGTCCGCTGCGCCGGCCGCCCAGAAAAGGGGCTGGCGCGCGCCTGCCGGAGTCCCTCCCCGCCTGGCTTGCGACGGCGAGCTGCTTGCCGCGCCTGCTGTCTGGCGCTTGTGCTTGCGCCGTAGCGAGAAGCCGGGCAGGGCGAGAGAGAGAGAGAGAGAGGGGAAGGGAACGCGGCGTGCCGGGGATTTCCAGCCTGGGCTTCGGGAGGGCGGGAGAGGAAGTGCGGGGCGGGGTGAGGGAGAGAAAGAGAGCCGGGGCAGCGCACCAGGGACTTTCCAGGCAGCCGGAGCGAGGCGGCGGCGGCTGCTGCTGCTGCGTTTGGCGGGGCTGCTGCTGGTGCAGCAGGAGGCGGCGGCGGCGGCGCTGGTAGCGACGGCTCTTTTCTCCTCCGTCTCCCCTTCCCTTCCCTTCCTCGCGCAGGGAGAGGAGAGAAGGAAGCAGGTAGGGCAGCCGGGCTGTTGCGCCCCTCGAGGCGCAGGCGGAATCCGGGGAGAGGAGGCGAGGGGGGTCCCCTCCGGCTGAGGAGGCGGTGTGTGTGTGTGTGTGCGCGCGCGCGCAGGGGTGCGTGTGTGTGTGTTGTGTGTGAGGCGGGCGGGGGGCGCCTCTGGTCTGCTGGCTGCTCCCGCCGCCGCTGCTGCTGCATTTGCGCGCAGGCTGTGAGGGGAAGGAGGTGGTGGATGCCGGAGGTCCTTTCCGGAGCCTCCTCGGGGAAAAGGGGAAGGGGGCGTGAGGAGGGAGGAAGAGGAGAGGGGCGGCTGGGTGGCCGGGCAGCCTTCATGGTGGCGCCGCCTCGGCTCCTGGGCTGGAGCTGCTGCTGCGAAGGGCTGGCAGGGCGAGAGGCGAGGAAGGTCGGCGGGCTGGGCTGCGCCGCGGCGGCGGGCAGGAGCGCGCGAGGAGCCGTCGGGGCTGCCTGAGGGCGCGCGAGGGGACGCCCGCTTGCCCGCTCCCGCTTCGCGGCTGTTGCTTCGCTCTGCCTCTCTGGCGCCCCCCCAACCCACCCCCTCATTCCACTCGAGGCAGCTGCCCGCCAAGGGGGTCTGCGCCCGGGGACTATGCAGGGACCCGGTTGCTTCTGCTGCTCACTCCCATTCGGTCTCCATGCTTTGACTGCCGGGGAAAAGGCTTCTGGGGCTCAGAGGTAGATTCCATTCGCTCGCTGCTGCTGCTGCTGCTGCTGCTCTTGCTCTCGACGCCAGGAGTAAATGCTTGCTTCTGAGCCGCTGGCTTTGCTCAGATCTCCAGATCTCCCAAGTTCATCCTTCCAGCTGTTTGCTGCTATCGCTGCTCGCCCCCCAGCCCACCCCCGCCGCTTCAGTCTGCCCCGGTGCTTGCTTTGGAGACGGGGGCGCGCGCGCCTGTATATGCATTATTGCTCTTTGAGAGAGACTACTTTGGGAGGCCGAAAAAACAAACACACACCTTAACGTCTCGGTGTTGGAAAGTGGATCAGACCAGTAAGTCTTTTTTTTAATAAATAAATATCAGAATGGTTTATGTGTATATGTGGGTTGCTGGTGAAGGAAGCATGCTTCGGACCCCCCCCCTTCCTCTCCCATTGCTGTGCCTTAAAGGTGTCTCTGCATGCATTTGATGTGCTGTTTGAATGCAGAATGCTCTCTTAATTTCTGACTCCCTCCATATGCAGTCCGTGTGGGCGGGCCGTAGGTATTTAAAGGGGAAGTGTCTTGCCTTGCAAACCTTTTATTGGGGTGGTGGGTTGTTTTTAATTCACTTGTGGCAAACTCCTGTTGTATCCACTTTGCATGTTCCCACAGGCTAAACCTTTTTATTTCTTGGCTTGGTTGCTTCGCGGTGACTGCACTGATGCTTGCAGTAGGTTGCATGTTGAATTTCAATCAGTGGTAGCAGCCATGCAGGATAAGGGAACATTGCAGTTGCAAGTGGAGGGAGAGCTCTAGGACAAGATACAGGATAAATTGTCTGTAATATGGGTGCGTGCATCCTCTCCTGTTGGAAAAACAACAACCCCTTGTGTGTGTGTCTGTGTGCTCTTTCATAGGAATAGCCTTGTAGCCAGTGCGGAAGAAGGAGGTCTTCTGTAAAGGACACAGAAAGAAAGGTATCTATTATGGCCTTTACACATTATGAATTGGTTTGCCGTTTGCAACCCACGGTGCTTTTGAGATGTGCATGGTTTTAACATGTGGGGAATGCTAACTTGTGTATGATTACGTCATGTCGTAGTGTAACGAAAGGGAATGGGGTTTTTAAAAGTTTTATCCTGAGTCATTCCTCTGCAGACGAAATCTTTTGTTAAAAGCAGTAACTGCTATGTTTTTGTGCCCCCCCCCCCGTAAGACAGGAAGGAAAAGCCAGTAACTGATCAGTCACAGAGATGTATATTTAGATAATGCTTGGAGGTATGATTAAACTTGGAAAATCGTAGTTCGCTTAGCATTCTGGTCATGTCTCCATAGTGTTGTACCAGGGTATTGCTGATAGAGGATTTGTATGGTCTTCCAGCTGCAGGAGCCCTTGCTTCCAGCTGTAGTTAAGCCTCTTTGCTCTTACCATTTCCCAGTAGCAGAATGGGAAGGATCCGCAACGCATCATCGGTTTTTTTTGGGGGTTTTTTAAGGATATTGAATGCTTGCGTATTTGTGTGTGTGTGTAAGGGTGAGGAGGGATGAAGAGTTGTCAGTCTCTTGGCGATGGCTGAACGTTGTGCATTGTGATCAATGAGTTTACAGAAAAGCATTACGTGTTGTACTACTTTTAAGGGATGCATTTGGGCTCTATTTTGCCTGTTACTGACCTAGGTGACTGAATTTCTATTGACGTCTTTGAGGCTAGGATTGCACCAGTGGTATTGTAATCCTAAAGTACGGTCCGTAAAGGGGTGTAGCTTCTATTCTAGCATATGCTGTTGAATTGCAGTACTATGAATGGCTTTCAACATGGATTCTGACCCTGGCTGCTTAGTGCAAAATGCTTATTTCAAATAGTTACTGGGGGTGTACGATAGCTGAATTGCAACCTATGAATACATTTTCATCTACAGATGTCTTCCCCCCCCCTCCCCACCCCACAATCTCGTTGAATCACTGAGGTCCAGCTTATGGTTTTGAATTGGCATATATTTTGCTCTTTAAAATAAGAGAAGGCAGTTTTTCAAAGTTACATTTTCTGGATTAAGACGCTTGTGAATATAGCATGCGTGCATTTAGTTTAAAGTGCTTGTAGGAAAGACATTAAGCGTATGAGGCAAAATCACTTTCGTGTCTGAACGTGTGGTTTCTTGGTCTTGTTGGGAAGCCCCTGAGAATACTGGTTAATAATGGAAACAGTGATCTTACTTGAGGTTAGGCAGCTAAAGTTATCTTCGTAGTTAGGATTTTGCACATGCTTCTAAATGCAAGCTGTGTTCATTGTTGTTGTATGGTATGTTAGCGAAATGCTTTTTGGTTCAGTAGCACCGAACACTTAACATGTTCTGCGTATGGTGGCAAAGGAGCCAATCCAGCATGTGGATGAAGAAGGATACTGACATCCATAGCTTTCCTGGAATACAGCAGTAAGAAAGGCTGATCTTTTGTGACAGCTGGACACAGGCATTCTGGAAGTGAAATAGGCAGACGAATTTGGGATTGCCGTACACGAGACATTTCAGTTGAATTAATGTGTATGTTATTGCCATCTAGTCATCAGTGGGTATGAAACACATCACGGGGTTAAAAGCAAGGAATTCTGTAGTAATTGTCAGCGTGTAGTAAGACACCTAAGAACTGGGCTGGATCCAGCCAAAGGCCTATCCAGCGCAGCATCCCTTTTTTTACACAAGTGGTCAAGACAAGGAGATGCTTCTGAAAAGCTTCGCAAGCAGGACATGGAGACGTTCATTCTCTTCCGCTGCTGTTTCCCAGCAACGGGCATTCAGATGCATGCTTCCTCTGATCTGGAGGAAGTATATACCCATTATGAGTAGTAGCCATTGAGAGCTGTATCCTTCAATGACCAGGGATGGATTTGTAGAGAACAGCATCAATGAAAATTTCCAAACCGGCAGGGATTTGTTAAAGGAAACAGGGGTTCTGTGCCGAGGGTGCATTTCAGAATGCCCGAATGCATGCGAATTATTTCCGTGCCCTCAAGTGACTTTTACATCGCAGTGCATACAGACGAGGCGAGATGGAAAAGAGGCTGTAGGTTAAAGGAAAGGGGATGATGCAGTGGAGCGGTTGGAATATTCATGCTGGAATTAAATAGCACAATGTGCCCTTAAGTTTTGTTTTCCCTTTATGGGTTTCTTTTAATAATAATAATAATAATAATAATAATAATAATAATAATATAGGCTTGGATCCCAGCTATTCTTAAAATCAACGCAAGTCTACATCATCATCAGCAGACGACAACAACAACAAAACTAGAGTTGCAAAGCCGTCTGCTAGCAAATTGCCTTCTGATATGTTTTGACATGACCTTTCGTGACTCAGTGCCTTGACTCAGTGGCACTCTCCATGCTCTTTTCAACAGGCTTCTTTTAGCTTAGTCGATTTCTTAGCCAGTGGAAAGTGAGATTGTTGTCCTCACTGCCCGTGGCTGTAGCCATTGGGCCGGTCCCCATGGACTTCCCCACAAGCAGAAGCCCTCTGTGGCATGCAAGCAAGGCTGTGGCTTTCTGCCTTTCCCAGCGCGCACACCTGTTCCACCTCCAGGCGCAGTAGACACCCACATGTGGGCATAAAACAGGCACAGGACCTGTGCATGTATAAAATAAAAAGGGTAATGTACAAAATAGAACGCATGCGGTCCTGATCTGTGCAATCAGCTGGAATTTTACGGATGTGAGCATTTAGCAAGTGCCAGAGGGTGACCTTGCTTCCCCTTCTCCAGCGGTGGTGAAATAAGCTTGAGCTAGCCCATTGGGTAGCAGTGGTCAATGGGAGCTTTGGATCTCTGAAATGCACCTATAAAATGGGTACAAAGTTTTCTTCTGCAGCCAAGTGGTTTATTTTTTAAAAAAGGATTTCTTCATTACGGAAAACCCTAAAGTACTTCAGTTTGGGGGTTCCAAATCTCCGTCCCCCCCAACATTAGAATAGTTATATCCAATTTTACTCCCATCATGGTAAATTCATTGGTAGCCTTTTAAGGTGTGTGGTTTTGTCTGCATGCACATATATGGTATTATTGTTTCAGTTATAATTTCATGCCAGTGCCTTTTCTTCCGGGATTTACTGTTTTATGCCTCTTGGGATTGTAGAAGGTAGTAACAGTGTCAGCCTTGTTTGACAGAGCCGTTCTAGCTAGCAATTTATATTGTGTGTAGAATTCTGGAGTGGTCCTTCCTGCTTTCAGAAGAATCTCCTCAGGATGCTCAGAGCTAATTCTGGATCTTACTGCAGACTCTACTCCATATGGCTGGATTTGGTAGGAAAGCACAGAAGTGTTGCTGTCTTTCCTCAAACGAAACTTAAAATGTTGCTGCAGCAAAAACAATCAATGTTTAGGGTACAACCAGGACTGTACCTTGAGTTTATAGCTCCACCCCACTAGCGGAAAGTATTGCACGTATTCAAAGAAGACTTTGTGTAAATGCCGCATGGCAGGCGCGAGAGAATTGCCAACATGAAACTTTCATTGGGTCCTTGTGGATTCGTTTTTGAAAACAAACCCTGAAACGCAGGTACCTACCATTTATTCAAGAGCATAATTTTAGATCCCTGTACAGCCTTTTAAAAACGGAGAGTTAATTTGTATTAATTTTAAACTCCCTCATCCCAATGTATTTGAAGCTAGGGTTAAAAAAAGTAGGAACAATCAGTTATCCACAATTTGTTCCAAACCCCCTACAAAGATACAAGTTGTTTTTTTTTTAAAAAAAAATTGTTGCCCATACAACACACTAGTGAGGAAGTGCTCTGAATCTCGCTTAGGAAGGAACTACCCAGCCTACAAACCACTATTGAGATGGCCTTGCTTTCTGTCCCCAAACCTACGTATCTCGCCCTGTGTCCTTTCATGCACTGTGGTGGAGGAAGAAATCCTGCAGGTCCCACCAGGAAGTTCTTGAAGATGACCAGCAATATCTTCCAGGGGGCTTCCCCTCTAAGAAGAAGCAGAACTACCGCCTTACTCTTTGCAGATGCTTGCAGTCAGCTGATTTATCTCCATACTGCAGAGTTAACTACTCATCCCAGAGCCTTCTTGGAGGAAGTGGAATTTTGGCTGGGAGATCAACCCTTAAGACTGAGGTTGTGAAGAGAATGTTAATGAACACAGGTCCATTGATTTGGCGCTGCTGCTGGAAGCCACTGGTAACTCCAGGTGACATTTATTTTGATTTATTTATTTAGATTTTTGTATCAGCTGTTCCTCCAGGAAACTTGGATCAGCAACTCACCGCTGTGGTTGGAGGGAAAAAGAGAGACAGAGACAGCAACTTGTTCAAGGTTTCATGGAGCAGGAATTTCAACATGGGTTTCCTATTTTCAAGCTCAAAACTCTAGCCGTTGTACCACACTAGTTTTCATGCTATACCTGAAACAGCTGTTTCAAATGCAATTAATAAATATATTGCGAAGTAAAGCTTGCCTACTTTTTTAGATTCCCAGTGTGGACAGCAGTGAGAAACCTGTGGTTCTCCAGGTGTTTTGGGTCTCTAACTCACATCGGCTCCAGCCAGCATGACTAGTGGTTAGGGATTGGGGAGCTGTGGTCCCACAAGAACTGCAGGGCTACAGGCTCCTGATCCTGGCTCTGTCACTTGGAACTCCAGCTGACTGCTGTCGTCATCATACAGGCTGCGTAGATCACCAGTTCTTCTCTGAATAAGATTTGATGAAAGGAGCCAGTCTCTGAAATTAATGTGTCTGGATTAATAACATTCAAAATACCAGCAGACATTGATCTTGTTGAAACTATTGTTCTGTGTTACTCTGTTAAATATGGTTTATACCCAATTCTGATGATGGTAAGAGGTAGTCATCCATCTTTCTAGTGTCATGGTTAGTTTACCTTACACATAAGGAACCCTTTCCTTCAAGATCTTCAGAAGGACACCTCCGTTCCAATACATAAACTTACTATCATTTTGAAAACCAGACCTTCAGCCAGGAATAACAAGAGACTCAAATCACCCACCAGTTATAAGTCTTCGTTCTGTGGCTAACAATGGCATTAACCAGTAAAATGGTAATACCTCACAAAATTGAGAAAACCCATATTTGAATACTACCCCTCCCCCCAAAAAGTCCATGTTTCCTGCCTTACTTGAATCCATGGTGTAACTCTGAATATGTAGTGGCAAAGGAAGCATTGAAGTTCCTAGTGTTGTGTCATTAGACCTACCCAAAAACACTTGCTTTCAGAAAGAGACCAAGTCAGGGTTCCTATACTAGGCGATACGAGACAGGTTCTGATGTGCCTGCTCATTGGTGGCTTGGGATAAAATCTGGGCACTCAAGGATTGTTAGTTATTATATGTTGATGCTGGAGCACCATTGATTGTGTGCTATTGTGAGTACCATAAAGGAGATAGTTTCCTCTCCGCAGACACAGGCAGATATATATTGTTGTGAGTTTGTGGGTGCCCGACTCCCCTGTGCTATGCGTTTCAGACTCCCCCATGTTAAAAGTTTCTGGGTGGCACACATTCCTGGATTCAGCAAATGTTAAAATATAAGCGTGGCCCTTTTCCTGGGGTGGTGATGGGCCAACAGAAGAACAAAATAAAGGTGACAAGCCATTAGGAAAGCCAAGGTGAGGGGGCTCTGTGCCCGAGGGCAAGTGGGTGGGGGCACCACCTCCAGCTCTTAGAAGACAAAGACAGAATTTGGAGTAGAATTTTAGAGTTGGATGTGATGTACTCTAGAGGACAAAAAAAGGTTGCACACTGGTAAAGGCGGCAAGCTGGAGTGAGGTTCAGAGCACGATGGTTGATTTTTATTTGAATCCAAGGCAGATGTTGTGGAAGAAACAACAACACCCCTTGGGGTGTTGATGCTGTGAACCGCTCCGGCGTAGGCTCAGGTTGTATATATGTGTCAATAACCACCCCAGTCTCTGCTGTGCCTTGTTTCCAAATGGAAATGTGAACCCCAGGTTAAGTGCCTGGAACCCCTGGAATTTTGCACACAATTTCCCGCCTGCCTGCATTGCAGACCTATATTGTGTGACCTCAAGTCACACTGAATGCTAGTGATACTGGGTGCTTCCTTGGTCTGGTCTTGTTTTAATGGACCATGGCTTATTAGTACCTGTGGTGCTGGAGTGGAAAGAAGTTAAAGGTCAGGCAGTGAGACACTGGGAAGGATCCATTCTCAAGACCCTGGGGAAATGTTGTCGGAGATGGAAACACTGAGCTGGGTGTAGAAATGATATAAGGCAGGGAATAGGAATCCTGAAGTCTTCCAGATGTTATCCCCCCTCCCACCATGAGACCATTAATCTCAGGGTTGCGAGTTCAAGCCCCTTGTTGGGCAAAAGATTCCTGCATAGCAAGGAGTTTGGCTAGATGACCCTTGTGGTCCTTCCAGCTCTATAATTCTATGAACCCTGACTTGTGCTGATGGGAGCAGGCCTTGAGCAACATCTAGAGCAGCCCAGATGTTGTTGGACTGCAACACCCATCATCCCTGACCACTGGTCCTGCTAGCTAGGGATGATGGGAGTTGTAGTCCAACAACAGCTTGGAGACCCAGGGTTGAGGAAGGCTGATCTGTAGGGCCACAAACTCCACACACCTCTGCTCTTAAGGCATCTTTCTCATATGGTGAAGTGAGAATAATGCCGAAATGAGGAAGAAGAAAACGCTAACAGCTGATACTACAAAGGCACTAAAGCAAAATAAAACTTAAACTTAATCCAGGAGGGAAGAGGGAGCCAATGTAGAGATGCATTCAAAGGACAGAGACTTTCTCGGTGAGGGGAGAGAGAAATTAGATGAAGGGAAGAGTTTGACAGATGCTGAAGGCGAAAGAGGAGGCTTCCGTTGTGTGGCAATACATCCTTTGTGGAGCAACAGCTGAAACTTTCTGGCTTCATGAATTTAATAGAGTTGCATATTTCAGAGTTCTGCCATAAAATCCAGGAGACATTAAAATATAATCTCCCTTGGGGCGTGCCTCATGTAAGGCTTGCTGAAGACATGCATTGCTATCTATAGAGTCTTCTTTAAAAAAATAATGTAAAAGTGGTATTTTTAAATAGTTTTAAAGCTTCCTGGTGTCTGAGCCTTTGGCTTTGTTAAGGGCACTTAATGGAAGGGCTTTTGATCTAGCAGACACATTTGAGAATCAAAGAGGAAGAGAAGTGGTTTTTGCACCCAAGAAAGGTCTTGACTGCCAGGGAACCCTACAGAACACAGTGAAATGTGGTGGTGGGGTGTTGCAAGGGAACAGAAAATAGGCAAAAAACCCCCCACCCAAAACCTATTCATTCTCATTAGCAGAGCTGGGTCTAAAGTGCTTGCATGAGCACAGTGGCACCAATTGAATTCCATTCAATTCCATTCCAACTAGATCACAGCTTCCAATCCTTTCATACAAAAATCCATTCCAGGTTTTCCCCAAAAGCTTTCTTTGTGTCAGCAGCCTATTTTTTTATTTATTTATTTATTTTTGTGGGGTGGGGGACGACAACACCTTTTCGGTGTTACTGTTATCCAACAATTGATAATTGGAAACCCTTGTTGATTTATTGCACATCTCCCCAATAGACATGATAGAAAAGGAGAGAGAGAGGAGGGCGCTGCAGATCAACCAGAGATTCACTAGTAGATTTCTTGCTTTCTTTGGTTATACGCGGGTAGTAATTGCAATGCCGTTTTCATTGTGCTGCTTAAAACAATGGAAGCAGTTTTTGAGAGGCTTTAAGTACGTTGCAAGCAATTCAGCCACTTTTCTCTCACTTCTTTTTTCCTGATGGATCACGTCCGGCCGTGAAAAACTTTGGTTAGCTTACTGCATGAGGGCTTTCTACCTTCTCAGAATGATTCATTGCACTCAGAATAGGGGTTGAAAGGCTATTTACTTTCGATATAGAGTGGCAGAATTTCTCTTGGGTCCATGTAGAAGTGGGGCATAGTTTAGTTCAAGTATTTGCCGTACGTATGTCCAATCTTTTTGAGTAATGTGAGTTATTTCGGGTGAAAACTCCACCTTTATTTAACTGAGCAGCCTACCTAGAACTTGGTTAGCACGAGCCACCAAAATTTGAGTCTCAACCAACACCACATGAGTGCAATACATTTAGTGCATATTCGTGCTACTTTAACAGCCACAGCTTCCCCTAAAGCATCGTAGCTTAACCTCTCAGGGAGCTACAATTCCCAGCACACTTCCCAAACTGCAGTTCCCAGGGCACATAGTGGAAAGCTATGTGCCTTAAGTGTGTATTGTGAACGAAGCCCAAAGCTGTAGCCACCATGCCTACCAGGATCTATTGTTTCCTAGGTGTGGGATGAGGACTCTGTTGTCTTCCAGATGTAGTAGGACCACAACTCCCATCATCCCTGACTGTTGCCTATGCTGGCTGGGGCTGATGGGATCTGGAGTCCAGCAGCAGCTTGAAGGGCATACCCATGTCTTAAGACGAGAAATTGCTATCTGTGGTTCTGGCACTGTCCTTGCTACCCATGCGTTTATCATGAAGACTTAATCCTATAAATCATTATTATTTACTGGGGCTTAATTCTCTTGCAGTCTGTAAATCTTTGGGCTGTGTTTCTTGTAACTACTGATGGGGAATTGACTGTACATCCCCCCCATCTCATTTTAAAACAAACCTTGGTCTTCATTATTTTAACATGGTTTTAAATAAATCTTATGTCTATATTGTAAACCGCTTTGAGATTCATTTCTTTAAAATATGGTCTAGAAATAAGTAATAATAAAAAATGATGTTCTCTTGGTGTGGCTCTAAGGTGAGTTGTAAGCTGTTTTATTCCATCCACACTAGGGAAGGCATTGTGGTGGTGTGAGACTTCTGTTGTTTTCATTATTGTAATTTGTGTATACAGTGGTGCCTCGCAAGACGAAAAGAATCCGTTCCGCGAGTCTCTTCGTCTTGCGGTTTTTTCGTCTTGCGAAGCAAGCCCATTAGCGGATTAGCGCTATTAGCGGCTTAGCGGATCAGCTGATAAGCGGCTTAGCGGCTTGGGAAAAAGTGGGGGGGGGGGAAACCCCTGCAGGAACTCGCAAGACATTTTCGTCTTGCGAAGCAAGCCCATAGGAAATTCGTTTTGCGAAGCACCTCCAAAATGGAAAACCCTTTCGTCTAGCGGGTTTTCCGTCTTGCAAGGCATTCGTCTTGTGGGGCACCACTGTGCAATGGTTTTGATTTTGTAACGTGTCTAGAGATTTTTTTAATCGATAGACGATCATAAAAATTTAATAAAAAGTTTGGCATGTCAGAAGCTGGTTTATGCCATATCAGACTTTTGTCAGTTTAGCCTGTTGTTGTCTGGCTGGCAGTGGTTTTTCCAGGATCTCGGGCAGGTATTCGTCCCCATCACCTGTTACCTGGTCCTTTTAACCAGGAGGTGCCTGAACCTGGGAACCTCTGTATATAAAGTGTGTGCTCTCTTCAACTCATATGACCTTCCTTCTGAGTTTTGCGTTTGGCGAAGGAGATAAAAGCAATTTCAGGTTTTGTTTCCCTCCCTGAAAGTAATTCTGCAGAGGCAGACGTGGGTGGCAATGACCTGTGATAATGGAGTCCAAAATGCTCCCTGGGGCCTATTCAGTGCAGCCAGAGGAGGACTCTGCGCATGCCTCCTGAAATGTGTGACACCAGCCACCACTGAGAATGATTTGGGAAGGAAGGTAAGAAAGAAACAAGCAAACAACTATACTTGTTGGATGGTTCAGATGTCAGTCTAAATTATGTCACGATTTTGGACTCTGCGATGTTGGTGGGAATTTCCCTTTTTGAAATTTGTGTTTGTTCATGTGACCAGCCTAAAGGTTAATCATGACCCAGATCAGGATAAAAGACTATATTTTTAAATTTAATTTGGACTGGAGGAATGTACTTGCTTTATTAGGCTCATTTGTACACCATTCTTAATTTAGAAAAATCACAAAGGTTCTAATGAAGATAGGTGGATGGGTCCCCCTCTGTTGAAAGAGTGGAGGGTCGTGAGACATAGGGTGAATCCTTCTCAGTATTGGTACCAAGGCCATTGAACTTGCTCCTCATGCAGTCTTGTTCCTCCCTTATTCCTTTTAATAGGCTCCAGCTCAACAGAGGTTTTTTTTAAAATAAATATAATAAGAGTGTTTAGGGTTCATTGAACCTTGGTTTACCCATTGTTCTTCAGTGGTGTACATAAGAATAACTCTTCTGGATCAGGCCAAAAGCTTGAATAGTCCAACATCCCATTCTCACCATGGCCAACCAGGTGCCTATGGAACACCCCCCCCCCATAGGACACAAACACAACAACACTCTCCCCACTTGTGGTTGCCAGAAACTGGTATACAGAGCCATAACACCTCCCAATACTTTAGATAGTATACACCTAGTGACCATCAATAGCTTTACCCTTCAAGAATTTGTCTGAACCCCATTTTAAGTCATTTGAGTTGGTGACCGTTACTTTACACCCCTTTATGGCTTTTTTTGGGTGGGGTGGTGGAATCTGGTTATTTTAAAATAAAGATTATAACATATATTTTTTCCTAAACTTAAAAGTCCCTGAAAGGAGCCCTGACCTCTTTCTAGGCCTGCTTAGATTCAACAAGATTGGATGAAGGCCTCATGTGCCTTCGTCCAATCCCTCTTTCTCAGTGTTAGAAACTCAGATGTATAAACTAGGTGTTAAATGGCTCCTTAAACCAGGGTTACAGTCGCCAGAACAGAATGTTTAGCTGCCATTTTTGGGCAAGATGGCTCTAAAGTCTTATTTTTCAAATAACGGACTGACTGATTGATTCTCAGTTAAACATCTGGCTAGTTCAGATGACCACCTTGAAGCTAGGTTAAGAGCTTTGAGAACTTAAAGAAGAAATGTCCCTTGACCATATGCATTGGCCTGTTCTGACCTCTTTTTCTTAATGGTGACTGTTCCTTCTCCGGCTGCACAGAAAAAGCAGTTTAGTTCCAGAAATTCATTCCAATTGTACAGATAAGAGATAGAATTCTGCAGGATGGGGTTTTAGAGTGTGAAAACAGCCCAGATCCAATGATCTCCAGATGGTGGAGATGTCAGGTGCCAACCCGGCGACCAGGCATCTTCACTTGGTCGCAAGTAGTTGAAAACTAGGTGCAAAACGCGCCTGGCACCTGGCTAATTTCGAACATTGCCTCTTCTAGTAACTCCCGACCTAGTGTTGAATTAAACATTACACTATTAAGACCATTCAGTCAGGTCAAGCATTTCTGATTGTCAGATAGAATGAAACCCCTCCTTCCCCTGTATGCTGTTCTAGGGGGCTTTCCTGATCCCTAAGAGCAGATTTGGGGCAGGGAGGACAGCCCCATTGCACTAGTGCTACTATATGCAACATACAACTTTGTGTAACATACAGTTACACCACGAATCCACATTCTTTTCCTCAGGAGTTATGGCCAGTTCAGATTGTACTGTATCAGACTCAGGTGCTTGGGTATTAGTGCGCATTATTCATTTTGGCTGTTACTTATGTGTTCGTTGCCTGTTTTCTCAGTTTAGATAGGTCTTCCTGGAGTTTTTCACAGTCTCCTAATACAGGTCCTTGAGGGGATTTCATTGCTTGTTTGCCCTTTGTACTTCTTTCTACTGTTTGCTTCCTGTTGTTCAGCCACTTGTTGATCCCCAAGATGTTTCCATTTGCCTAACTTGGGCATAGCTTTCCAAAGCTTATGTGCTTGTGAATGATGTTTCCTTGACGTCATTGGGGGCAGCTGATCAGTCAAGCATCCTCAGCCGGTTCTTTTAAGAAGACACCTTTTCCTGCAGTCTAGAGAGGCTGTGGTTCTGTAAGCAAATCAGCAGGTACCACGAAAGTTTTTCTCCCCCCCCCCCCTTTTTAAAGGAAAGTTAAGGATGTGGTGGTGCTTAAATGCCCTGGAATTGACCCAGATCAATGACCAGTCCATAGGGTGCTTCTTCCTATCGGCCTCTTAAGCTCTTACATACTGTGATTTCGATTAAGTGGTTCAGTTGCTTTTCTTGCTTCTACTCTCCAGTGACAATTTGGTGTTGGGAGGGAGGGAGGGAGCGCGTTCCTCAAACATACATTTTCACCATTGAACTTTGCAACAACAACAACAAAATTCTTGGAAAATAACCCTAAACTTTGCAGAACTGGCTTCTGCAGGAACCAAGAAGAGCATTTCTCAATAAATATTAAATCTTTAAGGTGGTAGCTTTTAGAGAGTTCTTGTTCAGCCCATGTGTCCTCTCTTCCTCGATCCCACCCTCTTCTTCCGTCCCGGATTGTTCATCACATTGCAGAAGAGGAACAAACAGACCTGAAAATTGCAGACAGCAAGTCCCTGATCTGTATTGGAACCACAGTGGGTGGAGGTAGAGTGGCTTTAATCCACCCTCCCCTGCTCATGCCAGAGCCTAGGTCCAAATCAAGCCCCAGCACCTGCAACTTGCATGAGGAAAAAATCTCCCATTTGCTTTAATTGGAGTCCTGCCACCCCAATGTAAATTGCAGATGTGTTTGTGTTTCTGAACAACTAGCTTCAGGGGTGAGGAACTGGTGGCTCTCCAGATGCAGATTGACTCCAACTCCCATAAGCAGTGTTAGAAACTCAGATATATAAGCTAGGTACCAAAATGGCACCTTAAACCAAGGTTTTTGTTTTGTTGTTTAGTCGTTTAGTCGTGTCCGACTCTTCGTGACCCCATGGACCAGAGCACGTCAGGCACTCCTGTCTTCCACTGCCTCCTGCAGTTTGGTCAAACTCATGCTGGTAGCTTCGAGAACACTGTCCAACCATCTCGTCCTCTGTCGTCCCCTTTTCCTTGTGCCCTCCATCTTTCCCAACATCAGGGTCTTTTCCAGGGAGTCTTCTCTTCTCATGAGGTGGCCAAAGTATTGGAGCCTCAACTTCAGGATCTGTCCTTCCAGTGAGCACTCGGGGCTGATTTCCTTCAGAATGGATCGGTTTGATCTTCTTGCAGTCCATGGGACTCTCAAGTGTCTCCTCCAGCACCATAATTCAAAAGCATCAATTCTTCGGCGATCAGCCTTGTTTATGGTCCAGCTCTCCCTTCCATACATCACTACTGGGAAAACCATAGCTTTAACTATATGGACCTTTGTCGGCAAGGTGATGTCTCTGCTTTTTAAGATGCTGCCTAGGTTTGTCATTGCTTTTCTCCCTAGAAGCAGGCGTCTTTTAATTTCATGACTGCTGTCACCATCTGCAGTGATCATAGAGCCCAAGAAAGTAAAATCTCTCACTGCCTCCATTTCTTCCCCTTCTATTTGCCTGGAGGTGATGGGACCAGTGGCCATGATCATAGTTCTTTTGATATTGAGCTTCAGACCATATTTTGTTCTCCTCTTTCACCCTCATGAAAAGGTTCTTTAATTCCTCCTCACTTTTTGCCATCAAGGTTGTGTCATCTGCATATCTGAGGTTGTTGATATTTCTTCCAGCAATCTTAATTCCGTCTTGGGATTCATCCAGTCCAACCTTTTGCATGATGAATTCTGCATATAAGTTAAATAACCAGGGAGCGAGACAATATACAGCCTTGTTGTACTCCTTTCCCAATTTTGAACCAATCAGTTATTCCATATCCAGTTCTACCTGTAGCTTCTTGTCCCAAATAGAGATTTTTCAGGGGACAGATGAGGCATTCCCATTTCTCTAAGAACTTGCCATAGTTTGCTGTGGTCGACACAGTCAAATGCTTTTGCGTAGTCACTGAGGCAGAAGTAGATGTCTTTCTGGAACTCTCTAGCTTTCTCCATAATCCAGCACATGTTTGCAGTTTGGTCTCTGGTTCCTCTGCCTCTTCTAAATCCAGCTTGCACTTCTGGGAGTTCTCGGTCCACATACTGCTTGAGCCTTCCTTGTAGAATTTTAAGCATAACCTTCCTAGCGTGTGAAATGAGTGCAATTGTGCGGTAGTTGGAGCATTCTTTGGCACTGCCCTTCTTTGGGATTGGGATGTAGACTGATCTTCTCTAATCCTTTGGCCACTGATGAGTTTTCCAAACTTGGCCACTGATGAGTTTTCCAAACTTGCTGGCATATTGAGTGTAGCATCTTAACAGCATCATCTTTTAAAATTTTAAATAGTTCAGCTGGAATACTATCACTTCCACTGGCCCTGTTATTAGCAGTGTTTTCTAAGGCCCATTTGACTTCACTCTCCAGGATGTCTGGCTCAAGGTCAGCAATCACACTGCCTGGGGTGTACTAAACCAAGGTTAGAGATGCCAAAATGGAATGTCTAGTTGCCATTTTGGGGCAAGATGGCTCTTAAGTCTTATTCCCACCCCCAAATAAACATCAGTTAAACATCTGACTAGTTCAGATGACCACCTTCAGGTAAGTTAAGAGCTTTGAGAACTTAAAGAAGAAAACCCCCTTGATCTGGGGACGGTCCACGTATATTTTGGCTTATTCTGACTTCTTTTTCTTAAGTGTGACTGCTCCTGCTCAGAAAAAAATCATTTTGGTTCCAGAAATTCATTCCAATTGTGCAGATGAAATATAACAGGTAGAATTCTGTGAAAACAGTCGATATCCAAGGATTCCCAGGCATGCACTCCAGATGGTGTAGATGTCAGGCGCCATCCTGGTGTCCAGGCATCTTCACTTGGTCACAAGTGGTCAAAAGCCAGGTGGAAAATGCTCCTGGCGCCTTGCTAATTTCGAACACCGCCCATCAGCCTAAGGTGACATGGCCAGTGGCCCAAGAACAATGAGAATTGTCCACAAGACATGGAGAACCACATTTTCCCTCCACCACCTGTGTCCTAAAGGCACTGTCCCAGAGGTGGTGTGCTCTGCATCAGTTGTTGCTTTAACACCAGAGTGGTGGGTGAAGAAATTCTTTGTGTTAATGCTTTTTGCTACAAGAGCAAACAAACCTCATTACAGTCTGCACCGTTCTTGAAGCTTGATCCCTGGTTCCTTGCTGCTGAGAGATCCACAGCGTGGAGAAGATAATGAAGGTGTTTTTCAAGCCTGGAGTACCAGCGAGCACTGTAGTCTCTGAACTGAAATCTTCTTGTTCGTTCTGAAGAACCTCTTGACGATTCACTTAACTTGCACCTGAGGACAAATATGTGTTCTGAAGCATGAGCTGAAGGAGTTTGTACCTTGACATTCATCACCTTCCTAAATATATAACAGCGCCTAATTAGGAATTAATGCCTAATGAGGAATTAGTGTTTCTGGTGGTTGGGATGGGGGGGGGGGTTGGAAATCAAGCAGGAAGTTTTCAGATACAATTAGCATTTACGGTCCCTCAAGGTTGACACAGATACACATAAGAAGAAAGGAAAGCACCAGTTTATGGAAATCTAGAAACAAGAGGTACCAATATCCAAATGGGATAGAATCGCTGTAACACTTAACGCAGGCGAGCCTTTGAAGAGCTAAGTCACTTGAATGCATGAACCAAATGCAGAGCTGTGAAGAAGCCCCCTTGAAGTGTTTTGTAAGCTCCATCTGTTCAATGTACATCTGCTCCAGACCCTTCAAATCGGGCAAGTGACTGAATAGTTTGCTGGTAGGTTTCCATTTTAATCTGTTAAAAGGAACGGAAGAGGATGTGCAATTCAGCAAGAAGCGAGCGATATTCTCCTGCCTGCTTTCTCTGATGTCGTCTGAGATTAGGTTGGTATCAGCCATGTTTAGGTCTTTCTCTGCTGTGGAGTCCGCTCGGTGGAATCGCCTGCCAAGCAAAAACACTTGCAAAAATGGATAGTCATACCTGTCCCAGCTTACATTTTGTGATGCTTTGATGGCTGTCCTGGAATTGTTCTATTTGTTCTGAGTTTGTTGTCATTATTTTTGATTATGTACTTAGCTTCAGTTTGGGGATTAAACACACACACACACACACACACACACACACACACACACACTGTGTTAATGATTAGTTGGCTGCCTTGAGTTTCCTTGCAAAAAATTGGGAATAAGATAGTATCTTTTAAAGGTAAAGGTAAAGGTACCCCTGCCCGTACGGGCCAGTCTTGACAGACTCTAGGGTTGTGCGCCCATCTCACTCAAGAGGCCGGGGGCCAGCGCTGTCCGGAGACACTTCCGGGTCACGTGGCCAGCATGACATCGCTGCTCTGGTGAGCCAGAGCCGCACACGGAACGCCGTTTACCTTCCCGCTAGTAAGCGGTCCCTATTTATCTACTTGCACCCGGGGGTGCTTTCGAACTGCTAGGTTGGCAGGCGCTGGGACCAAGCAACGGGATTCGCCGCGGGGATTCGAACCGCCGACCTTTCGATCGGCAAGCCCTAGGCGCTGAGGCTTTTACCCACAGCGCCACCCACAGTATCTTTTACGATAATGCAATTAACAACGCAAATTGGCAATCCAGATTATAATTCCTCTAAAGGAATGCTGAAACCCCACCAGCAAACACTTTGTTTCAATAGATACTCAAGTGTGTAAGTTAAACAACTATTGTAGGGAAATCTTGGGCCTTTTCTGTTTATGGAGGTCTAGATGGTGGTTGGTGGTCAAGTGATTATGTGGGACAGTTGATTTCTCTCCCTATGAAATACTTACATCCAATATCTATATGCCACCAAGCCCACCCTCCCTTAAAACAATTAAAATAAGCAATGTATATTTTAAAGAAACAGTTGTTTAATTTTTCCACAATCCAGAGATAAAGCTGAAAACAGCAGCACTTTAAAAACAGTATGCATCCTGCTCACAGAGTTCATAATAAAAAAATATTGAAATAAGCTTTTAAGGTTTGTATAAAACTAATAAAGACGGAGCCCAACTCCACCCATCCATTGGACGAGCCCCACAGATAGAGCCTTTTCAGTGTTGGCTCCATATCTCGATAGTTGAAGTTTGATGGAGGGCCTTGAAGCAAGTAAGGATGCACATTCTTGGTAGGTCTCCACTACGATCAAGCAAAGGATATCAAAATAATATTCAATAACTGTAGCTGGCTGCTGCTAAGTGACTAACACTCAGTTTTTATAGCTGCAAGGGAAGAAAATAATGGGGAGTCTCTTAAGTACATTGAATTGGACCCATTAGCACGTCTGGCTCAGTATTGTCCACACATTTTGGCAGTGGCTCTCCAGGGTTTCAGGCACTGGGGACCCATCCGCACCTGCTCACATGGTCGTGATGGAGCCAGAATTTCATTTATAAGTTTATAAATTAAAAATAATAATAATCAGTTTGCATTCTCTAACAGGAGGCCCAGAATGTGTTCTAATAAATATTTCAGAATGACTAATTGCTGCAATGTTTTTTATAACTCTGAGCCCGGCTTCGGCTGGGGAGGGCGGGATATAAATAAAATTTTATTTTTATTATTATTATTTTTAAAAATTATGCGTAAAGTTTATCCCATTATTAAAATGAAAATACTTAATGATTGCCAAGGAGAAAAAAAAGTGACTGCCTGAATGTTTATCAGATTCAGAGTCCTGGCAAAATGTAGAGCCCAGATTGTTCAACGTTCCTGCAAGCGCTTCTTTTGCTCGGTTTGGATGACCACAGGCTAACCACAGGCAATGATCAGGAGGCAAAGTAAAATTGTATCTGCTTGCCTACTCGACCCATCTGTTGACACCACCTTTGGGCTTCCTGTATGTTGTTGTTGTTTAGTCGTTTAGTCGTGTCCAACTCTTCGTGACCCCATGGACCAGAGCACGCCAGGCACCTCTGTCCTCCACTACCTCCCACAGTTTGGTCAATCTCATGCTGGTAACCTCGAAAACACTATCCAACCATCTTGTCCTCTGTCGCCCCCTTCTCCTTGTGCCCTCCATCTTTCCCAGCATCAGTGTCTTCTCCAGGGAGTCTTCTCTTCTCATGAGGTGGCCAAAGTACTGGAGCCTCAGCTTCACGATCAGTCCTTCCAGTGAGCACTCAGGGCTGATTTCCTTAAGAATGGATGCGTTTGATCTTCTTGCAGTCCATGGGACTCTCAAGAGTCTTCTCCAGCACCATAATTCAAAAGCATCAATTCTTCGGCGATCAGCCTTCTTTATGGTCCAGCTCTCACTTCCATACATCACTACTGGGAAAACCATGGCTTTAACTATACGGACCTTTGTTGGCAAGGTGACGTCTCTACTTCTCAAGATGCTGCCTAGGCCTGTCATTGAAGCCCCATATAATTGACAGTGGAATGGACTCTCTTTCACCAGAGATTTTTAAGCAGAGGTTGGATGGCCGTCTGCCATGGATGCTTTAGTTGAGATTACTGCATTGCAGGGGGTTGGACTAGATGACCCTAAGGACCCATTCCAACGCTACAATTCTTTGGTTCTATGATAAATCAGATGTGTAGCTCAAAACTATGCTGTCAATGGTCTGTAGACGCTTCAGTATTGGAGCCAAATATTTTCCCCTACGTTTCATTGGATTCGACCCGTGTAGGTAGTAGCAGTCAGAAGAGAGAAATGTTTATAGGGAATGTAGTCTCAATATTTGTGTACACACTTTGGAAAGATGCGGCGTATGCCCAAATTTCTATTTATTGTCTGCCTTTGAGGCTTGCTTTATAGCTTGTGCATATTAATAGCAGGCAGTTAAAACGAGCTTTGCGGGTTCGTCTCCCAGCAGGAAACCCCTGGGTGTTTAAATTTCCAATAGAAACAGGACCAAGTTCTCCAGCAGTAGTACATAATGTATTTATCACTCGGAAACGTGGAGTGGGGCCTTGCATCATGCTTTGCCACTCTGCAGTAATGGATAGCCTCTTCTAGTGCGGGTGGAAGGTCCTAGTACCTTTTCAAGCCCGTGCTTTGTTTATGTTATGGGAATCGGGGAACCTCAGCGCGGGCAAACTACCTTCCTTTGGTAGCAGCTGAGCACTACTTTACTCTTCCAGTAGTGCAGTCTTATGAAAAGAGAATGACGTGTATTTAACAAGAAGCCCAGTTTACTATATTTCTGGAGCTGAATGGCCTATACAGTGGTAACTCTGGTTAGAAACGTAATTCGTTCTGGAGGTCCACCTGCCTTGCCCCACCCTCTAGTCTCTGCTTCTCAATTTGAATTGTATTATTTTATGTACTGTGGCTTGCCGTTGTTTTATTGATAATAGTTTAGAAATTATTTATTGTAACTGTTGAGTGGATTTCTGTTTAACTTTTATATGTTGTTATTTTATACTATTCTAATGATTGTTGAATGTTACTTTTTTGATGTAGGTGGCCTATTTTAAAGTTTTATTATCACATTTTTGTATTGCATTAGATTGTTATAAGTTGCACATTTTTTGTTTCTTCAGCTTGTAAACCGCCTTGAGTATTGTAAGGTAGAAAGACGTTATACAAATTAAAAAATGATGATGAGGTCCGTTCTTAACCTGAAACTGTTCTTAACCTGAGGTACCACTTTAGATAATGGGGCCTCCCGCTGCTGCCGCGGCACGATTTCTGTTCTCATCCTGAGGTAAAGTTCTTAACCCGAGGTGCTACTTCCGGGTTAGCGGAGTCTGTAACCCAAGGTATTTGTATAGCTCAGTGCTTCTGACTGGCAGCAGCCCTCCAAGGATTCAGACAGGGGGTCTAACCCACCCTTAACTTGAGATGTTGAGGATTGAATGAAGCACATACTGTTACCACTGAGCCATGGCTTTTCTGGAAGGCAGGAAGAATGGAGTTAGGACTGTGGCAGAATTTCCAAGTCTGCAAGACTTTTAAGTGTCTTAAAAGGCAGAGTTGGATGTTACAAATGGCACATTGCTACTTCCTGCCAAATGATGAAATCCATGTTGAATTCCTGACTTCCTTGTCTCCTGTCTCCATGTAAAGCATGGCATTGGCTTAGTGTTACGTGCAAACCAGGTCAAACAAAGAAGCATGCTGGGAAAATTGTGTCTGCTTTGCTCCTTTCCCTTGCTGCTGGTGCCACGCTCCTGGGAGTTAAGCCGTCATTTGGCCTAGTGTTTACATTGGAACCTGGGCTTGTACTACTACTACTACTACTACTACTACTACTACTACTACTACTACTAATACACCGCCCATCTGGCTGGGTTTCCCCAGCCACTCTGGGCGGCTTCCAACAAAATATTAAAATGCAATAAAACACCAGACATTAAAAACTCCCCTAAACAGGTCTGCCTTCAGATGTCTTCTAAAAGTCAGATAGTTGTTTATATCCTTGACATCTGGTGGGAGGGCGTTCCACAGGGCGGGCACCACTGCCAAGAAGGTCCTCTGCCTGGTTCCCTGTAACTTCGCTTCTCACAGTGAGGGAACTGCCAGAAGGCCCTCGGAGCTGGACCTCAGTGTGTGGGCTGAACGATGGGGGTGGAGACGCTCCTTCAGGTATACTGGTCCGAGGCCGTTTAGGGCTTTATAGGTCAGCACCAACACTTTGAATTGTGCTTGGAAACGTACTAGGAGTCTTTCAAGACTGATGTTATGTGGTCTCAGCAACCGCTCCCAGTCAACAGTCTAGCTGCCGTATTCTGGATTAGATGTAGTTTCTGGGTCACCTTCAAAGGGAGCCCCACATAGAGCGCATTGCAGTAGTCCAAGCGGGAGATAACCAGAGCATGCACCACTCTGGTGAGGCAGTCCACAGGCAGGTAGGGTCTCAGCCTGCGTACCAGATGGAGCTGGTAGACAGCTGCCCTGGGCACAGAATTGACCTGCGCCTCCATGGACAGCTGTGAGTCCAAAATGACTCTCAGGCTGCGCACCTGGTCCTTCAGGGGCACAGTTGCCCCATTCAGGACCAGGGCGGCCCCCACACCCGCCCGCCCCCTGTTCCCCCCAAACCAGTACTTCTGTCTTGTCAGAATTCAACTCCAATCTGTTAGCCGCCATCCATCCTCCAACCGCCTCCAGACACTCACACAGGACCTTCACTGCCTTCACTGGTTCTGATTTAAAAGAGAGGTAGCGTTACCTAGTCCAAGCCCATTCAGTGCAGGAATATTTGTCCAACATGGGGCTCAAACCCATGACTCTGAGATAAAGAATCTCATGCTCTACCGAGTCGTCTAACTCAGCAAACCAGATGTCACCAAGGTTTGCTTTTGGCTGGGAGGTGGTGTGTGTGTGTGTGTGTGTGTGTGTGTGTGTGGAGATTAGCCACCCCTGTTGGAGAGCCTAGCCCTGTCTTAAAAACTGCTTTCTTAAACTTCGGGCTGTGCTAAGATCGGATCGTTTCAAAGTATAAAATTCATCTTAATTCTGTTGTGCATGGTCCCATGTGAGGGCGAGGGCCTGGAAGTTGGCCAGTAAATACTTGAATAAAAGATACACACACATATATATGTATATATATTTAAACAACCACCTTTTTTCTTCTTCGCCAAGCAACTTTGTGGAATATGTGATTGGTGAGAGAACTGTAGTGTAAACTATTCCATCTGGCTGCTAATTAAAAATGTTCCTACGAGGTTAACTATGTCCCGGTGAATGAAGCTTGCTGAGCGTTTCTCATTTGGAATCAAGGGTTGCCCCAGGCTGCCAATCTCACCCCCCATTATCACTGGAGGCGCTATATGGCTTCAAGTATTCAGCAAATGCATCACGTTTCATCTGGTTGCGCCAGGAGGTGCCCAAAGGCTCTTGTTTGGACATTTTGATATAATATCTCCTTTGTTTGCTTGCCACAGACAGAACATTTATTTCTGTTTTTATTTTTATTTTGCCTGCTAATATGAAGAGTTTTATTTGGCTGTAAAAACCAAGTGTTGGTGTAGTTTTTCAACAGGTTAAACCAGAGCTTTTCATGTTGGTGACACACTTCTTAGACATGCATCATTTCGCGACACAGTAATTCACTTTTACTAGCAATCTAGAAGTTAAACACAAACCCCTCTCCTGCCCCAGGAGGAGCGCGGGGAGCATTCACACGACACACCTACACACTGCAGCTGACACACTAACATGTTGTGACACACAATTTGGAAAGCTCTGGGTTAAACCGTTAAGGTGGCATTCAGCATTTGTCAAGAGCAGTCTTTCTCAGTCTTGGGCTCCCAAATATTTTTGGACTACGATTTCCGTAATGCATAACCATTGGCTAGGGTGGCTCTGGATAATGGGAGTTGTTTGCTGGATTTCTCTTCATTGCCCTTATAGTTCAGGAGCGCCAACATGGTGCTAGCAGGCAGCTATGTACTTGCCTCTGTCTCCCCTGGTTGACCACAGAATCTCCTGCCCCTGCTAAAATTGGGCATGAATTCAGCGTATAAAATAGGTTCAACTTTTGTGATGCCTCCAACCAGAAGGGACATACAAAGAATGCACATATTAGGGGAAAGTATGCATATATTAGCACATGTGTAAGTGAAAATAACAAGTAACTAAAACATTATTTGGAATGCTTGCAAAAATGTGTGATAGGAACATGCAATAAAATGCAGGCGAATTTTCATGAGGACCTTCAGAGTGGTGTGGAATTGTGGCAAACCACATTTAAGGCTGGAAGAATGAGAAACTGAAACTGACATATTAGTCTCTACACTGTAGTGTGTTGTGTTGATCTGGGCACTAGTTGGCAGCATAGTACATGCTCTGCTGGAAGTAAACGGTAATGAGCTTTGTGCTTCTGCAGTTGTACGCCTGGGAATTCTGATGGACGCCTGCCTTCAATGTGGTGAAATCCTCCCTACCTCTCGGCAAGGCAATAGCAATTCAAATGATCTGCTTCACAAATGATTTTCGCGCGCATTGTGGTAGGGATCATCCACCTCGGATTGTGGCACGTGAACAGTGCTGTCAAAACGCTTCTGGGTTCAAGAAGAATGTGCACGAAGTTCCTGTTACGCAGATGTGGACGTAATATGGAAGGGAAGCGCCACTGCTCAGTGTAGGACATTTGCTTTGCATGCAGAAGGTCCGGGTTCAATCCCTGGCATCTTCCAGGTAGGGCTGCCAATATCAGTGTGCTATAGAAGAAGAAGAGGAGGAGTTTGGATTTGATATCCTGCTTTATCACTACCGTAAGGAGTATCCGAAAAGGGACGTGGGTGGCGCTGTGGGTTAAACCACAGAGCCTAGGACTTGCCGATCAGAATGTCAGCGGTTCGAATCCCCGCAACGGGGTGAGCTCCCGTTGCTCGGTACCTGCTCCTGCCAGCCTAGCAGTTCAAAAGCACGTCAAAGTGCAAGTAGCTAAATAGGTACTTCTCCGGCAGGGAGGTAAATGGCGTTTCCGTGCGCTGCTCTGGTTTGCCAGAAGCGGCTTAGTCATGCTGGCCACATGACCCGGAAGCTGTACGCTGGCTCCCTTGGCCAATAAAGCGAGATGAGCGCCACAACCCCAGAGTCGGTCACGACTGGACCTAATGGTCAGGGGTCCCTTTAACTTTAAGGAGTCTCCAAGCGGCTAACAATCTCCTTTCCCTTCCTCCCCCACAACAAACACTCTGTGAGGTGAGTGTGGCTGAGAGACTTCAAAGAAGTGTGACTGGCCCAAGGTCACCCAGCAGCTGCATGTGGAGGAGCGGGGAATCGAACCCGGTTCACCAGATTACGAGTCCACCGCTCTGAACCACTACACCACACTGGCTCTCAGGCTTTACTGAGCTAGTCGTTGCATTTGGAATAAGGTTCCTTCCCATGTTTCCTATGGCAAAATGAACATGTCAGTAATGGAAAAGCAGTGTGATGGAATTCAGAATTGGTGGTTCTGCTGTGTTCAGTGGAATCGTCTTAAAAATCCATTCAGCCCAGGCTGATCTCAAGGTGGTTACCCCCACATTTTGCTGTGTTCCATATTTCATTAACACAGTGGTGGGTGTCACTGCGTTCGCAAAGCTGAACATTGTCATAACTACCCCTGTTTTAAAAGTATTGGCCAATACCAGATAATGGACCTTTTGCTTTGCAGCAACATGGAATACCAGGTCAAATTCTTTGCATAGCACTATTTTGTGTGTGTGTGTGTGTGTGTGTGTGTGTGTGTGAGAGAGAGAGAGAGAGAGAGAGAGAGAGAGAGAGAGAGAGAGAGAAACGTGTTAGAGTGAAAAGAAAGAAAGAAAATCTGCTTGGAGCTAAGTAGCGATAAAAATCTGGTTTTTCCTCTTCGCAAATTCTGCTTTGGTCATGCGAAATAGGTATTCCATGAACAATTCAGTGATGAAACACTTCCTGGAGCAGCAAAAAGAGGCTTGGAGGAAGGAATAGAGAGAGGCCAGGCCGTGGAGATTCCACCCTACTTAGGTAACCTCTGTCCTGACTCAATTTGCAATGCCTTGAAGGTAATCTGCTTAATTATATGGCTCCTGCAAAAGCAGTTTACTGTATACTTGTGTTCCTAAAGCTCTTTCCCATGCTGACTTGATTGTATAGCCATCAAGGAAGACTGCAATGCAGTAATTGGTGCGAGCTAGTATTAGACAGTGAAAAGTGCAAGTCTATGGTAACATTTCTCTACTCCTCTGCCTGCCCCTTCCCACTTGCAAAGGAGGGGCAGGCAGGTGTGCAGTTTGTGAGTCAGAAAGGTAGCGCCTTGTGTTATGTGAAGGGGAATTTTTGAGGCTTGACTGTTAGGCAAGAAACTAGAAATAGGTTTTTTTCTGTGAAGTTTTGCTGCTGCATATCGGGCTGCACATGTGTATCTCTCTGGGTCTATTTCAGTGCACTGGACTTAAATTCAGCGTATGGGCCTTCGCCATATTTTGTACCAGAACGGTACTGTTAAACAGTAATGCTTTCTTTTCAGGCCATTTATTGGATTAAGGTAAGATTTGTTCTCTTAGCTGCAGATGATTCCAACTAATGCAAACCATTTTCACGCTATAGGTAGTGCTGCTCCTCTTGATTTGGGATATTATTGCTAGGAACTATAGTATGGATAGGCAAACTAAGGCCCGGGGGCCGGATCCGGCCCAATTGCCTTCTAAATCTGGCCCACGGACGGTCCGGGAATCAGCGTGTTTTTACATGAGTAGAATGTGCCCTTTTATTTAAAATGCATCTCTGGGTTATTTGTGGGGCATAGGAATTCGTTCATTTCCCCCAAAAAATATAGTCCGGCCCCCCACAAGGTCTGAGGGACAGTGGACCGGCACCCTGCTGAAAAAGTTTGCTGACCTCTGAACTATAGCTCTAAAATGGAGGGATATAGCAACTGCAGATCCATATTTTACCTGTTGCTTGTTTCCCCCCATCACTTACCTTTCAAACACCTGTTTCACAACTTGAGTTGGTCAGAATTCTGAATTTAAACTGAATTGGCCACATGGATGTGAATGGTGCAAACGGAACTTAAAATACTTGGGTGCAGTTTATGTTAATTGTGCTAGGAAATGTGAAGCTATGACTTGCAAACAGTACCTTGGGAAGATTGTGTTTAGGCATATTAATAAAGATGTTTCCAATGCCTGGGATCTCTGCCTTTGATTTTGTGTGCGCCTTTGCATTATATACACGTGTCCCCTTCCCCCCACTTATGCGGGGGTTATGCCCCGGGCCCCTTCGCGTGTAAGTGAAATCGCGTAAAGTGGGGAGCACCCTTCAAATGCCCTCCCTGGTGCTCTCTCGCCAATCCCAAACAAAAGCACCGTATCTAAAATACCCACAGTTAGCATTGAAGCTCTGGGTCTAGCTGGAGGATGTGTGAGAAGCGGCTGCTGCGCAACCCCACACACCAGCTGTTCGCCGGGGAGGCTGAGCAGCCTCAACAAAGTGCCGCTTCATCTCTGGTCTCTTTGGGGATCCCTCTGCCCTCATCAACACCCTCTTTGGGTTCCGGGGAGGTTCTCCTTGCAAGCCGCGAGGACTCTCCCATCATTTCCAAGTTTGAATTGAATTATTTATTTCCTGGCACTGTGCATTTATTCGGCCGCTCACACGTCCATATGTGGGGGGATGCTTGTACTTCATTGGACAGTATACAGCCTTGTGCTCAGGAAGAGGAAGGCAAAAAGTGAATTTTACTGACTTGCCTTTCTCCTACAACCCTCCACACCCTGTTCTGGAGGGTCCCCCAACCCTCTGGAGCTCATATTTTGGGTGGTGGTGCTGAGATCACTCTTTAATCTTGAGTCTAAATGGGGGCAATGTCAAAGTGTACCGAAGGAGGGTTCTCCGTTGTGTTATCATTCTCTGACTGCAACAGCTTCTGGTGGAGACTGTGCCTCTAGCAGGATTTGTACAGGGGGCATCTTGAAATGTTTTCAAAAGCATAGCATGTTTTATTTATATTGGATTTAGAAATCTGATTCCTCCCTCAAAAACCTTTGGGGAAAACAGCAACCTCTTTATGTCAGGGTTGGGAAATGTTTTTTCCCCTCTCTGTGTTGTCCACATTCTGTGTTGTCCACTGCCCTGGGATCTATGGGCATAGGGCGGCATACAAATTTAATTAATAGTACAGTGGTGCCTCGGGTTACAGATGCTTCAGGTTACAGACGCTTCAGGTTACAGACTCCGCTAACCCAGAAATAGTACCTCGGGGTAAGAACTTTACCTCAGGATGAGAACAGAAATCATGCAGCAGCAGCATGGTGGCAGCGGGAGGTCCCATTAGCTAAAGTGGTATCTCAGGTTAAGAACAGTTTCAGGTTAAGAACGGACCTCCAGAACGAACTAAGTTCTTAACCCGAGGTAAGGTAAAGGTACAGTGGTGCCCCGCAAGACGAATGCCTCGCAAGACGAAAAACTCGCTAGACGAAAGGGTTTTCCGTTTTTTGAGTCGTTCCGCAAGACGAATTTCCCTATGGGCTTGCTTCACAAGACGAAACGTCTTGCGAGTTCTTGCGAGTCTGTTTCCTTTTTCTTAAAGTCGCTAAGTCGCTAATAGCCGTGCTTCGCAAGACGAAAAAACCGCAAGATGAAGAGACTCGCGGAACGGATTAATTTCGTCTTGCAAGGCACCACTGTAAAGGGACCCCTGACCATTAGGTCCAGTTGTGGCTGACTCTGGGGTTGCGGAGCTCATCTCGCTTTATTGGCCGAGGGAGCCGGCATACAGCTTCTGGGTCATGTGGCCAGCATGACTAAGCCGCTTCTGGCGAACCAGAGCAGCGCACGGAAACCTATTTATCTACTTGCACTTTTGACGTGCTTTCGAACTGCTAGGTTGGCAAGGGCTGGTACCGAGCAACGGGAGCTCACCCCGTCACGGGGATTCGAACCGCCGACCTTCTGATCGGCAAGCCCTAGGCTTTGTGGTTTAACCCACAGCGCCATCCGCGTCCCTTAACCCGAGAAACCACTGTAATAATAAATTAATTTAGGATAATCTCTTGGGGAGCAACTTACTACCACCCATTTATCTCTCTCTGCATACCAGACACTTTTCTCTCCTTATCTCCTCACTGAGTGGGCTGCCAAGGGACATACAAGTTTCTCTTGCAGAGGTTTGCCCTCTGATTTCTTACCAAGGAGTTCTCCCCTTCCATTGCACCATTTGTTCCGCCCTCTCCCACATTTTGTCCTCATCTTGTCCCGCGTCTCTTCCTCTAGTCACCCACACGTGTGAGAAATTAGGCCGAAGGCCACAGCTTGCCCACCCTTGCTCCATGACGGTATCAGGGAAATCCACACAGGAAGTATATTAATATAATTTATTTCACGACAGCTACACATCCATTGCCAATTAGCTTGTCTTTTAACACTGTCTCATTTAGTAATTATGGAAACGTTAACAGAAATTGCTGATTTGTATGGGAGAAATAGCCCTGCAGATTTTCTGCGAGATTCAGCCTGTTAACGTTTTACCGAGGGAATAATTGCTTCACACACGTTTCTTAAGATTTGAAGAGCAGGTTCAGGGAAAGGAGGAGGAGGTTACCTGATAACGTTGGATCATTAGGCAATGGGGTGAAGCTGGATTACTTCTCAAGCAATGGAACTGGGGCTAACCAGTTTTGGATCTCCAACCCAGCCTCCTTGCTTATTCGCTTATACAAAAAAAATTAATCTTGGTTATTTGAAGAAATCCTGATTACCACCAGCTAAAATAGACGTAGCTGCTGAGGCAGTGCATTTATTACCATCTATTTCCATAGCCTCTGCTATGCTGTAATGACTTGCAGGATAAAAAATGGCGGGTGTCCTCTGGGTACCTTTTGATCTGGCAGCTTCCCAGTTAGAAGCTGCCACTTATATGTATCCCAAATATCTTTAGCGTCCTTGTACAGCTTCTTGTAATACCACCAAACAAATCGCTGTCAGTAGAAATCCCTGTGGACCCTCCAGTGATCCTAACAATATTGCAAGAGCAGCTTACGTAGGGCTTCATGTCTTAATTTCTTTCTTTTCTTTTTTTTTTAAAAAAAACTTATTAAATGCCAAACGGCTATTAATGCATTTTATTTTAAAGTTCCTTGGCTTCAAAAACCAGTTGGCAACAGATTCCATTATCCCATTAGTGTTTGCCAGCAACGACTTCTGGATCTGAAGACGGCAAAGGATTTCTATAAATAAAACTGAAGTTTTTTGACTTCGTGACATGGTCAGAGCAATTCCTGAGTAGGGGAGATTTGTTGTGGAGCTACTGTCATGTCTAGAGCCTTGTTCCCTGGCACAGCTTGTGTAGGTTGAGGGCAGGAAGGAGAAGGGCGTGTGTCAGTGGATTTGCCACCCAATTCCATTGGGTTTTCTTGGAATATCCTACCTGTCCACTCTTTGCTGTTCTTCGCATGAACTACAGCATGGGGAAGTAATAGTGCCACTGTATTCTGCTCTGGTCAGACCTCACCTGGAGTCCTGTGTCCAGTTCTGGGCACCACAGTTCAAGAAGGACACTGACAAACTGGAACGTGTCCAGAGGAGCGCAACCAAAATGGTCAAAGGCCTGGAAACGATGCCTTATGAGGAACGGCTAAGGGAGCTGGGCATGTTTAGCCTGGAGAAGAGGAGGTTAAGGGGTGATATGATAGCCATGTTCAAATATATAAAAGGATGTCACATAGAGGAGGGAGAAAGGTTGTTTTATGCTGCTCCAGAGAAGTGGACACGGAGCAGTGGATCCAAACTACAAGAAAGAAGATTCCACCTAAACATTAGGAAGAACTTCCTGACAGTAAGAGCTGTTCGACAGTGGAATTTGCTGCCAAGGAGTGTGGTGGAGTCTCCTTCTTTGGAGGTTTTTAAGCAGAGGCTTGACAACCATATGTCAGGAGTGCTCTGATGGTGTTTCCTGCTTGGCAGGGGGTTGGACTCGATGGCCCTTGTGGTCTATTCCAATTCTATGATTCTATACTAGCAGCCTTGTACCTGGCATTGCTCAGGAATTCTGAGACACCGAAAAACCAAGGCAGTTATGAAAAGTCTGCCATCTTGGTTCAAAATGGTGCCCAGTGGTGTTCATAAATGAAAACCTGCTCCTTGATCTCAGGAGCAGTTCTGCAAAATTTGGGTACAAGATCTTAAAAGGTGACCAATGCATAGTCAGCAGACAAAAGACTTCACGAAATCTGGTATTTCTCTTTTTTTCTGGATGTGTGAAGAGGTACCATTGGGAAAACTGAGAGGTGGGAGAATAGATCATATCCTTTCATCTGGCAGAGAGCCTCTAAAAGGTCACACCCCCCAAAGTACACAGAGGAACATGGTGGTCTCCTTCTTAAAGGAGCCATAGCTGCCTTGGTGCCATCATCAGCAAATAATTTTAATATTTCAATTTCTAGCCTGCTGTTCATTGATACACAATCCTACAGTGGGTTGCATCATGGAACCTACACAAAGGATTACAACCACAAAGAGCATTGCAATGTAAAAGTTAAAACATCAGATTTTGTAAACACCATGAGTAATACTACAGCCAGTCTATTGGTTTACAACTGGCTGCATTGCATTAACCCCCTGCAAAGACTTGAGGTCTTTGCTTACATTCCAGTGTCCACTAATGCTGTTGCCACCTATATCTTCGAGGGGAGGGCATTCCATAGCTGGGGTGCTGCTGCTGCTCTGCAGCATCACCTCAAATCTGTTTGCATGTCTAGCAACCAACTCGCTTCATGTTAAGAAGAGGTGCAGAAACCGCCATACTTGATTGTTTGGAAGGGATGGAAGTTGAGAGCCAAGAGTGAACAGGGACTTACAGAGAGGAGCAATAGCCGGGACAACTCCTCCATACGAAATTCCCTTTTTGATTAATATTTTGCTAGTTGATAAGTGTGAAATATACTGTGAAATGCAGATTTCAAGATAGATTGCTTAATTAATTCAACTATATAATTCATTCAGAGGTGCAAATTAGGGCTCTCTCCCCCACCCCACCCCTACGATAACGTGCTATGTGAAACTCCTCTCTCTTATAATAACCTCAATGTGGGTTTGAAATAAAGAATCATGTAATGTATAGAAAGATAGTTTTTGAAGTTATGGCAGAAAAGCTGTATTAGATCAGCCTTCCGAGGTGCCTTTCAGATGCTTTGGCCATGGTGGGTGGAGCTGATGAGAGCTGTGGTTCTTGAGGGCACATGTTTGGAGAACGCTGCAATAGGGGACAATCTCCTCTTGCATCTGCCTTTAAAAGGCTTCTACATTTGTCACTCTGTGTCCCTAGACAAGACGTTCTTCTTTTCTGGAACAGGGGTTTTGCAAATTTCATAAGGTCAATTAGATTTGTTCCTTGACATTTAAATTATTTTCTGTAATGGATGGGTTTGTTCTACAATACATGGCCCTTGTTGATCCCCGTGACACATAGGTTTATGTGTGCTACAATGCAAAGGTGTTCTAAATTCAGACTGTGACAACACTTACAGCACAATCCTGTACACCTCAGTAGTAAGTCCCATTGAGTTCATTGGTAAGACTGAAATGTTCCACTTTACCTCTGAACTAACCACAGTTGCCTGTGGTGTCTGAGCTCTGGGAACCATCATTTGTTTAAACTATGTATATTGAAAAGTCAGTAAAAAGGGATTTAGATCTTGCCTTGTTCTCACTAAACCCTAGTTTAAACAAACCACAGTTCACAGAGTTTGGAAGTCGGGAAACCACCATTTGTTCAAACTGTGTTTATTGTGTAGTCAGTAAAAATTGGATTTAGATCTTGCCTTGTTCTCACTAAACCCTAGTTTAAACAAACCACAGTTCACAGAGCTTGGATGTCACCGGGAACTGTGGTCTGTTTGAAATTGAAAATAGAACCTTTCAATCTCTCTCTGATTCATGAAAGAGGAGAGTGGAGCACACAAGCTGTAGGTTCTGGCCACTCACCTCAGCCAGGATATTGTAGAGCTGGAAAAGGTTTAGAAAAGTGCCTTCAGGAATAATCAAGAGGATGAAGAAAGGTTGCAGCATTTGGGACTATTTAGTTTAAAGAAAAGGCAAGTAAGAGGCAACATGATAAGAGTTTATAAAAACTTACAATAACATGAAGAAAATTTAATAGAGAAAGGTTTTTCTCCCTCATAGCAGTAGAACTTGTGGACACCCAATGAAGTTGAACATCGGAAGATTAAGGGGAGCTGAAAGAAAGTACCTCCTCATAGTCATACTATGGAATGTGCTCCCCAGGAGACAGTGATGGCCACCAACTTGGGATGACATTAAAAGAGGATTGGACAAATTCATGGAGGAGGAATGGGCTATCAATGGTTATACTCTACCACCCCAGTTGGAGGCAGCAATGCTTCTGAATACCCGTTGCTGGAAACCACAGGAGGGTAGAATTCTCTTGTGCTCATGTTCTGCTCGCTTGTTTCCTGCAGGCATCTGGTTGACCACTGTGAGAACGGGATGTTGGACTAGATGGGCCATTGGCTTGATCCAGCAGGCTGTTCGTAGAGCAACAATACTTCTCAGTTGGGCTTCTTAGAATTATAGTGTTGGAAGGTGCCCAAGGGTCATCTTGTCCAACCCCCTGCAATGCACATATCTCAGCTATAGCATCCATGACAAATGACCACCCAGCCTCTGCTTTAAAATCTTCAGGGAAGGAGAGTCCACCACATCTCATGGGCAGTCTGTTCCGCTTCCGAACTGCTCTTACTGTCTGTAATTTCCTCCCAAATGTTTTGTGGGAATCTTCTTTCTTGTAACGAAGCCATTGCCTCAAGTCCTACCCTCAAGAGCAGGAGAAAACAAGCCTGCTCCATCTTCCATAAAGGTATTTGAAGATGGCCATCATATCTCTTCTCAGTCACCTCCTCTCCAGGCTAAACATACCCTTCAACCGTTCCTCATAAGGCTTGGTTTCCAGACCCTTGGTCATCTTGGTTGCCTTCCTCTGCACACGTTCCTGGGTATAACAACAACAACAACAACAACAACAACAACAACAACAACAATAAATACCTCGCCCATCTGGCTGGGTTTCACCAGCCACTCTGGGCGGCTTCCAACAGAATATTAAAATACCATTAAACATTAAACATTAAAAGCTTCCCTAAACAGGGCTGCCTTCAGATGTCTTCTAAAAGTCTGGTAGTTTTCTTTCTCTTTGACATCTGGTGGGGGGACGTTCCATAGGGCGGGTGCCACTACCGAGAAGGCCCTCTCCCTGGTTCCCTGTGTTGGGAAACTGCCAGGGAGATATTGTCCATCATGGCCCCAAGCCGGCTGCCGGACGTCCATCGATCTCCCGTAGCCAGGCAGATCCAGCAGTTAGCGACACGAAGCCTTAGAAATGGATTGCCACATTCTAGGCTTGTGCACTGTTCTTTATCAGCAGAAAACACAGCCAGAAAGCCTGCACCGCAGAAGAGCATAATTTACAGACTTTATTTAGCGTTGAACAGAACAAAGGAAAAACATGACCGTTCTGTGTCAGTGCCTCTGACCGACTGAAATCGAAAGGAAACAGCAAACATAAACATCCTGTAACAGGAAATACGCAGACTCTGTGACTCACAAGCCTGCTCTCTCTTAAGGTGGAACGGAAATATCCTAACATCCTCCCCCTTTCCGTGTAACCTGTAGTACCTGTGGTTCACCCAATTGCAACCTCTGTGTGTAAACCTTAAGTTGTTCTTTGTTAACAACCTTAGACAACAGATCAGCAGGAATTTCATTTCCTGCCATGTAGGACACCCGAATCAGTCCTTTCTGAATACACTCTCTTGCACGATGTAGCTTAATCTGCAAGTATTTGGTTCTCTGCTTGCAACTCTCTGAGTTCAGCAAAGCCAAACATGATCTATTGTCTTGATACACTTGTATAGGACATTTCACAGAAACCCCGATGTCCTTAAACAGTTGCATCAACCATTCACAATCCATGAGTGAAAATGACAGAGCATTGAGTTCTGCTTCACAGGAACTTAGGCTCACTGTTGTTTGCTTCTTGCACAACCAGTCAAACAGGCAGTGGTTATACATGTAGCATACTCCAGAAGTGCTTGTACCATCTGTGGTGTCACTTCCAAAACTTGCATCTGCAAAGATTTCAAGACCTCCAGTCTTCTGACTGGTGAACCTCAGCCTGTAGTGCATAGTCCCTTTCAAATAGCGGGCTATGCGCTTCAGAGCTTTCCAATCCTGAACCGTAGGATTGTTGGCATGTCTGCTAAGCAGATTACAGCTTACAGCTATGTCAGGTGTTGAACATCTGGCAATGAAATTCAGCTTGCCTAGAACGCATCTGTATAGCGTTGTGTCAGAAAACGCTTCAGCAGTACTGTCTACCTGGTAACCTGTCACCATCGGTGTGTCTGCTGGGTTTGCATCAACCAAATTCAACCTGGTTAATACATCAGCAATTTTCTGTGTTTGGTGTACCAGAAAATTACCTGCTTGGTCCTTCTCCACCTGCAGAGAAAGATAGTTGGATACCTCACCAAGATCCTTCATGTCAAAGTGCTCCTTTAGCTGAGCTAGGGTGCTTTGATAGAAAGCCTGATTCTTCCAAAACATCAGAAGATCATCAACAAAACATAAACAATACAGTTTGTTTTGCCCCTCCTCCTTGACAAACACACATGGATCAGCTTTGCCCTGGTGAAAACCTAGAGAAAGCAACGTTTCAGTGAGTTTTGTGTTCCAACACCTAGCACTCTGCTTGAGACCATATAAGGATTTCCGCAGTTTACAGACCATTCCCTTCTGTATCTCCATCCCGTCAGGTGGAAGCATAAACAGCTCCTCGTTCAAAATCCCGTACAAAAAAGCTGTATTAATGTCATGATGGGAAACATGCAGTTTCTCCTCCGCAGCGATTTTGAGCATCAGCCGAATGCTCTCATATTTGACGGTGGGTGAGTAGGTCTCGTGGTAATCCTGTCCTGGTACCTGTGAAAAACCTCTGGCAACCAATCTGGCTTTGTGTCTGACTACCTTGCCATTCTGGTCTGTCTTGGCCTTGAAGACCCATTTGCTGCCAACCAGTCTCATACCTGGGACTACCGGTACCAGCTCCCAAGTTTGGTTCCTGTTCAAGGAATCAACTTCAGCCTTCATGGCATTAAGCCAAGGCTCAGCATCTTTAGAGGTTAACTCCTGAACCTCTTTGAAGCTTGAAGGTTCCCACACCTTCTCTGAGCTACTAAGAACAGCAGTTGCAGTCTTAGCAAACTCATCAGCAAATCTCTTAGGAGGTCTGCCTTTGGTCGCCCTTTCAGACCTACGTACTAGACGCAAGTCTTCTGGACTCATCTCCTCTTTCTTAGGAGAAAAATGACCAATGGTGAACAGTGGTTCTTCCAGTTCATTGTCAGACGCATCAGATGGTCTGACTGAGGCCTTTGCACTCTTGTAGTCTGCTGTGTCATCACTCTCACTGACATCAGCAGCAGTGCCGCCCAATGAACTGGAATCCGAACTCTGATCATCATCATCATCCTCATCATCATCATCCTCAGCAGCTTCCTCAGCTTTAGCTGCTTGCTTGACATCACCTTCATCCTCCTCTGGGTAACTCTGGAAAATTCCCACATTTTCCCCCCACTTTGGATTGTACTCAACACTCCTTGTGAACTTTATGGACTTAGAGTCAGTCATCCATACCCTGTATGCACCTTTTTCGTACCCCATGAACAAACCATGTGCCCCACACTTCCCAAGCTTGTTGGTTTGTGGGGTGCGTACCCACATGTCAGAACCAAAAATTCTCATGTGTTTGGTGTTGGGTTTCTTGCCAAACATCTTCTCATAGGGGGTACAACCAATGGGTGATGACAATCTGCGATTAACGGTATAAGCTACCGTTGACAGAGCTTCCCCCCAAAACTTCTCAGGGAGATTGGCATCATGTAACAAGGTTTTCATTCCTTGCAGCAATGTTTGATTTGCTCGCTCCGCAAGCCCATTCATCCATGGCGATCTAGGCGTTGTCAAGTCATGCTGGATTCCCTTCTCAGTCAGGAAAGCTTCAAACTGCTGAGAAGTGAATTCCCCGCCGCGATCGGTAAACAGACAGCCGATACGTTTACCGTGAGCATTCTCCAGCCAAGCACAGAATGCTTTGAACCTAGGAAACGCTTGCGATTTCTGCTCGAGCATAAACACATGAATGTACCTAGAAAAAGAATCAATTAGAACCATGAAGAACCTTGCTCCTCCCAAAGAGGGCGCAAGAGGCCCAACCAGGTCTGCGTGAACTAGCTGGTAGGGTTTGGAAGCCTGCCTGCTAGACTCTTTGCCTTTTGGAGCAACCTTCACCTTGTTCTCTGCACAAGATACACATTTCATGTGATACTTACAAGGTTTGATGTTCAAACCTTCAACCAATCCAGGCATCTTGGCCAGCGCCTGCCAAGACATGTGACAAAATCTTCGATGTGCATCATGAATGCATCCTGCATGAAGAACCTTGTTAGTTTGTGCAACACAACAAGAATCAGCATTAGACACAACAGCATTGTCATCATAAGTTATACAGAATAAACCATCTATAAACTTTGCATGCAAAATGTCCTCTTTGCCTTTTCTGATGACACAGACGCTCCTCTTGAAGGATATCTCAAAGCCACGCCCAGTCAGCTGTGGGACGCTAAGCAAATTGTCCGCAGCTCCAGGAACATACAGTACATTACTGATGGTTGTATGCAAACTTGCAAGTTTCACAGTCCCTTCTCCTGCAATTTGCAACGTCCTTCCATCAGCCAGGTGGATCTCTCCTTCTTGAGGCGAGAAGGAGATAAACAGGTGCTTATCCTTTGAAAGATGGCGGCTCGCACCAGAGTCCACAATAAACCTGGCTTTAGCCTTTGGAGCAGTCTTTGCAGCAAGCAAAACCTTGTTTTCCACCGGCGTGGGCTTTTGCAGCTTGCCCCCCTGCTCCTGGCCATGAGACTTGCCTTTAGCCTTTGGTGAAGCAGTGCCAGCTAACAAAGCCTTGTTTTCCACTGGCGTGGGCTCTTCACCCCCCTTCTGCTTCGGGCCATCTGCAGGCATCTGTCTTTGTTTACCTCTGGCCTTCCGGCCTCTGCAAAGACGATGACCTTGGTTCCCATGAGAAACAGAGCTCTCAGCTGCCGTCTCCTTGGCTCCCCCTGGAGGCTGGAATGCTGCCTGGGATGACACCACAGTCTGCTCCCCCTGCAGCTTGCAACCGGTGCCCTCAGCATCCCTGCATTCACTCGCATTCTGGGAAACAGCCAGGACCTCCGATGCAGTCAAACTCTGGGCTGGGATGACTGGCTTGTGAGCTTTTATCAAAGCAGTCCACATCTTACGTGCCGTCACGTTGCCAGCAAGCGTAGCAATTTCCTCCAGAGAGACGGATAAGACTATTATGTCAATGGCCCTCGAATTCTGGGCCTCCCATTTCTCTGTCAGAGGATCTGGGGGGGCTTGAGACACAGTATGCCAGACTCCATACTGACGCAGCAAACTCTCACACCATTTTGCCCAGGTCTGATAATTGTGCCGATTTAACTTTGGGCACTCAGTGGCCTCTGAAGCTTCAAAAGCGTGGAAAAACTCCATTCCAGCTTTTACTTGAGCCGTGAGCCTTTATGCCTTCAAAGACTCCTTATCGTGGCAGCTCATTAATCACGATGCCTTTTGGCTCGGCTCCCAGGCCAATTAAGCCTTCCGGAGTTCAAAGGCTCCGTCCGAGGTAAAACAGAAAAGCCTCCCTTTCTTTCGCTTTTCCCACGTACCTCTCAAACGCAGTCTGTTGCAGCTTTACTCTCCTGTAGGTGCTGTGAATCTGGGCCCGAAACGTTGTTGTTGGGAAACTGCCAGGGAGATATTGTCCATCATGGCCCCAAGCCGGCTGCCGGACGTCCATCGACCTCCCGTAGCCAGGCAGATCCAGCAGTTAGCGACACGAAGCCTTAGAAATGGATTGCCACATTCTAGGCTTGTGCACACTGTTCTTTATCAGCAGAAAACACAGCCAGAAAGCCTGCACCGCAGAAGAGCATAATTTACAGACTTTATTTAGCGTTGAACAGAACAAAGGAAAAACATGACCGTTCTGTGTCAGTGCCTCTGACCGACTGAAATCGAAAGGAAACAGCAAACATAAACATCCTGTAACAGGAAATACGCAGACTCTGTGACTCACAAGCCTGCTCTCTCTTAAGGTGGAACGGAAATATCCTAACACCCTGTAACTTGGCTTCTCGCAGTGAGGGAACCGCCAGAAGGCCCTCGGCACTGGACCTCAGTGTCCGGGCAGAACGATGCGGGTGGAGGCACTCCTTCAGGTAGAAATATCAGTTGATATATATGCTCCCTAAACCTTTTTTTTAAGAAAAGGAAATATGCAGTGAATGGGAATGTAGTTTTCCATTCAGCAGCAAAAGCAGCTGATCATATCTTCCTGCATTGCAGGGGGTTGGACTAGCTGACCCTTCTATGATTCTGTCTAGGGTTTACCGAGACCCAATCAATCACCAGGCACTCTTACTGCTTCTAGGCCACATTTAGGCAAACTATAAAGGCGTTCCAGGTCTAAGTTAAGTGAAATAAATACCTCTTCTTGTCAGAGCAAGTGGAAATATACGTGTGCTATCTCCTCTGTGCTGCTGTCACTGATATATATTTGTTTTAAAGTACACTTTCCAATAGTAGTACTGCAAGTTTAGTCTAAACCAGTGGAAGGGATCAAGGTTCTCTTTGAAACATTTCAGATGTTTTGCTCGCTAGAACGTACTCTTTTCAGCCGAAAAGCTTTGTTCTTTGCAGCCAAAATATTGAAAGGCATCTTGCTGGGATGAGTGGGTAGAAAGATTACTGCATCCCTTGGAATGAACTATAACCTAAAATGTTGAAGGCAAGGATGTCAAGCTGGGCAATTTATACTTACTAGAAAGTCACCACTGTATCTGCAGCACTAGAGAAACTCATTGCAGGACTAAGTACAAGGAGGCAGCCCAGTTTCTCCCCGTAACACGATTTAAGCGTCTTTCAGAAGTAGCCATTAAACACATACAGAAACCTATAGTATTGTTTTGCTCTTGGCACTGTCGGCTACAAAAAAATGCAATTTTTTGTTCAAAGTATCCTCCAAAGGTCATTTAGAATCCCTGGTGCAAAGCTTATGCTATTAAGTCATTTCTGTTGGGGTTTCTGGGACTGGGGGTCCCATTCCTTGCAGGAAATGCCACTTGGCTAGGGTTTTGGGGAGTGCTCACTGCTGCTATCTAACCTGCCCTACCCATCTCTTCTCTGCCCCAAAGATAGTTTTCTGGGCCCTCGTAGCAGGAAGAGATGGGAAAGTGGAGAGTGGTTTGTTCGCGCCCTCCAAGCTGTTTTGAAAGCATTCAGACAAGACTTGTTGAGAAAGCTTAGGCTTTTAAACCTGCATTTCAGTTGAAAGCTGGCAAAGGCTTGATCCTTACCCGGGCAAGCAGAGGTGTGTTCGTGCACCTGCAAACATAACAATGTCCTTTCGATTAGGCTTGCAACATTGCATGCTAGCCAGGGCCGGATTTAGGTTTGATGAGGCCCTAAGCTACTGAAGGTAATGGGGCCCTTTATATGTCCAGCTGTCCTTTGTCAACAACAAATTGCTGCTGCTTTTTGTGTTGAATATATACTATATGGTAATTTATGGACCTAATAGGTATCTAAATCCATTTGCACATGCAGAATGTAGGCACCCTATATATAGAAAAGAGCAAAGCAGTGATATTTTAGGGAGCAGGCTAGCAGGCGGGGCCCATGACGTACACCATAGGAGCCTACACAACACAAAACACTGTTGCTGTACGTAGGTTTTATTTTATTTGTTTTTTATCTTATATTTTGGAAATGTACATCCAGTTTTTTCCCCTTTAAATTTTTTGGGGCCGCCCAAGAGAATGAAGCTGAGGCTCCAGTACTTTGGCCACCTCATGAGAAGAGAAGACTCCCTGGAGAAGACACTGATGTTGGGAAAGATGGAGGGCACAAGGAGAAGGGGGAGACAGAGGACGAGATGGCTGGATAGTGTTTTCGAGGTTACCAGCATGAGTTTGACCAAACTGCGGGAGGTAGTGGAGGACAGAGGTGCCTGGCGTGCTCTGGTCCATGGGGTCACGAAGAGTTGGACACGACTAAACGACTAAACAACAACAACAAAGAGAATGGGGCCCTAAGCTATAGCTTGTTTAGCTTACATGTAAATCTGGCACCGCTGCTATCCCGATTTACTCACATACATTAGAGTGGAGCACGGAAGATGCATTTCTTGTGACAATTCAAATTCTTCCCCTCGCAGAAAAGCAATTCTGACAGAACGTGGGGGGGAAAGGGAGGTGAGATTGTGAATATGTTATTCACAACTGAGACCTTTTGAACTCTTGGTTCTTCCTGCGTAAGGTGTAGCTGCTGCTTCTGTTTTATAACTAGGAGGTGTCGATTTTGCCGTTGTGTTTCAGGATGCCCGGGCATGTCTTCGTCATGGGGCTCCACGAAGGATAATGTGAGCCAGATATGCAAAGCTGCAAGGCTACATGATTCATTGGTCCTGTGACCTGCTTTCCTAAATGACATTCATAAAGCACACACCTAAACCTATCAGTCTTGATCGAGATCTGTAACTGTGCTGGAAGTAGCACTCCTAGTGATCAATAAAAATCTCCTCCTGCTTGCCAAGTGCAAAGTACGCTTGGGCATCTGATTAAAAAGTATCAGGGTTTTTTTTTGTTGTTTCGTTTTTGCAAGACATTGTCCTTTTATGTTCTGCTAGGATGTTTGTCATCGATAAATCTATGCAATGACATTGTCTGGGGAGGGCCAGAGGGTTGGTGGCCCCAGGCGCATTTGTTAGGGGGCACATTTTGCTCCTCGCCGCCTTGCCTGCCCTGCGAAACTCTGGGGAAATTGCTTGCAAAAACACGCGCCTTAGTTAAAAATGTGTATGCAGTTTTCATGGGGATTTTAAAAAATAAAATGCTGATTGCTATGGAAATGTGGGAAACTGGATATTTAAGCGTGGAAAAACGAGAAATTAAGAGAACCAAATTTCACAAAGTCCTTCTATCGCTACTCTCCAGAGGTTTTTGTGATTTTAAATGCAATCTCAATTTTGCACGTGGACTTAAATTGCGTTTTCTTCTGTCTCTTAAGTTACAGGAGTCAACATTTGACGGTATCAACTGGGAAACGGATTCGCAGTTCATTTTTTGTTGCCTTTTCTTCTCTGTTCGAACGTAGATGTCCTTGCCCCTTTCGTCTGCCATTATACAGGTAAGCTGTTGAGCTCCTTTTTGGGAGAAATGGTGGTATACAAATTTAATGAATAAATTTTGTCTAGGGAAACAAGAATATTGGTGGTATAGCGGCATACTGTTGTTGTTTAGTCGTTTAGTCGTGTCCGACTCTTTGTGTCCCCATGGACCAGAGCATGCCAGGCCCTTCTGTCTTCCACTGCCTCCCGCAGTTTGGTCAAACTCACGTTAGTAGCTTCGAGAACATTGTCCAACCATCTCGTCCTCTGTCGTCCCCTTCTCCTTGTGCCCTCAATCTTTCCCAACAATAGGGTCTTTTCCAGGCAGTCTTCTCTTCTCATGAGGTGGCCAAAGTATTGGAGCCTCAGCTTCACGATCTGTCCTTCCAGTGAGCGCTCAGGGCTGATTTCCTTCAGAATGGAGAGGTTTGATCTTCTTGCAGTCCATGGGACTCTCAAGAGTCTCCTCCAGCACCATAATTCAAAAGCATCAATTTTTTGGTGATCAGCCTTCTTTATGGTCTAGCTCAGTGTTCCCCAACCTTGGGCCTCCAGCTGTTTTTGGACTACAACTCCCATCATCCCTCGCTAGCAAGACCAGTGTTCAAGGATGATGGGAATTGTAGTCCAAAAACAGCTGGAGGCCCAAGGTTGGGGAACACTGGTCTAGCTCTCACTTCCATACATCACTACTGGGAAAGCCATAGCTTTATATGAGTGCAAAATTTTCATTTTCTGGATTAATTTTTTTGTAAGTGTAGTGTTCAAATTATACTGAATTGTTTATTCATATTTTTAGTCGGTTCCGAATTTTGTGGACAATCTCACCCTTTTCCCATCGCAGCCAAGAATCCAGGGTGGCACCTGGGTGAAGATCTCTTCCTCCTGGGCACCTTGCATTACTTTTCTGCCTCCTGTCTTTAGTGTGTCAGCACTACTTCCTGCTGAGATATAGCTTACTGGTGCATTTTTTTCTGGCTGTTTTCTGGAAATCGATAGCCAATATATGCTGTTTCATAAAATGGAACCCTGAGGAGACATGTCTTGAGTTGATAGGAAACATGATTTGCCAGCTGACAATCAAGCTGCCTAAAGCTTATAGAAAGCCCTTGTAGGCTGCTCTTTCTGAATTTGGTTCTGAGCCTCTGTGAATAGGCACTTATAAAAAAATATAGCAGCAAAAAAACTCTTCCAAATAGCAGTGTTTTACCACTTTCCTTTTTGTATCAAGTTGTTCAGTTCCATATGACAAAATACTGCTATTTGGGAGGTTTTTTTTTGGGGGGGGGGGTCTGTGCTATTTTCTTCTTTCTTCTTTTGATTGCTGCGTGTCTATTAAACATTGAATGGCTGTCCTCTTTCTGCCCCTGACATCCTGCGCTCTCTGTAATTCTCCTCAAATTGTAAAACCATTTCTTCATCGCCTTCTCTAGTCACCTTCTCTTCCCCAATTTATGCTTTATTCAGGAGTGGAGAAACTTGTTAAGCCCACGCTTATTTCTCTTGGTGATCTCATCTGCTCAGGTGAATTCTTAACAACCTTTTCTGATGAGTCCCTAAATCAGCCACTGACCTGCCCACCTCTTTTCAGGGCCAAACCATACACCATGCACAGTTCCTGATCTCTTTCCTTGTGATCTCAATTTCCTATATTTTATTTTTTAAATGAAAGGCAAGCTTGAAGGATTGCAGTTAGGAGTGGAAAATGGGAAGGAGTGGGAGAACTTTTGTCCCATCTACAGTTCTTCTTGAAATTTTGGGTATTATTATTTTTTAAAGACAAGTAGATGTTGCAAAAGGGACGCAGGTGGCACTGTGGGTTAAACCACAGAGCCTAGGACTTGCCGATCAGAAGGTCGGCGGTTCGAATCCCCATTACGGGGTTAGCTCCTGTTGCTCGGTCCCTGCTCCTGCCAACCTAGCAGTTCGAAAGCACGTCCAAGTGCAAGTAGAGAAATAGGGAAGGTAAATGGCGGGAAGGTAAATGGCGTTTCTGTGCACTGCTCTGGTTCGCCAGAAGTGGCTTAGTCATGCTGGCCACATGACCCGGAAGCTGTACGCCGGCTCCCTCGGCCAATAAAGCGAGATGAGCGCCGCAACCCGAGTCAGTCACGACTGGACCTAATGGTCAAGGGTCCCTTTACCTTTACCCTTTTAGTTGTTGCAAAACCAAGGGGTGGCAGCAGTAGTGAGGAGTACTAGAGGAAACTGAATATATATGCTTTCTCCAGTTTTCATGGAAATTCTTGCTTTGGTTTGGTTTTACCAAATGCTCTTGTAAAAGTGCCTCATGTCTGCTAATATCCTGCTATATACGGGATAGGTGATTGAGAAGGCAGATTATGAGGCAGCTTCATTTAAGCACAGCTATTTAAGCATGAGAGGTCTGGAGGGTGGCAACATGAGAATGCAGTGGCTCCCCATTTGTGGAATGTTCTCCCCAGGAAGGCATACCTGGCACCTTCATTATACTTTAGGCGCCTGGCAAAAACTTTCCTCTTGAACCAAGCCTCTGGCTGATTGACATCTGATGCCCTTTTAAAATGTGCTGGGGATGGAGGAATTACAGTGGTACCTCTGGTTGCGAACGGGATCCGTTCCAAAGGCCTGTTCGCAACATGAAAAGAGTGCAGCCTGCAGCGGCGCATCTGCGCAAGCGCGGGTTGCAATTCGGCGCTTCTGCGCATGACGTCATTTTGTGCTCTCCGCATGTGCGAGCGGTGAAACCCTTTCCGGTTCTTCCGGGTCGCCGCGGGATGTAGCTTGAAAGAACATTTGCATGAAGCAAATGTAACATGAAGTATGACTGTATTGGGTTGTTCTTGTTTTTATTTTTTATCGCGTATTTTATGCTTCTATATTGTGGTTTTATGCTGTGAACTGCCATGAGACCTGCGTGCATTGGGCGGTATACAAATTTAATAAATAATAATACTCCTTTCTTCCATAAAAAGGGACTAGAAATAATTTTATTTTCTTTGAAATGTAAGTTAACACTGCCTGTTAACTTGTAAGAGAGGAGTGCGGTACCTTTGGCCTGCTGGCCTGCCCTGCCCATTTGGCCCACCAGGTAGACATGGCCACAAGCCTTACACCTGATGCCCTATGCAATGTCAGGTGTGGAACAGGTAAATTTGTGGCTGGGCTAGAAAGTCTGCACGCCCCTTTGCAAGGCTCCTTGAAGAGCCTTGCTGATTGTCAGAGCTTTAAGAGAGACCTGCACAGCCAAAGCTGCCCAAATCAGCTGGGATAAACTGCTCTAATCCTCTGGAAACTCCCTAGCATAGCGGGGGTGGGGGGGGTGGCTGGAGGAAGTGACTTGCATTCACGGTGCTTCCTTCAGAGCTTTGAATACAAACTGCAACCTTTGGAAGGAAAAGGAAAACAGAGCATCTTTTTCTTTCGTCCCAGAGGAAGGAGTTTGTATTCCAGGCACTGGAGGAAGTCCATTAAATACAAACCGCTTTCTCAGCAGAGGAGAAAATATTCCTTTTTCAATAAGCTTTTCCCTGTCTCTAGCGACTTCCAAGTTGTGATCAGCCAGTGGGCAATTGCAGGGAGCATCTCGGAAGGAGGTTGCTGTAACCCCCCCCCCTCTGAACTTTTGACAGATGTCAGTCAGGGGTTTGTCAGAGTTGGAGTTTGAGGAAATAAGGATCCGGTCCTGTGATCGGATCTGTTTCTCCGCCCTGGCTCTAAGGCAACATACGACTATTAATCGGATTCAACTCAAATGAGCAATTGTCTGGGGAGGTGCATGTTAAAATGAAATTTTAAATGTTAAAATGAAATTGCCCCGCCAAAAAACAGGTAGCACTGAATCGGGATCCTCAGCGGCAAAGAGTGACATAAGCTGAACGTGCGGCGGATCACAGGTGCCTTCTTAGTGACCAGCGCTTGGGTTTTCTCCAGTTTCCTGCAGAAATACCCACACTTCAAACGCCACATGAATTCTGCATGAGATTCTGCATGAGCCAGATGTAGTATTTGATCCAAGACCTGTGTAACAACCCAGCTTTTAATTCTCCAGCAGAGTAGTCCTGATTTAAACACATTCGATGAAAAAAATTAATCTTAAACAAGGTTAGCCATTGAAAGGCAACCCAAGCAAAGCATGGGAAGTTTGTGTATGAATGGGATATTGATGAATTCTTATATTTCCAGAAATGGGTTTGGGTGTATATTGGCTGACAAGCATTTGCAAAATGTGGCGCTGTGGTCTAAACCACTGAGCCTAGGGCTTGCCGATCAGAAGGTTGGTGGTTTGAATCCCCGTGACAGGGTGAGCTCACATTGCTCAGTCCCAGCTCCTGCCCACCTAACAATTCGAAAGCACATCAAAGTGCAAGTAGATAAATAGGTACCTCTCCGGCAAGAAGGTAAACGGCGTTTCCGTGCGCTGCTCTGGTTTCAGCAGAAGCGGCTTAGTCATGCTGGCCACATGACCTGGAAAAACTGTCTGTGGACAAACGCCGGCTCCCTCGGCCAGTAAAGCGAGATGAGCGCCGTAACCCCAGAGTCTTTTGCGACTGGACTTAACTGTCAGGGGTCCTTTACCTTTACCTTTAAGAAGGAGAGAGCAGGAGATTTGAAGAGAGTATATCTGGATAGATAGTGAGTACTTCATTTTGGTGTAGAAAGCCTGCTCCTCTAATGAAGTTTGCTGTTTGTTTCCACAATGTATCAGCTATATTTATTTATTTTGCATAGTTTCTATCCTGCCTTTCTGTTCAAAGTTCCTATAACATTTTACATTCTGTGAAGTCTCCATAATTTCTTTAAAAACCACAAATACTGTTTTTTAATATATATTTTTTCAAATAAAAATACACAAAAGTAATAACAATACTATTTTAAAATTTTCTTTAAAAACTTCTCTTCCCTCTTCTTTTTCCTTTGAATTTGCAAACGAATTAAAAAGAAGCGATAATATTATTTTTTTTAAAAAGAAAAGAAGCAAAGAAAAGAAAATGTATCTATTCAAGTCAGCAGCAGCAGCCTCTTTGGGAAGCAGTTAACATAGCCAAAGCCCTGATTAAAATAAGTAAGCAACCATTAAACGTCTTGGGAAACAAAATGGCCGTGCACCCTCGGATTTGGCATGAGGGGAAGGGGATTCTATAACGGCTTTTAATATAAGCTTTGATCTATTGCAGTGTGTAACTGTTTGCTACTGTTCATTGCTTAACACCAAGGGCGTGCTAAGTTATGTCTAGGGACCAGCGTCAAGAATGGCTCACAATAATTTAAACAGAGGGAATAGAAATGGCTCCAAGAAGGTTGTAGCCATTGAGGTGCAGTGGAGATGTACGTTGGTTCTTTTACCCTTCTCGGCTCGAAATGTGATTTTTCTTCGCCCTCCGGGAATGCTTAGTAGGCCGGAGTCAGGAGGGAAGGCATTCTGGTGACAGAGCAGACTGTTGGGAAGGCTGCGATGGCAGGAAATTTAATTTATGCCCTCTAGCTGTCAGTTGTAAGAAGATCTTGTTACATCGCCTCTGAGGAACTGGCCGACCTTGATCTAAGAGCAAGGCATTCTGAGTTGACTGAAGTGTGGAACTGGGACAGAAGGGGAAGGCCAGGGAGAGAGATAAACAAGAGGTAACCAGGTCAGATGTTTCTCCAGTAGTATATGTCAGTCCCCTAACACAGCTACTATATGTCAGTCCCCTAACACCGTATTCTCGGACAGAATGTGCTAGGCTAGAGGCAATGGAGGCTACAGAGTAGATAGCCTACTGCTTCTATTGTTCTTCGCTGTCTTCATAATGACCCTAACTCTTTGGGGCTGTGAAGGAGCTTAAGGGAGAATATTGGCTGCTCCTTGTGGTTTTTAGTGTTGCCAGCTTCATTGAGGATCTTGCCAATTGGGCCCCAGCAGACCCAGCACTCTAGGCCTTTTGAAAATGTCGGAGAACCCAACTTTCCTCGCTGGCTTTCCACAGAAGGTGTTTTTAGTTTAGGGTTTTGGCTATCGTTGGGGGGTTTTTTGGTCACATTTTAGTAGTTTTGGGATGATGCTGATGATTATTACCTGCCCTTCGCCAGCAGGTCCTGGGGCATATGACAGGAGTTTAAAATTCAGAATTATAAATACGGTTGGAACGCAGTACAGACACAGGAATAGGATGGGCTCTGAAGACACAGAGAATTCTTGGAAATGTAAGGGGGCTGAAGGGACATTCTTTCACCTTTGCTGGACTTGCCGAAAAGTGAAGGCCTTCTGGGAAATGATCTATAATGAGTTAAAAAAGGTGTTTAAATACACCTTCCCTAAGAAACCAGAGGCCATCCTCCTGGGCATTGTTGGCCAAAAGGTGTTAAAGAAGGATAGAATTTTTTTTTATGTACGCAACTACAGCAGCAAGAATACTTATTGCAAAATATTGGAAGATACAAGATCTCCCCACACTGGAAGAGTGGCAGACGCAATTGATGGATTATATGGAACTGGCTGAAATGACTAGTAGAATCCGAGATTTGGGAGAAGAAACAATGGAAGAGGATTGGAAAAAATTTAAGGACTATTTACAAAAACATTATAAGTTGTATGAATGTTAAGAAGTTGCATGATTTGGAAATTTTAGCTTCAGCAATTAGATTTGGTGAGCAGGAAACTAAGACAAAAATGTAAGAAAAGGTTGAAATTTAAAGCTATATTATGTTTATTTTAAGGTACAAGTTATTGGCAAAAAGTACTTTAAATTTAGAAGTACAATATTTGAAAGATACAAGTAAGGTATGAAACAAGGTAATAATTTGCTGATATGTTTATTGATAGGAATGCAGGGTGAGGGAGACGTGGGGAAGTCCGGTGGGTAATGTAAAAATGTTTTTGAAAGTTGTATTTTTTCTTTTCTTTTTTTTGTTTCTTTCTTTTTTCTTCATGCTCTCTATACTTCTGACTTTGTATTTGAAAACGCAATAAAAAATATTAAAAAAATATATGAAGACACAGAGAATTCTACAACTCAGGGGCTGCCACAGGGAATGCCCTCTTCATGGCCACCCTTCCCAAACTTCTGAGGGATGTGGGACCACCCAGAAGACCCCCTCTGTTGACCTTACAACCTAGGAGGGCTTGTAGGGAAGGAGCTGTCTGTTCAGATATTTGAGGCCTAAGTCATATCAATTGCTGGCCTGTTAATTTTATTTTATTTTAATTTTATTGGGCCTGTATTGTTAATTGGCATTTTTTTGGGAAGCCACCTTGAACAAGTGTGCTTCTAAGGGTGGCGTATAAATATTTTAGATAAAATAAGTATATTTGAGGCTTAATCGGTTCTTAGTACTTTCAGACTAGGCACCTATATCAAATTCCAACATCTTCAGTGTAAGTTGGGGTGGGGGCACTGGATCTGGTTGGTGGGCTGCATCCTGGCCACCCACCTGTCAATACCTTTGCATCACCTTGAGTCAGGTGATGCGTTTCTTTTGCCAGCGTAGTTTGGAATAAAAGGAATGGCTTTGCAGTTGCCTTCAAACCTTCCTTTCGGCAGGGAGCTGTGTCTTTATCTGCACCACACCTAACACAATACTTGGTGTCAGGTGTAGGGCAGGTGACTGTGGCTTCAGGTAAGCGTTCTGATGGACCTAATCAGGGCTGCAGGATCCCCACCAAAGACACAAGTTGGTGACTTTTCATTTGGTCGTTTGCAACTGAATGCTGGAACAACCTCATTGGAGAAGCATTGTGTTTGAGGCGATAGATGATATGGGAATTTTATCTGAAGCTGTTTTTCCATGCATGCAAATCACCACTTGCTGCTGCAGCTCTTGAGCAGTGAATCTGCATGTGTGCACTTTCTCTTCAAAGGAAGGAGAGGGAAGGGTTTTTGCATATTTCTGTGTACTCAATATGTTCCAACGCTCATGATGTTGGAGGAACCTCAGACAAATGTTTGCATGAAATACGCATCTGTTTCTCATCTGAATTGTGTGGGTACAAGACTCTCTCTTCATGCAAGTGTGGATATGTGTTTTCTTTTAGTAATATTTATCAACTGCAACATGGACGCAAGCAAGAAAGCAGATCCCCCGGTGTCAGTGGAACTGGTCCAAAAGGCAAATCCCGACCGCAGCCCAGTGCCATCCATTTACGTGCCCGAACAAGGTGGCTACAAAGAGAAATTTGTGAATGCGGTGGAGGACAAATACAAATGCGAAAAGTGCCACCTCATTTTGTGCAATCCAAAGCAGACAGAATGTGGGCATCGGTATTGCGAGACCTGTATGAATGCTTTGCTAAGGTTAGTGTTTCTTGGTATTGTTTCAATGGGGTAAAACGGTACTGAAGGCAAGGTGCTGGCTTTCTAACCTAAATCCTTTCCAGGTCAAGTTCTAGGCATGAAGTAACTTTGCATGTTGAATATGTATGCATAAAGTAAAGAGCAAACACCTGGACTAGTTTCATATCTAGCAATCCACAAATGAGCTCACCAGTCATTTTTTAATTGGGTCAAACTCTGGACTTCAGAGGCCTTACAGAAAATAGTGCTCTATGTGACACCAGGTGTGAGATTCTGCCCCCCACCTCACTTAGGGGAACCATACATTTTGGTTGACCACGGAAGGCCAACCAAAACTCCTTTGCTCCTTAGTTAGTGCTTGACACATGTCACTGATAGAGAAGACAGACTGGATAGGTCAGTTGGTAGACCATGTGACTCTTAATTATAGGGTTGTGGGTTCAAGTCTCACATTAGGCAAAAAAATCCTGCATTGCAAGGGGTTGGACTAGATGACTCCCACAGTCCCTTCCAACACTACAATTCTGTGGTTTTATGAGTTGGAAAGAATGGGATTATATTTTCCCCAAAGACCAAAGAAAGAGTTTTGAAACACCTGAGAGAGTAGCTAATTTTAAACTGCATCTCTTGTAAGTTGATGCTGATAACATTACCATAAATTATTTGCCGGTTCAGAAATAGCCCAGAGAAACGAAGGAGTTGACATTTTCGTATTTTGCCGGATAGATATGAAACATCCACGTCAACAATTATATAGCTGTAGAAGAAAACAGGGAAGTGAAGAAGACAGCAAGCCCTAGGGCCTTCCTAGTGGCTCTGAGCTTTTGGAATGATGGGCTGCAATATTGTTCTAGGCAGTTGTTAATTGCTCGCTACTGCTGTTAAGCTCATTGTGCAGCACCTAGGTTTCTTGTCCTTTTTGATCCATCACTGTAAATATGCAGGCATCAGAAACAAATCTTACTGAGTCCTACAAAAGTGCTGTTTTATTGCAAATAAAGGATAAAGTCTAGTTATTTCAACCCCCTGCAATGCAGGATATATTAGAGATGAAAGTTGTTTGTGTATATTGGGTGTGTGGCACTGTGGTCTAAACCACAGAGCCTGGGGCTTGCCGATCAGAAGGTCAGTGGTTCGAATCCCTGCAACGGGGTGAGCTCCCGCTGTTCAGTCCCTGCTCCTGCCAACCTAGCAGTTCGAAAGCACGTCAAAGTGCAAGTGGATAAATAGGTACCGCTCCGGCGGGAAGGTAAACAGCATTTCCGTTCGCTACTCTGGTTCACCAGAAGCGGCTTAGTCATGCTGGCCACATGACCCGGAAGCTGTACGCCGGCTCCCTTGGCCAGTAAAGCGAGATGAGTGCCGCAACCCGAGAGTCGTTCGCGACTGGACTTAACAGTCAGGGGTCCCTTTACATACACACACACACAATTTCCGTAGTAGAATGCTGTCATCTCACGCTGTTAACAGCTGATAAGAGGGAGGCAAAAAAATTAATAATAATTAGATGAGGTAAAGTGAAAGATGTGGGGGGGGGGAATGTTCCTGTTATGATGAAATCAATTTGGGAAGAATGAGACTTGTAATCCAAAATGCTAAGTTGGTGGGCGTCTACTTCCCTAAGATGTTTAGATATGTGATTGAATGTTAATTGTGTTTTCTGTGTTGTACCAAGTAAATGGCCTTCTGAAAGTGTGTGTGTGTGTGTGAATGAAATAATAATATGAATTTCAAATAACCTGAAAGCTCCAAAGAGTAAATGGCTTTGTGGTGTTTCGCTGCTCGTGCATTGTTGTTTGCATACCATTACCTTTTTCTATATAATTCTTCTAGAATCATTGTTTGCAGTGATTGTGTGGGCTCCACTTCCATATCCAACTCCCGACTGTTAAAATGAATGGAGAGCGTGCCACCGCATTGGGTTTGGAGCTGTGGGTGGAAAGCAATTCCATTCTCAGTTCTCGTGTACTTGTTAGAATATAACGATTATGCCGTGGAGCCTTTAGCACTCTCTCTCTCTGGGTCATCTGAGGATAGAGAGACAAGAACCACTGAAGACAGCCCAGTGAAGATTACTGCTCAGTATGCAGCAGTAGTTTAAAAGAGCAAACAGGATGCTTGAGTGCATTCAATAAGGACTAGGAGACAATAGCACAGTATCAGATGAATGGTATTTGTTCTAATGCAGAACACAAGTTTCCTGCATTATCCTCATCTCAAAGTGACGGGAAATTAGAGATGAAAGAAATGAAGAGAGTCAGTGGAGATCGTAGAACCGTAGAAGGGACCCTGAGGTCATCTAGTCCAACCCCCTGCAACACAGGAATCTCAACTAAAGCATCCATGACAGATGGCCATCCAACCTCTGCTTAGAAACCTCCAAGGAAGGAGAACCCACCACCTTCCGAGGGAGTCCATTCTGCTGTCTTAAGAGCTCTTACCATCTGAAAGCGCTTCCTGATGTTTAGTTGGAATTTGCTTTCTTGTAACTTGGTTCATTGGTTCAGGTCCCATCCTCCAGAGCAGGAGAAAAGAAGTTTGCTCCATCTTCCATTTGACAGCCCTTTAGCTATTTGAAAATGGCTGTCACATCTCATCTTAAGTCTTCTCTTACCCAGGTTAAACATACCCACCTCCTTCAACTGTTCCTCATAAAGGCTTGGTTTCCAGACCCTTGATCATCTTGGTAGCCCTCCTCTGCACACGCTCCAACTTGTCAACATCCTTCTTAAATTGTGGTGCCCAGAACTGGACACCAGGTGTGGTCTGACCAGGTCAGAACAGAGTGGGACTATTCCCTTGATCTGGACACTGTACTTCTGTTGATGTAGCCTAGAATAGCGGGTGGCGCTGTGGGTTAAACCACAGAGCCTAGGACTTGCCGATCAGAAGGTCGGCAGTTCAAATCCCCGCGACGGGGTGAGCTCCCGTTGCTCGGTCCCTTCTCCTGCCAACCTAGCAGTTTGAAAGCATGTCAAAGTGCAAGTAGATAAATAGGTACCGCTCCGGCGGGAAGGTAAACGGTGTTTCCGTGCGCTGCTCTGGTTCGCCAGAAGTGGCTTAGTCATGCTGGCCACATGACCCGGAAGCTGTACGCCAACTCCCTCGGCCAATAAAGTGAGATGAGCACCGCAACCCCAGAGTCGGTCACGACTGGACCTAATGGTCAGGGGTCCCTTTACCTTTAGAATAGCATTAGCTTTCTTTTCTTTTTGCTGCTGCATCACTCTGTTAACTCATGTTAAGCTTGTGGGCCTACTAAGACGTTAGGAAGTGTGTTGCTGTTAGCATGACAGCATTTAAAAGATGAGGATTAAATTGACTAGAGTAATCAAGGGCTACAATTGAAGTAGCTAATATAGGTGATGCAAGGGCACCGTCTAGAACAGCAATTGCCACTGCATTTTGCACAACTGAATTGCTAGCATCCTACTCATCCATTGAGCGGCAGACAATCTGGGCTGAAACTTTAGCACACATACAGATTATGCACTGGAGCTTTGGAGAAGAGCAGAGATGTTGGACCTCTTTGGGAGATGCCAGCAGGTACCCTTAGGAAGGTTTACCCCCCAACTTTATCGCTGTGCTAGCACTGTGCATGTCCAGCTGTCAGGGGGGCATAGTGAGCTCTACGGGAGTGGACCCCCCTCCATGCATGAAGAACGGTGTGTGCACACAGTGTGCATGGAGGCATCAGCTGCGAAGCAACCTTATCTCCCAGCATTGTTGCTGTCAGTAAGAAAGGAAGCTTTCACTCTGTTATGCTCTTAAGGTAATCTTCTTGTTGCATCAAAGCCGACAAGTGATTGTGAATGGAGCATTACAATAGCATTATGATGCTTTTGCAAGAGCTTTGGCTCAGTGTTGCAGGTAGACAGTCTTACGGCACAAGTAGGTTGTTTTTTTCCTTAAAAAAACTGTTTATAGCCATGCTTTTAAAAGTTGACCCGGAACAGTAAGCTTGCTACATCATTAATAAAGTTATGGTTTCCCATTTTTAAAATATAGAATTTTAGAGATGGAAGGGGACCCCTTGCAATGCAGGAATATGCAGGAATATGCAGCTGGATTGAACCTGCAGCCTTCGCGCTATCGGCACCACGCTCTAATCAACTGAGCTGTCCAGGCATTTAATGTCATAAACTTTCATAATAGCCGTAAATAGTGTAACCCAGCCTCCTCCTCCGACCTGGTGTCCTCCAGTTGTTTAGGACTGCAACTCCCATCATCCCTGACCAAGAAGCACCTGGTTAAGGGAAGCTGGCACAACCTCTCTGAGCTGTTAATAGTAGTAGTAGTAGTAGTAATAGTAATAATAATAATAATAATAATAATAATAATAATAATAATAATATAATTATTTATACCCCGCCCTCCCTGGCCAGAGCCGGGCTCAGGGCGGCTAACACCAATAAAATCATAGTAAAAACATAATAGGGGGAACAAGAAAACCAATTTAAAATACAGGTTAAAATGCAATTTAAAATGCAGCGTCATTTTAAAAGTAGCCAATAAATCAAGACCATAAGGGGAGGGAAACATAAGGGTCAGACTGAGTCCAAACCAAAGGCCGGGTGGAACAGTTCTGTCTTGCAGGCCCTGGGGAAAAATATCAAGTCCTTCAGGTCCCTAGTCTCTTGTGACAGAGCTTTCCACTAAGTTGGGGCCAGTACTGAAAAGGCCCTGGCCCTAGTTGAGGCCAATCTAACCACCTTGCAACCTGCGACCTCCAAAATGTTGTCGTTTGTGGACCTTAAGGTCCTCTTCGGGGCATACCAGGAGATTGATACCAGGAGATTCATGCAGATTAAACAAAACTAACAAACAAAAAGGAAGGGGAAATAATAAAATTCTGCTTGAAGGAAAGGTGCTCTGAACATCACAGGTCTGGGCCCAGACTTGCGCTGAGCAGAGCTCTCCTTGTCCTGGAAGGATGGGATGTGAGGCTGAGTCCTTTTCTTCCTTGTAGCCCCCTGAGATGCTCAGCCCAGAGGGTTGAGGGGGTTGTAGAATCATAGAACTGTGGAGTTGGAAGGGACCCCGAGAGTCATCTAGTCCAACCCCCTGCAATGCAGGAATCTCAGCTAAAGCATCCATGATGGACAGCCATCCA